>NC_047085.1:151838196-152458196 GCF_902459505.1 Geotrypetes seraphini
ATGTTGGCTAAATAAATAATAAATGTAACATCTTACAGGCACTTCAGCTGTTTTTTCCAGGTTACACTGTAAGAGTCCAAGTTCACTGATAGCATAGTTCATTTCATTCTATATGGTGCATGATGTTAGGTTATTACACAATAAAACACTCATAACTGTCTTCCCTCTTCCTGCACACTTTGTAAAGGATAGCATATAATAAAAATATTAGGCAGTCCCCGGGTTAAGAACGAGTTACATTTTTAGATTCAAACAGTTTTATTGATGCAAACATCATCAAATACAGCATCAAAGCACATCAATAATGCATCAATTTTATAATATAATATACATAATAAAAGACTAATTCCAGTTTCAATAAACCCCCACTTTATCTATATGTGTTTGAATCTACAGCGTCCCTCTTCACACCCACCCCTCCCCCACCCAATAGTACCTTCTACCCAGTGATACTCTCTTCATTTAACTAAATATAAAACCACAATTAAGAGATCCAACTTAAAATGTTGTTCTTAAGTCAGATTTGTATGTAACTCAGAACGTGTAGATTTTAAGATTCTTGTTGCTTACCTCTGCTCAGAGCTGACAAAAGGGCCAACTGCCCTTACCCGTGCTCCCTCTGAGGTACAGCGTTCACAACTACACACTCTTCTTAATGTGGCCATGCATCATTCCCTGAATCTGCTGTAGGAGAAGCGTAGGAGTCTATGCCACTGGAAATACTGCTCAGTGAAATCAAGTGAAGCTGCAATGGCGTTAAGTTACGAGTCGTACTTAAGTCAAGCTTCTGTAACTTGGGGACGTCCTGAATTGGCCTGAAGCCACAATGTTGCTGAGTGTTTGTAATAGTTAACATCAGTGACACAATGATTTCTTTCTACATTGCAGATACTTTCAGGAGGCCTGTTCCGTTTTCTTTATTAAGCCATTCTACATTTCTCCCTCCGTATGCGCGGTTTCAGCAATCACGGTTTTTAGCTTGCTGGCTGCTCCCCCCCCCCCAAATTACATCAGCTTACATAGAGAAAATCGCTGATTCCAAGCGTTTACAGAGAAAATCGCTGATTCCCAGCACTTTCTTCACCGTGTTTTGCCTCTCCTTCAGGAACAGGCCCGGTCTCTCACCATGTTATTTGCGGTTTCACCATATTCACGAAGGTTTTTAATAGAAAACAGCAAATAACATATGAAAAGGTTATTCACGGTTTTTCAGTATTCGCGGGTATGTTAATCCCCTATCACAGTGAATACAGAGGGAGAAGTGTACTTTATACATTTGTGCAGTGTGACATTGTTCTGATGGAGATGAATTTAAAGCAGTTGTTGATTGGAAGTTCTTTATGAAAAACCAGGAGATTGAATAGCTGAGATATTATGTCAGAATTTAGTAGTGACTAGCCTCATCCATTATAATTTAGAAGATGGAAGAGCATGAGACAAGATGTCATCTTTCATACCTATTTATCCATATCCTCGAGTGAATTAAATTGTATTTAACAACTTTTGTCTCTGGCAGGCTAGTAATAATACCGCCACTATTGTTGAGGACTGCGTCAAAACTATGACACAACACAAAAGGGTTTCATTCCCAATGAAAGAATCTAATATTTGTTCTTGAAGTCAGTGAAGATGTGCTATCTCTGGGTACAGGGCATGATTAATATGAATCACATCACAAGGTTGGGGAGGCCTCACTGGAGGTTCTTGTCTACCCTCCCCCCCTCCATGGTCAGAATCAGACACCATGGTTAAATTTCCGCTAAGGAAGTTTTATTTATGGCCGCAGCATGGTTACAACACAATGACATTAAACCATATCCAACATTCTGTTTATAAATAACATACTGAAATAACAATAACCTGTCAAATATAGTACTTCAACTTATCCTAACGTCTAATAACCTCACCCCCGAGGGGAGGGGGCCTACCACCATACCAAGCGGGGGCCAAGCTGGGGGTCCATCAGCACTGCATACAAGTAGGCACCGCCGTTCAAGCAAATGCTCTACTCCCACTTGGCCCGAGCTGCCGTCCAAGCATCCCGGGCCTCGTTGGCTGTTCCCCGCCCCCTCCGATTGCCGCCAAGCGATTGGGGGTAATGATGGTTCAACCTCTGCTTGCCCCTCTGTCCAAGAGGGGTCTCTCATCCATGGAGGGGTAGAAGCCCTCACTTTAGAGTGGCAAATCCTATTCCCCTCCAAAGTATTCCCCCTTCCCCGCTTAATGGCTGCGCCAGGAGAGTCTAACTATTCAAATTCTCCCATTGCCCCTCCCCTCCACCTATCCCTGCCTAGCTCCTTTTCTTCCCATCCTGCCCTGGTCCCCCCAGAGCCCCCCCACCTTGTGCCCCCTCCCCCTTGCTACTCGCTTCGGGTCTTTCTCTTTTTAAATGCAGGTGACCATAGGTGACAATTCCTAATTATGCAGAGCTTTAAGCTTTAGTCCACTTCAAATTACTCAGAGTGGAGCATGGAATCAGTGTTCATTTCAAAATAAATTTCTAGGTCCAAAATGACCATAAATCTACCTGAGGTAGGATACAGTGCTGGGCAATAAAGCAATATAGGCTTGTAAGAAGTGAGCCAGTTCTGATTTTGGCAATGACTGTGATAGCAGATAGTGAACACATGAGAAATTCAGATTTGAGTTTGAAGCCATATGCAAAAAATGCATTTGTGGGCTCCTACCATGGACCCTTATTTATTCCCTCTACCACCTCCCCCTATATTTGCTTAACCATATTCACTCTTTCTAGCCCTACTTCCATATGGACCTTATTCATAGCCTTTTTCTTTAGGTTGCCTGACTGTTGGTTGTTTTGTCTCCTCCCCCTTACATTCCTCTCTTCTTCCTCCTTTTTCTTTATACATTATAGTTTTTTCCCCTTCCCTAATGTCTCTGTCGTGTAGGTGTATTATTGTATTTTTATTATGACATTGTACCTTGTTCATTTGATTTTTTGTTTTATGTATTTTACCTTTGTAAACCGCCTTGAAGTTTGATTAGGCGGTATAACAAATTTTACTAAAACTTGAAACTTAAATTAGTTCCCATCGTCTGAAGTGGCTTGTAGTGGAGGATTAGCATAGTAGTTCAAACACTATGCAATGCCTGTGGATTTGGCTCACACCTTTTTCAGTAGATATTTTCCTGTCCCCAGAGGGCTTACAAATTTAGAGAATGACACGGTGACAAAATTAATCACCGTTCCCGTCCCCCCATGTCATTTTCTAGTGTCTATTTCAACCTCGGTCCTTCTACACCAGCATTCTTCAAAGCAAAGCTTGAGGGTAAGTGGTTGTGGCCATTCATACTCTGATTCTTCCCTCTCTCCTTAAAGAATGACATGAAGATGGTTTCCCACAGTTGGTGATGAATTTTGTCACCTTGTCATTCTCTACTTACAATTTTAAGTTTGTATGTGAGGTAATGGAGGCTTACGTGACTTGCCCAAGGTCATAAGGAACAGTAGGATTTTAACCGGACTTCCCTGGTTGTCAGCCCGGTGCTCTAGCCACTAGGTTTCTCCTCCACAGGAGGCTGAAAACCAGGAAAGAAAGGATTCAGATTCTATTCCCCCACTGACTTTCCTTTTGACCCAAAGCAAATCATTTTTCTAGCCATTGCCTCAGATATGACTCAGAATGATGACTCGGTATACAAAGTTAAGCTTTAGTTTAGTTTATATAAATTTAGGGCTAGACTCACTAGAAGGCGAAATCACAATTCCTTGCAGACTTCAGTAAAAATATTGTAAGCCTCTAGGGATGACCTGCAAATTGTACAGTGCCTGAATTTCTAATTTGCCTTGAGCTCATATAACATGGTAAGTCATTACAAATCCAAACATTTAAAGAGCCCACCTACTATGAGCAGGATGAAATGTTGTGTGGCTGCAGGTCAATTTAGTCCTTGCTCATAACCTGCTGCCATATTCACTACCAATCTCTGTAGATTCATTGGGCTGCCTTAGGTAGATGTGACATGTGAGAGGGTAGAGATCTGTGCATGAGGAGAGGGAGAAGGAGTCAGGCAGTGAGGAAAGATTTGGATTCCTTAGGCACGGGGAATTATTGGAACCATAATGAAGGACATTTTAGACTGTTGGCAGAAGGTTCTGTGAGCACCTAACCTTAAATTAGTTGGTTGGCAGCTCTACTTTAGCCCAGATCTTCTACATCACTCAGGAATCTGCCGTTCTCATATTGGACACTTAGCTGGTCTGTAGGTCCCCTCTAGTCTTTGAGGCCTAGGCATGTGTCTGCTTTAAGAATTATTCCTGATTTGCTCGTTGGGCCCAGTGTTCTTGGCTTTCATAGAGAAAATGTGACCTGCAATCATGCATTCTGCTTCTCCACTACTTGTTGCAGTTACAGAAGAACCTAAGAATAGCCATACTGGGTTAGACCAATGGTCCATCTAGCCCAGTTTCCAACAGTCGCCAATCCAGGTTACAAGTACCTATCAGAAACCCAAATTATAGCAGCATCTCATGCTTTTGATTCCAGGGCAAGCAGTGGCTGCCCCCACATTTATCTCAGGACTGATCAATGTGGGAAGAGAGGAGTGTGGCTCATAAAGTATGATATGTTTTGACTTAAATGACTCTTGGGGACATTGACGGTCAACATTCAAGTTGTAGGAGAAACTTTTTTATTCAACTAATTTACTGTATCTTTGACAAGCTTTTGAGAGTTATCTTCTCTTAATCAGGTCAGAGAAGAAAGAATAACTTGTGAGTGGTGCAGTACATGATAACTCCAATAAAAAGGTATCACCTCCTACTTCAGTGGTCGACCCTTGTTTCCAGATATCCAAATGGACTAACGTGGCAATCTGTTCTTGTGGGCAGTTAATTTTGATGTGTTTGCATGAATAGACTGAATTGCAAAGCTCACTAAGCTGTAAAAAGACCTGCATTGTGTGACTCAAAGTCCCCAAAGCATTGCAGTGATGGAAACAGAAGGGTGTTTTGATGCTTTTTACTGCTCTTTTCAGGCAGGGGCAGGATATGGAATATTTTTGTTCTTGAATATTAATTTTTTTGAGGTTCAGATTAGGCAATGTCTTTGTCACTATACTTTAAAGGGATGTAGTGGAAGTTGTTAGCCCATTCTGTAATTGCATTGTTTAACTTTGTACAGCATGGGACTCCTTGCATATCCCTTTTCGTAAGGGAATTTCCTGCCTGCATGAATGTCTGTATAGCATGTTTAGGTTTTTTGTAAAACACAATTGTTGTTGTAATGAGGTATTTTAAGCTGAGCAGGTTTGCAAATAAAAGAGTTTCCTGGAATACGATGCAAATTATTTCAGATGTGTGGCTACTGTAATGTTTCTTTGGTGTTAAGTGTAAAGGTAAAAGTTATGTAAAGCAAAATACTACTACTTTTTAACATTTTTAATAAGTGATATTGCCGAAGCACTGTCAGATAAGATTTGCCTCTTTGTGGATGATACCAAAATCTGCAATAGAGTGGATACCCTTGATGGTGTGAATAACATGAGGAAGAACCTAGTGAATTTTGAAGACTGAAATTTTGCAGCTAAAATTTAATACTAAGAAATGTATGGTCATGCAATTGGGCTGCAAAAACTCGAGGTACAGTTTAGGGGGTGTATGAAAGAGAAATGGAATTTAGGAGTGACAGTATGACGCTTTTAAGGTGGCCAAACAGGTCAAAAAGGTGATGGTGAAAGCAGGGCTGTGGAGTCGGAGTCGAGGACATTTCGGGTACCTGGAGTCGGAGTCAGAAGTACAAAAAACTGAGGAGTCGGAGTCGGAACATTTATCTACCGACTCCATTTTTGAACTTGGCATACCAATCACGAGCGATTCTTTCAGCTATAGCACCCACTATATACACAGCACAAATGTTGTGAGCAGCTTCTGCGGCCTTAGAACCTTGATTAAAAGCAAAAAGAAGGTGGTGTCGAAAATGCTCATTTCTCTCAACTTGACATTCCATTTTAATGATCTGAAAATTAACCAGTGCTGTGGAGTCGGAGTCGGAGTTGAGGAGTCGGAGGAAATTTCGGGTACCTGGAGTTGGGGTCTGAAGTACAAAAAACTGAGGAGTCGGAGTCGGAACATTTATCTACCGACTCCACAGTCATGGGTGAAAGCTAGAAGGATGCTAGAGTGCATAGAGTGAGATGTGGCCAGTAGGAAAAAGGAGGCATTGATGCCCCTGTATAAGACTGGTGAGACCAGACCGCATTTAGAATATTGTGTACAATTCTGGAGACCACACCTTCAAAAAGATATAAACAAGTTGGAGTCAGTCCAGAAGAAGGCTACTAAAATGGTGCGTGATCTTCGTCAAAAGGTGTATGGGGACAGACTTAAAGATCTCAATATATATACTTTGGAGGAAAGGCGAGAGAGGGGAGATACGATAGAGATGTTTAAATACCTACATGGCATAAATGCACATGAGGCAAGTTTCTTTCATTTGAAAGGAAGCTCAGGAATGAGAAGGTACAGGATGAAATAATCTAAGAAAATATTTTTTCACAGAAAGGGTGGTAGATGTGTTGAACAGGCTCCCGGTAGAAGTGTTGGAGACAAAAACTGTGTCTGATTTCAAGAAAGCATGGGACTGGCACGTGGGATCTCTTGGGGAGAGAAGGAGATAGTGGATGCTGTGGATGAGCAGACTGGATTAGCCATTTGGCCTTTATCTGCCATCATATTTCTATGTGTCTGTTACTACTACTACTAATCATTTCTATAGCTAGATGTGCACAGCACTACCAATTAGAACATTCAAGACACAGTCCCTGCTCAGAAGAGCTTCCAATCTACTCAACAGACAAACATTACAAGTAGATGGAGGTATGGAATACAGTAAACAACAAAAAAATTGACTTGCCTTATTTTGATGGAGAAGTAGAAAAAATACCTATGATTTACAACAAATAAAAATTCATGCAAGATTTATTTAGTTTAATAAATCTTGTCTTCAGATTTTGAAGCACCATGTCTACTCAAATATAAACCTATCCGAATATAAACAGATTTTTATTTTTTATTTTTATTTTTATGGTAATTGAGTTACCATTTTTGCCCCCCCTTTTTAGTGGAAAAATGGTAACTCAATTATAAACTGAAACTGCTGCTGGAAGTCCCAGCGGCCATTTTTATTGCGGAGGAAAAATAGGCAGGAGCGAGTGGGAATCGCTCCTGCCCCAGTGTGCCACTAGACCACCAGGAGATCACGGTAGGCCTGGGGGGGTGTCGGGTCTCTCTTGCTAGTCAGGGAAGGAGCACTAGCTGATGTTCTGGTTGCTCGCAGAAGGAGGTGTGGGTGTTCCTCTGCCTTGGGAGGGAGCAGTAGCCTGATGTTCTGGTGGGGGTTGCGGCGTGAGTTGGGGGCGGGGGCAGGCGTTACTCTTGTTTGGGAAGGCATTGTACAGTGGTTAAGAATTCCTTCATCTTGTGAATACTGCCTTCACCTTATCCCCAAGATGCAGAAGCAGTGTCTGGAAAATGTATATTGGAAGCACATAGTACTGCCACTGTGACAGAAGACTGGCCATATTTTTTTTTCTTTATCTTTCAACAGTGCAAATGCTAAATAGTCAAGCTGTCAACTCAGTATGCTGTTACCTAAAATGATGCATGGCCATTGAGAAATAACTGGACAACTCATCAAATACACAAAGATTATTATCCATGAAATCAAGCATCAAACATTTGTTTTCTCAGAGTCATTGAGAGGGCATGGGGACTGAATTTATAATGTTATTGAGACTGATCATTCAATACTTTTTTCATGGTGAAAACCTTAAAAAGGAGTATATGAAAGTCATAAGAATGTAAGCATTACCATGGTGGGACAGACCAAAGATCCATCAAACCCGAGTCTCCAGCAGTGGCCAGTCCAGGTCCGAGTACCTGGCAAGATCCCAAATAAAGCAGATTTTCTGCTGCTCATCCTAGAAATAAGCAGTGGATTTTCCTAAGCCCATCTTAATAGATGCTTAGAACTTCACGGTACAGCGGTATATAAGAAATAAAATTATTATTATTATTATTATTAATAATGGCTTATGGACTTTTCTTTTAGAAACTTGTACAAACCATTTTTGAACCTTGCTGAGTTAACTGTTTTTACCTTGGAGGGGCATAATTTAAAAAACCCTTCTAAGTTCCTATTTGGCAAATCATTTGCATGCAAACTTGGTAGTGTATCAACCGCTCGTCCAGAATCAGCCAGAGAATTGGCCAACAGTGATTCAGTCGATATCTTTAGTTCATCCAGGTCATAATCCACAAGAGCAAGGAGAGCATGTTCTGTTCTATGGCGAGAGTGAAGGCCAATTTGCCTATGATGATAAGGCATTGATTTTGTAAAGAAGATTGGGTCACAACTAATGTTCCTTCTAAGGCAGGGGTGTCAAAGTCCCTCTACGAGGGCTGCAATCCAATTGGGTTTCCCCAATGAATATGCATAACATACATTTAGAAGAAGAGAAAAACTAATATATATATGCACACAACATTAATAATTTATTAATCAACCTTACTTTTTTCAAAATTATTATAAACATGTTAAATATACCACCCTCTGACTTATAACAAACACCTATTTCAACAGACAACCCAGGCAAATGCCCTTGTTGCCTCGAAAACCTGGATAATCAGTTCCACATTGTTTGTTATAAGTCATAGGGTGATATATTTAATATATTTATAATATTTTTGAAAAAAGTAAGGTTGATTCTAAATGTGTTATGTGGTTAAACAAAAAAATAGGGGAAGATTTGTATTTGAATACATCCGTTAGCAGTATTGATTGGGATTCCAATGAATATGCATGAGATCTATTAGCATACAATGAAAGCAGTGCATGCAAAAAGATCTCATGCATATTCATTGGGGAAATCCTGAAAACCCGACTGAATTGCGGCCCTCAAGGAGGGACTTTGACATCCCTGCTCTAAGGGCTGAGTTGATGTGAGCAAAAGTTTTTTCCATTACATTACCTTGTGAGCACTTCTTACAGATACACAAGTGTACAGACATGCACATACATAAACATTTTCAGGGAGATTGGAAAGAATTCCATGAGCCATACTGTACATCAGTATATCGTAAACTGTGTGTCATGGCACACCAGCGTGCCTCCTGAGATTTCAGGTGTGCGCGGTACACTGGGGAAGAGGAGAGGTGCCAGTACCGACTGACGGTCTACAGAACATGCCTCTCGCAAAGAGAGACACGTCCTGTAAGCAATCTCTCTGCTGGCCCTTCTCTCCAGTGCAGGTCCTTTTCTCAGTGCAAGGCCAGTTTGAAGGGCCTTTGTGCATGTGCTAACGGCGGCACAAAGCCGGTTTGAAGGGCCTACGCCAACGCCAGCGCACTTCCAGGTGTCTCGAGCCGGGGACACTAGGTTTAGTGTGTCCCGGCTCCAAAACGTTTGCGAGACTCTGCTCGACGTGCTTTCTCTACTTGTTCACTTGTTTATAGCTACTCTGAATTTTACTCGGACATTAAGGGCCTCCTTTCCAAAACTGTGGTTGCGATTCTGCTGCAGTAAATGCACCAAAGCCCATAGGAATTGAATGGACTTCAGTGCATTTACTGTGACATCCTCCTGCTTCCCCTGTTTGAGCACCACTCAAAAAGAAAGGGGGGGGGAACTTTGGGGACACTTTTGAACATAGCAGAGAAGAATCTCAGCTGACTCCCCCAATACCTCTGTAACTGATGGTATTATATACACTGTGTATACGCCACAGAATTGGGTACAAAAAAAATCAAAATCATGCACACCAAAATAATATAACACATTGAACAGTATTTACAGTATTCTGAAAATACATGCAGGTACTTTAACACTTGGTTCCCAGTCAGCCTTAGCTCCCCAGACCAGCCATCAGGTAAGGTGTGGAGAGGTCCGGAAGGTGGGGATGGATCAGAGTCAGCCCTAAAGTTATTCACAATATTTCCATATTTGTGGGCCGGTTTTTCCCCTTTCCCCTGACCCCTGCAAATTTGGAGGGATTAGTGTATCCATTTTGGCTCTACCTAATGATTAGGGCAGTAAGCAGAGAACCAGGGAAGCTAGGATTCAAATCCCACTGTTCCTTGAGATCTTGAACAAGTCTTTTAACTAAACCTCCATTGCTTCAGATACAAAAAATAAATTGTAAGTCCTCCAGGAACAGGAAAATACCTACTGTACTTGAAAGTAACTTGCCTTGAGTTTTTACTGAGAAAGGTGTGGTGTAAATTCAAAATACAATACTACTCATAGTGTGAAGTAATACAAAACACTACATATGTCACTCAGGACCTAACAGAAGCAATCCAACATACCATAATAGCAGTAATTTCCACAAGTCGCACAACAAGCACAGTAAACACTTCAGGGGGTGCTAGAACATCAATACACCTATTGGGAAACTAAATAAGCCATGATTATTGCAGTTTTCTGGGTCTCGCCGTGTCTGGGTAGGTAGAACTGATGTTTCAGTTGTGAGATCTGCGGTTTGTCTTTAAATATAGTGGGTCCTGAAACTTGATTGAGGGCTAGATGCACCAAATAGGATCGGTGAGACTGCATGGGTCTGCTCCAATTCGATTTTTGGCCAATTTAAAAATTTGGCCAATTAAAAATTTTGCATGCTAATGATTCGCATGGAGGTTCGTCACAATCCCTATCTCTCCCATCTGATTGATCACTGAGAGAAACTCGACGTGCGCAGAGCTGGCAGGGGAAGCCCCAAAGTAGCCTCTTGCCACTCAGCTGTTCGGGGCATGAAACCTTTTTTTATTTTCTTTTTAATGTGTGTTACACATGCACAATATATGCCCCATTAAAAAAAAAGGAAAAGAAAATACCCTCCCCCGCCGATGACGGCCCTTCCTGATGCCTCCCTGATGAACCAGAACCGGGGTCCTGCCCCCCTCATGCTAGCAAAAGAAGACAGGAGGGATGCCCACTCCCTCTTGCCTTACTGACTCCTTCCCCCCCTCTTGCCTTACTGACTCCTTCCCCCCCTCTTGCCTTACTGACTTCTTCCCCCCCTTGCACGAGAAAAAATTGGCAGGAGGGATGCCCACTTCCTCTCATAATAAGAGTGAAAAAGTGAAAGTATAGCAATCCACTAAGAAACAGTCAGTAAATGGTACCCAAAGTTAGGCACTGTCATGATCCGTGCTAAGATATTACCTGCACCTAACTTTGGGTGCAAGCACTTATGCCTGCCAAAAGCTAGTGGAAATATGTGTACCCAACTGCCATTAGTTGGGTGTTAAAAGTCATAAGAACATAAGAATTGGCATACTGGGACAGACCAAAGGTCCTTCTAGCCCAGTATCCTGTTTCCAACAGTGGCCAACCTAGATCCCAAGTGGTAAAACAGATTTTATGCTGCATATCCTAGGAATAAGCAGTGGATTTCCCCAAGCCATCTCAATAATGGCCTATGGACTTCTCTTTTAGGAAATTATCCAAATCTTTTTTTTAAACCCTGCTAAGCTAACTGATTTCACCACATTATCTGGCAATGAATTCCAGAGTTTAATTACACATGTGAAGATATATTTTCTCCAGTTTGTTTTAAGTTTACTGCTTAGTAGCTTCATTGCATGCCCTCAAGTCCTAGGGCTCCTTTTACAAAGGTGCGTTAGGGCCTTAATGTGCGGAATAGCGCACGTGCGCTAGCTGCTACTGCCTCCTCTTGAGCTAAAAACACTAGTGCACCTTTGTAAAAGGAGCCCTTAGTATTTTTGGAAAGAGTTGCATGCTGTGAAATTTAGACACAGGGGTGCCCACACTTTTTGGGCTTGCGAGCTACTTTTAAAATGACCAAGTCAAAATGATCTACCAACAATAAAATTAAAAAAAAAAACACAAAGCACACTGTACGCATAGAAAATGTTAATTATCATTCCTATTCCAGGGTTTTTCAAAGAGGTCAAAGCAGATGACTCTATGCACTATCACCTTAGTAACAACCATACAAAAATAGTCAAATATACCCCTTCCCTTTTTACTAAACCATGATAGCAGTTTTTACCGCAGGGAGCTGCGCTGAATGCCCAGCGCTGCTCTCGACGCTCATAGGCTCCCTGTGCTAAAAACCGCTATTGCAGTTTAGTAAAAGGGGACCACAGTGTAAAATATAGACAACAGATATAAATTCAGACACATTTTGATCACTAAATTTAAAATCAAATCATTTTTCCTACCTTGTTGACTGGTGATTTCATGAGTCTTTGGTTGTACTTTCTCTTTATGACTGTTCATCCAATCTTTCTTCCCTTCTTTCAGCCTGTATGCTTCCTCTCCTCCAGACCTCATTCCCTCCCCCAACTTTTTCTTCCTCTCTCCCTGCCCTTTCTTTCTCTCTGCCTCCCTTTCTTTTTTTTCTGTTTCTCTTCTTTCCTTCTGTCTCCCTGCCTGCCCTTTTTCTTTCTTTCTCCCTGCCCTCCCCCAAGCCACTGCCACTGCCATCGGGGACCAGGACCCAAACTGCCATCGGGGACCAGGACCCAAACCGCCACCAATAACAGGCCCGAAAGCCGACACCAATAACAGGCCTGAAAGCAGACACCAATAACAGGCCCGAAAGCCGACGCTGCCCCAACCTCTCCCTGCTTCGGCCGACCAGCATCGTGATCGACCTGTTGGGAGAAATGCTGCCGGGTCCTGCCTTCGCGGAAACAGAAAGTAGGCAGGACCCGGCAGCAAGAAGAGGAAATGCTTCACTAACATGTCTCCCGCCTTAGCCCGTAGCGAACGCTTGCTTCAGGGCTCTCAACATGTGCGTGCCGGCTTCTCTTCTCCCCCCCCACCCCCCCCGGACATAACTTCCGGTTTCGGAGGGAAGAGAAGAGAAGCTGGCACGCACACTTTAGAGCCCGGAGCATAAGTTCGCTACGGGTTGAAATCTCCAAGCCGGTTTTTTAAAAAAATGTTCAGCAGCGGCGGCAGCAGCTAAAAGGCCCTAGGGAGAACACCGAGGAAGGCTGATCGGCCCGGTAGATCAGGATGCAACACTAGTCTATCACGGAGCCCGGGATGGGCTCCGCGATCGACTCAAGTTGCCTTCCTGAGCTACCAGTCGATCGCGATCGACGTATTGGGCACCCCTGTTGTAGGGCATAGGGCAGATGCATTCATATCTCCTAATTAGTGTCAATTAACTCTATTAGTTGATTGCTGGTACTTAAATGACTGACTAGTTTACACACACATCTGTGATGTGCATTCAAATTTGGGCAACCTAAATAGAATCTGGAGGTAAATGACTAACTTGGTCTTTTATTTAGTTCCTTTTGCTCTTTCTCTAATGAATCTTGTTGAAAGTGATTTTTTTTTTTTGTCTGTGTATCTTCTGAAAAATTATCTTCTTCCTTGGCATTGACATATGAATCTGGTTAGGGGTGGATCTTGTTTATGCCACTCCTGATCCAGCTGCCACGAATAGCTTGAGTGCTGAGAGCTTGTAGTACAACCTTTAAATGTGTGGCCTTAATAAACTCCAGCAGGTTGAATTAACTTTGTAATTCTTTTTTTTTTTGTCATCGCTATATTACATTCTCCTTTTGTTCTCTTGGCTGCAACACATCATTCCATGTCTCAGTGTTTAACATTCGCTTTGCTTAAATTATTCTACTGTGGCTGTGCTTAAATTCATTCTTTTTTTGGATTCATGCCATCACAATTTGGATTCAGTCGGAACTGTTTTGTTATGGCTCTTTACATAGAGATTTTGTGTTCAGCTTTATCCACACAACTGTTCATGTGTGCCTGCTAAGCATTCTGTGTACATTTCTATTAGTCTTGTGACTGACGCACACACACACAAAAAAAAAAACAACCCAATTACAAGATTAAATACCACAGTGCATTTGCTTCTCTCCTGAAGAAAGAAGGGAAAGGGGATATATACAACCATTCACATGTCTTGCAGATTTCATTAAAATAACATTTTCCATAGAATGAAAAGCTAAAGGGAGGGAAGGTGACAAAGAATGTGAGAAAACATATACAGCAGAGGTGATACTAGTCAATACATATACAATTCACTCTAGTAGTTGGGGAGGGAGGGGGGAAAGATGACCACAAATTGAATGATAATACCTTTGACAGTTTAGTAGGAAGGTAGAAATAGACAAGACAGGAGGTCAAGTTGGTTCTTTCCTGTTGGTGTTGTTTGTTTCTAAATTTCTTTCTTTTTATCATTTATTAAATTTTGCCATCCCACCTTATTTGGGGCACAAGTCAAAGCATTTTACAGTCAAAATAAAAAAAGGGATTTTGTAATAGAGGTGCCATGCGGGGGCAACAGGACAGCTTTTTTGTTTGGAGGAGCCAAACAATCCAATCTCTGGCCCTGATGGCCATGCTCCCAGTAGCCCACTCCATGTGACTGCCATTCTTGTAGGAGTATAACCTTTGTTAGGAATTTAATCTGTAAAGATATTTGGAACACTTAACGAGAGTGTTTAAAATGAGTGCCAGGTTTGCTCAATTTCCTGCACTGAATGGGAGTCTCTCGCTTAACAACAATAAAAACCAAAGTAGAGGCAGAAAAATGAAGGCATACAACATAATAACTTTTTTTTTTTTAAATGGAAGCAGAAAAATAGCAAAGAGGAAAGTGCCTGGTCTTTCAACTTGCAGCGCTGTGTAGGGGGAGTTAGGTGAGTCTCCAGTTGTGTGTGTGTGTGTGGGGGGGGGGTCACTCTCCCTGCACACTTATGTCTGGCATACACTACCAAAGATAGAGAAGTCACACTACACCAGTGGTCTCAAACTGAAACCCTTTGCAGGGCCACATTTTGGATTTGTAGGTACTTGGAGGGCCTCAGAAAAAAATAGTTAATGTCTTATTAAAGAAATGACAATTTTGCATGAGGTAAAACTCTTTGTAGTTTATAAATCTTTCCTTTTGGCTAAGTCTTAATAATAATATTATAATTTATAGCTAAAGAGACATACGATCAAGAAACGGTTTTATTTTACTTTTGTGATTATGATAAACATACCGAGGGCCTCAAAATAGTACCTGGCGGGCCACATGTTTGAGACCACTGCACTACACCATGGTAGTCTATTTTATTCTGTTGGAGAACTCTCATTCACGCTAAGGAAAGTTATAGTAGAGATGAAACACAAATGTACGCTGTATAGCTGGTCTGTGATACAGCCTTAGAGGTAATATATGAAAAGACATGACACAAGGCTGACAAGTGTTACAATACACAGACAGGGGAAGGGACACATACCATGACAGAGGATGCCTCTCCCAGGAAATGTGATTCCCTACCCCCCTCACCCCCTGCTTTTCTGTCAAGCCCCAGTTTATATTTTTTTGGTAGTTTTACATTTTTTTTGGTCTACTGCCACCTTATACAATAATTATACATATTCATGGTGTTGTGTAACCTTCGATGTGGCGGCTTCTGACTGGGCTGCAGGCCGGAGGCTTCAGGTGCTGGCGTTGTCAGGCAGGCTCCTTTGCTGCGGGCGGCTTCGGGTGCGGGCAGATTCTGGTTGTGTGCTGGCTGCTTCGGGTGCAGGCGGCTGCGGGCGGGCGGCTGTGGGCTGTGGGCGGGCTGCTTAGCACCAGATGCAACTCCCTGTAGAGGAGGAAATTTTTTTCCTTGGTTTTTCCTCCTCTACAGGGGGGTGCGTCTTATGGACGGTGCATCTTATAGACCGAAAAATTACGGTAATAGTTATCATTACTAGGTTTTCCAATAATTGAGTTTTATAAGTATCCAACCCGGCTTCTATCCCAATATTGCCCAATATAACTATTCTAATCTTAATTGGGTGATTTTATATTTACTTTGTAGTAATGCAGTAACTGGTTTATTTCTCACATAGCTGGGATTTCTGACAAAAGTATTACTTTGTACTCTTTCTTTTCTTGTTTTTCTTAGTTGTCTTGATTACACCAATGCCAATTGGCTTTTTTCCCCCTGTAGGACTCTGGCTTTTAATTCTCTGTTCTTATTCATCTTGGTGGTATTTCTTTTTTTGCATTTCAGCTTCTCTTTTCCTATCTCGAATGTAGTTGGGGTTGGTTTAATGGAAAGACAATTTTCTGAGATTACTTCTTATGGAGACTTTCTGTATTTTTTTTTAAAAGGTGCACTATTGCAGCAGTTTCCTATCATGAATATATTTTAAAACAATCCCTGCATAACAAGTCATTTTATATCTCTATTGGTGGTAGATTGAATTTTTAATGAGAATATGGAACCCGGTTTTGATAGCTAATAAGAACATATAGCGCAGCTGTATTTGACTGTGGCTCAGATGATGATCTTTGTGGTTAGGAACAGAAAAATAAAGGATGTATTGCTGATTAAAAAAAATCCCTGCATATTAGTATAAATTAGAAGATGAGCACACATATTTCATCCCAAAGTAAATTTCAAGTGATACCTTCTGTACACAGTACCTGTGTTGTGTACATTTCCCTTATAGTCTAATGTATGACACCTTGTGGTAATCTAGTGGTTAGAGCAGCAGGCTGGAAGCCAGAATGACCATTGTTCAGATCCCACTAATGGAGTGTATAAAAAACTATAGCACAATACAAAAATCAACATCTTTTACTCTATAAAATCATTGAGGTGCCTGAGCCAATCAGGGACTTCCTTAGGGCTGAGCTGAAGGAAATCCATGATTGGATCAGGTGCCTCAGGCCCCTCCCAAGGTAGGAGCATGAGACACCTGAGCCAATTAGGGCCTTAGGCCCCCACCCCGTGCATCACATGATGCACCAGGGCAGGGCCTAAGGCTGGCTTTGCATCGGGAGGAGGAGCAGGAGGACTTTGTGGTTCCTCCTGCTCCCAAAGGAGCAGGAGGTACTGAGCACCCCTCCTGCTCCCAACTTTAGAGGTACAGGAATGGGGAGCGGGGGTCCGTGTTTTGGGGGGAAAGCGCCGATGGCTGGAGGGATTCGGCATCCTTCCTGCCATTTTTTTGATCGCTGTTCGGGTTCAGGGGAGCGCCAATGGCAGGAAGGAATGTAGAGCATGAAGATAAACCCACTTGGTTCTGCTGCCACCTTCTGGTAGCTCTTGTCTTTAGTGTTCCGTGCTTTCCTGCTTTGGCACTCCCTTAGGGGTCATTTTTGGGCTAACAACTGCTACAACACTTCAACTGATATTCTTGATGCTTATCAGAAGCAGAGGAGGTACTTTAGTTGAGGTTATCAACTTAATCAGGAGCTAACATTCTGAGTGTGATTATAGTATAGTACTAATTGTAATAGACTGAGAACTATTAACTTGCTTCATCCTGCTTTGCATAAGATCTTTATCATGTGCCTCATATTTAAATTTTCCAATTTAAATTAGAATTGGATACTGAATGTTTATTGGCTAATCACAACTGAATATGAATTGGAACTGATCCAAAAAATGTAATGCTTTGACTCCATAGATCTGTGGAGCATCAGGACATTTTAACATTGTTTTTATCACTTCCTTCACAATGCAGAAATTTACTTAATGTTGGCCAGCAAAATTATGACATGTCACAGCACTGGACACATTCATCGTGATAAGCACTTGTGGCCAATAAGACACCTAGGGCCTGATTCTCGAAAATGCGCATCCCAATGGCAGGCAGCGGTAGACATCCTACCGCTCTTAGGCAGCCAATTTTGTTGCACATTTAAAAAAATCCCAAACAACTGGGTAACGGGGAAGCTGGATATTGGGGAGTCCCTGGACATCGTGTACCTGGACTTTAGCAAAGCATTCGATAGCGTACCACACCGCAGGTTACTGAGCAAGATGAGTTCTATAGGATTAGGTGACACATTGACGAAATGGGTTGGGAGCTGGCTTGGAGGTAGGCTCCAAAGGGTGGTGGTGAACGGCACCCCCTCCGAAATGACGGAGGTGATTAGTGGAGTACCACAGGGCTCAGTCTTGGGCCCAATCCTATTCAACATCTTTATAAGAGACTTGGCAGAAGGGCTTCGAGGTAAAATAACATTATTCGCCGATGACGCCAAACTGAGTAATGTAGTGGGCAAATGCACAACAGACGAAGATTCAGTGCCCGACAACATGATGCACGACCTACTCCTACTGGAGCGATGGTCTAGGACATGGCAACTCAACTTCAATGCCAAAAAATGCAAAGTTATGCACCTGGGCAGCCAGAATCCATGCAAGTCTTATACCCTTAATGGCGAGATCCTAGCAAAAACGGTAGCAGAACGAGACTTGGGGGTAATCGTCAGTGAGGACATGAAGTCTGCCAATCAAGTGGAGCAGGCTTCGTCCAAGGCAAGACAAATCATGGGCTGCATACGAAGGGGTTTCGTCAGTCGTAAGGCGGAAGTCATTATGCCATTGTATAGATCCATGGTGAGGCCCCACCTGGAATACTGTGTGCAATTCTGGAGGCCGCATTATCGCAAGGATGTGCTGAGACTGGAGTCGGTGCAAAGAATGGCCACCCGGATGGTCTCGGGACTCAAGGATCTACCATACGAAAAACGGCTTGACAAATTACAGCTATACTCGCTCGAGGAGCGCAGAGAGAGGGGGGACATGATCGAGACATTCAAGTATCTTACGGGCCGCATCGAGGTGGAGGAAGATATCTTCTTTTTCAAGGGTCCCACGACAACAAGAGGGCATCCGTTGAAAATCAGGGGCGGGAAACTACGAGGTGACACCAGGAAATTCTTTTTCACTGAAAGAGTGGTTGATCGCTGGAATAGTCTTCCACTACAGGTGATTGAGGCCAGCAGCGTGCCTGATTTTAAGGCCAAATGGGATCGGCACATGGGATCTCTTCACAGGGCAAAGGTAGGGGAGGGACATTAAGGTGGGCAGACTAGATGGGCCGTGGGCCCTTATCTGCCATCTATTTCTATGTTTCTATGTAACAACCCAACATTGTAGACCTCCGGATCGTGTCTACAGAGACACATAGCAAAACTGAAGCATGCCCAAAGCAGGGTGTGGGCGGGACTTCTCCAGGACCTTGGACAGGCTTAAGCGTCAGTACGCGTCTCTGTAGATGGGAGACAGACACCTGAAATGTAGGCCTGAAAAATGCTGGCCTACATTTCAGGCATCTGTCTGGGAGTGTAGGCACGATTCTGCTTAGGATGCCGGTGCGTGATTGATGTGTGATCAGTGGCTGCTTCTTAGGCGGCCGCTAATACCGGCACCCTAACAAAATCAGGCCTCTACTGTCTGCAATGACAAACCTGGGGCTGAAATGACAAAATCAGGCCTCCACTGTCTGCAGTTCTGAGATTGACAGTGCTGATTTATCCTCTGGGGCTGAAATGACAAACCTTGACTTGTCCTTACCTTCAATTACTAGCTATATTTTTTTTATGTTGTTAAATATATGATTAAAGCAGCAGTATCTCTTGCTCACTCAATTATGAACTGCTCTCTCAGACTCTGTAATCCAGCCAAGTATTTCATTCCCATGTTTCCCAGATTCTAGAGAGAGATTTTTAACAGTTATTTTTCAGGACTGGATAATACAAACACTAGAAATGAGTCTGAATGGTGCTTTGAAGTCACAGAAAAGGAAGCTTAAGTGCTCTCAATATATACAGGTTTTTAAATGATTGTCAGGCTTTCTAGTAAATTTTCTACAAAAAATATATATTTCTTTTAAGTGTAAAACAAAATCTAACTGAACTGGTAAGAAGAGACTGGAGGACTTGTATATGTAAATGCTGGAAAAAAGATGAGGGAGAGATGATATGATATGGATCTTTAAGTACTTGAAAGGTATTAATATTCCAAACAAACCTCTTTCAGAGACATAGGGGAGGTAGAATCAGTGGTGTACCTAGCATATGTGACACCCGGTGTCCATCATTATTTAACACCCCGCCCTCCTTTATATATAATAAAATGATTTTTAATAATAATCCACATATCACACAACAAGAGTGTATCTAGGAAAAGGCAGTGAGCAGTAGAACATCAAGACAATCATTATAAAACTGAAGTCAGACTAGTACAGATTGATTCTGCACAGTCAATGCTAACAGAAAACCATATCTTTTGTATATACAGAACACAGAAACATCCTCGTCCTGTATGGAATATGCAATCACAAACTAAAAATATGTAGTCAAAAAAACTGAACCACAAAGAAGCCAGACTTTGTATATAATGCAACACCAGAGAAACAGAACAGTGATGCATGTCCTCTAATATTGTGCCAAAAATAAAGATAGCAGATGTAAATTTGGAAAAAAAAACCAACCCCTGAGAAATAGCAATCATCACTACAAATTAACAAAAATAAAACAATAAATGGAAAATAAGATACCATTTTATTGGACTAATGCATTTTTCAATTAGCTCTCAGAGGCCAAAACCTGTTTCCTCAGGTCAGTAAAGTATACTGTTGGTACAGTATCTTGTCCTGACCTGAGGAAAGGGGTTTTGATATCTGAATTAGTCAAAAATGTATGAAAATTAGTCCAATAAAAGGATCATCCTATTTCCATTTTTTATTTACAAATGTTTATAAAAACAGCTACAATACCACTTTCTCCTAAAGCAGAAAAATAAATAGAATTTTTTTTTACCTTTGTCATCTCTGGTTTCTTCTTTCCTCATCACTCTCTTCCTTCCATCCACTGTCTGCCCTCTCTCTGCTCCTTATAGCATGTTCTCTCTTTCTATGTCCCTTCCAGAAACGGTCTGCCTCCCCCTTCCATTTCTCCCTCCACCTCCATTAATCTGGCATCCATCTTATTCCCTTCCCTAATGGTCTGGCATCTCCTTCCCTCCCCCATATGGTCTAGCATTTCACTCTCTCCTCTCCCTTCCCTTTTCTCCCCTTGTCTTCCTTCTCAATTTTATGTATTTATTTTAGGTATTTATATACAGCCTATCAAGTTTATCTAAGTGGTTTACAATCAGGTACTCAAGCATTTTTCCTGTCTGTCCTGGTAGGCTCACAACTATCTAATGTACCTGGGGCAATAGAGGATTGAGTGACTTACCCAGGATCAGAAGGAGCAACATGGGATTTGAGCCCATAACCTCAGGGTGCTGAAGCTATAGCTCTAACCACTAGGCCACTCCTTCCTCTATTTTCTGCATTGGTCTTATCCAGTCCTCAGTTTCCCTCTTTTCACTGTCACCTCTTTTCCTTACCCCTTCCAGTATTTCACTATTATCTTCTTCCCCCATCCATCATGTGCCCTCTTTCTTTACCCATTCCATCCAGTATCTTCTCTCTCTCTTCTCTTCATTTCCATCCAGCATCTGCCCCCTCTCTCCACTTCCATTAAGTGTCTTCTCCCTCTTTCTCTCCTTCCCACTTCCATCCAGCGTCTGCTTCCCTCTCTCTCACCCTCACTTCTGTTCAGCATCTGCTCTCCCTCTCCCCAATAACATCCAGTGTCTACCCCTTCTCTCTCTTCATCCACCCCACTTCCATCAGCATCTGCCCCTTCTCTCTCCCTTCATCCCACAGCATCTGCTCCCTCTCTGCTTTGGCATAAGGAAGTGACATTGGAGGGGGTGGACCGACAGCCACAGGGAGGTGCAGGAAGGTCCTTTGATGGCTGAATTTAAAGTTTACTGCTGCTGCTGGTGGCAGAGTAGGGTGGGAGATCCCGGCCCCAGTGTGCTGGCTGTGCACCCTCTTAGAACATGCACCTGGGGCAGACAGTACCCCCCATCCCGCTTATATACCACTGGGTAAAACTAGAGGATATGAATGGAGGTTGCAGGGAGGTAGACTCGGGAGTAATGTCAGGAAGTACTTTTTTTTTTTTTTACAGATAGGGTGGTGGATGCATGGAACGCCCTTCCTAGAGAGGTGAACAGATTCAAAAATGTGTGAGATAGAAGATGAACATGGCTATTCAGGTGTTAATTTGGGCAAGAATAATGTGATCTGAGGCCAATGCTAGACACACTTGAATGGTCTGTCCTACAAATTGTGAAAGCAAAGAAGAGTGACCAAATCCAGAAAGTGGGAACAGATGCCGATTTCAGACATTGTATGGTCTGTGTCTCATGTGGCCAAATTCATCATGGGAGAACAAGGGCCAATGCCAGACAGACTTGTAGGCTCTGTGACCCACTCATGGCCACATCTAGTTCTTGAATTTATACCATTAATTTTCTAATTAGATATCCTCTGTGTTCATCCCACGCTTTTTTGAATTCCATGACCATTTTCATCTCTTGGAAGAGCATTACAGGCATTAACCACCCTCTCCATGAAGAAGTATCTCCTAATGTTACTCCCAAGTCCACCACCCTGCAACCTTAATTTATACCCACTAGTTTTAACCATTTTCCCTTCTTTGGAAAAGATTTGGTTCTATATTACAGTGTTCCACCGGTTGTTTGCGGTCCTGGTCTTTCACGGTATTTTCGGACTGCGAACCGCCGACAAGGAGAGGGCAGCGGGAGAGGCAGGAGACAGCAGCTGGAGCACCACGAGTGCAGGAAATCACTCGCGGTATGCTCCAACCGCCTCTTCCTGGACTAAGTCAGGCCTTATCCAATCAGGAGCTGCTTTAACACGCAGCTCCTGATTGGATAAGGCCCAACTTCGTGCAGGAAGAGGCGGTCGGAGCGTACCGCGAGTGATTTCCTGCACTCACGGCGCTCCGTCTGCTCTCCTACTGCCATCTCCCGCTGCCCTCTTCAGGCTCCCCCATGAAAAACCGTATTTGCGGTTTTTCGAGATTCGCGGGGGTTCCTGGAACGGAACCCCTGTGAATCTCGGGGGAGCATTGTAATACTTTATGTATATGTCTTCCATGTCCCTTCTTTCCTCTGAATACTTTCTGTATCATAGCTCCCCTGTCTCTCCTTTCCTCTGGATTATACTTATTCAGGTCTTCCAGTCTCTTCTTGTAAGTATTTTGGTGCAAACGCCCTACCATTTTCGTCACCTTGCTCTAGACTGTTTCAAGTTTTCTAATATATTTGGCCAGATACGGCCTCCAAAACTGAGCACAATACTCCCAAGTGGGTCCTCACTAATGACTTGTACAGGAACATCAACATCTCCTTTCCTCTGCTGGTTACATGTCTCTATAAACAGTCTAGCAACCTTCTGGCTAAAGCTACTGCCTTTTCACAGTGTTGTCACATTCAGATCGTCAGATACTGTCACTCCAGGGTCCCTCTCTCCTTCGTGCATATCAGCCTCTCACCACCTAGCACAAATGGTTCCCTCGGATTTCTACTCCCTAAATGCATCACTCTGCACTGATTTTTAGTTGCCAAACATCAGACCATTCTTCTAACTTTTGCAGATTCTTTCATGTTTTCCACTCCCTCTGGGGTGTCCACTCTGTTACAAATGTTGGTATTGTCCACAAAAATGCAAACCTTACCTTCTGTCCTTCAGTAATGTCGCTGGCAAACAGTGAACAGAATCAGCTCCAACACTGATCCCTTGAAGCACTCCAGTGCTCACCTTTCATTCCTCCGAGTGAATTCTGTTAACCACCACCTCTGGCGTCTGTCCGTCAATCAGTTTCTAGTCCTGTTCCCCACACTGGTTCCCAATTTCAGCCTGTCAAGTTTATTCAAAAGCCTCATATGAGGAACCATGTCAAATGCTTTGCAGAAATCAAAGTAAAAGGGCTCTTTTTTTGGCCTAAGTCTAAACTAGTGAAATCTTTTAGTTTGTATATCATTTTTTAGTGTGAGTTAACTGCCTCTGTCAGATATAGCTGTAGGAAGCAGGGAGGGAAATAAAACATAAGACATATTACTATAACTTGGGTTTTGACCTGCTAATGGAAAGCTCCACCACTGTTTTAACAATTTAAGAGTTTTCTAAGAGCAAATAAATGTTCATACTGTTGGGACTTTTCAGAATTTGTTTTGATTTTTTTTTTCTTTTGAAATGATTTCTGACCTTAGCATTTTAGAATTGAATTGCTGCCTATCATTTTATCAGCAAATGCTCGTAATTCTTTTTTTTTTTTTTTTCTTGCACATATTTTTTAAGTTCTAAATTTATGACCCTATGTTTTGGTGTTTGTAAGATTGCAAAAAGCAACCTTGCTTGACATATGTTGTGCACATTTAAACCTAAGGCGATTGTAGCCTAGCCATGTTGATAGAATTGTGACCAGAATTGGTGAATAGTTTTGCAAACTCAACTGTAATAAAAAGAAAACAAAGAAAAATACCCAATTGGCAATGATATTTTTTTACTGGGTTGGTGTGGAAGAGGATCATTTTAGCAGTATGAAACCATTTTTATTCTTTATCATGATTTTACTACCACAACTGTTTCCAATAGGAATGTGCACAGCACAAACATTTTCAGTTCAGCCCTTTTTTAAAACATTTTTATTATAAGCAAATTAAGCAATTTATCTGTTTATCTACAGCTACTGGTGAGTCAGTCTGATATACTTTCTTGCATCATAATATGATCTACATAAATATGTAACCGTAATTATATGACATTTATATAGTCTTCGTTTATGTATTCTACAGTCTGAGATGTGACATGTTAACACTATTCTCCTTTTGTCACCTGAAGTATATTGCACGTCTGTCCAGTTCTTTAGTTGGGTTTGTTGTAGGATGTTTCCTACTTTTGTTATGACATGTTATAGTGATTGGCGCTATGTATCAATATTTGTACTCTATTTGCTTGTTCAATGGTCAATTGCTGGATGTTCATTATAAAAGTCAATAAAGATGATTGAACAACAACAAAAAAAACCAACAAGATTTTTTCTAGCTTGCTTCACACACGGGCCCTTTTACAAAGCTGCACTGCCAAGCAGTACACGCTAAATGCCGAGCCACCCATTCTGTTTCTGTGGGTGGCTCAGCATTTAGTGGGTGCTGTTCAGCAGCACAGCATTATAAAAGCCCCTGCCACATTGTGTTAAATCAATATAGCATGCACTAATATTTATAAGGTACACTGCGGAACTGAATGCACCTCTCTAATTTGCTGAGTGCTCCTGCAGGTTTTCAGCATTATATAGCTACTAGTCTTTAAGCCCGTTACATTAACGGGTGCTAGTTCAGTGCCAGAATAGTGTGTCTGTCTGTCTTTCTTTCTGTCTCCTTAGCCGCTGTCTGTTTGTCTTTTCTTTCTTGCTCCTTGGCTGCTGTCTGTCTGACTCTCTGGCCCCCTGTCTGTTTGTCATTCTTTCTGTCTGTGTCTCTCCCTGGCCCCTTGTCTGTCTGTCTCTCTCCCTGCCCCCCTGCCTATCTCTCTCTGGCCCCCCCGAGCAAACCAAGATTGCTGCCTGCCCCCCAGCACACCCATCCCCCCCATAGCAGCCCCTTTTCCCTCTCCCCCTCCACTTCCCTGTGCAGATGTAACAGCCGGACACCTCGCAGCACCTCAGACACCCTCCTGCCATTGCTCTCACCGCCGCACGTGCCGCAAGCCGCAAATAGAACACGGCATGGAAGCAGAAATCACGGCGGCAGGGATCATGCCGTGTCAACGGCGCATGCGCGGGTAAGGCTTTTATTGTAGAAGGTGTATAAAAAGCATTTCTTGCACAAGATCCTTATAAACTTACAGAAAGACTATATGTTAAAAAATGTAAAAAAAAAGCTATAGTGCAATACATCAAACACACATTCTATAAAATAGGAATGTGTTCATTTTATTGCAGATTAAAAGCAACTGGGCCAGTCTTCAGCTGGCTTAACCCCCTTCTTTACTAACATGTAATGTGGGTTTTAGTGCCAGCAGCGACGGTAACTGCTCTGACGCTCTTAGGAATTCTAGGAGCGTCAGAGCAGTTACCGCCGCTGTCGGCGCTAAAACCCGTGCTACGCGTTAGTAAAGGAGGGAGTAAATTAGACCCGAATATTCTGTGCAAGATTGTATTCGGGCACTGGAACTAAATGTCTGGGTTATTAGTGGTGACCGGAAGTTCTGTGGATGTAGTTGATATTCAATGCTATAGTCGCACAGCTAACTGTGGAAATGTAGGGATGGTTTTATGTGGTCCAGCTTACGTGATCAGCTATGGGGGCGCTGGCAGTGAATGTAACCAGTGTCTACATACTCGTAACTCTTGGATCCTGCCTAACTCTCTGCTTCAGAGTGCTGCAGAAGTCAGAGCCAGTATTCCCAGGAGCCTCTCCCACTTAAACTATGCTGAGTATCAACCCCGACATGCATAGTGTTATAATGTAGGATGTGCAGAAGGGTGACACAAATTATAAAGGTGTTGGCTCAACTTTCCTATGAGGAAAGGATAAAGCAGCCAGGGCTCTTCCACTTGGAGAAGAAATGGCTGAAGGGAGATATGGTAGAGATCTATTACTCTTCTTCTTCTATTTCCTCTTTATATTCCCAAGTTTAGTCTACTACCTGGTTCAATTTTCTTAATTAATGTAACCAATTTCAATTTCTAAAATCTTTTACTAAACCATTTACTCAATCAATGTATGGAATTCAGTTTAGAATCTTTGTAATGTTACTAGATTTAATTTTTTAATGATACATAATTTATTATGTTTATTATGTTAAATCCTTCCCATATATCGTATCCGAAAAAAACTCCTATGTAATGTATTCTAAATTAATTTTCCTATGTACTGTTTTCCTGCCTTCTTCTATTCTATGTTTCTAGCCTAATTAATTTATTTTTCTCAAGTACTTTAGCAAGATTGTGAGCCTTTGGGACAGTCAGGGAACTCTAAGTACTTTTTCTTCATTTTATTAATCTTACTTAATTGCATCTCTTCTGAATCTACTGTAAACCGCTTTGAACCCCATGGTATAGCGGTATACAAGAAATAAAATTATTATTATTATTATTATTACTTACTGAGTGAAGTGGAACAGGGAGATGTGAATCACTTGTTTACTCTTTCCAAAAATACAATTACTAGGGGACACTCAAAGAAGCTAAAAAGTAGTAAATTTAAAACAAATCGGAGAAAATCTTCCTTCAGTCCTTCAGTAATTAAACTCTGGATTTCATCAATAGTGATTGTAATGAAAGGATAGATTTTCTGTCTCTGTCTATGAAAGGACACATTTTAAGTTTTCTGTCTCTGTCCATGCTGGAAGTAATCAAATGTAGAATGTTGGGTGTTTGCTCTCCTAATGGTTTGGGAAGAGGTCATTTAATTTATGTTAACTAGGTTAGTTGTCTGAGACAGGAAGGCTCAACCCCCCACAGCTCTTAACACCTTTAAGATTTAAACAATGAAGTACATATCCTGCTCACGCACCCCTTCCCCTCTCTTGTCCATCCCCCTTTTGTTTTGATGGTTACCACTGACCCATGTAACAGATATATAAATGTTTTGCAGACTCATAATAAATCAGGCAAAAATCTCTTCAGAATACTGGCTATCTATCTTTCTTTCTGGGGGGAATTGCCTCCAGATGACAGAATGTTATTTCGGGACCTAGAAACGAATCTTGTCCGTTTCAATTTGGGGGCTACGTCCGGGATGGACTTGACATTACCAATATTTTGTGAGTATTTCTGAATTTTGAATTCTGTTCTTTAATACTCACAGGTATTGGCATCATGTTCCAACCCTTTATTTAAATTGTAGGGTTTTCGGTAAACCCGCCGCGGTTACTGTCCTTTTGGCAAGGACACTGTCCTTTTGGTAAGGACAAATATTAATGTGGAGTTTTCGGTAAATTCCTGCCGCGAAAATAAGCAGCTGCCATTCTTTCGGGAAGAATGAAATTAAGTGAAGACTTTTGGAAAGTCTCTATTGTGGATTTATAGAAACGTCTGCGCATTCTGTCATCTGTGCTATTCTTTGCATGCGCTTTCTCGTCTATTGCTTAGATAAGATTTTATAGAGTATAAGATTATATTGTATATTATTAATGTACCTCGCTTATAAGGTAAGGTAAGCGAAAATTTCTGCATTGTTATATTGTTTTTGTTATTGAAAAAATTCCTGCATTGTGATATTGTTTTTCTAATGGGTCATAAAGACACTTAGGATTTTCCACCTCCTAGACAGATGAGACTTTGTTCGCTTCAGTAATAATAATAATAATGGTAATGGCTTTGTTCTTCTATACCGCCACAATCTTGCGACTCTGGGCGGTTTGCATTTAAGAGAGCTGAACATTCAGCGATTTACAAAATGTAGAGGGAGTACAGAGTACACAGACTATTAGGAATCAAAATTACAAAATATAATGTTTGCTAAGAATTTCGGAGCTGACCTGTAAAGAAAAATCACAGCTTTCCTGAGAAAAAAAAAAAAAAAAAGGGAAAAAATTACAATGTACAGTTTGTTTAGAGATTCAGAAACAGCAAGAATTAGGATTTCAGAGAGCAATGTGAAAAAAAAAAGAGTACTTGGTGAGGTTCTGTTTAGGTGACGTATCTGTCCAATAGGGTAGTTTTTATGAGTTTTCTAAAGGCATTGTAGGTCAGTTCGGCTTTATTAATGTGACTGTCTAGCCAATGTTGTGGTTTATTTGCTTGGAGCATGAAGGTTCTGTCCAGAAAGGTTTTGTATTTACAATTGGTTATGCTTGGGTTTGTAGAAACATATGCAGGAGAACTTGAATAATATTCTTGCCTCGACTGACAGCCAGTGCAGTGGTTTGTGATGGGAGATGACATGGTCATTCTTTTTTTTAATCCATATATCAAGCGGACAGCTGAGTTCTGAATGATACCCAAATAAACGATATTTATTTTGTTGGTAATTGGGTAATCATGGTCTTTTATATGTAGCGTTGAATTGGTAATTTTATCCGTTGGGCTTGCAAGGAAGATTTTTGTTTTTTTCTGTGTTAAGTTTCAGTTTGAAGTTGCTTGTCCAATGTTCTATTTCAGTCATTATATGAGTAATGTATTTTGAGATTTCATTTGTTATGCTGTTAGGATGGAGATGTCGTCTGCATATATTGTGGCGGGGCCGGGGTTAAGCCTAGCGCTGGCAACCCAGCTCCCGCCCCAGGCGTAAGGACCAAGCGCTCCCAGGAGGATTCCCACTGGGAAACAGTGAGGTAATTGGTGGAGGCTGCGTTGGTTGTGGAGTTCAGCTTTTCTTTTATTTCCCTCAGTTTGCAGCACTGGGGTTCCAGCAGTCCCTCTGTGTTGAGGAGACTTGGACAAAAGCATACTTTCATACAGTCCAGCCTGCTGTCCAGGCAGAAAAGCCAAAAAATAAAACCAAAAACGTTTTCTCCTGATTTTGCTTTTTCTGTTTGAAAGATCTTTGGGAAGCTTTGGCACTGTCCCACCTGAAGCCCAGTGCCCCCGCTCCCCCGGGCTCCCAGGGTGGGGTTGGGGAGCTTTGTTACCCAGCCATTTCGGACTGCTCTTGGTCCCCTCCCAGAGTTCCTGCTTCAGGGTTGGGAATTCTCGGGACTCTGGGTTCCGTGTGGGCTTTCGGGAGAGGTTAATTACAGGTTCTCACCTCCTTCCCTATCTTCACAGGCAAGTAATTTATTCATACTAGTTCACAGTTAGACTAAGGGAGAAAGAACGCTATGGTTTCTGTCCTTGCCTCTCTGCCTTGCCCTACCTGTTGGCTCTTGGTGATGGGCACAGGGTTGCTGGGCAGTTTCCTGGGCTTAGGAATAGGGACAGCCCTTTGCAAGGCAGGGTTTAAAACCGGGTTTAAACTGCTGACAGGCACTTCCCTGTCACAATATGTATTGGATCAGGTTTGGTTTTTGCAGTGGGTGTCCTAGAGCTGATTCTGTGGCAGTCTTTGTCCATTGTTGTAGTGACAAGCAGGCTGACTAGTTTTCAGCACTGTTTGTAGGCCAGTAGGTTTCAGGTTTGTTTGGGGAACTTACCGAAACAAAATGAAAAAGGGTAGGAAATACATTTGTGTAATTATTAAAACAGACAGTCAGAAAGGCATATATTTAAAAACAAAGCAAAACAAATTATAATGAAAAAGAAAGAGAGAAGGATGAAAACAAAAGGGAGGAAACAAAAAATAAATAATCTAGCACTTTGTAGAAAAGATTAAAATGAATAAGAAAAGCAAGGAGCAAAGTCCCATTACAGTCCTTAAAAGGACTATTATACTCCAAATGCGTCTTTAAAAAGAAAGGCCTTCAAAGCTAGTTTTAAATTTATCAAGTGATGAACTTTATTAGTATGCACGGTGCCAAGGTGTTTTAAAGAGGGAATGGATAACAGGTTTTGATAAGAAGAATGTAATGTGCGATGCAGGTTGTGGGAGATTAATAACCTGTTGATGAAATCTGGTAGACCGGAAGCTATGGTTTTATGTATCAGTAACATTATTTTATAAGTAAATCAATGATCTATGGGAAGCCAATGGGAGTTAATCAAAAGTAGTGTGACATGATCAAATTTTTGAGCGTTTAAGGTGAAATGATTTTAATGGCAGTATTTTGAATAATTTGGAGGCAATTGTCTTAAAGAGGGTCAGGATAAATTAACTTTAATTAATACAGGTGCCAGAATTAGTTTTACAGATAGAGCAAGAAAAATATGGAAATTTGTGAGATTCAAGTTTCAAGTTTATTTTTAACTTATTGAATAGCTTAATTTAATTTGCTAAGCGATTTACAAATCAAGTTTCAAGTTTCAGGTTTATTATTTTTCTTGATTAATCGCTTAATCAAATTCTAAGCGATGAACATATTAAAATATAGTCAAATAAGGACAATACAATACAAAAACAAACTTTAAATAATAACATTGGGTAAAATAAATTTTCCTAAATCCTGCTCATTCCGCAGATAAATGGGAAGATCGTTCCAAGTTTGAGGAGCAGTTACAGAAAAAAAAATAAATTGACGTCTAGTGTTAATAATTTTAAGTGATAGAATGGTTAATAAGTTTTGCTCATTAGACCTCAGGGTTCTGTTTGAATGATAAGGAATTAAATGTTTAAATATGAATGCTGGGGTCTTATGAAGAAGAGATTTAAAAAAAACAAGCAAACAGAGTTTGTACGTTATCCGAAATTAACTGGAAGCCAATGTGCATCTATCAAAAGGGGTGTAACGTGGTCATATTTTCTAGACTTAGTGATGAGTTTAATGGATATGTTCTGACATAGGAATTTTGCAATAGATCGTATCCTACGTAATCTGTAAAATGTAGATTTAATTATAGTGCTAATATGATCATAAAAAACAAAAGGTGTACACATATGCTTATTTATAGTAAATTACATGAGCCTGACATATTGACATACAAACTAACAGATGCATAAGGAAGAAAGGGCAGAACTACAATTGTATTAATAGAACACAAGGGAAGACGTGAATGGTGAGGGCAATAGGAATAGGGAATAAATAAATTAAAGGCGTCTTTAAAAAGGAAGCTCTTCAGATTGCTTTTAAAATGGTTTAGGTCATTTTCTTCTTCAATAATTTTTTATAATTGTTTCTAATCCTACAAGTTTATATCTTGGTGAGAAAAGTGGCACACTCACCCCTGAGATAGAAGGGAAGTCCAGAAACTAAACAGAAATTTTCCTACAGACCAAAGTGCCAGGTGCCAAGAGCTAATTCAGTGGGAGAACTAATTCAGAATGAATTTACCTACCTATTTTACTTTCAGTGATGGAATTGTTAAGAGTTTTTGATTAATGGATCTTAAAGAACGTGATATACTACGGGGAATAAATAGTTATTAATGAATTGGGGTTCGTTCAAAGACAGTGTTTTAAAAAAACTAAAAGTAGGATTTTAAAGGTAATGCGATGAGTAACAGGAATCCGATGTGATTCGATTAGGATTGCAGACAGAGCTTGATAGGTGTGGAAGAGGCTTAATGAGTCTTAGTGCCCATGCAAATATGGATTCCCTACTTATTCAGACTTTCCTTTCTAACCTCCGTTCTCCTTTGCAGATTCTGGTCAAACAAATGATTTCAGAATGGCCCACTAGTTCTCGTGCATAATTTCAGATTGAAAAAAGGAGCAGTGCGGGGTTTGAACCCCCAAGCCTCAGGTTCCTTAGGCTGTAGCGCTAACCACTACGCAACACTCTCCTACGCTTTGAGATCTCTAAGCCTCGGGAAATCCTGCATTATTAGGGCCAGCTACCTACCTGGGGACCGCGCCTGTCCGCTCCTCGCGGAAGAAGGGGTCACGGGTTTCGTAGCGGGCGGGCCCCTGTCTCCGATTGAGATGGTAATAATCCATCTAGAAGTACTGGATGTTTTAATTGCAGAGACCCTGGTCACTGGCTTAATCAATGCCCATCTGGCCGGTGCCCAAAGCCGCCCTTCGGACGGACTTTGGTGCAAAGAGGGGAAACCCTGTATACCAGCTGCCCTTGTTATTGTTGACATGTTCTCCCAATAACCTGAAGTTTTTTCCCACTACAAATGAAACTAAATGAAACTGCTCAGACTATGGTAAACATTTTACTTCGCGAAATCATCCCTAGGTGGGGATGTCCCACACACATCAACAGATAATGGTCCTGCTTTCACTGCCAGAGTATGCAAAGATTTAGCTATCGCATTCCGCATTGAGTGGAAATTTCATCTCCCATATCACCCACAGAGTTTCGGTATTGTCGAACGCATGAACAGGACTATTAAAGATAAAATCTGGAAAGCCACAGCTGGCACATTTGTGAATGGAAAAAATTCCTTCCTATTGTTTTAGCTGAAATTAGGATGTTGCAAAATTAAAATGTGTTTTTCTTTTCTTTTTCTTAGCAGCGGTTCGGATGTATGCATGCCCATCCCAGTTTTGGCACTAGGATATTTCTGGTGTTTTCCAGGGATCCTCTTTGTCACTGCAGAGATAAAGACGATCCAAAGAGACATTAGCTTTTCTAAATATGAGATGGTTATGATATGCATTATTTATACTACTCAGGGGTCCATCTTTGCTGTGTTTTTCTATAACAATGTGTTTATTTGCAGAGTTAAATTCAGCCCTGAACACTTGACAGATGGAAGAATAATGCCGACGCCTCAAAATTTGTGTTTTATGTTGTCTGTGCTATGTGGTCTGTCTTTTGTCTATTTGTTTAGGGGGTACCCCAGGATACATAATATTGGCCATTTCTAGAGCAAGCTCTTTTCCCACTTTTTACTAGTCCAAATGCGCAATGTTTTTTTTTCCCTATAATTTGCATATGCTAAATGTAGCTTAGTTAGGGGTTATATTTTAAGAAAAGGTTTTATTCTATATCTATATTCTATGGTGCTCACTTGATATGAACCATTCAGTACACATTTCTGACATAATTTTTTTAATACATTCAGTACAGAATTATGGTCTCTCTGAATTACCATTATAGTTATATGCAGCACACAAAAACATATCTTTTTGAAATGTCTGATTAAGAACCTTAAGTACCTGATTATTGTCTGTCTTTTGCCATAACTATAAATGCATTAATATTGTTACATGTTGCCACATTCAGTACAGGCAACTAGTCTCTCTCTCTCTATGCATTCAGTACAGGCAACCTGGTTTCTCTCTCTCTACATTCAGTACAGGCAACATGTTTTCTCTTCCATTTTCTATCTCTTATTTGGATCACACTGGAGTACAGCTGCTGAATGATGCACAAACATCATTCCATCTCAAGGGTGAACACCACCAGTTTCCAGTGACTTGAAAGATCCTGTGCAAACATCATTTCATCCCAAGTGTGCATCTCACCAGTTTAAAGAGACTGCCGGTTCCTGCTAGACTGTAATTCATCTTCCTGCACCCTGACTGCAAAGACTTTTCCACACATGCTGTACACAATGTTTCCTGTTCATCGGAGATAGCCACCTTCCTAAGAACGCTTTGCTGTACAATTCCTCCTATTTAACCTATTCTATGGACATTCCAGACTTTATTTCTTATGCTGTACATCCACTACCTCTTGGAATGGGGAATGAGACATTCCAAAAGCTGCTGAACTTTACTGAACTCCATACTTACATTGAACAACTTAAGAAAACCTCCAAAGAAGTGAATCATATTATCACTTTTGAAAATGGACAGATTGCACAAACTATAGAAAATTTGCTACGAGACGCTCATGTCTCAGTTTGGGAACTTTTCTTTGGGTATTCGCCCACTACAAACCATGTATTTAATGTTTTAATTCATCCTATCTTAACTATTCTACAAATTTTGCTATGTATTGTTATGATTCTCCTTTGCTGTAGAGTGAAACACGTGTACATTTCTTTTCTCACAAAGTTCCCTCTAGCTTTTAAGGCAGTTATACATGAATTTCCAGTATCTTCTCTGACAACTTGCTAATTTGGTTCTAATTTGGTTTTAATTTGGCATGGCCTATTGCATTACCATTACCAGGGTCAGAGATAATATTATCCCATACTTACATACTCTCTTATGACATCTTTGTATCTTTTTGCCTGGGCCTCCTGAGAAAGTTTCCTACAACCCTTATGCACGTTCACTCGCTCAACGACGGGTAAGATATAGATACGATCTATGCAACCTAAGACAGAGGTTTGAACTCATAATGGGAACTGTTCATCTTCATAGCTTGGAGGACAGCTATGATATACTGTTAGAGATTGGCAAGGCATAAGCGAGGCAAGCTGGCTAAGGGTACCACAAGTTTGCTTTCATTTCAAAGAATATGAAAGATGTCAGCATAGCCGTTGCAGGCGTTCAGCATTTTCGGTTGGCATAGCTGGTGTCACCAAAGGCCTATGGGAAATTGTATCAATCTGACTCTGGCATGGGGATGCAGATAGACTCTGAGGGCAGAAAGACGGTTTCAAGTAGTCCTGATTAAATCATGATTAGCTAAAATGTGTTAATGTATTAATCAGAAACTATTGTCCGAGGCATACTGGAAATTTAACTACAGCCTAGTATTCTTTTTTGGAAATTATAGGTATGCTTCACTGTTGCAGCATTAGATTTTTCTTTAGGTGATATTTACTGGCTCTGTGGAGACCTCCGGCTCCGTATTAAACTACTCAGCCAGTAGATAGGCCAGTGCACTTTAGCTATACATAGATGAGATAGGGGTCCCAGATGAATTCAAGGCCCGAGACCAGGTTAAGGCTAGGTTTGAGTCCCTTATTACTATCAATAAGAATGTTGAACTTAGACCTTCTTATTGTTATAATCTTTATTATTATCTGCACTCTTGTTGCTTATGTAATTTTTAGACTGTTCCTGTGCTGTTTGACTCATTGCAGCCCCTAAAACCCCTCCTCAAGAGACATATCTAGAATATCTCTCCCTCCACGCTCATGCTGTGCATTTATGACGTCATTTTCATGACGTAAGAGGGGATTGTAATGAAAGGATAGATTTTCTGTCTCTGTCTATGAAAGGACACATTTTAAGTTTTCTGTCTCTGTCCATGCTGGAAGTAATCAAATGTAGAATGTTGGGTGTTTGCTCTCCTAATGGTTTGGGAAGAGGTCATTTAATTTATGTTAACTAGGTTAGTTGTCTGAGACAGGAAGGCTCAACCCCCCACAGCTCTTAACACCTTTAAGATTTAAACAATGAAGTACATATCCTGCTCACGCACCCCTTCCCCTCTCTTGTCCATCCCCCTTTTGTTTTGATGGTTACCACTGACCCATGTAACAGATATATAAATGTTTTGCAGACTCATAATAAATCAGGCAAAAATCTCTTCAGAATACTGGCTATCTATCTTTCTTTCTGGGGGGAATTGCCTCCAGATGACAGAATGTTATTTCGGGACCTAGAAACGAATCTTGTCCGTTTCAGTGATTAACATAGCTGGGTTTAAAAAGAGTTGTTAAAGTTCCTGGAGTAAGAGTCCATAGTTTGCTACTGCTTGCTCTGGGATTGGTAGCATGGAATGTTGCTCATATATGGGTTTCTGCCAGGTGCTTATGACTTGGCTAGGCCACTGTTGGAAACTAGATACCGGCCTTTGATGAACCTTCGGTCTGTCCTAGTATGCTAAGAAATTTTCTTCATAATTTCTGGCTGAGCTGTGTGTGTTGTGTATCTGCAGGATCACTAATCCTGCTGTTAAGTTCTACTAGTGAGAAACTCACAGAGCACAGGCTCTCGCTGAAGACCTGCAGGTATTTAGAGAGCTGTCAGGGGGGAAAAATAGCAATTGGTTCATGCCACTTGGCAAATGGCTCTTTTAAAATGTAATTTTCGCTGTAATAGGCTACTGCTGATTATAATGCTATCTGGTAATGCCACTATTTTGACCTACTTTGCAACAGCAAAGGTGCAGTTGGTGGGTTTTGTTTCATTTTTTGTTCTGTGTGAAGTAATAGGGCATCATAAAAGACATTGTATTGCATCTAGATAGTTTAGCAATCATAGAAAGCCCCATTTGTTGGTCTGCATCATTGCTTTTCATTTGCAAAAATAATTCTTGTTGACTAGATAAGTATCCTTATTTTACTCCATCCTGTACTTCCCCCCCCACTCACCGACAGTTTAATACAGATATAGAAAGGTTGTCTGTGCTTGAGGGATCTTAGAAAGTACCGGTGCAATAGCACTGCAAAGTGAGACCAATTTAGTTCCTATTAATGTTAAATTTGGAGAGGATAGTATGTGCACAGGTTAAAGATTTTAAATTTGTTTTCATTTTGGTAGGGTTCCCCCTCCCCCCCATTTTGCTTGGTTTTGGGGTGTTTTTTTTTCCAGTTTGTTCATTTTCATAACTTTTTTTCACATGCATTAGAACTTTTTAATGTATGCACGTTGATAGTATACACATTAATTGGTAGGTTAATGGGCATTATATCAATTTTTAAGTGCTGAAATGAATTGAATGTGTATTAACAAATACGCATCCCCTAAAAGAGGGAAGTAAAGTTTCATTACTCATCTGAGTCTCAGTTAATGTTCTTGCCCCTCTTGGCTAAGGAAAAATAATGAAGGGCTTTTGCCTTGTGTCGCAGACTCGGCGGGACCAGATGAATCTGAATTTATCTTTTACTCTCCTAGGGATAATGCTAACCCTTCCCCCTCCCCGAGTAAAACAAACAAACTTTGACTGCAGCTGAGATAAGCATAAAGGAATTGGGCTTCAATAGCCAGGTAGCAATATATAGTGAAATGCTGAGAATATATATTAGTTGCTGAATCTTATATGTATTATGTATGTGTTACAATTTTTTATTTATTTGGTATACTAACTTAAAACTCCAAAATAATAGTGTCAGCTGATTAAAGGAAGACATTTGTGAACTTTATTTGAAATAATATTGCTGCAAATGAGCATTGTAACCACAGTGCCCCCACATATACTAAGGCATGCAGGGCCATAGCTACCATTGAGTGAGCCCAGCAAAAGCGCTGGCCCACTCACTTGTTAGGGCTGCCTGCTGTTGCCCCCTTCCCCTAGACATTGGTTCTTGGCTCTTTACCCCTACAGTCCAGGAAATCGTTTTCCTCCCTCCTGCAGGTCTGGCATCTATCCCTGCACCCACCCCATCAAACTTATGGTTGGTTGTTAGCAGCAGTAGTGGTAAAGATGGGCTGCCACTGGTTGGCTCTGGGAACGTTTCCTCTGCTGTGTCCAACCTACAGGAAGTCGCATCTCCCCCAATCCTGAAATGTCCTGTCTAAATTAGATTGTAAGCTCTTCTGAGCAGGGACTATTGTATGTTAAAATGTACAGCACTGTGTACGCCTTTCAGCTTTATAATAAATAGTAGCAGTAGTAGTACACAGCAGAGGGAAGGACTAGAGAATGACATGGGGACAAATTTTTTTCCCATCCCCGCAGGAATTCATTTTCCCTGTCCCGGTGACTTCTTTTCCTGCCCCTGCTCCATTCCTGCAAGCTCCATCCTTATATGCACAGACCTCAAACACTTTAAAATCATAAGAGCTCGAAGCTTGTGCGGTTGAGGCAGAGCTTACAGGAATGGGGCAGTGACGGTGACAAAACTCGCTGGGATGGGGGAAAAATGTGTCTCTGTGTCATTCTCTAGGAAGGACCTCGGGGGCTGCTTGTTTCTGTATGTGAAACTCTGTCTCTGCTCTGCAGGACTGAAAACAACGAGGTAATCTGCTAGTGTTCAGCTGTCTTGTTGGGGTCTTTAGAGTCTGACATTCTTTTTTCAGCAGGGTACACTTTTTTTTTAATACTATAGGTAGAGTTGTTGCTGTTTGAATCCTAGACACTAGTGCTGCTTTATTATTACAAATTTTGTATATAGGTCTGGAATATGCTTGTCTTTTTTTCCAGGGTTTGGCTACTGGAACTTTGAAAGTGTCTCTCCCTCCTCCCTGGATCCCACTACTTTGGGGGAGATTGTGCTATAGGGGCCCATTCAATCCTAGCTATCCTGCTGAATGCAGATCATTAGGGCTCCTTTTACAAAGGTACGTTAGCGTTTTTAGCACACGCACCAGATTAGCCCTAATGCACCTTTGTAAACATTAGTTCTTAACCCTTTCAGGACCAAGGGACATATTTGTCCCATAACTTTAAAATCCTATAAATTTTGATTGGGATAGTCTACAGTTCTAAATTTGATATGTACGGATTCCATATGATACTGCCTTTATGTAAACAAACTGGTTCCGACATTCATTCATTAGCGTCGTTGCCAGATTGACGAGAAGATTCACTTGCCACACTGTCCATAAGCCAGAAGTGTGATTTTTTTTAAAAAAAAATAATGATATTTCACAAAAAAAATTAATTTTTTGGCATCTGCAAGCCCTTTTTACCATAAAAATGTCGTCAAAACCACAAAAATTGGCCTACGATCCTTATGGTCCTGAAAGGGTTAACTGCATCCACAGCTCCTAAACTAGGAACAAAAACTACTTAGCTTAGTAAGGCGGTACCACCTTACTAAGATAAGTAGTTTTTGTTCCTAGTTCAGGAGCTGTGGATGCAGTTAAGATCTAATGTTATTTGTAATGGTGGGAGAGACTGTGAACAAGCAATGATTACATTACATTACATTAGTGATTTCTATTCCGCCCTTACCTTGCGGTTCAAGGCGGATTACATTCAAACTAAAAACAAGAATTACACTCAAATTAAAAGGAATAGAATAAGCGATGACATAGAATTTTTTAAGGTAATTTGAAGAGTATGGTTTTAATATCTCTCCTGAAGGCTTCGTAGTCTGAAGTCGAAGATAACAGAGTAGTGATTTGTCTGTCCAGTTTAGCTGCTTTGGAGGCAATGATGGTCTCTTTACACAGCTTCTCCGTGATATTTCACTGGGATAGAGTTGTGCGTCTGAGCGTTCACTATTAAGCATGTATTATACTGTGTGGTCATTTTATATATAAAGAGATTTACAGATTTGGCATGGGTGACTAATTAAAGCAGTGTTATTATTATCACCCTTTTTGTGATTATAATTCCCTCTCATAATAAGTCTAATATTGCCATTGTCACATGGCTATTAACAAAAATTAGTGCATGGCCCTTACAACCACCTTCAACATTGCTGTAGTGAAAAAACACAAGGATCACAATCATAAGAAAATTATCAACACCTGGGACCTTAACAATCAGACCAATAGAAAGCTTGATACAAGGGACATAGGACCGGTTGCACTAAACTCATCATGCATGTAACGAACATTGCTAAACCAGCTGAACTGGTTTAGCGGCAGTCAAATGTTACAGACAGATGTCTACAATGGCTCACTGGAGACTTTTCTGTGCGTTCATTGCAGCCTCTGATTCTGCCATGTAAGCAACCTCAGTAGTATTAAAATGAGATGCCCTAACTTCGCTTAGGCATGCACTAAAAAAAGTGACCACTAAAAATGAACGCAAAATTACTGACAGGTCTACCATCAGCCACGACATCCCCTGAAAAAAAAAAAGAGGCAGGAAGGGTGCCTACTCTCTCCTGCCTCGGCCACCCGGAGAAATCGGGTCATAGAAATCCTGCAAGAGGGATACCCAGTCCCTTGTACCTATAGGCCCACCTCTCCAAAATGGTGGGCCTTCCATTTTCCGGTGCATCCTGGGATATACCAGGAGGGACCTAAGGTTAGATTGGCTTTTTTTTTTTAGGGGCCATTGTTGGGGGGTGGAGGGGTGGCAGTCATCCAGGGGGTGGGGCAGCACAACTCTATTTTTAAAAAAATGGAGACAGGTATTGTGCGGGTGTAACACACACAACATCTGTGCAATTTTTTTTTTCTTTTTTTAAAGGGAAACAGGTCTTCCTGCCTTGAACAGCTGAGTGGCAGGAGGCTGCTTCAGGGTTTCCCCTGTTGGCTCTGTGCATGTGTGAGTCACTTTCTCAATGACCGACCAAATAGGATTATGGTGAACCTCCGCAAAACTCATTTGCATGCAAACTTGTTGGAACATCGATTGCCATTTTAAAATTGGTCCAAAAATCGACCCACACAGTCTTAATGTCCATTTTTAGTCCATTTCCAGGCCATAGTTTTGAAGGAGAAAAACATGAGAACTGCATTGAGAGTACAGGTGTCCATGCTGAGTGATTATTCTGTAAGCTACTTATGGGGAGGGAAAAGATCCTTAAGTACCAAGCAATAAAGTTGGAGACCAAGAAATGAAAGCTATACTGAAATACCTCCCATCCTATCGGGTACCTCATGCCTGATGAAAAGCAACTTCCAAGTATACCTTGATAGGCTGCCTATATGCTTAAGAAGTAAATTTGTGAGCTTGAAATTGTTCTCCACATAATTTGGCTTAGAAGTGAAGTTCTTTGGAGACAGTGAAAAAAAATTGTACTTGTTATGCTACAAATAAATTATGCTTTGCTGCATCTTGAAATGAGAAGATAAACCAGTAAAAAGTGTGAACGAAATTGTATTTGTGCCTATTCCACAAATAAAATTATGCTTTGCTGCTTTTTGAAATGAGAAGAAAGGATAACGAGAAGAAATGATAAACCAATAAGTTATAATACAGTATATAGATTATTATAATATATAAATTATGTATTTATCATTTCTTCTCATTTCAAAAAGCAGCAAAGCGTAATTCTATTTGTGGCAAAAGCACAAATACAATTTTATTTCACAATTCTTAGAATCTCATCAGAAAGGGGCCAAGCAATGTTGTGCTTGGAAAACAGAATTTTATTTCTTTTTTATTCTGGCCTTCATTCCTAGTCAGTTTCTCAGGGAAGGTTTCCCTATTTTGTGGTTGCTTTTTTATTCTTTGATCTCCAGGGGGGCAGTATATCCAAAGGGGTTAGTCTTGCACATAGAATGAACCTAATTTCTAAGCCAAGGTATGTGCAGTATGATCTCAATCTCTCCAATTCACTGCTAACATTTGCTATAGTACTTAAATTGTTCCAAAGAGAGCTTCCTCCCGGAGTTCGTAGGATGTAATATGTAAAGGCATCCTATCAAAGTATGGAAGTTGCTTTTCATCAGGCCTGTGGCACTGAATAGGATGGAGAATTTCTGTATCTGTCAGCAATCTTTTATTGGTCTCTAACTACGTTTCTTGGTATATATTGTATAAATTACTGGCTTATTTTCTCATTTCAAAAAGCAGCAAAGGATAATTTGATTTGTAGCTTAAGCACAAGTGCTATTTCTTTCTTGTCCCCTCCTATGATTCTTTTCAAGAATCGCCCATCATAGCAAGCGCTACATGTCAGAGATTAAGGCTTCTATATGCTAGATCTGTATCCTGGGTTCCAGGATCTGTGTCCAGTTTCTGTAGGTCAAAATATAGTAATTTTTTTTTTTTTTTTTTTAACAGCACATCATTTTGTAAAATATCTTCATCCACATAAGCACACTCTGGGCTCCTTTTACTAAGGTGCGCTGGCGGTTTTAGCGCATGCTACAATGCTGCGCACGCTAAATGCTAACGCCTCCATAGAGCTTGCGTTAGTTATTTTTTTGTTTAGCGTGTGGTTTGCACACTTTAGTAAAAGGAGCCCAGAGTGTGCTTATGTGGATGAAGCCTGGGTGAATTTAGTAGCTGCTATACATTAATCCTGATAAGACCATATGAATAAAATGTAAAATTATTTCAGAAAGAGAAACAAATATATGGTAAGAAGGTATTCAGGGCAAGAAAGATGCAAATGGAAAGAAAATGCCTAAGAGAGATATTTTTCTTAACCATCTTTGCTATCTGTTTGTGTGTAGATCTTCCCCATATAGGATCACTACCGAGGAGGGTGGGGGAGCTATCAAAGAAATACTGTATTCATTCCTTGTCTCACTAATTCAGATGAACAAAAAAAAAAGGGGGGGGGGAGTGTCTGTTTTCATAAATCTCCTCAACCTGTGCTGTACCTTTTCTTTGAAATTCTACAACATAATTTATACTGCTGGTATCACTTAAAAAAAACTATACACCAGAAAAATAAAGCAGTCAAGTGCTCACCGAAAAAAACATAACAGGTTAATGTATATTAAAATACTCAAGCAAGGAAACCAACTGTACTAGGTTAAGGGTTTGAGAAATAAGTTCAATAGAGCTCCTCAGGCTCCTCCTTATTCACAGCACTCTGGACATATTTTTAGAATTAGATAAAACAAGGCACTACCTCTGTGTACTTGGGGATACCAAGGAAGGGTTCCAAGACTTTTTTTTTCCACTGTAGATATCCAACTGATGATGGATGTTAGGCAGAAATACTGTGTCTAAATAGGCTCCCAAAAAATCCTGCTGGGAGTCTCAAATGGTGCTAGCATAGATCATAGATAGTTCAGCTCAGATCTGCAAACGCAGGCCTAAGGTGGTTCACAATTTCATACTCTAAGAAACTCTCACTAACCTGAGGGATAAAGTAATTTTTAGCAATGCCTCCCTGTCCATGCCCTTTCCTTTCTCAGCTGTTGCAATGAAGCCGGAAAAAAAAAGGAGGGGGGGAGGGGAACGGGACACGGGACATTGGATGCCTTATTAAAAAACAAAAAGGTACTTTCCTTTGAGGCTGTTGCAGATGGCAATGCAGTAAATTTAACCAAATGTACTTATCTGAACAGTATTAAAAGCTGGATTCTAATACTTACTAAGAGGGAGATCTTTGAGGATTGACTTTATTGTGGTTTAGAAATGAAGTCCACCCTATGGATGGTTTCCCATTTTTCTTTATCTCCAGCATGTTTTTCCTCATCTTGCCAAAAAATTCCAACCCTTACTTATCCGCCCTTCTCCTCATGGGAGAGAACAAAGTCTTACCTTGATGTGATGACATCTCTCTTCTCAGCATGCTCAGCCCAAACTTCATTGGATGAGTTGGTGGAGGGGACAGCTCGGCAGCATGCTACATATTTATTGATTTTTGCTTTTCTGTTGTGCTTCTCTAGCTGAATAATCCTGACGGTCTAGGTTGCAGTAGCAGAGAATTACTGATTAGGAAGTAACAGGGAACATTCAAAATAACTTCTGTTGCACATATATCACAACATATTACAATACTTAGAAATGCCAAGTCATGTACATTAGGTGTGTGACACATGCATTTGGCTGCCGTCTCTCACACACCAAGCATCCTTTCATATACATTCTGAGTGTGCTATCAGTTGTCCAGCTTCTAAGATTGCTCCCTCCCTCCCTTTCTGCATCTTCCCCATCTTTCAACACTCACCCTTGCCTATCTTAAAACTTCCTTCTCAATGGCTTTTGTCTTTAAGAGGTAGAAATTGTATTTTCATTGATCCAAATCTGTTGTAAGAATTTTTGGTCTCTAATGAATCAGAAGGGGTAGTGATATCTTCTCATAATTTACATGTCCCGGCTGCAGAAATCTAGTGGCCTAGTCATTTCTCTTAACACAACATGTTTCTTTTGTCCTTTGAATGTAATTCAGTATCATTGGCTGTTTCATTGTGGACTAAAGGTAGATGATTATTGTATGTGGATGATGTAATTACTATTTAGTATTTTTTTCTGTTATTTCAAGTTTTATTGCTTAAATAAATAAATAAATAAAAAACCAAAACCTTTTCTCTGGCAGTGGCAGTGATTGGCATACACTGCCTAAGACCTCCAAGAGCCTTTCCTCTGCTACATCCCTCCTGCATTGCTGCAACTTCCTGTTTCCCTGTGGGCAGGAAGATACGACAAAGGGAAGATTTTGGGGCTGGCTAGTACACGTGAATTGTTGCTGCTATTTCTGAAAAGCAAGTTTCTAGCCTGGGAGATGGGTTGCTGAGAGAGTTGGGGAGATAATGAACTATGAATGGGGAAGGGAGAGATGCTGGACAGTGAGAATGAATGAGGTAAAAAGGGAGAGATGTTGGACCCATGGACTGAGGGGTTTGAAGAAGGAGAGAGATGTTGAATCCAGAGTAGAAAGGAGAAGGGGAAAAGAAAAGGGAAGAAATATTGGACCTTGGGTGGAAGGGATGGAGAGAAGTGTAACTCGGTGGAGGAAGGTAGAAATGCTAGACCGCTAGGTTGGGGGCAGAAAAAGAGAGATAGGTCTAGAAGGTTCTCATCGAACTAGTCAAACTGATGATTGGCAAGTTAATAGAACCAGATTTGCAAGTATATAAAAATGTATATGTTGCTGACAAGTTGTTTGTGAGCGCTGAAGAACAATTACAGCAAAGCAACAGTACCTCTGTGGCAGCTGTAAGGGTGAAGCAAATTCTGAATTGATCCAGTGAGAATGGCTGAAGTAACATGGCACAACATAACTAGTTATGAGGAGCACCACCCCTTCTGCTAAGCCAGTGTATCATAAACTGTGTGCCGCGGCAAGATTCCAGGTATGCCGCGAGAGGCACATCATGTTGGTGAGTCAGCCGGCACCTCTCCTGCTCTCCGCACCTCCCCACTGGCGTAGTAATTTCAGGATTAACAAGCTTGGGGCCCCATTTGGAGGGCCTCCGTGCATGCGTGGGCGTTGACATGATGACATCACATATGCACATGTCATCATGTCAGCGTTTAATGTGCTGCAGCTTGGAAAAGTTTGCAAGACACTGTGCTAAGCAGAGAGAAGTATCCCAACTGAGGCCTGGAAGGCAGCAGAAGCATCTTTGGCTCTAATCTGGGTCGGGAATATTGCAGAAGAGTCACAGAGAGAAGAAAGAAAAATGCAGCAGCTTGAAGTACTGGGCTGGGAATTGAGAAAGGAGGCGGTGAGTGAGAGGTAGTGAAAGTAAAGGGGAGTGGTAGTGGGTAGAAGACGTGAAAACAGGATGGATTTGATTTAAATCAAATCAGATTAAATCATAATTTAAATCAGAAAGACTTGATGTAAATCATGCCTGTGACATTATGAATGGATTAATGGAATTCATTTACCAAAAAATTTAAGCATTGCATGAATATAAAGCCTCAGTCTACATAACGTTTGGACTATAATGTATCTTAAACAGAAAACTATCTTTAGTTAGATTTTTTTTCTAAAAAAAAAAAAAAGCATTTTATAAAAATCTGACTTTTTAAAATCATTCTCTAGCTTTTACAAAACTGCGGCAACAGAGCATTTATCTTGCTGGCCTGTAGTAGAAACCTCTACCACAGCTTTGTAAAAGGAGCCCATTGATTTTTATCCATCTTGCATGAAAATAAGAAAAGGGAGCCAAAAAAGATGCAAGAGAGAGAAGGAAGTGGCAAGAGGGTGAAACTAAAATAGTGGTTCTGAAACCTATGCTGGTTCAATGTGGAAAGCTGAACGGACATAAACTCAGAAGTAGCAGAGGAAAATATTTTTGAGCAGAAAGGATAGCTGCACAGAAATTATGTTAAAGTCTCAGAAAACTAGGAGCTTTTGCAGTATTGCAACAGGAAGGGAAAATGGATAGACTAGCTGGGAGCAGGGCTCCTTTTATGCCATAACTGTTTTTCTGTTGTTTTAAGGACAATGATAATTCATAAGTCATTTTGTTTTATTTTATGGGACAGTTTCATAAAAACTGACAGTTTTATAGTAAACAGAAAAAAGAAACTGGAAGAAATGGGGACTTCTGCTGCATATTGTGTAAATCTTTTGTCACTGTATTCTCCATTGAGAACAATATATTTTCAGTGCGAGCTTCTCTATCATTTCAGTTTTCTTGAGTTATTCTACATATTTACATTGTGTATGTTTTGTGGAGCTTATTGTTTTACAAAGAGCTGGATATTTCTTGAAAGGTCATTTTATCTGGCTTTATAACATTTAGAAATTCATTTGCAAGAGCACTTAATTCTTTACCGCTTTAATTCTATCACACTATACCTTAGAAAGTGACTTATATATAACTCCATTGTTTTGTTATCACTGTGTGTGGTTAGTATACAATATACTGTACAATATATCCTTATTGTATGTATACTAACCACACATAGGGCTCCTTTTACGAAGGAACGTTATGGCCTTAATGCGCGGAATAGTGCACGCTAGCTGCTTCCGCCTCCTCTTGAGCAGGCGGTAGTTTTTCGGCTAGCACGTGCTAATCCAGTGCGTGTGCTAAAAACGCTAGCGCACCTTTGTAAAAGGAGCCCATATTGATAACAAAACTATAGTTATGATTCAAAATAATTTTACAAATGAGACCTGCAAGCAAAATGTTCCAAAGGGCAATGAGCTGATATTTTTGTCATTTTTTGTATTTTTATTGCTTTTATGAAATATATATTTACCAAAATTACAAAGGTAATCAAACAGAAAAAAATTTACACTAAAATTGCAATAAAAAGTAGAAAGAATGTAATAATAATTTACAAAAAACAACAACTCACATAATGGGAGATGTTTAAGACAAGAAAAAGACTAATCAAGAAAAGTAAGATAATTGTGTGTATTAAAATGTAGTCCTCATGAAGGAAGACAATACTATGGGGTGTCAACGTCGCAGAGATGGTCCTAACTTCCATAGCAATGGATCTTGGTACCACAGAAACCAAAGTGTCCGCAGTCAAAAAATGTGGAACCAATTCCTAGACTTCCAAGAGTTTAAAAATGGTATAGTTTATTAGAAACAATAACAGATATAGAATCCACAGTACAGTATATGAAAGCCAAACACATTACAAAGAAAATAAAGTCACTTGATGTAATCTGATGTAGTCCTTCATAAGTGGCAGCAAAACTTCACATGTAGTCTGATTTGCATGAAATGTTACCATAATTCTGAATGAATGAGCTGGTGCAAGCAGTAACATGCAAATCCTGGATCTTATGCGGGCAATGCCATTTAGGGGCCCTTCTATTTAAAGCAGGGGTGTCTAACCTTTTGGCTTCCCTGGGCTGATTTGGACGAAAAAAAATTTTTCTGGGGCCACACTAACACTAGCCGATGAGCCCAAAAAAAGGTTGAGCAGGTCCCAAATTTGCAATCACTAATATAGAAGATGTACATATCTAATAATAAACTTTCATTAAAGGGACACTATAGAGAGGAACCCAAAAAAGCAGTAATGCTTACCCTGACTGAGTAATCTTCCACGTGTACCGCTGACAGTAGGAGCAGCCACAGGCTTCCGCATCCCCACTCTGATGAGCAGGGATGTTGCTCCTGGTTTTCCCATTCACTTCTATTACAGCTACGGTGAACCTCTTCAGAGGTGAGCCTCATCAGAGTGGGGATGCTGAATCAGCTGTCAGCAGCGTACGTGGAGGATCGTTTAATCAGGATAAATATTACTGCTTTTTTGGGCCTCCCACTTTGAGCTTAGGCTCCCTCAAAATGAATATCTCCCCTGCTGTAGCTAGTAGGGATCCCCAAGCCTCACCAACTGACAGCCACCTCCTCCCCCTCCAACTTCCCAAATTCTGCAGCTGGCAGCAATATTGCAGAGCTGCTGCCTTCCCTCCTCCCTGCCCTCCCCCATGGCATTCATGCATGCATGAAAGCAGTGACAGCTTGAGGATATTGCTATTGGCTGCAAAGCTTGGAGATTTTGGGTTGCAAAATTGGAGGAAGATGTCTCTAGTTGGCAAAGTTTGGGAATCCCCACTAGCTCAAGTATTTATAAATAGCACTTCCACTAATTATGGGCTCTAGTCCCTCCCCCAAATCAGCTCTATATGACTACGCCACTGAATACAAAAATAATTGTGATGCACATATCCCAAAGCTAACATATCCAAGTTAATAAATTCAAAATAAAACAATTTTTTTCTACTTTGTTGTCTGGATGTTTTGTTTTTCCATCATCTTGGTCCCAGTTTCTCTTTCTGCTTTTTGTCTGTCTTCAACTAATACTCTTTCCAGTGTCTGCTGTCCATTTTTTTCTCCTCTTCTCTCGTTCCATTTCCTTCTTATGCCTGTCTCTAATGTATTGATTTTTCCTTTTCAGCTTTCTTAACTTTTTCTTTTCTTTTTTGCCTCTGTCCACTCAAATCTTGCCTTCTTTCTCACTCTTCTTCTTTTTAAATGTTCAGCTACCTCTTAATTCTCCATCTTCTCTCAGTTCCTAACTCTCCCATTTCCCATCTCACTCCTTTCCCAGTCTCCTATTTCCTGCTGTCTATTCCCCATTACCACATTTCTATCACTGTACTCACTTTCCCTTTTGACCTCATCCATCTGGCGCACCACTTTAAGAATCCCCCTCCATCTCTCCTCTGGTCAGGCTATAATTCCCTGTCTTTTTCTTTTCATCTCCTAGCATCTTCTTATCCCAGCTCTCTTCCCTCCTGCCCTCCTATGGGTCCATGTCTGCTCCTCTATCCCCCATGGTCCAACATTTTGCTCCCTCTCTTTTCTGTTTTTCTTCTTCCCTCCCCCCATTGATGCTGAACAATGAAATGGAGGGGAAAAAAGAGAGATGCTGCATCTCTCTGCCTTCCATTCACAGGTCTAACATTTCTCCCTTCCTCCCTTCCATCCCCAAATTCAACTTCTCTCCCTTTCTCTTTCCAGCTGCCCCATCCCATCTCTCCCCCTGCCTACCTGCCTTCCCCAGGTCCACCGTTTCTCCCTTTCTCTTCCCAACAGTTCTCCCTTCAAGTATCTCTTTCCCTCTTCCTCCATACCACCCCAGGTCCAACTTTTATCCCTTCAGACTATTGCCCACCATCTCTCTGCCCTATTTCTGGCCATCATCTCTCTGTCATCTGTTTCTGGCCCTATAAGCTCTCTCCCCACATTCAATCTAGCACTTCTTTTAATACCCTCCCCCTCTGTACTTAAAAAAAAAATGTCCCAGAGGCTTCCTCGGCCCAGTATGTTCTCCCCCTTCTCTCTCCCCAATTGCACATCTCTTTCCCTCTTTCAGACACCCAATTCTCCCTTTCTATTATCTCCCTCACCTCTGCATCTCTTTCCTTCACTCCCTCCATTCTTCATCTTATGGCTCATGCTCCCCTCTATCTTTCCCTTCATTCTGTCTCCTTCACTGCTGCCCCCAGCCCTCTCTGCTTCTCCTGAAGGGCTACTGCTGCTGGTGTCTGTAACTCTCAGTTCCTAAGCCTGTTGATTTTAAAGATTATTTTAGCACAGGGGAAGAGCTTGGATCGTTATGAGACTGGGGAGAGAGGGGTTAGTCCCTGAAGTTCCCTCAAATCTATGAGCTGTACAGAAGGAAGGGAGGGAGGGAGGGAAAGTGGTGGGGAGAATGAATGAACTCCACGCCACCCTTCGGGACTAGAAACCACTGGATGCGGCCCCGCTCACGCTCGAGGGTGTTTACCGTCTTGCCGGGTACCTCAGTGATGCGGTGTTTTCTGTCTTGCCAGCGTCCTCCTCCATCTTCCTGCAGCGTTTGCTGAATGCGCCTCCTGCGGCTGATCTGGAAGCGTTCCCTCTGATGTTGCGATGTCAGAGGGAACACTTCTGGGTCAACCGCAAGAGGCACATTGGATCCGCTGCCTGTGGTTTTCAGCGAACTCTGCAGGAAGATGGAAGAGGGCGCCAGCAAGACAGAAAACACCGCACCACCCTCGAGTGTGAGCGGGGCTGCACAAAATACTTCTTGGGGCCGCAGGTTGGACACCCCTGATTTAAAGGGTGTTAAGCACTCACCCCTGAGTTCTGTATATCACACTGAAAGATATATGATGAATTTTCGATGCACACCCAACATGCAGCATTAGTTTGGGGCTTTTCCTCCATGTTATAATCATGCACTATAGTATGCTAAGCCCCAAACTTAAACCTTTGATAGATGGGCCCTTTTGACTGCAGCAATGCTATTTATTTGGGATTGCCAAAATACTTGTTTAGTAGAGTATGGCAGATACAGTTGTGATGTCTAAAAGTTCTTGGGCTAGGGTGTCATCATTATTATTAGTGTTAAATTGGCCCCCAATATTTGAAGCCTTCGATTCAATAGATCCCACTATATATGCAGTGGTGTTTGAGTTCTAGCCAGACAGATAACATGGTGGTGATTACGGTAGTTCTAAGAATCTAAATAAGATCTTTTCCTCAAAGGGTGCCAACAATTTGAAGAAAATCTCCCATGTGAGCATAAAAACCTGTGGTTTTGTAGGGCCTTAAAATTCTTGTACTTTGGGGCTTGAGAGAACAGGGTAAGGTTGCTGGGTTGATAGAGTTGGATCTTGTAAAATTGTTTTTGTGGTGGGTAGTTGTATAAATTTGTGTCTAGTTAGTGTGTTTTTATATGCCTATTGTACAGCATTTTATAAAATTAAATAGGCATCTACTTGACTATAGTATACTAGTGTTGGTATGGAGATGAATACTTAAGTAGCCTCTAGCTCATACACCAGCATAGGGCTGGTATAAATGATAGCGCATACCGGTACTTTTCTGCAAGTAAGTGTAGACTCTGCTCATGCTCTATACAAACCCTGCCCCGTGCACACCCATAATGAATCCACATACCTTGAAACGTGCATTTTATAAAAGCGAAAAGAACTGTGATGGTGCTATATATTTTTATTGATCAATTAAAACTCGACACGTACATGTTTCGGCTTTATGGCCTGCCTCAGGAGTCCTGTCCCTTCTCTCTCCTTGTGTTTTTCATGATAGGATTTTTCAACCTCTAAGTTGTATCCCTTGCTTCTGGTATAGTTTATGAAACGATTTAATAATCTTACTGATAGACTGTACTAAAAATTTCACTACAGTGTTGTTAATAAATAGATCTCATTGCATAAAATGGGACCGGTGGTAAATATTGTGTTATGTTATCCTGTGCTAAAGTTCTAGCACCTTTTAGAAAATGTGGCCTGAAGTACAACATTCACCAGCCATAACAAAAATTTAAGTATTTAGATGTATAAGGGGGCAATAAGGCCTGGATTCTCTAAACGGCGCCGATATCTGTAGCAGCCCAAAAAGCAGCCACTGATCACGTCAATCATGCAATGGCGCTGTTTAGAGAATCTCACCTCCGGAAAAGAGAGGCTCCAGAAATGTAGGCCAGGGTTTTCAAGGCCTACGTTTCCGACTTCTATCTTTGCCATGAATCGAACCTACATATGCGCTTTATGGCTCCTAATGCCACTTCCAGTGTTAGCCACAGCTGTAGTGGTGATAGGCACCTCTGGAGGTGTGATTCTGGTGCCTTTTGTTTAGGTGTCAGTAGGCACTTTAAATTTAACATTGATTGCCATTTCAAATAGCATTTTCCAATTAACTTAGATGCCGATAAGGTGTCTACCGGCATCTAAGTTTAGGCGCTGTTTATAGAATTTCCCTTTAAGCGGTTCTAAGACAAAGTAGACTATTGAGGTTGATGGACAAACTACTTGTCCATCCTCATGAATGCTTCCAATTTGTTGTCATGTCAAGAAAGACAACAACGTTCTTCATTTTCCTCATATTGAGTTACCCTTGCTGGTCTGCATTAACCTTCTACAAGCCTAGTCTTTAGCAATTCAGGATATAATCTCTCTTTTACATGCCTGCCCCCTCACCTATGTACTCCTTCCCAAACTGCTACAGCTTCTTTGCCTTACTAGGTAAAAATGTGCAAGAATTAGGTATACACTGTACTTGCTTTGTGTTTCCTGCTAAGCATGGAACAGAAACACTGTGACGAAAACTTATCTTGTCTAATGTCCCACATATTCTTCAACCATTTGAATTTCTATTCAGGTGAGCTACTTTTTTCACCAAATTCACAGTTTTTCCATCTTTAATATTTTACAGGAACTTGCTTCTTTGATGAGCCAATTAGCAAATGTGGATATACTCAGTCTGAGGAAGATGACTTAAACTGGGAGCAAGTGAATACCCGGGTGAAGCCATCCTCTGATCCAGGTTTGTTTTGGAAATTGGTTTTGTAACAATTTATTCCTTAGCATATGTAGTATGTGTTTGCATAGTATAGAGTATAGTTTGCAAAAGTTTGGCCTCCATGTATAAAATTTTGTGGTGGACACATATTCTGAAATTTAGCTCTGGCTTTGTCACAGTAATTTTTATGTAGTGGATTAGATATTAATCTGAAAACATTTCTTTTTGGTGCTCCTGCTCACCAATGTAATTTGTATCTTTTCATTCATCAAGGTATTTTTTCAATCTCCTGTTTTATTTTTTTATATTGTTTATTGAAAACTTCAGTACCGCTACTGGGGAGTCAATTCCGAGCGGTTTACATGAACTTCTGTAATGGTGTTAACAAAACAGTGTTTCTGTGATGGTTTTCCATACATGAGCTTCTGTAGTAGTGTTACAATACAGAATTAGAGGGTTTCTGTGATGGTTTTCAACACAGCCTCAGATGGTACTCACTGATGGTTTTGGTGCATTTAGGCATCATGTTATGGTACTTTTACATATCTTTTACATTTAGGGCCTCTTCTATCAAACTGCGCTAGCAGTTTGTAGCGCAGTGAGCAGTGCTGAATGGTCCACGCTGCTCCCGATGCTCATAGAGTTCTTATGAGCGTTGGGAACAGCACGGGCCATTCATCATGGCTCTCTGTGCTAAAAACTGCTAGCACAGTTTGATAGAAGAGGCCCTTAGGCTTTTTGACTGAGTATATGCAGTAGTTACATACTATCTTCACCCTATATATACACACCAGAGTACTATATTCACTCTGTTCCCTCATCTTACATATTTATACCATAATACACTTACACTATAAGTACATAAGTACATAAGTAGTTGCCTCCGCCGGGGCAGACCAGAGGTCCATCCCGCCCAGTGGTCCGCTCACGCGGCGGCCCATCAGGCATATTGCCTGAGCAGCGGTCCCTGACTAATTTTATACCTACCTCTACACTTATCTCTAAACCTTCCACTGCTCTTATCTGTACCCCTCAATCCCATTGTCCTCCAGGAACCTATCCAGGTCTTCCTTGAAACCCTGTACTGTGCTATTTCCTATCACGGCCTCCGGAAGGGTGTTCCATGTGTCCACCACCCTCTGTGTGAAAAAGAATTTCCTTGCGTTTGTTCTAAACCTGTCCCCCTTCAATTTCATCAAGTGACCCCTTGTTCTTGTGGTTTCTTTCAAATTGAAAAATCTGTCCTTGTCAACCTTTTCGATGCCCCTCAGGATCTTGAATGTCTCTATCATATCTCCTCTGAGTCTCCGCTTTTCCAGGGAGAACAGCCCCAGCTTCTTCAGTCTGTCAGTGTATGTAAGGTTTTCCATACCCTTAATCAGTTTAGTTGCTCTTCTCTGGACTCCCTCAAGCATTGCCATGTCCTTTTTGAGGTATGGTGACCAGTACTGTACACAGTATTCCAGATGCGGGCGCACCATAGCCCGGTACAGTGGCAGGATGACTTCCTTCGTTCTGGTCGAGATACCCTTCTTAATGATACCTAACATTTGGTTTGCTTTCCTCGAGGCTGTGGCGCACTGTGCCGACGCCTTCAATGTCGTGTCTACCATCACTCCCAGGTCTCTTTCCAGCTTACTGACCCCTAGCATTGATCCCCCCATTTTGTAAGTGAACATAGGGTTCCTTCTCCCTATATGCATGACCTTGCATTTCCCTACGTTGAAGCTCATTTGCCACTTTTTCGCCCATTCTTCCAGTGTCGTAAGATCCCTTTGGAGATCCTCGCAATCTACCGTGGTTTCAACCTTGCTGAATAGTTTGGTGTCATCTGCGAATTTGATGACCTCACATTTGGTTCCCGCCTCCAGGTCGTCAATGAATATGTTAAACAGGAGCGGTCCCAGCACTGACCCTTGAGGAACCCCGCTCGTGACCCCTTGCCAGTCCGAGTAGTGGCCCTTTACACCAACCCTCTGCTTCCTGTCTGCCAGCCAGTTTTTGATCCATCGGTGGACCTCCCCTCGCATATGTATATGTACACATAATGCTAGTATTATGTTCATTCTAAATCCTACTTATTTACGCACATAATACCAGTGTCATGTATTATGTTCATCCTAGGTTTACACACATCTTGATAAATCTAGTTATCTGTATTTTATTTATCATATCTTTTACTGTGTTCACCCTATAATGCTCCTAGGAAGAAGTAGTCAATTATTTCCTCTATGTTGCTACTCCCCCTGTCTGTTGCATTATTAGTTAGTCTGTGAAAAGGATGGTCTTTATCCATTTCTTGAACTTTCCGGTGTTTCTAGTTTTAATTCCTTCGGAAGCGAGTTCCACCATATTGCAGCCATCACCGAGAATATTCTTGTCCTGACACTTTTGTATTTGATGTCTCTGAAGGAGGGTATTTCCAGCAGGCATTTGTGGTTCAAGCATAGGACATATGCTGGTGTATGGTCATGTAGTTTGGTTGCTAGATATTGCAGTTCTGAGAGGTGAATGATTTTGTGCGTCAGCAACAAGATCTTGAATTTAACCCTGCTTTCAATCAGAAGCCAGTATTGCTCTTTCAGTAGTGGGGTGGCACTTATTGCTGCATTTTGTACTATTTAGATCTACCTCATCATGTACTTTGGGATGACCAGCAGGATTGCATTGCGGTAGTCAAAGATTGAGAGTACCAGGGATGATATTACGTTAAGACATTGCTTGATAGGTGAGGTACCTCCCTGCCAAAAACATATTCTTTGGAGAGAGGGGGACCATCTTACTGTAATTTTTCTGCCCACAGCCCATTCAGTCCCTGCTACACCACTGGACATTGGGATCAATATCATTAATTCCTCAGTAAGTGAATTCTCTATCAACCATTCCAGCTTCACCTCAGGTTCCTCATTTCAACCGCTCACACCCCAATGTCACTTTTACTACAGATGCATCTGCATGCAGGTAGGGAACTCATCTCCTTCACATAACCATCCAAGGCCTGTGAAACTTTCAGGCATAGAACAATTTTCAATATTCTCAAACCCTTCAAACCATGAATCAGAACTTGTCATTTTAATCTGAACCAACAATCAAGTGATTTATTTTTATTTGATTTATTTTTCTTATTCGTATTCTGCCTTAGCTTGGACATTCTAAGTGGATCACAAAATTATATTCATATGATTCATGAAAACAAAACAAAACACATAAATACAAGATGTCACATTAATATTACATTACACATATCAATGTGTCATCTGCAAATCACGGAGAAAATAATTCACTTCCATTCAATAATTAACTGCCCCTCTCAAATAGGTCTTTAACTCTTGAAATTTAGGGCTCCTTTTACTAAGCTGTGTTAGTGGCTTTAGCGCACGTAATTTTTAATCACACGCTAACCCCCACACTAGCCAAAAAACTACCGCCTGCTCAAGAGGAGGCGGTAGCGGCTAGCGTGTCCGGCAGGTTAGCGCACGCTACTACGCGCGTTAAACCGCTAACGTGGCTTCGTAAAAGAAGCCCTTACTGTCTATATTTTTCACAGTTCGGAAGGCAAAACATTCCATAGTCTGAGGTGGGAAATGCAAAAAAATCAGCGAATGGTACTTCTCAAATTGTATTGTTTGAAAAGAAGGAACATCAGCTATATGGCCCTAAGCAGATCTCAGCGCCTGATTTGATTGATATATTTTTACATTCAGAGTTAGTAATATAGATACTTTACCTATTAAAATTTAAAAATCAACAATCCTCAATAGGTAACCAATGTCATGCCTTCAAATCAGTTGTTATATGTGAATATCTTGCCCCTGTAATAGTTCTTGCCTTATGAGCTATCACCTTATGAGCAACTTGCAATGCCTTCGTCAAATTCTTAAGAGATTCCAAAATGTAAACCGTTGCAATAATCAAACAAAGGACAAATTGTGCTTTGTATTACAGTATGAAAATTTTCAGCTGACAAAAATTATTTGATTCTATGAATCACCTTTAATTTACAACACTTGATTTTTGATAGATAAGGAAGAATCAAGCATGACCCCCCTAAATTTCTAATGATAGATACAAAAGGGATGGACACCTTCTTTATAGCAACATGAGAATGGACATCATCCATGACATAGGGAGCTAATAACATAATCTATGTCTTAGCAATATTCAGTTTCAGCTTATTTCCTTTCATTCATTGTCCTATCATAACTAAACATAATTGTAGTATTTCAAAAACTTCTCCAATGATGAACCCAACCTGCAGTAAAAACTATATATTAGCATCATATAACCTAAATTGGACACCCAAACAATGGGATGTTCTTCGTAAGCAAATAGGGAAGAACAAAGTAGGCTTCACTGTGTCATGTGACCAGAAATATGTGGCATCTTTTGCATGCTTTCAACTTTAACTTGCAAGCAGATTACTTCCTAGAGAGGAAAAAAATTCAAATAGATTCCCATGGTCAACAACTCAGTCTGCATGAATGGTCCCTCAGTCATTAATTCATCACTTCTTTCAGTGATAGGGATAACTTCACACAGATCTCTTTGCACCTGCAGAAAATGGTTGTAGTCTATGGTTATAGTTTATTGACGTAATATACCACGCTTCCTGGACACATAATAAAGTGATTTATATATCAAAATTAAAAATAAAAGAATGCCATTTCATGAAGAGAGAAAAAAAAAACACAGAATAAAGGATATAGAGTTGATCAGCCTACCACCAAAATCATCCTAAGTCTGAAATCCTCCAGAAGATTATAAAGGTAAGTAGCCAGAGGTGCACCCGGGCCACCACACAGGAGTGAGCTTTTTGGTGTTCCCAGCCGGCCCTGCACCGCTCCTTGATAGGCTGCTGTAAGTTCTCATGGGATTTGCGGTTCTCGTGGCAGCCTATCAAGGAGCGGTGCAGGGCTGGCCGGCAGCACGAAAAGCTCACTGATGCGTGCCGGCCCAGGTGTGCCGCTGGCTACTTATCTTTACAATCTTCTGGAGGTTTTCAGCGCGTGATACACGCTGGACCACCAGGAAACAAACAGGTACGCGAGGGAGGGAAGGAGGGAAGTGGTAATTGTTAGTGTCGGCCAGGGCAGGAGATGGGAGGGATCCCTCCTGTCCTGGCCTACCACTAGGTGCTGTAAGTTAAGGGGAATGGTTACCGGTAATCTGCTGGCTGGGTTAGAGGGCAGAGGGGAGTACGGGACAATCAAGCCATTGTGACATCACTGATGAGGTTGGCTCTTTATATGGGGAAGAGGGTACAGGGAAGGAAGGTGGGACAGTGTTCAGAGCCTGGCAGGGAGGGGGGACAGTATTCAGAGCCTGGCAGGGAAGGGGGCTTGGTTCACAGCCTAGTAGGGAATGGGACTGAGTGCAGGGCAGGGAGGGAAGGGGGCTGGGTGAAGAAATGGCAGGGAGGGGGGAATGAGTGCAGAACCTTGCCGGGGAGGGTGTGTCAGAGGGGACACTCAGTGCAGATCTTGGCCGCGCATGGCACTTGAATATTAAGCCCCCAACTTATATTCGAGTCAATCATTTTCCTCCTTTTGGGGGGTAAAAATGGGGGGTCTCGACATATTCGGATCAACTTATAGAGTATATACGGTAATCACAAAATTATTAGAAAAAACAAAACACACTGTATGCAGAGAAAATGTTAATTATCATTTATATTTGGGGTTTTTTCAAAGAGATCAAGGCAGATGACTTTAAAATATGCAATTTCACCTCAAAAACAACTATAGAAAAATAGGCAAATACAGTGAAGTGCAAAATATAGATAGCAGATATAAATTCTTAAAATTGACACATTTTCATCACTAAATTGAAAATAAAATCATTTTTCCTACTTTTGTTGTCTGGTGATTTCATGAGTCTCTGCTTGCACGCCCTTCTGACTGTGCATCCAATATTTATTTATTTATTTCTGCCTCCTGCATGCTGCTTCTCCTCCAGACCTCATTCCATTCCCCAACCAGCATCTCTTTCTGTCCATCCATAAGTCTAACTTTTTCTTCCTCTCTCATCCCCAGATCATTTTTCACCACTGCCCACCAGCCCCATGCCCATTTCTTCTTTTATCACCTCTCGCCACCACCATGCCACATCTCTCCCTCCATCACTATGCCTAACATTCCTCCCCCTTGCATCCCCTTCAATCTATCCCTCTGTTCCCCTTGCATCTCTACCTTACTCCTCTCTCTCTATCTCTATACCCAATTTTCATCTTCCTTTCCTCATGTGCATCATCTCTTTCCCTCTCAGTCACACACTCAGGCCCAATTGTCCTTTTCTCTTCCCTCCCTCCCTCTTTTGTCCCAAGTTAGTGCCCCCTTCCTCCCTTCCTTGTGTCCCACTTTCATGCCCCCTCCCTTCCTACTGTGTCCCAAGTTCATGCCCTCTCCCCCTCACTGCCTGCCCCCTTCCCTGCTGAAGCCACCATCATTGGGATGCCCCCTGCTGCCGTCGGCACGTCCGCTGCAAAGCCAACCCGGAGCTGACATGCTTCATCCATCCCCCAGGAGAAATTCTGTAACAGGGACTGGCCATGGCCGCGTGCAGCAGCCAGCCCACAAGACTTTCCCCTGGAATTGATGCTGGGGGGAAGTCTTGTGGGCTGGCCACTGCACGCAGCCATGGCCAGTCCTTGCTATGGAGTTTTTGCTGGGGAAGAGATGGACTTTGTCAGCACCATGTTGGCTGTGCAGTAGGCGTGCTGACGGTGGCAGGGAGCATCCTAATGGCAGGTTCTTCAGTTGGGGGGGGGGGGGGGGCGCAGGCAGTGATTTCTGGCGAGAGGCAGGGAGAGATCCCTGGCAGCAGCCAGGCTGCACACCCCCTGAGGTACACATACCGCAGGTTGAGAAACACTGAGTTAAAGCAACCAGCATTGTTTCTTCACAAAGGAGTGACAGAACTGGATTAAGGCATAAACAAACGAGGCATGTATCTTGGGCCCAAAAATTTAGAGGGTCCCTATCAGATATGCTTAGGATTCAAGAGGCTAGGATTTTTTTCAGGATTTTAAAAAAGTTGTAAATGAACTGTCTCAAAGCCATATGGCTAATTGTGTGCTTAGATTTTAGAGTTTAGCCCACTATAGGTTACCACTGGTAACTTACCAGATGTCCAGGAAAATCTGGACATGTCCTCTTTTATGATGTCTGGATGGATTTTCAAAACCCGGCAGCTTGACCGGTGTTTTGAAGGCCCCGAGCTCGGGGCCGTGTCTGGAGGCCCTCCAGACGTGGCCTGGGCTCGGGGAAGGAAAAGAGATGAGGTCTGTGTAGTGTGGGGCGAGGCGGGGAGTGGAATGACATTTCCTCTTTTTTTTTTTCTTGGATGAATCTAGTAACCCTAGCCCACTAAGGCTCTTCCACTGCAGAGGCTCCAGCCCATGGGAAGGCTGCTCTAGTTCCAGGAAGAAGGGACTGAGTTGCAAGGGCTGTGGAGAACATAAGAACATAAGAAATGCCATCTCCGGATCAGACCTTCGGTCCATCAAGTCCGGCGATCCGCACACGCGGAGGCCCTGCCAGGTGTACACCTGTCGTAATTTATAGTCCACCATATCCTTACATGCCTCTCTTAAGGAGATATGCATCTAGTTTGCTCTTGAAGCCTAGGACGGTCGATTCCGCAATAATCTCATCTAGGAGGGCATTCCAGGTGTCAACCACTCTCTGAGTGAAGCAGAACTTCCTGACATTAGTCCTGAACCTGTCCCCCCTAAGCTTCATTACATGTCCTCTAGTCCGTGTCAAATTGGACAATGTAAATAATCTTCTCTGCTCTATTTTGTCGATTCCTTTCAGTATTTTGAAGGTCTCGATCATATCCCCACGCAGTCTCCTTTTCTCAAGGGTGAATAATCCTATTGTTATAAGTCTGTCCTCGTATTCCAGTTTCTCCATACCCTTCACCAGTTTTGTTGCTCGTCTCTGCACCCTCTCCAGCAGTTTTATATCCTTCTTTAGGTAGGGAGACCAATGTTGGACGCAGTATTCCAAGTGTGGTCTGACCATTGCCCTATAAAGCGGCATTATAACTTTCTCCGATCTACTCGAGATTCCTTTCTTTATCATGCCCAACATTCTATTTGCCCTCTTTGCCGCTGCCGCGCATTGTGCCGACGGCTTCAGGGTCCTATCTATCAGTACACCCAGGTCCTTTTCTTGTTCACTCTTCCCCAGAGTTGCACCTGACATTGTATACTCGTATTCCTTATTCTTATTGCCTAAATGCATTACCTTGCATTTCTCCACATTGAACTTCATCTGCCATTTCTCCGCCCATGTTTCTAACCGACACAAGTCGCTCTGGAGTTTCTCTCTATCCTCATGCGATCTGATCGCCCGGCATAGTTTTGTATCGTCTGCAAACTTGATGATCTCACTGGATGTTCCTTCCTCCAGATCATTGATATAAATATTAAAAAGGATCGGCCCAAGTACCGAGCCCTGGGAAGCAGATCTCTGCACAAGTGTCTTTGGAGAGAATCAGTGGAACTAGTGAGTGGTCTAAGGTGAAGGTTGCTGAAAAGGATTAGGACTGAAGAATGGGGGAAAAAGTGAGGGCTTGCTGTCAGCGAGGAAAAGAAATGACAGCAAATTCCAGAAAGTACAGTATATGATTGTGGGCAGACTTGGTGGGGAGCATTACCTGAAAGAGCATGTGAGCAACTAGACATCACTAGAAAAAGCTAAAGTGCATGCACTTGTTTGTTTCTCTGTCTTTGAAGAGGACAGTTTCATATAAATAAAGCTTCCCTCTGAAAATCTTAGCTGGAATGAAAAGGTTTATTGGTACCTGTGCATATACTAAGAGAAATGAAGTTTTCAGCCCAAGGAATTTACCCCGTTAACTATTAAATTACTTGGGTAAATTCCTTGAACACTGAATACTGCATTCACTCTGCCTATATCCTTTCAAAAGCATTAAAAAAACAAACAGACCCTAAATATTTTCTTTTTCTTTTTCATTTGTGAACCTTTTATCACTTGTAAAACTTTGTACATTTATATTTTGCACACATTGCCCTTAAATCTCACTTTTTTGAGCAGTCCACCCTTGGAATCTCTGGTTTGTACCAGAGGCTATGGAGAGTGAAAATGACTTGCCCAGCTTCCCTGATTCAAACCCACTGCTGCAAAGCTGCCAAATTAACCATCTCCAAGAGAGAGACTTTTTGGTCAGTCCTGTTTTTGAACTTGTATCCCAATTCAGTGCTCCATTTGTGGTCCATGATAACCACCAGTTGAATTCAGCACCTCAGGTCCCATAATGTACCAGGATAGGGTTGCAGAAAGCCAGGACTGAGCTTCCCTTTCAAACTGGGTAAACTGGCAGCTCTCCATCGCTACCCATTAAGCGTCTCCTTTCAAAGCATGTGCTTGCATCATCCCCTTGCCCACTCACTATTACTGCTGTTGTACCCACAACTACCTCTGCACTTTTCCCTGCTACTTCTGAAACGCTTTGAAAATGAGCCCCATAGGTTCAAATTCTATAAACAGTGCCTGAACTTAGGCACCTAGATTGGCACACCTAGCCGATCTTGGCATGTAATTTATGCTGGGTTTTACTAAACCATAGAAGAGTTTCTTACCGCAGGCAGGCGAGGTAGATTTCCTTGGTAAGAGGGCCCACAAATATATGTTTGCCTAGAGCCCAATGTAGTGTTAATCCGTTCCTATATATGTAGCAGTCTTCTCTGCCTCTTAAGGTTTGTGACATTGGTCTTATTTTGTCATGTCTTCAACATAAGTTACATTTAGAGGGGAATTTTACTAACCTGTGGTAAAATTTGACATTTTACTACAGCTCAGTTTACCACATCAGTTGTTAAGCTTTGGTAACACAGTTTAGCATGTTAGGGACAGCTGTGGAAAAGGAATAATGCAACTTTTGATCAGCCTCCTAACACTGCTATATAATGGCCTTTAGGCAGCCTGAATCCTAGCAGTTGTATAGCAAGATTACTGCTAGGAGTCATGGGTGACGTTATGGGTCCTCTGTTGACAGGATCACAAATGATAGGGATTGCTTTTGTCCTTCAACCCTTACACCAGCAATAGATCCTTTAGGTAGACCTGGGGACCTACAAGAGGAGGGGGTTCTTAGGAAGATTGAGGGAGCCAATTGGGGGTAGGGAGGATAGATGTAGGACTTAAACACTTTGACACTAAAGTATCTTTGGGGAAGATCTTTGCTCAAGAATTGCAGGTATATTTGGGAGTGATCTTTGGTGGGAGGGGAGGAGGCACCTGGACTTCATGTCTGATTGATAGTGCTGGCTCTTTTAAGATGGCACCTAGGAACAATTACTCTTATATGGAAGGCTGACTTCTAGTGATATTATCATGAAACTATCACCAGGGTCAATGGCACCATTTTAAAACCTGAAGCCAGATGGGATAGTAGCAGAGGGTAACTTCTTCTACCTATTCCACTAGACCACCAAGGATACAAGCAGGTTAACTCCTAGGGTTGCCAGATGTGGGAGAACATCCTTGAGGAGCTTGCACTGGGGGAAAGGCTTGAAAGGGACTTATGTTTTGAGGATTTCAAGGGAGGATTTAATAGGGGTATAGCTTTTTGGAGATCTCATTGGAAGGATGCTTTCCGAGAAGGTCTTGTGTTGGGCAGGAGAGACTGAATTGGGTGGGGAGGGGCAGATTGTATTGCTCCAACAGGCTTTGTTTTGTTTGTTTGTTTTGGCCTGGCACCACGTTTCATGCATTGGCAAGATTGGATTCTGTAAACGATTCCGTTAATCGGTGGCTGCCTAAAAAATGAATGCCACTATTTACAGAATCATGACTTTTGTGAAAGTTAGTCGCCAAAAATGTAGGCCAAGGCCTACATTTCTGGTGCCTACATTTGACGAAAATCACATCTACAGAGGCATCTTAAACGCCTAAGGTCGTTTCCAGCATTAACCATACCAACTTCAACCTTAGTGCTGTTTTTCTAGGCACCGATAGGCACCTACATAAAAAAAATAAAATAAAATTGAAACCGTTTTAAATGGCTATTACCGATTAAGTTAGGCACCAGTAGGGCACCTACCGGCACTTAAGGCACTATTTATAGAATATGGGCCACAGTGTCCCATGCGTTAATTTTCTGCTCTGTGTTATAAGGTGTGCTGAGTACAAAAATATACTGCAATTTAGTAAAAGGGTTCTTTGAGATGAAAATTTTCTTAAATGGTATCTTGCAGACTCATATCTAAATCTTTAGAGAAAACTACTTTATTAGTGACATTGCTCTTAGTCTGATCAAGGCTGGGTTTTCTTACCTTTTCCTCAGAAAGATTTTTTGCAAGATGTACATCCACACGGTCTTTACTGTAGTATTTATGGTAGTTTTAATGAGTATTATTTGTATTATATTGTTTCTTTATTATCTTTTTTGTATTTACATAAGAAATTCAAGTTTTGATGCATTGTATTGTATTTTATGGAAATTTTAATAAAAAGTATTGAACTAAAATTCCTAGTTAAAATGGGGGTAATATAATCATAAAAATAATAATATTTTATATACTGTCTACACTCATAGCTCTAGATGGCTTAAAACAAGATTGACAACAACACTTAAAATTTGACAATTCTTGGAATTATACAGAACTAATAACATAAGAAACAAATCACATGCTTATTGAATAACCTAGTCTTCAATAATCTTTGGAACTTCATAGAGTCCATCTCAAGTCTAATTTCAATCAATAGGGAGTTCAACAAACTAGGAGCCATAGCACTAAACAATTTTTTTAAAGATTTAGCTATGTAGAAGAATCTGTAGGTAAAGCTAGCTTATTGACATGCACTGAGCAACTTCATCTAATACAAGGCCTTAAACTTAATAAGTAGGTGTCAAACCTACTTTTAAAAGAAAGATACAACTTATTGAACTCAATTTGAGCAAAGGTTTTGTAGGTAGCCAATGTAATTTCATAAATAATGCACAGGTTGGCAATATTGGGGAGTGGATGATGCAATTGCAGTAAACCTTGTTTCACTTTCACTTTAGTGCTTGAAGCAGCAGGATGTGTGCTTAGGAACAAGTGTGGGAAATGGAGGCTACAGGTGTCTCGGGTACTGTGTCAGTTGACAATCAGAGATCGTACATTAAGATTGAAACTCTATGTGTCAAAAACCCGACAGAAATCCACAGTGCGTTACGTGATGTTTGTGCTGAGTTAACAGTAGACCGTAGTACAGTTTCTCAGTGGGCAACTCGTTTTCGGAGTGGTCGTGTGAGCATAGATGATGCAAGACTAGGAAGGCCAAAATCAACAACCGATGAATGATATGTGAAACTTGTGGCTGATGCTTCATCACAGACAAAGTTCCATGTGGAAGAAGTATCACAGCAGTGTATTATCGTGATTTTTTGCAAAAAATGCATAGACAAATGCACAAAACCCAACCTCAGTTGCTCTTGGTTGGGCCATTCATTCTTCACGACAACGCTCGCCCGCACGTAGGGAATGTCATCATTGAAAAACTACGCGAATACGGCTGGGAGGTGTTACCTCATGCTCCCTACAGTCCAGACATGAGTCCACCAGACTTTGACTTTTTTCTAAGTTTGAAACAACCTATGCATGGACATCGTTTGCATCTCTGGAAAAGTTTTCTACTGCCGTTACCCGAGCCATTTGGCAACTGAACAAAAACGGTGTCTTGGATGGAATAATGGCGCTTCACGGACGTTGCAAAGCAGGGAGACTATATTGAAGGATTGTAAAGGAAGTACTTGAAAAAAAAAATAAAATATGTAAATTTAAAAAAATAGTGTGCATTATTTATGAAATGACCCTCGTATATTAAAAATGGGGTTACCCTATCAATCTAGATTCGCACACAATGAGAAGATCAGGCAGCGGGGGAGGGGGCTAGGGCAGGATTAGGGCATTACAGGGTAGGGATGAGTGGAACTGGGCAGGCCTGGGGGGGGTGGTCCATATTTTCCGATTGGAAAATCTGGCAACCCTAACATACATACACATAGACATGAAGAGTGGTTGGAAAACAATTCATGGACCATGCTCCACATGCTTTCTACATATTCTTTTCACTTGTAGAGGAAAGATACTGCTGATTCCTGGCTTCCTAGAACTCCTTGCAAGCTGAGCAATCATAGATTTCATAACTCATCTTAACAAGTTGACAGCTGCTGCTATAGGATGATTGCCTGTCTATCTAATTACTATGAGAAATACCAGGCTGAGTGTGTTCTGAAAGCTGTTGTCAATTTTGTTTGTGCCTTTCGCCCAGTACCATAAAAAGCAGTGTTCCTATTTTTGTTTGTGTAGGTAGTTTCTTAGCTTCTTTAAAACATCTGAATGATGGCTAAAGGCTTTTTTTGGGGGGGTAGGCTACAAATTGACTTGTGCTCTTCTAGCTGCTGCTTTCCCTCCCCTTAAAATTAGGTTTCACAATGCATTTTGACTTAATAAGTTTTGTAGAAGTAAATGTCTGTGTTAATAAGGGGGAATTTTAGACTCATGGTTCACAGGGTACTCTTCAGTCCTGCAGCAGAATGCTTTAAACTGTGGTGTTGTAATATGTTAGTGAAATGAGCACAATCATTAGAGAACTGAATGCATGGAATATTTGTAATTACAAGCAAAATGCAACAGCAAGCACATTGATGTGAACCTGCAACTTTTCAAATCAATTAGCTGGCAGGGAAGGAAGTATGCCTTTTAGCTCTTGAAACCCACTTATTAAAAATGGCAAATTTTAAATATCCAGACTCATTCTTCAACTTTACCATATAAATGTCAAGTTGCAATAAGTAATATATGAAAGTAGATCACTCTGGGGATTCTCAGAACGCCACCCTGACTAACATAAAACAACATGGCAGCACTCGTCACCGATTCCACCCAGTTTTGTGAGTTACTACTTATAGAACTTGTTATTTTTTATTTTTCTTATTTTTACTTAATTCATCTTCATATTTAACTTCAATTTTATCTTCACTTATTATTTTAATTCATAATAACATTTCCTGTTTTCCCTAAATAATTATGCTTTAGAACTTAGCTTAACATGTTGCACTGCTCCCCACCAACGCGCTTTAACTGTTCATTAGGACGAGGTTCACCAAAAAAATTTTGCTTCAGGAAATGAACATGATACTCTTACCACCACAATAAATATTTAAAATCTTACCAACAACATGAATTCTATAACTCTGCTTATCCAGCAAACATCTCAAAGTCCAAGATGGCTGCGGCGTTGCTTGCAACCCTGATATACACCCCCTGACGTCAACCACAGCTGAACCAATCATACTAGCCGGGACAAATACATAATTCTAAAAGGAAACAGATCTTCAAAAAGAAAAAAAAGATAATACTAAAAAAATGTATTCATCCAATACCATGCAATCACTCATTTAAACCAGTAGGTTGCATACTATTTAATTCAAACATCCAGCGCAACTCTTTTAAATTTAAAGTCCGTTCATAATTTCCTCCCTCCCACCCAATTTTAACAGAGTCTGTCACTCTCCATTTTAAATCCTGGATCGTATGCTTCAATAGTTTTATCTTTGAAGCATATTTTGGACTGGCTGTGGTTCATAAGCCTAACAATGTTTGAGAAAGTCCAGTATCAAATAAATGACTGTGTTGGCTTAAAGTGGAAAATTATAAAAAGAAAGAAAAATAGATGTTGTACTTGCAAAACAAAATTCAGTGCTTTCTTTTCTTATTTCTCCCCACCCCCTTCCCCCATCCTCAAACTGTCTGAAGTGTTTCTGTTGCATAATTCTACATAATATGTTCTGTGTAATATTTTATATGTTTGGATTTATGTTGTAAACTGCAATGAATTATGAATTCTTACCATGAGCAAGGAGAACATTTATCAGCCTGATTTATTTAGGGTATTGAATAAAATAAAAGAATGATCAAAAATGTTAAATCGGTACTCCAGGCAAAATTAGATAGTAAGACAATAAGGGGTTTGTTTGTTTTTAAAGCTGACTTTCTTGACAATTTTCAAATAGCTTGCATAATTATGAAGCATTTTTTTTAGCATGCAGACTATATACCATTGTCAAAAATGAGTAATGCAGGTCATTTTACTTTGAAATCAGTGCAAAATATGTGTTTCCTTCCTCTGACTTAAGCAAACCTCTGGGAACATTGCTTCATAGCCCATCTTGAAAACATGTGTACAGTGGAAGCCTACATATACAGTTTAGGGGGAGAAGAACTTATGTGCACAACATCCCTCCTGCCGGCACCCACCCAGACCCCCCACCCCCTCCCCGGTACCTTTAACAGGAAGGCTGACCGGAGAGATGTCTACTCCTTCCGGCTGGCATGCCTGCCTCTTCAGAATGACAGGCCTTCTCCTTCTTGGTGCATCTTGTGATGCACCAGTGAGGGACCTAAGGCCCTGATTGGCCCAGGTTCCTAAAGCTCCTCCCATAGGAGGGACTTTAGGCACCTGGGCCAACCAGAGTCTTAGGTTCTTCCCTGGTAACAGTGGCAGGGAGTGGGCATCCCTTCTACAGGCCGACTTCTGATGTTTGCGGGTTTCCTGCCACTGTCGCTCAGCTGATCACAGCAGATAGATTTCCTTGCTGCGATCAGCTCAGCGGCAACGCGATTCTCTAAAAGGCGTCTGTGATATGGTCGCCAGTTAGAGAATCCAGGTGGTTAGCGATTCTGTATAGAACGCCTGTGTGTGATTCTCAAAAGCCGCTTAGGCGGCTGCTGAGACCTGGCATCCTATATTGAATCAGGCCCTTACAGTCTTATTCTATATAAGGCACCTAAAAAAAATTAGTGCAGTTTTACAAGGTTTACATACCTTTTATACTATGTGTGACACATAACTTAGATGCAGGCATTTAGGTCAGCTAAAACCAGGCCGCTTCTGTTATGTGTGCATTGGTCATATTCTATAACAATGCACCTAACTTTTAGGAACACCCCTGATATGGCCCTGGCCATGCCACCTTTTCAAATTTGCACACAGTAACTGGTATATAACTTTTAATTAGTCCCAATTAGCATCAATTATGAGGTGTTAATTACCAATTAGTGCTGATCAATTATATTGTAGCTGATGTATGCAGATGACTTTAGGCTCCATATACAGAATTTGGGTGGTGTTGCTTCCTGTTTAGGAAGGCAGTAAGTGGTTCTGCATTAACTCTGCATTAGGCAGTTAGTACACACGGAGTTCAATGTGTTAACTGCCAAATATCTTCCATGCCTATTCTCTACCCATGAAAACCAAAAGAAGAACTGCAGAGATGATGTACAAGATCACAGGAACTTTATTGAAGATAATTAACCATTGCTTTCCAAAGAATGGTTCAGATAGATTTGGAAACCGGGACCCAACACGGTCGTGTTTCGAATAACACTTCTTCCTCAGAGGTCCAAGGTGTTCTTAATCCAGTTTATCAAGAACATATGGAGTATAGCGGTTGAACATAAAATTTGTTAAAAACAGGTGGTGGGAAACTCCTGATGAGCATTTTTACAGGAGTTTCCACCGCCCCACCGCCTATTTTTAAGAAATGTTATGTTCAACTGCTATACTCCATATGGTTCTTGATAGACTGGATTAAGAAGACCTTGGACCTCTGAGGAAGAAGTGTTATTCGAAACACGGACCGTGTCGGGTCCCGGTTTACAAATCTGTCTGAACCATTCTTTGGAAAGCAACGGTTAATTATCTTCAAGAAAGTTCCTGTGATCTTGTACATCATCTCTGCAGTTCTTCTTTTGGTTTTGATGTTAGACTTTCACTGCTGACCGGTTGGATTTTTCTTTGTTTTATTCTCTACCCATGCCATGCTCTTAGCACTAAAAGCACTTACTGGTAAATATTTCAAATACCCTTAATGTGGCCCTGCACTGGCAGTTAACATGGGTGTGAACCATGTGTTAATACAATTTAGTAAAAGCATAAAGGGTTTTGTTATATTGCTTTTGTGTGGTACAATCAATGCAGTTTAACATATGAGTATATTATATATAGCTACTTTCTTTGTCTCTAGTGGGCTCACAATCTAGGTTTTGAGCCTAAGGCAATGGTGGGTTAAGTGATTTACTAAAGCCACAAGGAGCTACTATGGGAATTGATCTCAGCCCACTGCACTAACCATTAGGCTACAGTATAATCTCGTTAGAACGGACTTCTAGGGACCTGGAAAAACAGTCTGTTATATCCAGAGTCTGTTAAATCCAGAGTTGCATTTTTTAAAAACTTTATTTAGGTCAACTTGAAACAACGTTCAATCATTGAACAACAGTCCCTGTACAAGCATATCAGTAACATCAATAGCAAAACTCAGCAAAACATTGGTATGACACGAAATGATTGCAAAACCAGAACACTAAAAGATGTTCTAAAGCATTATGTCGTACTGTACTGGAAAGAAAAATACTCTTATCATTTTCTTCTGGGCTGCATTTTGATACTATATCACCGGCATGCCACGTGCCTTGTAGGCGGAGCCTGCATGTCCATTATAGCCGAACAAAACTACAGCTAAAAGTGACTCTGGGGACCAAATTGGTTGTCTGTTATATCCGAAAGTCTGTTATATGCGAGTCCGCTATATGCGATGATTTTTTGTATGTTTATAAAGGCGCACGGCCGGGACCAGCGGATTTTGTCCGCTATAGGCGAGGCTCTGTTATAAGCGAGTCCATTATAACGAGATTATACTGTACTTCCAAATATAGAAAAATGACAAAAACAAGTCTAAAATTCCAAGATAAAATCCAGCTTAATTTAAGGAAGATTATTGAAAAGCACAGGTTAAAAATGAAGACATTTGCATCCATCGATAGTAAATTTCTCTTCAGGTGGGGATTGTATGGGGGAAGGGGAATTCTACAAAAAAAGATGCAGCACATGTAGGCCCAGATTCTGTATAGGACGACAGTCCCGGGCGTCATATACAGAATCAGGCCTACATCTGGCCAAAGTTAACCCGATTCTGTAATCAACGTGCATGTTGCAGATGCCGGACCCCCCACAATGGCCCCCGAAGATCACTGGCAGGAGGGTGCCCAAATCCTCCTGCCGGACCCCCCATTGTCCCCCCACCAAGATTGCCGGCAGGAAGGTGCTCAGCCCTTCCTGCCGACTGAACCCTCCCCCCGAACGATCATAGCAGGAGGGTGCCCAACCCCTCCTGCCGACCCCCCTCAACGGCCCTCACGAAGATCGCGGCAGAAGGGTACCCAACTCCTCCTACCGGCCCCCAACCCCCCCTAAGATTGCCAGCAGGAGGGTGCCCAACCCCTCCTGCTGGACTGCCCAATGGCCCTCCTAAGATTGCCGGTAGGAGGGTGCCCAACCCCTCCTGCCTGACCCCCCTCAACAAACCCCCCCACCCCGGAACCCTCCTGCCATGATTGTCGGGGAGGGGCGGGCTCTGTCGGCAGGAATAATCACAGCAGGATGATCCTTTCCGCGATTAGGTACAGCGGCCGCGTCTACTTACCATGTAGGCCATCATTTTGCTAGCCTACATTGTAAGTGTCTCCCGTTCTGCTAGGGAGACACGTAGGGCTGCCTAGATTTGCTTAAGGCTACCGCCTAGCCTTAGGTGAGCTTAGGCGGGCTTGCAGGCCTCTCTAGGCTCCCTGGAGGCACCTTCAATATAGGCGGCCTGCCTGGGGAGCATTATTATTATTTATTTTTTTTTTAGAAAAAGTGCCTCCCGATTGGCTGATTAGACAGCTGTAGGACGCCTACAGCTGCCTACAATCGGGAGCACTTTGCAGAATCAGGGCCGGAAAGTCCAGAGCTGTAGTTCTAGCCAAATAATTTAGAAACAAAATGCAACTCATGGTTCAAAAGAATGGGTGGGAACATAATTATTTGCCACATAGCCAAGTTCATTCCAGTTAAATGAATGCGCATCCTGTTAGTTTTGACTCCAGATTTTCATATACTGTATGTGGAATGTATTGAAATAGTGTTTTGAGTTGGGCAGGTAAAGTGATCTAACGTATTACTAGTCTCAAATCAATTAACAGACCACTTCCATTTGCAATGAGAATGGTTTCAACTCCTAACTCCTTTCATTTGGGTTCTGCATCCCCAACCCTTTATGTCATGTCTGTCTGTCCAAGTTAGATTGTAAGCTTTTCTGAGCAGGGACCATCTATTAAATATCAAAATGTACAGCACTGCATATGCTTTTCAGTGCTATGTAAGCGATAAATAGTAGTAAACAGTAATGACCTTTTAGTGGATTTCCTTGTAGAAATGAGACTAAACTGTTACTCTTTCTGCATCCAACTTATGACGGCAAAGGCTTGGGGGTGTAAGGTACTGTTCCATGATATTAGAGTTCAGTCTGAATAGTTTCTTGATGGTTAATCCGTGAAACGAATAATCTGTTAAGGAGGAGAAGCCAAACTAGTCTCAGCCAAAAAAGAGAGCTTGGTGATCAGTGATCCATCAAATATTTTCCCATAAAATACACTGGAACATATGCATACAGAAGACCCTTTCCCTGGTAGAATTATTCGGACAGTAGTTAAAAGGGGTTTTCTCCTCTTGTTGACACGTGAACTGATCCCTGTTCAGTATTAAACACTAAATAGGGAGTTGCTCAAACAGTGATAGAAAAAGAGAAAAATATATTCTGCCAAATGCAATAAACTGGTGGCATTACTGGGGTGATTTGAACTGTTTTTTTTTTTTTAACCACCACAGTCATTTGCATTCTATCACCAGGAATAAGCTTTTTCAACTCATGCATTAGAGCGGTGTGTGTTGTTGATAGTGCAGTGGTTCTAATACACAGTTTATTACCAGAATCTCTGATCCAGGAGCTACTTGCAAGGATTGATGGCTCAGATTGTGTGCTAGAACATAAGAATATAAGACTTGCCAGAAGAGAAAGTGGCATTACGAATTGGGATGGCAGCCTGAAGAAGGAACTCCACTAGGGTGTTTGAAAAACTGCTCTCTTCTATCCTCAATACGACAATTTCAGGCTGCAGTTGGGATCCCTAGAATGGTGCTGTCTACATGTAAAAGGTTGGAGAAACTTTGCTATAGAGCCGAGTCCAGTGAGCACCAAAAATCAGAATTGCCAGTGGATATGTGCGCTAAGTAAAACATGGCGGCAGAGGCCTCTGAATCAGAGGATGAAAAATCTCAGCCAGTGGGAGAGAACAATCAAGAGAGCTTGAAAAAGGATGCTATCAGTTGGTTTAAGTAGGGCTGCCCAAGTCCGGTCCTCGAGATCTACTGGCAGGCCAGGTTTTCAGGATATCCACAATGAATATGCATGAGAGAGATTTGCATACCAAGAAGGCAGTGCAGTCAAATCTTTCTCACGCATATTCATTGAGGATATCCTGAAAACCTGGCCTGCCAGTAGATCTCGAGGACTGGACTTGGGCAGTCCTGGACTAAAGACTTGACATTTGCAAGGAGGTTCACCACAGCATTGCCCAAGTTTTGGAACTGAGTAGTAATGGGGAGGTTAGTGATGCAGTACTTTGTGACACACGTAAGGCAATGGTTTGATGTATACTTATTAAATGGGAATTTTGCATAAAGAAACAACATGACAGTAATTTTTTGAAGTTGAGAGAAATGCTATTAAGATTGGAAAAGCAGCATATCAGGTCACATAATTCACAAACTCTTTGAGAGTTGCAGCGGGTAAGAGTAAAAATTAGCAAGCTTTAGATGGAAGCCATTAAATTTCAATGTTGGAAGTTAAAACAATTTTTTTTTCAATTTAGCAATAAATCCGGCTTCGTATTAGCTTGTTTATCGAAGGGCCGCCTTAATGCATGTCATATGCAGAAAATTAAGGGGCTAAGGATAAATTGTTATACACAGATGGGGAGATTCTATGAGTTGTTTTATGAAATTTTTATAGGTATCAATTTCAGATATTGATCAATATTTGTCTGATATATCTCTACCTACATTGTCAGTGCCTGAAGGGAGCTTTTAGAGCAGTGTCTCTCAAACCTTTTTAGTGCCGGCACACTAAGGGCTCCTTTTATCAAGCCGCGCTAGCGGGGTTAACGCGCGCAATGTTTCATCACGTGCTAACCCCCGCGCTGGCCAAAAACTACCGCCTGCTCAAGAGGAGGTGGTAGCGGCTAGCGTGGCCGGCGGTTTAATGCGCGCTATTATGCGTGTTAAACCGCTAACGCGGCTTGATAAAAGGAGCCCTAAATGGAGCAAATGTTTATCATGGCACATTATTATTGAAATTATAAAATTAAAAAACAACAAAAATTAAATTTGAGAGTCATTTATTTAAAGTTCTTTAAGCTATGTATGGATAATTGTAACAACGGTGAAACTAAAGTAGATAGAATATACAGTGGTGCCTCACACAACGAACTTAATTGGTTCCAGGTGCAAGTTTGTTATGCGAAAAGTTCGTTATGTGAAACGCGTTTTCTCATAACAATACATGTTAAAAAAAATAATTCGTTCTGTAGCATAAAATATGCTAAGATGACATAAAAAAAGATAAATTTGTCAAAATGGTGAAAATGGTGGTCTTGCTGAGGCCAAACTCTTTGACGAGGTCACACTGTTTTACCCCACATTCACTCCTTCTAATTATTTCCCGTTTCATTTCAACAGAAATCACCTTCCTGCTTCATGATATATAAAAAATATTGAGTTTATCTTAAAAGGACGACTGTATACAGTGAGAGAGGGCAGTTAAGTGCAGTGCCTGCGCGGAAGGATGCAATACATCGGCAGCTCGGGCGACTTCGTTGTGTGAAACGAAGTTCGTTGTGTGAAACGAAGTTCGTTGTGTGAATCAAGACATGAAGTTCGTTGTGTGCAGCGTTCGCTGTGCGAGGCGTTCGTTGTGTGAGGCACCACTGTAATTGCTACTCAATGTGATGGATGTGCTTGTTTTTGAGAGCAAATTAAACTCAAAATGTAGTTCGATTAGTCGACAAGCAAACACGCATTTCATCAACTACCATCTGCCTTTGTTCTCTTTTATTTTCGATTTAATTTCTGTCAAAGCTGAAAATCCAAGTTCGCAAAGATAAGAAGATCCAAATGGTAACAAAGCCTTTATTGCTTTGTTGCTTAAGTTACATTACATTAGTGATTTCTATTACGCCATTACCTTGCGGTTCAAAGCGGAGGATAACTACTGCATAAAAGATTATGCTGAAATTACTTGCCATTAGTTTTTTCAAGGATCAAAAACATCACAGAATGATGCTTGTCTGGGCGGTTGTATCCTTACACACACACTGTGACAGACTTTTGTGTATGTGACATACATATCATTTATTCTAGTGAATACTTATAAAGGGAACTATTAAAAATAAAGTTAAAAAAAAATAAATTCTGGAATCTCTTGTGGCGTACCTGGAAACTCTTTGGGGCACACGTCTGTCAGCATTCAAACATTTGAGCACCCACTTGGCTGACAGTTTTTGCATACCCAGCTACTTGTGGATTATATACCCAACACGTTCTCTGGATATCCGTAGTGTCTCAGCAATTGTTTAGCCGATATTTGCCAATCTGCCAAAACCAAGGGCTCCTTTTACGAAGCTGTGTTAGCGGTTTAACACACGTAATAGCGTGCGCTAATTTGCAGGCCGCACTAGCCGCTACCGCCTCCTCTTGAGCACTAAAAATGTGCGTGCGATAAAGCCGCTAACGCGGCTTCGTAAAAGGAGCTCCAAGTCATGGACGTGGTCATCAATTTCAGGAGCTCACACCGTTTGAGGCCTCCCAGACATTGCTGCATTTTTGGTCTTGAAATCTCGATACTGAAAGTTTGCATACCACTTTTCACTGTGAAGTATGATGGGCATTTGTTACTCATGGATTTCCTTCTGGAGTTTTCTTCTGCAGGAATAGGAACTTCATGATAGCTCGGAGTTCTACACTTGAAAATTCCACACTTTTCGTTGACATGGTTAAGTGAGTGTGTGGCGCGGTGGTTGAAGCTACAGCCTCAGCATCCTGGGGTTGTGGGTTCAAACCCCGCGCTGCTCCTTGCGACCCTGGGCAAGTCACTTAATCCCCCCATTGCCCCAGGTACGTTAGATAGATTGTGAGCCCGCCAGGACAGATAGGGAAAATGCTTGAGTACCTGATTTTAAAACCGCTTAGATAACCTTGCTAGGCAGTATATAAAATCCTAAGAAACTTGAAACTTGAACACTGCAATTCTGCAAATTGTCATTTTGCAAATTAAAATAACATTCTCTTCAGCTACAGTGGCAAAATAGTGCTCAGAATTTAGGAAGTTGTTAGGGTAAGAACTTTTCAGCACCCCTTTGAATCCAGTTATCCAGGATTGCAGTCCGCTGCATTAATCACTAGGCTACTCCTCCAATCCACAACTATTCAGCCTAAGGACAATCCTGTAACATCTGAGTCCGTCAATGCAGTAAAATATCTTCCTCTTCCTGAACTGTAATGTGAGGGAGAATGTTGTTTGGGATAGTAAAAGCAGGAGCTGGGTTGGTGTACAGCCAGATTCTGACTAAAATGCTATCTGTAGGAAAATCGGTTTTCTGAATCCATGCTGGCTAGACCAGTAATTGACCGATTCTGACTACATGAAATGTTAACAGTAATTCCAAAGCCTTTCACATTGGACATTGGCGAAGGGCAAGATGAGGTCTTACTAGTCAACCATGCTATATGACTGCTAGTCAACTCAGGCCCATGTTATATGTTAGATAACTGCTGATACTGGTGTCTGGTCAAAAGTGCGCCGGGGCAAAGGCGCGCGCAGACAATTGAGCGCAGCGCGGAGGTGCGCGCCACACAAAATTATTGTTTTTACGGCTCCGACGGGGGGGGCGTGGGGGGGAACCCCCCACTTTACTTAATAGAGATCGTGCTGCGTTGTGGGGGCTGTGGGGGGTTGTAACCCCCCACATTTTACTGAAAACTTCACTTTTTCCCTGTTTTTAGGGAAAAAGTTAAGTTTACAGTAAAATGTGGAGGGTTACAACCCCCCAAACCCCCCACAACGCCGGCGCGATCTCCATTAAGTAAACTGGGGGGGCTCCCCAACAAAACCCCCCGTCGGAGCCCCTAAAAATGAATTTTCTTTGGCGCGCGCCTCCGTCTTGCGCTCAGTTGACGGCGCGCGCCTTTGTCTTTCGCCGACTTGTCTATGAACCGCTGATACTTGCTCTATTTTTCGGAGTAACTGCCACAGTTCCCTTCCTCAATGAAAAAGTTAACCCTATTAGAATAATCTAATCTACAATTTGTGAGTCGCTCTATGCCTAAATAGGTTCAAGGCGACGTACAATTTGAGTATTAGGCAAAAAGATAGAAGAAATAAGGAGTAAGGAGACAGTAAGCAGGAGGAGAAGAGGGAGAGGGTGATAAATCTTCTACAGGGAAGTATTGAGAAGATATTAGAAGTACAGTATACATTGGATGAGGATGAAATCTTTTGAGTTAGAACAAGCTACTGATTGTCAATGGAGTATATTGTCTCGAAGAGAAGAGTCTTTAGTTTCTTTTGAAATCTGAGATGGGGTTCCATTTTGAATACCCATAACAGCGGCTTCTGTGAGGCATGTGGACTACCGTATTTTCACGTAGATAACGCGCACCGTGTAAAACGCGCACACGGGTATAGCGCGCGAAAAACACAAAATTATGTACAGAAATTTTTATATACCGCGCACACCCGTATACCGCGCATGCCGCCCCGACTCTCCCGTCGCCGCCTGACTCTCCTTTCGCCCGCCCCAAGTCTCCTCTGGTCCCGACTGCTCGTTTCCAGCCCTACCCCAGTCTCCTCTGGTCCCGCCTGCTCGTTTCCAGCCCTGCCCCGAGTCTCCTCTGGTCCCGCCTGCTCGTTTCGCCGCCCTGTCCTGCTTGCCGCTCTGTAAGCATGCGCAAACCATCTACAGACAAAGAAGATGGTCTGAGCATGCTTGCCGCTCAGTTTTCTGTGCCGGGTTGTCGGGGCGCGCTTTTGATCTGTCACCAAGGCGGGCCTTTGTCACGGTGTGCTTTTGACAATGTGGCTTTGTCCCCCCCTCTATCTGGCCTTGTAATTTGCCCAGTAAATACCATTTTGCCTTTACAACAGCATCTCAGCCTTTGGGTAAGCCTATAAAAGATTAATGCTGCATGTAGAGCCCACATTTCAGTAATTTGATCTCTTCAGATTGGTATTCTGCATTTATCTACCCGGTAGTAGAGTTTATTAATTAAATTTAAATTTACCGCCATAATGGAAGGAATGAGACGAAAGTCAGATACAGCGGACTTTAAGCTTAAAGTCGTTGCGAAAGCTGAGGAAATAGGCAACCGGGCTGCAGCGAGAGAGTTAAATGTTGGAGAAACATCGGTGCGTGAATGGAGAAAAGATAAGAAGGAACTGGATAAATGCAATCCGCGAAAACGGGCACGTCGTGGGGCCAAATCAAAATGGCCTCAGCTGGAGGATGACTTGAAGCAGTGGATTCTGGAGAGAAGGGAGCAAAATCAATCAGTCTCTACTGTTGCGATTCAGATGAAGGCAAAACTACTTGCAAATAGAAGAGGAATACCCAACTTCAAAGCTGGCTTCACATGGATCTCAAAATTTATGAAAAGGAACGGACTATCAGTTCGAATGAGAACAACTGTTGGCCAGCAACTTCCGGATGACTGGCAGCAAAAATTGATTGATTTCCGTGACTTTGTCGCCAAAGAAATATCTGAACTTGGCATCACTGCAAAGGACGTCATCAACATGGATGACATTCCAGCGACAAGAACCGTAGCCCCCACAGGTACTAAATCTGTTGCCATTACTACAACTGGGCATGAAAGAACGTGTTTTACAGTAGTTCTTGGTTGCTCAGCTAGCGGGGTTAAGTAAAGCCCATGCTCATTTTCAAAAGGGTCACTATGCCCCGTGAAAAGCTGCCCACCAGTGTGGTTGTGCACTGCAACAAGAAGGGATGGATGGACTGCGACATAATGAGATTGTTGGTAGATAAATGCTTTAGGGCAAGACAGGGTGGATTCTTTGCAAAAAAATCCTTGTTAATTTTTGATGCCATGGCTGCCCACAAAGAAAAAAATGTTCAGGCCTACATTAATTCTACTCGTGCCCACATCGCTGTGATACCTGGAGGCCTGACGTGTAAGCTGCAGCCACTTGACATCGCAGTGAATCATCCATTCAAGACTTTTGTTAGAAAGGAGTGGGAGCAGTGGATGCAGAGCGGCACGCACGAGTACACACCTGCGGGGCGGCTGAAGCGGGCAACTTTCACAGAAGTCTGCAAGTGGGTGGCTTCAGCATGGGACAAAATAACACCAGATACCATTCGAAACGGATTTAGAAAAGTGGGCATTGTTTATGAAACCAATGACACTACAGCTACTACCAGTGCAGCGGAAGGAGGCAACAACACGGATATCAGCGATGATGACGACGACGATGATGATATCACTTCAGAAATAAACAAGGATCGTCTGCAGGCTGTGCTCTCTTTATTTAATGATGATGATGACAATTCAGATTTTGATGGATTCAAGGATTCAGATGACTGTGATGATGATGATTGAATAAACCTGTAAACTTTGTTTATTTACCGTACAACTTTACCGTAACTACGGTAACTGTATTTAGATTATTTTGTCCTTGATACTTCGTTTGATCTACCGGTTAATGTTATAGTTTATAAGAATGAACATGTGATTTCTGTTCTTGTTGCTGAATTCATACTCACTAACTCTAGATTAAAAGTTATACGGTTGTTTATAAGAATGAACAGTTTTTTTCTTTTGACGTTTTTGGTTGGAGGGTATGTGAATGGTGCGTGAGTTCTCCTATGTCCATTTTTGTTCCCATTCTAAAAAACACTGATAAGTTCCCAGAAAAAGATACATTAAAATAAGAAGTGAAAACAAAGGCCCCTACAGATGAGAACATAAGAATAGCCTAACTGGGTCAGTCCAATGGTCCATCATGCCCAGTAGCCCATTCTCATGGTAGCCAATCCAGGTCACTAAATACCTGGTCAAAACCCAAAGAATAACAACATTCCATGCTACCGATCCAGGGCAAGCAGACGCTTTCCCCATGTCTTAATAACAGACTATGGACTTTTCCTCCAGGAATTTGTCCAAACCTTTTTAAAACCAGCAACGCTATCTGCTTTTACCATAACATAAATCTTTCATTCCAAACAGAGACCTTGCTAGATGTCAAATACAGAAAGAACAAGGTACCGTAACTTCACAAGGACTTAGCTGTGCATGGAATACCTATACCTATACCATATACCTAGTGCAAAAATGTGCAAAGGTCTGTTTTTTTCTTTCCATCACTACATAGCCTACGGTAATGCCACACAAGCAGCGCTGTTACAAATATATTCTGAAGGTCAATGCTAAGGTTAACAAAGTTTCCTTCCTTGGACCACAAGGAGATACTGACAAACCACTGAAAGAGATCCCAGGAACAACACCCAAAGACCCACTCAGTGTGTGAACCAGTTGAGTGGAGTGGACTAGGGTAACTGGGGGGTGGAAATGGACCCGGAGTTTTCTCAGCAGAATTTCCCAGACCACCTCTTCCTCTCAACACATTGACACGCTAGTGGGTTTATTTTATAGCTTTTTCACCCCCTTCGGTCTGCCTGTCCCCCCTTGAAGGTCTGCCTGTCCCCCTTTAAGTCCTGTCCCCCCTTGAAGTCCTGTTCCCCCTTGAAGGTCTGCCTGTCCCCCTTGAAGTCCTGTCCCCCCTTGAAGTCCTGTCCCCCCTTGAAGTCCTGTCCCCCCTTTAAGTCCTGTCCCCATCCTGAAAGCCTGATGCCCCCCCCAAAGCCCGATTCATCACCTGGAAGGAATGCTCGCACCCCCACAGCCTCCCCCCCTCCCCCATGGAGAAGCTGTCTATCTTGTTTTCGGATGCCAGCGAGCCCAGCTGTTTCCTCTGCCGGCGGTCCCGCCCCTTCTCTGAGCCCTGCTGCGTTGCTTCCTCTTCCGGCGGTCCCGCCCTTTCTCTGATGTCAGAGAAAGGGCGGGACCGCCGGAAGAGAAAGCAGCGCAGCACAGGGCTCTGAGAAGGGGCAGGACCGCCGGCAGAGGAAGCAGCTGGACTGGCATCCGGAAACAAGGTAGACAGCTTCTCCATGGGGGAGGGGTGGAGGCTGTGGGGGTGCGAGAGGTCCTTCGGGTGGGGGTGCGAGCGGTCCTTCTGGTTGATGAATCGGGCGTCGGGGGGGGGGACTATGTAAAAAAAATTTTGTACAACGCGCTCACGCGTATAACACGCAAGGGTATGCGCGGTTCGTAAAAACCACGTATAACGCCCGCGTTATATGCGAGAAAATACGGTATTTCCATGCTCTGATAAGAGACCTAAATACTATTGTCATGGGGTCAATTTGAGTAACTTGTGTAGATGCAAATGATGTGCATTTTTTTTTTTTTTTTAACTGGAGTGAAGTGTAGCTAAATTTAAGAACAAAACTACAGAATTACAAGATACACAGGTATAAAAGGCCTCGTTCACCATGTACCTACAATATCTGTAGATTGGTTGCGTGCTTGCAAGTGAATGCATAGATTTTAAGAATCTAATTTTTAGCTATGTATTTTCAATAACAACCCATCTCTGTTTTTCAGATGGTCCATGTTTTCTATGCCAGATCTAATATGTTTTCAGCTGTATTTGAAATTTCATTGGTATTAAAGTATGTCTACATACTCTCAGCCTAGATAAATTAACTGCAAGATTGTGCCTGGCTAGATCGTAAGCTGTGGTACCTCCTTTTCCTATTTGTCTTATTTTAGTTTATTTTGTTTTGCTTTTACATTTTTTTGTTCCGTTATTTACATATTTTGCCTTTCCTAATTTTCAACCTGGTTTTATTTATCTATTCCTCCGGTTTGACCTTTGGCTCTGGCCAAAAGGTCATAGGTCTCTTACCTGCTGCAGTTGGAGAGATTGGCTCTGTCGAGGGGGGTTAGCTGTGGGGCCCTGCGGTTTTTCTTCCATCAGTGACAGCGGGTCCCTCTCATGTCAGCAGAGCTGTAATGCACCTGATGGCTATGCCATTGGCTCCCTCCATCAGGGGCCCGGAGATGGTTGTGCACTGCTCCCCGGCAGCCTGGAACTGAGGACAGTTGCAGGAGCCTTGTGTGGCTGGTTGGCGCCAGCAGATTCTACCTGAGTCACATGCTGAGATTAGGGGACCTTCTGTGGTCTGCCTTTCTTCTTGGATTGTTGCCTTAGGCTGTTGGGCCCCTTTCCGGCCTCTGGTCCTTTCCTACCTCGATGAACTTGTCCTCCTATTTTGGACCGCTGGGGGAGGTGCCTGTCTTCAGCTGCTTTGGGACATAGCCATCAATTTCTCCTCTAGCAGGTGCAGTCTCGGCCAAAGCACATGAAGATCTGCCTTAATCCAGCCTTCGTGCATTTGGGGAATTGTTTAGACTGAAGCTCAGATCTTTATCAACCAGACTTTATTATATTTGTTTTATTATTTTACTTTAGTCTGTTTTTATTTCTGTTAAGTTCTTTTTAATTTTATTACCTTAATTTCTATTTTATTTTTGATGGATATGTACATACATACTTTTTTCATTTTCTTTATTTTCTTTGGCACTTTAGCCTAGAATGTGAGCTCGTTCGGGACAAGAGAGGGAAGTTTCTAAGTGCCTTAAGACAATGTAATTTACATAAATTGCAGTTTGCTTAGGTTTAAGTCAGTGGTCTCAAACTCAAACCCTTTGCAGGGCCACATTTTGGATTTGTCAGTACTTGGAGGGCCACAGGAAAAAATAATTAATGTCTTATTAAAGAAATGACAATTTTGCATGAGGTAAAACTCTTTATAGTTTATAAATCTTTCCTTTTGGCTAAGTTTTAATAATAATATTGTAATTTATAGCTAAAGAGATATGATCAAGAAAGTGTTTTATTTTACTTTTGTGATTATGATAAACATACCGAGGGCCTCAAAATAGTACCTGGCGGGCCGCAAGTTTGAGACCACTGGTTTAAGTAGAATAGAAATGCTAAAAATAAATAATTTTATAGTAAAAAGTCCTGGGGCCCCTGAGTATACAGCTCTTAAGTCCTGAGCCTATAAAAGCTGTAAAGTAGACTGTGTCATATTTCACATTTACTTTTTTATGTTTAAATCTGTTTTTATTAACAAGAAAAACCACACAGCAACGAATACAACCCAGCAGCCAAGAATTGAAATGATACAGAGCAGGGATCCCCCCTCCCCCCAAGAGGACTGGGCTCTGATGTCCTCTCAGGGTACAATGCATCCCAACTCCCAACCTCCTCCCCCCAAACAAACCCCCCTACTCCCCAACTCCCCTTCCCCCTGTCCAAAAAAAAAAAGAAGAAAACAAGGTCAGACAAGTGGGGTAGGATACAACTGCAATCTGTTCATAATGCGACTACAACTCCGGGGAGGCAAAATGTCCAAATAGGGAGACCAAACACGGACAAAGTCTCTGCTTCTGCGGCGAGAGGAGTAAGCCATGGCTGCCTCCCACCCCAAAAGTTCATGTAATTTATTCCTCCAATATCAAAAAGAGGGAGGAACATCAGCCAACCAGTGATTCAATATACATTTTTTGCCCAGAATATAACACTTACTTAGGAACAATTTCTTCGCAGAGGTATAAACAGAATATGCAGAGAAATGAGCAAACAACATAGGAAATAGAGAGATAGGGACAGGAACTCGCAACAGACCCTGAAGAAAGGAAGCCAAAGCCCCCCAAAAGCTCTGAATACTTTCACAACTCCAAAGGCCATGATAGTAAGAGTTCACCTCTGTGGTACAGGTAAGACAGTATTGGGTGGCAACACAACCCATATGGTAGGCCCGACTCTGGGAGGCATACGCTCTCAACAAGATCCTGAAGTGGCATTCTCGGAGCTCAGCATTATGCACCAAATCTGGGATATGTTTAAGAACGCGAAGCAAAAAAACCGCCCCAAGCTCCTTCTCTAAATCCCCCTGCCAAGCCGCCAACACAAAGGAAAAATCCCGAGGGGGCTCAAGGGCACCAAGCTGTGCATGAAAATAGGAGAGGGAGATCTGAGGATCAGAATCCTCCTCCCCCTCCAAGAAGGCATGAATACGAAGCCCAAAAGCCAAGGAAAGGGAATCCCCAGGGAGAGATTGCACGTAATGCCGCAATTGACAAGCAGCAAAAGCAAGACCTGGAGAGGAAAGACCACGCTGCAACAACTCATCACAGGACAGGAGCTTCCCGTCATCTCTCAGAACCTGGTAGAGAAATTCAACTCCCCTAGCCCGCCAGCGCCCAAAGACCAAGGGGAGAAACCCCGGCAAAAAGGAAAGGTTACCCGTCAACGGTAGCAAAATAGTGACATGAGGATCCTGTCGCCAAAGTGGAAGCAAACGCTGCCACACCTCCCAAAGCGGGCAAAATAAAACACTACGTTTACTGGGAGTCGGCACCTCCGCCAACCTGGCATGAAGAAGAGAGAGGAGATGGGCAGGATAAAAATAATCACGTTCCAGGGAGGTATCAGTATAGAGAGCTGTACCCAAGACCCAATCCCAGACATGCCGTAAAAGACACAGCTGATTTATAAAGAGCAATATCCAGAACTCCGAAACCACCTCGATCCCAAGAACCCACCAGCAACTGCCACAGAGGCAGCATCTGCAAAACATAAAGCCACTTCGGAAACAAGACCATCCTAAAGAGCTGTATGCGCCCCATCAGGGAGAGCGGCAAATCACGCCAAGTAGCCAGGACAGCGCCAGTAGTGGAGAGCAAGCGAGCTACATTCAGCCGGTAAAGCTCCCGAACGTCCATAGATAGCTGGATTCCCAAGTAATTTCACATTTACTTTTGATACCACTTATCAGACAAATAGCTGCACAGTTTACAGACTATAAAATGGACTGCTGTGATTAAAAATAGTATTGACAGTCTGTCATGGTAAAATCTTTACTAAGTTCTTTTGTGTTTCCATCTGTTCAAAGGAATTATTGGATAGTATCTTTGTTTGAATTGGTTGATGCAAGCATATGTAATTGAATTCTAAGCTATGATTAATATCAATTCTGTTTAATAAGCATAGTAAAATAGGATCATTTGAGATTGATTTCAAATTGTCTCATATCAGTTTTTATAGTATTTCTTCAGATTAACATGTGCAGGTGAGAGCCATTCATTTTGTGGCAAATATCTCAATAGCCTTTCATTTGGGACATTCATACACAAAAAGAATATATTGTATGATTGAATGCCATATACATATTTGTGTGTATATGTGTGTATTTGTTTATATATGTTTTTAAGCAAGATGATGAGAAAAAAGTCCCTCACACATAAAAAAATGCAACACAGTGGGAACAAATCAGGCATTCAAATGGGATATTGCAAGATTAGTTTTTTTTATTGTAGGTATGCAAGCAGGACTCCACACAGATTGTGTTTTGGCAGAAGCCTTCATCAGGAGTCCAAACAAACTATATCCATATATCCCAATAAAGTTGCAAACAGGAAAAAAGAGCTGTGTACCGTAACCAGATCTAAGTGCTCTTAATGGTATTCTGATTCGGATACATCCTTGTTAACTGATCACCTCTACCAATGGAATGAAATCACACACGATCTTATAGACAAATCAGCCCCTATCCAGACCAAAATAATATCACCACGGAAACTTTTTAACCCTTGGTATATCGCTAATCTCGCCCTTATTAAAAAAAAAAAAATAAAAAAACAACTTAGAGCCTTAGAATAAAGGTGGAGCCAGAACAAAACCCTTGCCAACTTGAATAGGTTTAAAGAACAGGCAACATTCTACAAATCCAAAATAATCCAAGCCAAAATGAAATTCTACATTACTCGAATTGAGAGAGACAAAAACTCCTCTGTCTTCTACTCAATATTAAAATCTATAAATCGTCAATCCCAAACACAAAATACTCTAAATATCAACCTGCCTACAGCCCAGGAACTTACATCTTACTTTTCTAACAAAGTCAATAACATCAGACAAAACCTGACCACAACAAAACCACCAACTCCAGATAATGGTACTACTGCTTCAATCTTTCTTTCCTCTAAATGTGCTCGATTCAATCTCCCTAGTTTAAGGGAGATCGAACGACTCATTCGGAATGTCAATACTAAGGGTTCTCGGGATGAATCAATTCCTCCATCCATCCATCCTTAAGTGTTTCTTCTCAGTTTTTGGTCCTTTCATTCATACATTGGTAACAGAAAGTCTTCAACAAAGTAATCTACCCAAGTTGTGGAAAGAAGCAAATATTCGGCCGATCATCAAAGATAATAAAATCAGCCCAGATGACAAATCAAACTACAGACCCATTGCCAATATTCCATTTTTAGCAAAACTAACAGAAAAAGTCGTATTTATTCAAATCTCAGAATTCATAGTAAAAACAAACATTTTACACCCTAACCAGACAAGCTTCAGACAACATCACTCTACGGAGCATTCATTAATAGGTATGTCAACGGTTATTCATTATCATCTGGATCATCACAACTCTGTTCTTTTAATATTCCTTGATCTCTCTTTGGCATTTGACACCATGGATCATGACCTTCTTCTCGAATGACTTGAAGTTATAGGTATCATCATTCAGGTCTTGGATTGGTTTCACTCCTGTTTTACCAATCGATCTTCAATAGTTTCATTTAATAACACTACTTCAGAAAATTTCACCACAAATTTCAGAATTCCCCAAGGGTCTATTCTTTCTCCCCTCCTGTTTAACATCTTTCTCACTCCCTTGATGACCCTCTGTCAGTCTAAAGGGTTCAATGCATTTGCCTATGCAGATGACATCCAGCTTCTCCACCCTCTAGATCCTGAGAACCCCTCAATTCCATCAATAAAAAACTTGGCCAAATTCATCACTGGCTTGATACAAATCGATTGGCGCTTAGTCTAATGTAATGCTTTTCCCTTGGAAAGAAGGACTTAAACTTCACTCTCCCATTACTTTGGTAGGCATCACTCTCCAAGTAGTTACCTCCATCAAACTATTAGGGGTCATTTTCGATCAGAAACTATCTTTCCATCAGCAGAGTAGTCAAATCCACATTCTTCAGATTCTGACAAATCCATTCAGTCTCAAAATGGCTAGAACCCAAATATCTTAACATATTAATCCATTCATTGGTCATTTCCAGAATTGACTACTGTAATGCCTTGTTCACAGGAATTCCCCTTACAGAAATTAAATGCTTACAACTTATTCAAAATGCCTCGATCAGACTTGTATGGAAAACAAATAAATTTGACCATGTTTCACCACTCCTCAAAAAATCATATTGGCTCCCAGTGGCACATTGAATAACTTACAAGATATGTCTACTAAGCCTTAAATCAATACCTTATAAAACTCCTTCCTTTATTGACAGAATCTTAATACCCTATGCCCCCACCTGATCACTTAGATCTAATGATCAACATTTGCTGGTTGTTCCTTCTCTCAAATCCATTAATACACGGAGACAATATTTTTTTTCAGTTGTCACTCCGCAACTGTGGAATTCCCTCCCAATACACATAAGGGAAGAACGTCTCATTGATAGGTTTAAAAGCAAGTTAAAATGATTTCTTTTTAAAGATGCTTTTGACTGCTACTTTTTTATAGTTAGGTTAGAGAATGACACGGGAAAAAATTTGTCCCCATCACCACCCCGTCCCCGTGACTACTGTCCCTGTCACTGCCCCGTCCCTGTGACCACTATCCCTACCCCGTCCCTGTCCCCGCGACTACTGTCCATGCCCCGTCCCCATGACTATTATCCCCGCAGCAGCCATACAATCCTCAATACTGCAATATTTAGCTTATTCCTTCCTTATAAATCAAAGTTCTGGCTGCGGAACTAGAGAAAGAGGTGTTGGGCTTTGTTTATAAATTTTTATAAACACAACTAATATACTACTTTATCCTAAAGCAAAAAAAAAAAGAAATAAAAAAATTTTTTTCCTACCTTTGTTGTTTGGTTTCTGCTTCCCTCATCTTCTCATTCAATTCCTTCCATCCACTGTCTGTCTTCTCTCTGTGTCTTCCATTTGCTCTGTTACTGTACCTCTCCCTTCACCTCCCCCCCCCCAAATTGGTCTGGCACTCATCTTCTTCCCTCCACTCCCCCATAGTTTGGCATCTCTGTCTTCTTGCCTTCCAGCGTCTTATCCCCACTCTCTCTTCCCCATTCCCTTCAGCGTCTTTTCCCCACTCTCTGTTCCCCATTTCCCTTCAGCGTCTTCTTATCACTCTCTGTTCCCCATTTCCCTTCAGCATCTTCTCCCCACTTTGTCTTCCCCATTTGCCTTCAGCGTCGTCTGCCCACTCTGTCTTCCCAATTTCCCTTCAGCGTTTTCTGCCCACTCTGTCTTCCCCATTTCCCTTCAGCATCTTCTCTCCACTCAGTCTTCCCCATTTCCCTTAAGCGTCTTCTCCCCAGTATCTGTCCCTACAGTTAAGGGAGGGAATGCGCGCGGCCCCCTCCCTCCTTCCTACCTACCCAAATCTATCTATCTATCTCCCTCCCCTTTACCTTCACAGCGCGTTTTGAGTAAGTTGCGTCAGAGGAGAAGCTTCCGCCCACACAAGCACGCTACTGCTTGCAGGCTCCGACGGCTTTGTGAAGAAGTTACTCAAAACGCACCGTGAAGGTAAGGAGTAGGGAAGGAGATAGATAGATTTGGGTAGGTAGGAAGGAGGGGGGGGCTGCGCGCATTCTCTCCCTTAACTGCAGGGACAAGGCCATTCACCGCTCCACGGGGCAGTGGATGGCCTTGTTCCCGTACCCACAGTGAGCATTTTTCCCCCCCTCACCGTTTCGGCAGGTTAGCCGTGGCTAGCCGCGTGTAACAGCTACCGTATCATTTTCTAAGTTAGGTCACACTTTTTAATTCAGCTTTTTATTTTTTTAATTCCTCCTTATTGTTATATCCCTTACTCGTCTCATTTACTTTCATACATTGTATTTCTCCCCCCACTTCCCTTTTGGTCCTGTTTATGTTATGTGATTTGTCTATTTGTACCGACTCCCTGAATTTGGTGATGTATTATTTTTTAGATTTGTTCATCGCTTTGTATTAAGATTAAGTCATTCATCAAATTTTAAATAAAACTTGAAACTCATCCATGCAGTCAATCTGTGCACAACAAAGTATTCAAATAGACACCAAGAACTATAGCAACCTTATCCATCTTCAATATAAGACCATCAGAAAGTTAAACTTCATCAGGGATATTAAGTCCTGTTCTGTCAAGTTAAAGCAATTTGGTCTTATCTATATTCAGTTTAAAATCATGTGTAAAGCTTAATAATTCTAATCATCTAATATAAGATGATTACTGGTAACTGAGATATATTTTGAAATGATATCAATGTAAAAAAAACAAAACATCAGAGTAAGAGAAAATTTTACTCCCAAAGCCAAATAATTATTGTTGCAAAAGGATGTTATATATTTAATGCTGCCAGCGGTCACATAAGCTTCGGAACCACTGGACTGGCACAGGGTTATTCTCCCCAATGAACCTCCCCAGTTCAATTCAGTCAGGAGACACGGAATAAGTTGTAAGAATGATCCAAGGCAAAGGGTTCAAACAATTCCTTTTATTTCTTGTGCAAAATCCCCCAAAAGCTTCAAAATAGGACCTGAGCAACACAGTGGGTTACCAGTGTGAATTAAAGTCCAAAATCACTTTTAAATCCTCAAAACAAACTTTCTTCAGTTGACAAAACAGGAAAGATTACCACAGTTCCCTTTTGTGAAGCCTTTCCCTGCTTCACTTCTTAATCAACTAGGTTTTCTTCCTCCCTCCTGGAAAGGAGTGTAGCATTTTACAGTTCATAACAACAAATTAGGTTTCATATCAAAAAGGCACTTGTTAGCTTTCTGCTTCTGTACTTTGCACCATATCCAAACTTCTAGAACAGTGTTTCGCAACCTGTGGTACATGTGCCCCAGGGGTATGCGGGCCACTTGTTGGGAGTAAGCGGCCTGGCCACCAATTTCCGCCAAATTGGTGTCCAGTACACCACTGCTGCCGTAACCACTGCTACCCGGGATCTCCCGTTCCTGCCCGCCCGCTGAAGCCACTTCTGATGATCTGTCTTCGCTGTGTTGCCCCGCCCCCAAAGCAGACACAGTGTGAACACTCTCCTTCAGTCATCAGCCTTCGGCAGCGCTCCTTGCGGTGGGCAGTGCATGCTACGATTCAGGCACTGCGTGTAAGTGACTGACCCAGAAGCCTTCTCTTCGACGTCAGAGTTGACATCGGAGGGAGGCTTGTGGGTCAGGCACGTGTAGCATGTGGGTAGCTGCTTGTGCTGTCCATTGCGGGAAGTGTTGCTGGAGGCTGAGAACCGAAGGAGCGGAGCAGTGCAGTTCAACAGGTAAGGGACAGACACAAAGGACATGATTAAGGGTGTAGGGGAGACAGCCGATCAGCACAGGAAATGATTTTATTTCACCCAAAGGTGAGGAGAATGGGAGAGAAATCTCAGGTTGTGATGGGGAGAAGGGGAAGAGATGCTGGGCTATAGGGCTAGGTGTGGGAGGAGGGGATGAGAGAAGGGGAAATGCTGCACCAGAAGTGATGAGAGAGAGGAAGACATGATGGGCCCAGAAATTGGTGGGGGTGGGGGTGGGGGAGAGATGATGGGAGGGAAGAGAAAAGGAGAGAGATTGGAGCAGGAGTAAAGAACAAAAAGGGAATGATCAATATATCAGAGACTGGTGTAGTAAGAGAATTTAACAAGAAAAAACTAAATGAATAAAGGGAAGAAGTTTATAAGAAACCAAGACCTTGGCTGAGATTGATCTACTCAAAAAATATGATCACATAACAACTGCCTTCTTAGACTCTCACTGGCTACCCATACAAGCACGAATCCAATTCAAATTCTACTGCCTGATATTCAAAGCATTACATGGCTCTTCCCCCTCCTATCTAAACAACCGCTTAAACCAAATCTCCACCTCAAGACACAGAAGAACCTCGAACCCTTTCGCCTTCCCCCCACTCAAAGGCACACATCGCAAGAAAATGTTTGACAACCTTCTGGCAACACAAGCAGCAAAAATCAACCATTCCATCTCCAATCTTATGACAATATCAGACAACTTCAAAACATTCAGAAAAGAAATCAAAACCCTGCTTTTCAAAAAATTCATCCAAATATCTTAACCCCTCCTCTTTTACCTCCAGAAGATTCACCTACCTTCAGATAACCTTCCCCCAAATTACCCACCTTAACACCGTCCAATTAAACAAATACCATAAATAGATTGTAACCTACCCTCTCTAACTGCATTCCATATGTATTTTTCATACAGTTCTTCACTGTCAGTTTAATTTCCATCCTATAAATTCACATAGAATTTTTCTTTTTTCAACCATCTTTATTTTCTCTTCTTTATTAATTTCCAGGTACTTTAGTTAGATTGTGAGCCTTCGGGACAGTAAGGGAATTTTTAAGTACCTTCTTACTTCTCATTTATAATCTTAATGTATATTTTCTTCAAACCGCTTAGAACCTAACGGATGTAGCGGTATATAAGAAATAAATTACATTACATTACATTACATTGGTTGTTTATAAAAATAAATAGAAGAAATGGTATTACAATTAGTGCTATTATTATGGGGGTGGAGTCAGGGGCAGAATTTGGGCAGGGGTATTTGGTTGGTATTTGTTAAGTTTCGGGGGTACTTGGCTTGAAAAGGTTGAGAAACACTGTGCTTGAAGAGTCTTATTTTTATTTCCTTCAGCTTTCTTTCCAGCCAGAGTGTTGCAGGCTGTTACAAAACCTCCAGGTCAGGGCAGAAGGATATAGAATTTAAACCCAAGCTTTTCAACTTTCCACTAGCCCGTACTGAATTGTCTCAGTAGCTCTATTCCCTCCCCCTCCTTGAGGCATGGGCAGCAGCATGTTTTCCACAGTGCAGAAAAATTAAGCGCTTCACTTTTACACTTTAAACAGAACATAGCAATTTCCAGTTCTACCTTGCACTTGCCAAATAAACTTCCATGGGAATTCCTTCTTCCCTGTTCTGGTTGCTATTCTCCCTTGTGAAAAGCTTCACCTGTTGAGGACTGCAGGGCACTTTCAGGAGCTTTAATTGTCTCCTCGTCCGTCTGCTCAGGAAGGCAGGTGCTCTCTCTCCTAAGTCCTCCCCCCTGAAAGCATTAGGCTTTTATTTAAGGTCCCTCTCCAGGACACTGCCTGAAAAGACTTACCTTTTCTGTCTTTAGTCTCAGCTATGAATCTGGCTTTGCTATTCATCTCTATGGGCTCAAGTGTTGCTCTTTTCACCTTCCCGTGGGAAACTGCAGTCCAAGGGTTGGTTTGGCAACTAGCCTTTTTTCTGTTCCTTTGAGAACCTTTACTTTTGCCCATCTGTATTCTTTCTGGGGGCTTGAGATGCCCTGATATCATCTGGGCAAAGAATAAAAGTCCACTGCCGGGTTGTGCCAGGGGATACAGGCATTCTAGACCATCTATCTGTCTATCTAATCTTATTTAACACAAAGTGAGGGGATAGTGGTAATCCCGGTGGCACCCCACAAAAGGGGTGGGGGTGGGGGAGGAGTGTGAATCCAACTAGATGAAATCTTGGCACCCATTTTCACTTTATAATATAAATAAGTAAGGAACTCTTATCTAAGGTAATATATTGCCGTTATCCCCAGAGAACACAATTTATTCAAGAAAATATTGTACTCCACTCTGTCAAATGCTGCTGTAAGGTCAAATTGTAATAAAATGGCATATTTACCATAAACAAGCCAACAGAAATGGGTATTGGGTATGAGTGACATTTTCACTCTAAGGGAATTGTTTGTACTAAATAATTATGATACTGCATAATACTGATGTATGACCTTTTTATTGCACGAATGTTGGTAGTTGTCAAGTATTAAATAGTATGGTTTGCAAAAATTCAAATTAGTCAATATTCATCTACATGCAGTCAGCATTTTTCAAAGCAGTGATCATGAATGGCTAAATTATCCCCAGACATTTAGGGCTCCTTTTACGCTAGCCACTACCGCCTCCTTTTAAGCAGGCAGTAGTTTTTCGGCTAGCGCGCACTAATCTTGTGCGCGGGATAAAAACGCTAGCGCACCTTCGTAAAAGGAGCCCTTAAGGCTATCTGGATTTGATTGCAAGGACTTATACAGTTTCCAGATAAATATCGACTAAGACCCAGCAGAGCCTGATCCTCCTTCCCATTTACCCAGTCATCAAGTTCCTCCCAACAGCATTTGACTTCCTTTTCAACCTGACAATGTACCTAGCCCATGTCCCTGTATCCCCCTCCAGTCCATCTCTGCTGCTTCAGTAGGTGATTGGGGCAAGAGCAACCCCATCCATTCCTGCTCCTAGTAGCAAAACAGTTGCCATGACCTCCAGCAGTATTTTCATGGTACTACCACTAGGAGCAGTATTCTGTTACAGGGGGAAAAATGTCTTTTTCTCTGTGAACACCCCCTTGCATTTAAAAGCTGAGTTGCCTGCATCATTTATAAAATAGTGCTAAACACGCACTAGCAGTTAACCTATTCAAGTGTACACTTATCTGTATAAGTGCTAGTATTCTATAATATAAGCACTCAAATGGCAATTAAATTTAAGTACTAGTTTATAGAATGAGGGGGATAGTGCTGAATTTTGGTACCTGTATGTGTTGAGTATAGGTTTAAGTTGCTGTTTTCTTTTTTGGTTGCCACTGCCCCAGACTGGGCAAAAAATTTAAGCTCCTCAGACTGTACGGTTTTAGTGCTTAAATGAATCCTTTCTCCCTTCTCTAGGTCTCAAGGCTTTCTTACTCCTTACTATACGTTCCCCTTGCACCCAGGACTTGAGTCTCTCTCTCTCTGTTTCTCTCTCTCGATTAAATCTCTCTCTCTCTCGATTAAGTCTCTCTGATGATCCTTCCTTTCAACTCCTTAAGTCACTTTGTTTCCTGATTCTAGCTGGTATAGAAGTATGCCCCTCTAGTGGTATAAATTCCAACATTTCTCTTGCAGCAGATTCAGGAATAATGCATGGCCACATTAAGAACAGTGTGTGGTTGTGCATGCTAGTACTGCCCGATTCAGGAAAAAAAAATTTGATTCGTTTCAGCCTATTTAATCGATTTTTCGATTCGATTTTCCTTCCCAATTGTGTGTTTTTTTTCAAACATACTAGTGGGTTTATTTTATAGCCTCATCACCTCATTTGCCCTCTCCTACCCACACAGGCACTGTGGTGTAAACAAAATAAACAAAAAAGTTTGTTCTTTTTGCTCATTTTTTAAAGCTGATATAGGGAAGCAATCAATCCATATAAGAAGTGTGGGCAGGAATAACTAAGTACAGGGCCAATAATGTTTTTTTCCGCAGACATTTATGGTGTTAGCAATACTGTTAGAATTCACAGAAAGGGCACAGGACAGTTGAATTACTATGATAGGGAAAGAGGGAATACACATAGGAACAGCATAAGCCTTATTGCCAGCCGAGATGATTATTATTAGACTAGTCTTTAAGCCCGTTACATTAACGGGTGCTAGAATAGATGTGTCTGTCTTTCTGTGTTTCTATATCTCTCTCTCCTTGGCCGCTGTCTGTATCCTTCTGCCCCCCCCTCCCCCGAGCAAAGCTGTCTGCCCCCAGGACACACCTCCCCCCCAAAAGCAGCCCCCTTTCCCCCCCCGAGCAAAGCTGTCTTCCCCCCCCGAGCAAAGCTGTCTGTCCCCAGCACACCTCTCCCTATCTCTCCGTGGCCCATTCTGTCTCCCCCCAGCACACCCCTCCCCCCAAAGCAGCCCCCTTTCCCTCTCCCTGTCTCCCCATGGCCCCTTCTGTCTCCCCCCAGCACACCCCTCCCCCCAAAGCAGTCCCCTTTCCCTCTTCCCCTAGCTCCCGGTATTTATCCCCTTCTTACCCTCCCCTCCATCCTGGCGTCATCTGGCCTGCTCCTCTTCAAAGCAGCCTGCGATCGTGGTGGCCGGCTTTAGCGAACCTCGCAGGCTGCTCTCCAACTCAGTAGCACGTTCCCTCTGACGCGATCCCGTGCGTCAGAGGGAGCGTGCTACTGAGCTTGGAGAGCGGCCTGCGAGGTTCTTTAAAGCCGGCCACGATCGCAGGCTGTTCTGATGAGGATCAGCGGCGGCGAGTGAGGTGACACGGCGAGGACGCGGGCAGGCAGCGAGTGAGAGGCAGCGGTGAGTGAGGGCGGGCGGTGACGCGCCGAGGACAGGGAGAGAGCACAGTCGCGCACCTTCAGCCCCCGCATGCGCTGTGAGGTTAGAATGTTGCCACAGAAGCACACCTCACGGTGCCACACCGCACAAATTTTCAAGAGCGCATGCGCGCTCTAGCATTTTATTATATATGATGATACTCACAAGAGGCCAGAGCAGGAGGTGCACACGAAGCTTCCAACGGTGATGTCAATTTATGTTGCCCCGTGCTGCTCACTCAAAGCAGTGGTGGTTGGGCAGGCTGGAGCCCAGCTCCAGGATCCTGTTCTTTCATGAGCTTCTTCACCATAACGGCAGTGACAGACAACGAGGGGAGGGACACGGAACCGTTTCTAGACTAGGCCCTCTTCTACTAAAACTCGCTAGTGGTTTTTATCACCAGGAGCCGGCAATACAAACCGCTAGTGTGGTTTAGTAGAAGGGGGCCTAACCTTCACTCGCCCACCGTTTCCCTCACCAGCCACGAGCCACCATAGGAAGTGGGGGAACTAACCTGCCCGCACGACCATCCACCAATCACCTACCAGCTTTCTCTCCGAAGGGGAAGGGAGAAGGCGAGAGCAACACCTACTCATACACTTCAGATACACTCCATGCCACGCATAACCCCACCCCGAAGCAACAGCAGCCAATCCGTGGGCACTGAAACAGGGAGGCCAATTTTTTTTTAAAAAAGGGAATCAATTCGAATCGATTCATCCGAAGTGAATCGGTGAACTAATTTGAATCGTGAATCGGGCAGCACTAGTGCATGCTGTTCCTTAAAGGGAATACTAGTAGGGACAGTTGGCCCTTTTGTCAGGTGGGAGCAGAGGTAAGCAGCAAGAATCTTAAAATCTACAAGTTCCGAGTAACTCGTTTTTAACCTGGGGATCACACAAAAAACATATACAATAATAAATCAAATCAAACAAAACATAAACCAAAATTCATCAGTTCATAAAAAATGGCATCTAATTCAGGCTCACAAGCTCACACAGCTATTAAATATTGCTTAACATTTCATCACATACAAATTGGCAAGAAGGATGCTAGGCTGCTTAAAGAGGGGTATAACCAGGAGAAGAAATGAGATGTTGACGCCCCTGTGCGGTGCGAGGGAGATCCTCCTTCTTCCTCGTGCCGGGCTGGACTGGGCTTTGAGCATTTGCGCCCAGCACAGCCCAGCCCAGCAACAACGAGGGAGGATCTGGCACTGGCACGTCCTGTGCATTGGTGCTGGTGCCGGTGCCCAATCGGGTAAGAGATGTTTTGCGGTGCTGGGGGGGATGTAGGATCGCGGGGGAGGGGGGTGACGCGAGCGGGGGGGGGGGGGAGGATGCCGGTTCGCAGGCCAGAAGAGTAAGCGGGAGTGGGAGGAGGTTATAGCAGCATGCGCGGTATACGCATGTGTGTGCTATATAAAAATTTTTTTACTGAAATGCTTTGGACCCGCGCGCTATACGCGTATGCACGTTATATGGGTGAAAATACGGTAGATGGGTGAAAATACGGTAGATGACAGCTTCAATAGTTGGAGAACAAGAGCAGTGCAGGGCAGGCTTCTATGGCATGTGCCCTGAAAATGTCAAAAACAAATTAATATCATGCTGTTTGCCATTCTCACTCCCAAAACAATTTCTTAAAGGCTCCAGTGTCGGATACAGTTCACAAACTAGATGGAAGCATACCTATCCAGTAATACAAAAATAAATTGAACTTTTGTTATTTGGTAACATGAGCAAGTTGTCCTTAGCTGATACCAGTTAACAACATTGTCAGTATAGAACTATATAGTTCAGTGTTCTTCAAAGCAAGGCCCGGGGGCCACTGGTGGCTCCCGGAGACCTCTTTGGTGGCCTTCATTGCCTTTCTGGTTGTCTCTTTTTCTGATATTCTGCCTCTCTGCCAGACTCAGGACAGAAAGGGGAAAGTAGATGGGGGCAAGAGCACATGCTTGAAGGACCAGGCTTTTCTCAGTAGACAAGAGAATACATTTGGAAATAGTCACAACCTTGAGAATACTCCCCAAAGAAGTCTGAAGGTGGGCTGCAGGGATGGTGCCCCCATGGGAAGGTATTTACCAGCTCTCTTTCAGCTCATTAAAATCCAAAGTGGCCCCAGCTTAAAATTTAATGAAAATCACTGATATTGTTTTTAAAAGTGTGGCAGGGTTTCATTTTACTTTGCATTTTGTCTTTATCACTTGACATATTTAAGGATTATTCAAAATGTGTCTTCCAGTTTATTAGATTACAGTGGTGGTGGGGGGGGGGGGGAGGAATATTTTCTCACATTGCTTACCTAATCTGCTTATTAGTTAATTGAACCATTAGGGGGAGTTTGCTTTTCCTTTTTATGAGATGAAAGTATTATACATCTGGTGAAATGAAGACCTTAATTAATTCAGCTCATAAGCTAACAAATTACACAGATATGGTTACATTAATTATCTGGAATTCAAGCATCACAATTATCACATCAACAATCTGCCATAGGAGAGAAAGCACACATGCAAACACATGCAACCTTTTAAAGACTGGCTTAAATGTCCTACTACAGAACAAAATTAGAACTTCCATATAAGCAGGGTTTATAATTAAGAAATAAGGGCCTGATACATTTCTTAATTAAACATCCCTGTGATATTTACAGGTCTGAATGCTCTTGTATACTGGCTTGCAAGCCAATTTTCAAAAGGAAATGCTCTCCAGCATTTACTAGAGCCTGCTCCCCAGTGCCGGTGGTCCCACTCCGGATACGAGTTTTTAATATGTTTCAGGGACTGGTAACACAGTTGATGCACGCTTTGTATTCAGAGGCATAGATAAATGTACGTCTAGACACAGGGCAATTTTATAACTGGGTGCTTGCAGTTACATGCATCTTGCACATATAAGTAGTTCCTTACATGGTATTTACATGTGCAAGTGCACTGTGCATATTCTATAAGGTAGCACATATGTTAAGTATCCCCAGATTCACTACTTCAGCATGAAAAAAGTGTTCTAATGGATGCAAGGTGCTAAAATGGGGCAAAAACAGCAGACCTCTACTGACTACCCATTACAGCACGTGCTGATTCAACATATGCAAGGTATTTTCAGACAGGAGGGAAGAGAAGGGATTGAAAGATTGTAGGTTATGAGGGTGGGGATGAGAGAAAGAGTGAGCAGATGCTGAGCTACAGTAGAAAGAGGATGGGAGAATTTGCTTTCTCTGTCATAGTCAAGATCTGTTGATGCTTGGTACTGGTTCTTATTTCTTATCAGTGCTCAGTGCTGCTCCCATTTGCTTATCATAGTCCTTCTTCCAGATGGTGTCATGGGCATCCTAATGTTAAATCTCCAGCACCTACTGTCTATCAATAATCATATATTGCTGGGCATAGCAAGATTTCCACCTACAACTTGCATCTACTGTGCTGATTCAACATATGCAAGGTATGACGTATGAGGAGAGACTGGAAGCCCTGAATATGTATACCCTAGAGGAAAGGAGAGACAGGGGAGATATGATTCAGATGTTCAAATACTTGAAGGGTATTAACGTAGAACAAAATATTTTCCAAAGAAAGGAAAATGGTAAAACCTGAGGACATAATTTGAGGTTGAGGGATGGTAGATTCAGGGGCAATGTTAGGAAATTCTACTTTACGGAGAGGGTGGTGGATGCCTGGAATGTGCTCCCGAGAGAGGTGGTGGAGAATAAAACTGTGACTGAGTTCAAAGAAGCATGGGCTGAACACAGAGGATTTAGAATCAGAAAATAATATTAAATATTGAACTAAGGCCAGTACTGGGCAGACTTGCACGGTCTGTGTCTGTATATGGCCGTTTGGTGGAGGATGGGCTGGGGAGGGCTTCAATGGCTGGGAGGGTGTAGATGGGCTGGAGTAAGTATTAACAGACTTAACAGTTGGAACCCAAGCACAGTACTGGGTAAAGCTTTGGATTCTTGCCCAGAAATAGCTAAGAAGAAAAATTAAAAAAAATTAAATTGAATCAGGTTGGGCAGACTGGATGGACCATTCGAGTCTTTATCTGCCGTCATCTACTATGTTACTATGTTTATTTTCAGATAGGAGAGAAGAGAAGGGATTGAAAGATTGTAGGTTATGAGGGTGGGGATGAGAGAAAGAGTGAGCAGATGCTGAGCTACAGTAGAAAGAGGGTAGGAGGAAGAGGCTGATCATTGTGGAACCATATGGGAGAAGCCAGGAAGGGGGGATGAATGAGAGGAGGAATGTGATTATATTAGGTAGAAATATGGTAATGGATAATAGATAAAAGGGAATGGAAGGCTGGGGAAAGAGTGAGGTGGGGAATGGGAAAGATAGTGGGTGAGAGAAGTAGATGGAAATGTGATAGGTAGCTGAAAAATTATAAAAAAGGATTGGAAAGGAGTGAAGTTTGAGTGGACAGAGAGGCAGAAAAGAAGAAGAAAAAAAAGGAAATAGCCAAACAGAGACAGGTGTAGGGAGGGAATAGAACTCAGAGAGGGAGAGGTGCTGCTAGACTGTGGGGGAGCAGTGGAGAGAGAGAGAGATTTTGAGGGAAGAGGGAAAGGGAAAGATGCAGAATGCAGGAGGAGTGCAAGGAAGAGAGAGGGAGAGATGCTAACCACAGAAGAGATTGGGGATGGAAAAGAAACAAGTGAGGGAAAGAGGCACAGAGAAGAGATGCTGGACCAGAGAGGAGATGGGAACACAAAAGAGAAATACTGATCACAGAGGTGAGGGATAGAGATCCAGAGATTAGATGCTGAATATGAGGGGAAACAAAGGAACTAGGACAAAGAAGGAAGATGCTGAACTGGACAGAAGGATGCAGAAGGAAGATGGATGGTGGACATGGAAAGAGAAGATATGTTAAATGGACAGGAAATTCTGGAAAGGCAAGAAAAGCAGAAGAGACATGGACCAAATCAAATGGAAATATAAAATGCTCAGACTACAAAGGTAGAAAAAATATTTATGAATTTTTCAATTGGACAATATCAGATTTGGGAAATATGCATCTTTGATATCTTGCTTTTTTATTGCTGTTTCTCTGGTATTGCTGTTTATGGAGATTTTAACTTCTCGAGGTTTCCAGTTCAAGTTTTTTTGCACAAGACATAGACCCTCAGCAAATATTTTGTTGAGGATCCGTCTGTGTCTGTGTGGGACTGGGGCATGGTCTTCTGCTAGCATGTTTCTGTATAGAGATCTTTCAGAAGCCCCATTTGTTCTGTTTTCTCACTAGGAGATAGATGCACTAAAAACAGTCATTAAGACTATGTGGGTTGCTGTAGGCCAATTTTTTGGCTGATTTCTAAACAGTTATCAATATTCAAATGGCTTCCCATGCAAATGAGTTTTGCGGAGGGCAGTTGTAATCCCATTCAATTGCTTGTTTAGAAACTGGTTTGGGGAAGCCTGAACAGCTGAGAGGCAGGTAAGCCCAAATGCAGCCTCCTATCACTCAGTTGTTCAGGGCTTTTTATGTTTTTTAATGGAACAGATGCATGTATTACACACGCACAATATCTGCCTCATTAAAAAAAATAATAAAAAGGTGAGTTGAGCCTCCCCAACCCAGCTGAAAAATAGAGAGGCAGGAGAGATGCCCACTCCCTCCTACTGCCACAAACTCCTGCCTGCCGAGACAAACCTACCCTCACCCCCCCTGCCAGGACCACCCCTACACCACTCCCCGATATTAGAAAAAAATCAGCAGGAGGGATGTCCACTCCCTCCTGCCACTGGATGGCCCCCCTGAGCCACCCACATCCCCCAAACCACCCCTGTACCTCTGTGTGAAGCAGACAGCAAGAGGGATGCCCAGTCTCTCCTACTTACAGGCCTGCCGCTCCAAAATGACATGCCTTCTCCTTTCTACTGCACCATGGGAAGGGGACCTAAGGCTCATATTGCCTCAGACACTTAGGGCCCCTCCTTTGGGAGGGGCCTTAGATGTCAGAGCCAACCAGGGCTTAGGCCCCTCCCCATTCATCCCAGGATGCACTGGGAAGGGGAAGGCCCATCATTTTGGAGTTGCGGGCCTGCAAGCAGGGGGGACTGGGCACCCCTCCTGCTTCGTGTAGAGGTACAGGGGTGGTTTGAGTGTCGGGGGAGCATCTGGTGGCAGGAGGGAGTGGGCATCCCTCCTGCCTATTTTTTTTTTATAAAATATGGGGAGTGGGGAGGAGGCTGGTTTGGTAAAGGGGCGGTTACGAAAGCAGGAGGGAGTGGGCATCCCTCCTGCTGATTTTTATTAAAGTATTGGGGGGGGGGGGGTCCTGGCATGGGTAGTTGGTTTGCATATTACAAAAAAAGTATTCTGCTCAATATGCAGCCCACAAGGGTCACCACAGGCCATATCTATCAGCACTGACTATCTGGGTCTTGGGTGGCTATTGGGAATTACCCAGGTATTACTGATATTCAGAGGCAGTACTTGGATAGGTACTGAGCTAGGTTAGGACAATTTTTTTTATCTATCCTAAGTTAACTGGGTAGCTACATGCAGGTGCTGCTGCTTCCAGCACTGTTTCCCAACCACCCTGGGACAAATCAGATTGTGGTGTGTAGTAATCTTTTAAAGCACTCTGGCCCTATTGGTAGGAAGTTACTATCTGGATAGTGCCACTGTTTTGCCTAGATTTTCAGTGGCACTATCCAGGTAAGTTCCAATAAGAATATGGATATGACCCTGTCAGTTGGAATTATTTGAGTAGGAGCTGCTCCTATCCAGATAACACCTAATTATTGACCTTGCTGGATTTTTCATTTGTTTGCCATTGTATAATTTTTTATCTTGTACCTCTGTGTTATTTAATGTTTCTTCTAATGGAAAATGTTCTTGTACCAAATTCTAAATTCCATTTTAACTACAAGTAAAGTTATAAATATAAATACAAGGGAGATATGAAAGCCGGACATTATGCTGCATGAAATGACTCCACACCTCCTTGTCTATCATTTATTCTTCTCCATATCTATATTTTTATATTAATTCTTTCTACATTACTTCACTAAAAACGCCTTGTAGAGAAGAAATAAAGTTGTTGGTTTTTTTTTCCCCTAAATCATAATTTGAAGAAATGCTGAGAAAGTACAAATACTTCAGTCTCAAGGCATCTTTCAATGCAAATGTTTACCCCTAAGTTCATATTTTTGAATATTGTTTCTCTATTGCTATGCTTTAGGAAAAATAAAACAAACAAACTGGCATTGTCATAAAAGTTTTATACTAGACAAAAAAAAAATACAGGTTGGGGAAACATATCACACAAAACAGCTCTAGGATTTCTTAACATGCTCTGAAATAGTCTGTATTACATAATATTGAGGGCTTATTTACTTCAGAGGTAAGTTGACCTATTTGCTTCTTCTACCTTGCCTGTGTGATATGTAAAAAAACATCAAAACAAAAGAGAGAGAGGGAGAGAGACATTATTTTACGGACAAAATGTTCCATACCAATAAAGCGGGAAAGTGATTTTCTTTTACCCTACTTGTCACCATTCTAAGGTCGCACATATCATCTTTTCATGGAAAATGTCAACTAGCAATCACCCCTTTTCTACACCTAAGTCATTTGAAAAATACATTATCAGCCTGCCGTGAGTGCATGCAGCTTACCATATTAATCGTGCAATGTGTGGAGACGTCTTTGCAGACATAGTCCCTACCATATCTGTCCTAAAAGAATTATGGATAACATTCACAGAACCTTGGGTGAGGAATAAAACATTGTTGAATTATAACTGTGTGGGGTGATGTGTATTTTGTTTGAAATGTGTACATTTTTAATATCATACATCTACTTTGAGATGCAAATACTCGTAATTTCATAGGTGTATTTTTATTGGATCAATTCTCTCTCTCCCCCCCCCCCCCCCCCACACACACACACAACCACTTAGTTTAGGTGATGACCCTGTGCTTCATAAAATAGGAATGGTTCTTGTTTGCTGTTTTGAGATATGGCCAATAAACAGGCAGTTTTATTACTTTTGGCTTTTTTCCCCCCATGAGCCACTACCTGATTTGCTGGCAGCTTGGATTTGTTTGTAATGCCATTTTGTGGGTATGGAGTCCAATTTAATGTTACTACTACAACTTCATTTGTTACCAGATTTTATATTTATGGATGAAGACTCCTTTCTGTGCCCCTTCTTTTGAGATGACTGGATTGATGAGGCTAATGTTCCCTTGTGTGTTCAGTTTCTCCCCGCATACCACACAGATCAGTGGTGGCTTACAAAGTGCACTTTGCTTAATATGCTGGTTAACTCTACCTTTAGTACATTATTTTAGGTGCACCATAATTACTTCTGATGCCAAGAAAAAAATATAAGTGATGTGCAGCAGGAATTGGTCCTGGTTTATCTGTTTAACTTCTTTGTGTGTGTGTGTGTGCTATATTTCTGATGAGCTATATGGACAAGTTTGCTTCCTTTGATTTCACTGAGCAGTATTTCCAGTGGCATAGATTCCTACAGTTCTCGTATAGCAGATTCAGGAATGATGCATGACAATATTAAGAACAGTGTATGGTTGTATATTCTATACCTTAGAAGGAACACAGGTAGGGACAGGGCCCTTTTGTCAGCTGGGAGCAGAGGTAAGCTGCAAGAATCTTAAAATCTACAAGTTATGAGTTATATATAAAACTGACTTAACAGCTTTAAAAATGTAACTCGTTCTTAACCCGATGACTGCCTGTTTATAATAAAGCATATCTTACGTCATATAAATTAGGTAAGAAGACAAATGTACAATATGAACTAATTTAAAGAAAGTTGCACGTGAGGTCATGGTGTTAAAAATGATCTCATGTAGAGTAGGAGTGGATAAAAACATGTCCTGCTATAGTAAAGTATGTGCAGCCAGTTAGTTGAAAACATAAGATTCAGCTAACTGGGTAAATGCTGATAAGAATATTTATTTATTAAAAATATTTATAAACCACTTAAATCTCAGCGGTGCACATAATAAAAAGCATAATATCAGAACAAAACAAACTGATCAAATAAAAGCCAAAAATATAAAGTGCATTTCAATCTGTTATAGTCATTGGATCATCAAATTTCATCTTTGGTCATCGTAGACATTACTCAGTCTTAAAGAAGAAAGCAGTACTTTTTTTATCCCAGGACCAGCAGGCAGCATATTCTCTACATGTGGGTGACGTCATCCATGGAGCCCCATCACGGACAGCTTTTCAAGCAAACTTGATTGAAGATCTCAAAGTTTGCTAGTGCTGTACCACGCATGCGTGTGCCTTCCCGCTCCACTAGAGGGCATGTCCCCTCCTCGTGGTTTTCAGTTCTTAGTTTTCTGTGGAGCCAGAAAGCCCTGTTTCTCTTCTCTGCGTTTTTTTCTACGTGCCTTTCTTGCACCATGGCTTCTTATTTTTACTTAGTTCGGGTGTTGCTGTGCTCGTCTTTGGTTTTCTTTGTTGTTTTTCTAGTTTTGTCTTTTTGGCGAATCGGGGGCTCCCGGTTTGCCTTGACCGCCTGGCCTCGCGTGGCCGCGATACTCTTTTTTGACTTATGTCCCGGCCCTTGACCGGGTTTAAAAAGTGCACTCAGTGCGGTCAGGTGATTTCGATCACTGACCCGCACCGCTGGTACATCTTGTGCCTCAGAGTTGACCATCCTATGGGCTCTTGCCCTCGTTGTGGTACCCTCCACCCTCAGGATCTCAAGAGGTGTCGAGCGCGGATTGCAGAGCTCTTCGCTATGGAGACTGATCTCACTGCGGGCCCAGTCTCGACCTCGACCTCGGTCTCGATGTCGGCCTCGAAGACCTTGGTCCCAGGAAAATCTCTCTTGACCTCAAAGACCTCGATGGCCCCGGCCGCCAAATCCTCCACCTTAGGTAAGTCTCCTCTTCCGTCTTCAGGGTCAGTTCAGCTACCTAAGAAACCCTCCTCAGAGTCTCTGAACGTCCAGGTGATGGCTGCCTTGACAAAACCGCCTACTAAGGCCTCCAAGCGTGCCTCCACCGGAGACCCGCTAAGAAAGCCAGGGATTACTCCCCGAGGTGGGGTAGATCGCCGGGCCCTCGTATGATGGGGTCCATTAAAGCCTTGGACCTGGTGTTGTCGGATCCGAGTCTCCGGCGGTCGCCGGTGCGGTCTCGGACTTCTTCCCTTGGGGCACCGGCGTCGGGAGCTTCGGACTCTTTTTCCCAACGCTTGTCGTCTTCCCGGGACCCCTGAGGGGGGCTTCGTTGGTCCTCGGTGCCTCGGACCCCTGGGTCCTCGCCTGCTGGGACCTTTAAGCACAAGCTGTCCTCGACTCCCCCCCCCCCCCGTTCTTTCAGCAGGGCTTCTTCGACATCAGTGCTTGTTGACACTGACATGCCGGCGCAGTACTCCCGGGAGGCTTCCCCCTCTTTTTCTGCTGTCTTGCAGTCTCGCTCGACCACCCCCCTTGAGGGGCGGTCTGAGAGCAAGCCCTCTTCTTTCACCAGGTTCGTTCTGAACATGGGGAAGGCGTTGAATTTGGACCTTCAGTCAGATTCCCACTATACCAAAGAATATTTGGAGGAGATGGAACTTCCCTATCCTTCTAAGGAGTCCTTACGGCTCCCCTTGAATCTGGTGTTACAACAAACTTTTTTCTGCAACCTGGAGACTCCGTATGCTATCCCGGCCATTCCATCTAAAATGGAGTCTCGGTACCGGACGGTCCCTTGTAAGGGGTTCAAAAAAGCTCAGCTTTCCCACCAGTCTTTGGTGGTGGAGTTTTCTCTCAAGAAGTCTCACCCTTCTAAGGTCTACGCGGCTGTCCCGCCCGGCCGGGAGGGAAGGACTATGGATAAGTTTGGTAGGCGCTTGTACCAAAATTCTATGATGGCTAACAGGGTCATGAATTACAACTTTACTTTCACGTCCTATCTTAAGCAGTGCATTAAATCTCTGCTGTCTTTTCAGGATGACTTGCCGGTCCACCACCGGCTTCTGGATACCCTTTCGCAGCTTCTGCTTTACATGTTCCAGGCTTCGTATGATGCTTTTGAACTTTCTTCTAGGGGCTCTGCCTTCACTGTGACCATGCGTCACTTGGTGTGGCTGCGTATAGTTGATATGGACCCGAATCTGCAGGACCGGTTGGCGAATCTCCCGTGCTTGGGCAACGAACTCTTCGATGACTCAATCGAGGTGGCCACCAAGTGCCTCTCAGAGCACGAGCGCTCCTTTGCTTCCCTGGTCCATGCCAAGGCGAAGCCTGCTCCTCCCAAATCGTATAGATTGGCTCCTCGGTGCTACCCGCAGAAATCGACGCTGGCGTTTTCTAGACCTCCTCCGAGGTGTCCACAGCAGCAGAGGGCCCCGCCGAAGCCGCAGACCCCGGCTGTGGCCAAGCCGGCGCCGTTCTTTTGAATGGTTGGGTGGGACGGGGCTGGCCTCCTCTGCCCTCGAGCCTCTGCCTATCAGGGGCCATTCTCTCACCGCTGGGCTCTGATCACTGTGGGCAACTGGGTCCTCTCCGTCATCAGGGAGGGGTATTCACTCCATTTCCGGTCCTCACCTCCGGACCGGCCCCCCAGCAAGTATCCTTTGAGTGGCGCACAGCTTCCCCTGCTTCTCTGGGAGGCTCAGGCCCTCCTTCGCCTGCGGGCGGTGGAGGAGGTCCCCTGTTGTCAGCGGGGCTCTGGGTTTTACTCCAGGTACTTCTGGTTCCCAAAAAGACCGGGGGCCTTCGCCCCATTTTGGATCTCCGGGGGCTGGACAAGTTCCTGATCAAGGAGAAGTTCCGCATGCTCTCTCTTCCCACTTTATATCCCTTGATGGAAGAGGGGGAACTGGTTGTGTTCGCTAGACCTGAAGGAGGCTTACACTCATGTGCCAATCCACCTGGCCTTTCGATGCTTTCTTCGCTTTCGGGTGGGGGACCTTCATCTGCAATATCGGGTCCTCCCATTCGGGCTTGCTTCTTCCCCATGGGTCTTCACGGAATGCCTCTTGGTGGTGGCGGCGGCAGCTCTGAGGTCTCGGGGTCTCCAGATGTTCCCATACCTCGACGACTGGCTAATCAAGGCACCGTCGAGGGATGGGGTTATCTCAGCGACCCGTCAGACTATTATCTTCCTTCAGCATCTGGGCTTCGAGGTCAACTTCTCAAAGTCCCAGTTGTGCCCCTCTCAGTCCCTGCAGTTCATTGGGGCCATGCTGGACACGGTTCGCCTCCATTCGTTTCTGCCTCAGTCTCGGCAAGCCGCCCTCGTTCGGCTCAGTCAACAGGTTTCCCTGAGGGCTTCGGTCTCGGCCAGGCAGATGATGATCCTCTTGGGGCACATGGCCTCCACCGTTCATGTGACGCCTTTGCCAGACTGCACCTCCAGGTGCCTCAGTGGACTCTGGCATCCCAGTGGAGGCAGGATCGGGATCCCGTATCTCAGCACATTGCGGTGGTTCGCTCCGTTGGTGGACCGACTCTTCCAATCTTTCAAGAGGCTTACTCTTTCTCGTGCCCCCGCCTCGGAAAGTCCTAACGACGGACTCCTCGGCGTACGCCTGGGGTGCTCATCTCGACGGCCTTAGGACTCAGGGTCCTTGGTTGGATGCGGACCGTCGCTGCCACATCAAGCTACTGGAGCTACGGGCCATTTACAGGGCGATGGTAGCTTTTCGTCTCTTGCAGGATCAAATGGTTCTGGTGCGTACGGACAACCAGGTGGCGATGTATTATGTGAACAAGCAAGGGGGTACGGGTTCCCTGTTGCTCTGCAAGGAAGCTCATCAGCTTTGGGAGTGGGCTATATGCCACATCTTCCTTCGCCGGTCTACATCCCGGGCAAGCAAAACTGTCTGGCAGACAGGTTAAGTCGCCTCCTACAGCTGCACGAGTGGTCGCTCCGTTCCTTGACTCTGCGTCAGGTGTTTGCTCGAAGGGGGACTCTGCATATAGACCTGTTCGCTTCGCCCCTCAGTCACAAGTTGCCCCGCTTTTGTTCGAGGATCTACTCCCCGGATCATCTCGAGGCGGATGCTTTCCTTCTGGATTGGATGGACAGGTATCTCTATGTGTTCCCTCCCTTTCCTCTGATTCTGAAAACTCTTGTGCACCTCTGATCGACGCACGCTGCTATGATTTTAATAGCGTCTCGGTGGCCCAGGCAGCCGTGGTTCTCTCTTCTTCTCCAACTCAGTGTCCGGGAACCTCTTCTGCTTCCTGTATTTCCATCTCTGCTGTCTCAGAGTTGGGGTTCGCTGCTGCATCCCAATCTGCAGTCTCTGCACTTGACGGCTTGGTTCCTTTCCACCTGACTTCCTCCCTGGGGTTTTCTCAGTCGGTGTGCGATGTTCTAGTAGCTTCTAGGAAAGCTTCACTTTACAGTGTTATTCTCAAAAGTGGTCTAGATTCGCCACGTGATGTGTTTCCCAACGCGTTGAGCCTTTGTCTGCCTCCTTGTTCTCAGTGATGGAGTACTTGCTTCATTTGTCTCGGTCTGGGCTTAAAACGGCTTCTATTAGAGTTCATTTCAGTGCAATTGCTGCCTTTCATCGGCTACTCGATGGGAAATCGCTCTCGGTCCATCCGCTGATTTCTCGCTTAATGAGGGGCCTCTTGAATGTCTATCCTCCTCTCAAGCCTCCCCCGGTGGTTTGGGATCTTAATGTGGTTCTCCCTCAATTGATGAAACCTCCATTTGAACCCCTGGATAGGGCCCATCTGAAGTTCCTTACTTGGAAGGTGATGTTCCTGATTGCTCTCACGTCTGCTCGCAGGGTCAGTGAGCTGCAGGCTCTGGTTGCGGACCTGCCTTTTACTGTCTTTCATCATGACAAGGTGGTCCTGCGTACTCATACTAAGTTCTTGCTTAAGGTGATTTTGGATTCCCACCTTAATCAGTCTATTGTCCTTCCGGTGTTTTTTCCTAAGCCCCATTCTCACCCTGGGGAAGTGGCGCTTCACACTCTTGACTGTAAGCGGGCATTGGCTTTCTACCTACATCGCACCCAGTCTCATCAGAGGGATCCTCAACTTTTCTTGTCCTTTGATCCTAATTGATTGGGGCATCCTGTTTCCAAGCGCACCTTGTCCAACTGGTTAGCTGCTTGTATTTCCTTCTGCTACGCTCAGGCTGGTCTCTCGCTGCACGGTCGGGTCACGGGGCATAAAGTCCGAGCGATGGCATCGTCGGTCGCTTTCCTCAGGTCCACGCCTATTGAGGAGATCTGTAAGGCCACCACTTGGTCTTCGGTTCATACCTTCACCTCTCACTATTGTCTGGATGCTTTTTCCAGACATGACGGCCAATTCGGTCAGTCGGTTTTGCGTAATCTGTTTTCATAAATTGCCAACTTTGCCTCCGTCCCTTTTTGGTTACCTTGGAGGTCACCCACATGTAGAGAATATGCTGCCTGCTTGTCCTGGGATAAAGCACAGTTACTTACCGTAACAGGTGTTATCCAGGAACAGCAGGCAGATATTCTCACAACCCTCCCACCTCCCCAGGTTGGCTTCTTTGCTAGCTATCTGACCATGAGGAGGGTCACGCCCTCTAGTGGAGCGGGAAGGCACACGCATGCATGGTACAGCACTAGCAAACTTTGAGATCTTCAATCAAGTTTGCTTGAAAAGCTGTTCGCGACGGGGCTCCGTGGATGACGTCATCCACATGTAGTGAATATCTGCCTGCTGTCCCTGGATAACACCTGTTACGGTAAGTAACTGTGCTTTCCCCAGCTAGTACTTGGGGGGTGGGGGAATTCCTGCATTTGTTGGGGGTCATCGGGGAGAGCCATCATCGTCTGGGGGGTGCTTTATTTTCTTCTTTTTAAAAAATGGGGCAGATATTATGCATGTGCCCACTCTCTCCTGCCACCGAGATACAGAAGGAGGAGCCTCCCCTTGGGAGGTGCCTCAGGCATCCGAGCTAATCAGGGCCTTAGGCCCCTCCCCATGCATAACATGATGCACCAAGAAGGGGAAGGTCTGCCATTTTGGATCGGTGGGCCTCGGAGCTAGAGGGGACTGAACCTCCCTCCAACTCTCCGGTGCTGGTTTGTTGGAGGGGGAGGGGGCTTTTTCTTTATTTTATTTTCAATGAGACAGATATTGTGCGTGTGTAACACACCCACAATATGTCCAATCAAAGAAAAAAAAAAAAATTCCTATCCCGAACAGCTGATTGGCAGGAGGCTTTCCCTTCCTCTGAGCTGTTTGGGCTTCCCCGCCTGACTCTCCACATGTGTGAGAGTCACTCTCACAGTGATCAATCAGACGGGAGAGACAATGATTATAATGAAACTCTGTGCAAATCTTTTGCATGCAAAATTTTAGTGCATCAATAGCTCTTTTAGAATCAGCCAAAAATTGGATCAGAGTGGACCCACTTAGTCTTACCGATTCTGTTTAGTGCATCTAGCTCTTAGGCCCTGATTCTGTATAGGACGCCCGGGAGAATTATCCAATACAGAATCGGGCCTAACCCCGATTCTGTAACCGGCATCCATGTTACAGACGCCGGTTAGAGAATCGGGTTAGATTAGACACGGTCGCTACACTTATCGTGGGAAGGGATATGTATAGCGGTCGCCTGTCCGTTCGCCGGCAGGAGGATGCCCAACTCCTCCTGCCGGAACCCTGGAACCCCTCTCCCCCCCAAACTTGTAATCGCCGGCAGGAGGATGCCCAACTCCTCCTGCCAGAACCCCAGAACCCCCTCCCCCCAAACTCGTAATCGCCGGCAGAAGGATGCCCAACACCTCCTGCTGAAAAGCCGGACCCCCTCTGGACCCTCCCATGCTAACGACCCCCCCAACTAACCTTTAAATGTTGGTTGGCTGGACGGGTCTTGCTGCCGTCCAGCCGACAGGCCCGCCTCGTGGAAATGAGACGGGCCCGCCCCTTCCCGGCCCATCTCCGCTAAATCTAAGGCCTGATTGGCCCATGCTCTATAAGCCTGGACCAATCAGGCCTTAGGCATAGTGGGTCCGCCCATCTCCACTAATCCTAAGGCGGGCCTGTCGGCTGGATGGCAGCAAGACCCGTCTAGCCGACCAACATTTAAAGGTTAGTTGGGGGGGTGTCATTAGCATGGGGGGTCCGGAGGGGTCCGGCTTTCCGGCAGGAGGAGTTGGGCATACTCCTGCCGGCGATTATGAGTTTGGAGGGGAGGGGGGTTCTGGGGTTCGTGGTTCCAGCAGGAGGAGTTGGGTATCCTCCTGCCGGCGATTACGAGTTTGGGGGGAGGGGGGTCCGGGGTTCCGGCAGGAGGAGTTGGGCATCCTCCTGCCGGTGATGGGACAGGTGGCCGCGGCCGCTATACTTATTGCAGCAGGGAGATCTCTTGCCGCGATAAGTATAGCGGCTGCGTCTCCTTACAATGTAGACCAGCATTTTGCTGACCTACATTTTAAGTGTCATCTTAAACTGAAGAAAACCATTGGTGATTCACCAGTTTAATGTAATGCTTCAGCATTTATAATTTTCCATTGCATTTCTCATTATTCTTGCATAGATAGGGTTACCAGATTTCCTCTTTTAACAACGAGGATACTTGGCCTCGCCCTTTCCTCTGGCCTCACCCCATTCTACCCACAGCCCCCCCCCCCCCTCACCATGAAACTCATGTTTCCTTCCCTGAGCTTTGGCCGTGTCTAGAGGGCTTCCACATATGCATGGTCATTGATTCGATGACATCATACACACATACATGTGATGTCATCATGTTTACATCCGCACATGTGCAGAGGCCCTCCAGACGTGGTCCCGAGCTCAGGGCCTTCCAAAACCTGGACAAGCTGCTGACAAATATCTTTCTACTAGGGCCCATGACACCAATGACACTTTACAACATTCATTCCTACCAGAACGCCTGGCCTTGGTCACATGTGCAGAACACAGATAAACTTTGCAAATACAGGACCACAAACTAAAGTCCTACCATTCAGAAACGAAACCAAAAGATGCCAGGCTTTGCATGCAGTACAACACCAGAGAAATAGAAATAAATATATTTCTTCCTGAACAGTGCAAAATATAGACAACAGATGTAAATTCTGAAAACTGACACCAAAAAAAGTAAACAGTCACCTCTGCACAAATGGCAATAGATCAGTAAAACAGAACACATAGCAAGCCAGGTTTTCAAATCACACTTTAATAGCAACCAATGGTAAAACACATGCATATAAACATCTTGTCAATCATAGAAACGTCTGGCAAATCATGTGTTTTACCACTGGTTGCTATTAAAGTGTGATTTGAAGACCTGGATCGCTCTGCTCGGTTCTATTAATTCTGAAAACTGACATATTTCAATCACTAAATTGAAAATAAAATCACTTTTCCTACCTTTGTTGTCTGGTGATTTTATTTTTCTTATCATTTTCCCAGTCTCTGGTTGCACTTCCTTCTGTCTATGCTCTTAACTGTTCCCATGGCCTTCTTATCCAATTGCTGTTTTTCTCTCTTTCATTTTCTGTCCTATATCCATCTTTGGCATTAACTTTTTAACATTCAAACTTTCTTCCATTTTTCTGCTTCCTCCTCAAATCTATTTACTTTTCCATGTCTCCCCTTCCCATCTATCCATGTGTACCATCTTCTCCCCTATTCCAATCTATCTATAAACAGCATTTCTTCCATTTTCTTACCTTCCACTCCCATCCCTATGCACCATCTCCCCCCTCGCTCTCCCCTTCTCCTTCCCCATCGCTCACATCCCGGTGCACCATGTCCTTCCTCTCTCTCCTTCCCCTCCATTCCTGTGTATCATATCCTTCCTCTCTTTCCCTCTCCTATTGTCTGATATCTGTCTTCCCCCTTTCCCCCTCTTATGGTCTGGAATCTTTATCCTCTCCTTCCCATAGTCTGGCATCTTTCTCCACTCCTTCCTTTCCCTTCTCCCCCCTTTGTGGTCTGGCATCTCTCTGTCTTTCCTTTCTTCCCCACCCTCCATCCTTCCTTTTTCTGGTGTGGCATCTCTGTCTTCTTCCCCCATCCTCTTCCCTATCCAGTGGTCTGACATCTCTCTCTTTCCCTACTTCTCCTCTTGTGGTCTGGTGTCTCTATCTGTCCCCTTTCTTCCACTGGAGGTCTAGAACATTTTTCCTTCCATTTCCTCCCCATCCCCATGGTCCAGCATCTTTCTTACCTCCCCTCCCCTGATTTCGGTGCTTGCTCACCCGGTAATGCTGTAACCCTTCAGCTATCGTCAGCGTCAGTGAACTAAACATGCTGCCTTCGGAAGGCAGTGTGTTTAGTTCACTGACGCTGATGATGGCTGAAAAATTACAAAAGCACCGGGTGAGCAAGCACAGGAGCTCGCAGGGGGAGGAGGACTCGGGCTAGGTGAGTAGGGGGGGGGGCCTTCGGCTAGGTGTGTGGCAGGTTGAGGGCTAGAGAGGCAATGGGACTCCAGATAGGTGCAGAGAGAGGGGAGGAGAGGCAATAGGACTCCGGATAGGTTCATGTGGGAAGGAGGAAAACTACGGATAGGTTGAGCTGCTGTAGGGTTACTAGATGTCCTGTTTCCCTGGACAAAAGTTGTTAAAATTGAAAAGCCGCCCAGACTTATGATAGAAACCTCAAAAGAGGTCATGTTCTGGGAAATCTGGAATCTGGTAACCTTATAATTAGAAGAACCCATTTATATATTCTTCAAGGCTGAGACCCAGTGACTTTTCAACTCTTGAAAGACTCTTTGAGGTTATAATAAAGGAAGTATGGGTTTCAGTTCATTCCTTAGTGTCTATGTGTTTCACTTTTCTCTGTGTGGCTTTGTTACAAATCAGTGGAATGAGTACATCAGAATTCGCTGATTTGTTGGCATTGTGAGTTATTCAGCCGCAGCCTTTGGACATGAACTAAGATCACCAGATTATTTCACATAAATCACTTTTTTCAAAAAGAATTGAAATCCTTGCTGACTTGAGTCGTATTAGAACTGGAGGTGTAGAGACGAAAGGCTCTGTAATATTGTCCCAAATTTGAAACACATGGTTCATTTACCATTTTTTGACTTCATGGGTAAGCTCATTTGTAAATGAAGGAGATGATGGTGGTGGTACTCTAAATTGCATAGAACCGAGATGTTAGGAGAATCGGTGATTCTCTGAAGAGGTTCATATACAGTGGCATAGCGAGGGTAGGAGGCGCCCAGGGCAGTGGTGTCCCTGATCCATTTATGACTCTCAAGGACTAGACAGGAATACCACTATATTAGAGGGGAAAATGAAGAAACCAGAACAGCTGATAAGTGCCCATTTTCAGTCTACCCACTTCATATGAAAGATAAAAGTTTTTTTTTGTTTTTTTATAAATCCTCTTATTCAACCAAGCAGGCTGAAAGTTAAATTACTTTGTATTAACAAAATAACCCCTGCAGGTAGGGGAATTGCTAGCTGTAAAAAGGTAATAAGACTATGCCTGCCGTTGACATTCTGCAGTCATTGCTTTTTCTTTCTCAGTGTGACCTCTGCAAATTTTATGACCGCAATACAATGAAAGGTGAGACAGCATTAGGAAAAGATGAGAAGGAGCAGCACCTTTCCCTAACACTGATCTGATGTTCATCCTACCAGACTTTTACTAACAAAATGATATCAACCAGTTCTCCCATTGAAGTAATTCTGAAGTAAAAAATAAATATATATATTCCTAATAGAAGATAAATAATTTTTGTATTTTTCTTTCTGCAAATTATCTTACCACTTTGAAAACTTACTGTTCTATTTATTTATTCAATTTTCAGATTTTTTTTATACTGTATATGTAACTCGCTTTGAAATTACTATTATAAGCGTTTGCATCAAATTTTAATAAATATTAAACATGAGCCTGTGCTGGGATCACTGCTTTTTAACATATTTATAAATGATCTAGAGATAGGAATAACTAGTAAGAATTAAATTTTATGATAACACGAAGGGCTCCTTTTACTAAGGTGTGCTAGCATTTTTAGCGCGTGCTAAACGAAAAATATTAACGCAAGCTCTATGGAGGTGTTAGCGTTTAGCGCATGTGGTATTGTAAAACTGCTAGCGCACCTTAGTAAAAGGAGCCCAAAGTTGTTCAGAATTACTAAATCGTAAGAGGATTGTGAAAAATTGCAAGAGGACTTTGCGAGACTAAGAGAGTGGGCATCAAAATGGCAGATGGTGTTTAATGGAAGCACGTGCAAAGTGATGCATATGGGGAAAAAGAACCCAATCTATAGCTATGTGGACTTGCACGGTCTGTGTCTGTGTATGGCCGTTTGGTGGAGGATGGGCAGGGGAGGGCTTCAATGGCTGGGAGGGTGTAGATGGGCTGGAGTAAGTCTTAACAGAGATTTCGGCAGTTGGAACCCAAGCACAGTACCGGGTAAAGCTTTGGATTCTTGCCCAGAAATAGCTAAGAAGAAAAAATGAAAAAAAAAAAAAAAAAAAAAAATTTAAATTGAATCAGGTTGGGCAGACTGGATGGACCATTCAGGTCTTTATCTGCCGTCATCTACTATGTTACTATGAGTCACTGCCAAGGAGAAGGATCTAGGTGTCATTGTTGAGGATATACTGAAACCCTCAGCTCAGTGAGCAGTGATGGCTTAAAAAGCAAATAGAAAGAAAGAAAGAAGCAGGACAGGGGTGTTGGATGGATAGAGAAAAAGAACCAACAGTAGGTGAGGTAGGGGGCTGGAAGGAGAGAGAGAGAGAGAGAAAGAAAGAAAGAAGCACCTGTGAGGAAAGGGGTGGGGGAGGGAGAAGCAGTAAAAGGGCTAAAGGGGGAACAAGGAAATACATGAAGGGTGAGGTGGAGCCATGGGTGGGGTCATGTGTCCTTCTTTTTTGTCTTCACAAATATGGTAACCCTAGTCATACTGGGACAGACCAAAGGTTCATGAAGGCCAGGATCCTGTTACCAACAGTGGCCAACCCAGGTAATCTGGCAAGATCCAAAGAGTAAGATTTTATACTACTTGTCCTAGGATTAAGCAGTAGACTTCCACAATCCATCTTACTGATGTTTCTTTTAGGAAACTATACATTTTTAAAACCCTGCTAAGTTAACTGCTTTTACCTAGGGCTGTACATTGCTTAAATTTCTTTTTCTTTCTTTCTTTTCCTGTAACAGAATACTTTTTTGTTTTTAAACCCCCCCCCCAAAAAAAATCAATTCAGCACCTTTCCGCCCAATCCAATAGCTCTCAATCTACACAGCATAACATTATGATCTAATGAATCAAACGCTGCAGATATATCAAACTGAAGCAATAATGTCTGTTTTCCAAAACTCATAATTAGAGAATGACACGGTGACAAAATTCATCACCGTTCCTGTCCCCGCGGATAACCGCGGGAAACCATCTTTATGTCATTCTTTAAAGAAAGAGGGAGGAATCAGAGTATGAATGGCCACAACCACTGACCCACAAGCTTTGCTTTGAAGAATGCTGATGTAGAAGGACTGAGGTTGAAATAGAGACTAGAAAATGACATGGGATTATTTCCCGCGGTTATCCGCGGGGACGGGAACAGTGATGAATTTTGTCACCGTGTCATTCTCTACTCATAATCTTTCTTATCTCAGAAACAAAATTAATAGAATTGTTTCAGTACTATGGAGCAGTTGAAAACCATACAAGGTTGTATGAAAACCATACAACCATAAGGGCACAAGTAACCCTTAGAAGATATATAATCAACAAGCTGTTGATTCACTATAAATTCCAGCAATTTTGCCTGCTATGGAATACTCACTACTGGACGGTAATACTCGATTTTACTCAAATCCAAATTCAGTGCTTTAGAAATTGGTGTCAATACAATACCAGCAAGCTGACCTGGATATATAAACCCTCATTTAAGACCTTGTTTACAAAATTAGTCAACCAACACAGTACTTTTGTTGAAATTGATCTTAATAAGAAAAAAGGACAAGTGTTCAAAATACAATGTTTACTCCATAAAGCTTTTAAAATCTGTTCCTGCGAGACCCAAGCAAAGGTAGTCCAACATAAATCACCAGCCGTTCCTAATTCTTCATTATATATACCATAATTTGTCAGTTCCTTTGGAACTTGATTCAAAAAATGGATCCTAAACCTACTTTATAATGAAAAAACTTGCCATCTTTTCTGCAGTAGGTTCAGACTCTTTTACTATGGAAGTAACAGAATTCAGCTTAGTCAGCTCTGTAAAAATTTGAAAAATGGTCTCTTTTTGTTTTCCCTCAGAAATTAAAAAATCACGAGACAAGAAACAATGGCAGCTGACCAAGAGATAGGAAGCATCAGGCATGAATGATTAGCTTTCCTTCAATATAGATAATCATTTCATTCACTGGCACTTATGGATTGATAAAGGTATATGGATAAATTCAACCTACCCCCTTCAGAATGCTTTCGCTGGCTTCAACTTTCTCATTGCTTGAAGAAATGTTCTCCTTCTATTTTCACATTCTCTCAGGTTTCCCATTTTATCACCCTATCTCAGCAGGGCTTTCTCCTAGGACATTCAACCTCTCTCTTCTATAAAGAACTTAGATCGCTTCTTTTCCCCAGATCCAATAGGACCACCGACACTTGAAACATAGAAACATAGAAACATAGAAACAGACGGCAGATAAGGGCCCACGGCCCATCCAGTCTGCCCACCTTAATGTCCCTCCCCTACCTTTGCCCTGTGAATAGATCCCATGTGCCGATCCCATTTTGCCTTAAAATCAGGCACGCTGCTGGCCTCAATCACCTGTAGTGGCAGACTATTCCAGCGATCAACCACTCTTTCAGTGAAAAAGAATTTCCTGGTATCACCTCGTAGTTTCCCGCCCCTGATTTTCAACGGATGCCCTCTTGTTGTCGTGGGACCCTTGAAAAAGAAGATATCTTCCTCCGCCTCGATGCGGCCCGTAAGATACTTGAACGTCTCGATCATGTCCCCCCTCTCTCTGCGCTCCTCGAGCGAGTATAGCTGTAATTTGTCAAGCCGTTTTTCGTATGGTAGATCCTTGAGTCCCGAGACCATCCGGGTGGCCATTCTTTGCACCGACTCCAGTCTCAGCACATCTTTGCGATAATGCGGCCTCCAGAATTGCACACAGTATTCCAGGTGGGGCCTCACCATGGATCTATACAATGGCATAATGACGTCCGCCTTACGACTGACGAAACCCCTTCGTATGCAGCCCATGATTTGTCTTGCCTTGGACGAAGCCTGCTCCACTTGATTGGCAGACTTCATGTCCTCACTGACGATTACCCCCAAGTCTCGTTCTGCTACCGTTTTTGCTAGGATCTCGCCATTAAGGGTATAAGACTTGCATGGATTCTGGCTGCCCAGGTGCATAACTTTGCATTTTTTGGCATTGAAGTTGAGTTGCCATGTCCTAGACCATCGCTCCAGTAGGAGTAGGTCGTGCATCATGTTGTCGGGCACTGAATCTTCGTCTGTTGTGCATTTGCCCACTACATTACTCAGTTTGGCGTCATCGGCGAATAATGTTATTTTACCTCGTAGCCCTTCTGCCAAGTCTCTTATAAAGATGTTGAATAGGATTGGGCCCAAGACTGAGCCCTGTGGTACTCCACTAATCACCTCCGTCATTTCGGAGGGGGTGCCATTCACCACCACCCTTTGGAGCCTACCTCCAAGCCAGCTCCCAACCCATTTCGTCAATGTGTTACCTAATCCTATAGAACTCATCTTGCTCAGTAACCTGCGGTGCGGTACGCTATCGAATGCTTTGCTAAAGTCCAGGTACACGATGTCCAGGGACTCCCCAATATCCAGCTTCCCCGTCACCCAGTCAAAGAAGCTGATCAGGTTGGATTGGCAGGATCTCCCCTTAGTAAATCCATGTTGTCGGGGATCCCTTAGATTCTCCTCATCCAGGATCTTATCTAATTGGTGTTTGATTAGAGTTTCCATTAGTTTGCTCACTATCGATGTTAGACTCACTGGTCTGTAGTTTGCTGTCTCCATCTTGGAGCCTTTCTTGTGGAGTGGAATGACGTTAGCCGTCCTCCAGTCCAACGGGACGCTGCCTGTACTAAGGGAGAGGTTGAAGAGCGCGGACAGTGGCTCCGCCAAGACATCACTCAGCTCCCTAAGCACCCTGGGGTGCAAGTTGTCCGGCCCCATTGCTTTGTTAACCTTGAGCCTTGACAGCTCACCGTAGACACTGCTGGGCGTAAACTCAAAGTTACTAAACGGGTCAACTGAGCCAACCCTTGTCTGTAGCTGAGGGCCGAGCCCTGGCGCTTCTCGGGTGAAGACTGAGCAGAAGTATTCATTTAATAGTTGGGCTTTTTCCGAATCCTTTTCCACATAGTCTCCGTCTGGTTTCCTAAGACGTACAATCCCGCCTGAGTTTTTTCTTCTATCACCGATATACCTGAAGAAGGATTTATCTCCCTTCTGGATGTTCTTTGCTAGAGACTCCTCCATGAGGAATTTAGCCTCCCTGACTGCTGTTTTGACTGCTTTTGATTTGGCCAGGTAGTCTGCTCTAGAGTCCTGCTTCCCCGATTGTTTGTAAGAGATGAATGCTTTTTTCTTCTCCTTGATCAGGTCTGAGATCTCCGCAGTAAACCACTGTGGCTTATTGTTCCTTCGCCGTTTACTTACTGATTTTACATAGCGGTTTGTTGCTTCTTGTATGGTTGCTTTCAAAGTCGACCACATGTCTTCCACATTATCGGTTTCTTCTTGGCTTTGTAGCGCCTGGTGAACGAAGTCTCCCATTTCTTTGAAATTTGTTTCCTTGAATTTGAGGACTTTGGTTAGTGTAGTAGATTTAGTGAAACCTTTCCTGATATTAAACCATACCATGTTGTGGTCACTGGAGGCCAATGTGTCGCCCACCGAGACCTCTGTGACACTTTCTCCATTGGTAAGTATCAGGTCCAGTATTGCCTGATCCCTTGTCGGTTCCAACACCAGTTGCCTGAGGCTTGCTCCTTTCATAGAGTTTAATAGCCTCCTGCTGCTGCCGGAAGCAGAGGTAAGTGTAACCCAATCCACATCAGGCATGTTGAAGTCACCTAGCAATACTGTGTCCCCACGCAAGGTGATATTTTCTATATCTTCGATTATTTCCATATCCAGGTCATCCTGTTGTCTTGGGGGTCTGTAAATTACGCCAAGATACAAGCATTTGTCCTTCCCTCTGGCCAAATTAACCCAAAGGGATTCCCCAGTATACTGGACATCTGAGATTCTCGTAACCTTAATGTCATCTTTAGTATATAGTGCTACACCCCCTCCCATCCTACCCTCTCTGTCCCGGCGAAGCAAGTTGTAACCCGGTATGACCATGTCCCACCCGTGGGAGTCTGTGAGCCAGGTTTCGGATATCGCCACCACATCCAGGTCGGCATTCCTTATTTCTGTTTCCAATTCCAGGATCTTGTTTCCTAAACTGTGTGCGTTGACGTACATAGCCCTCCATGTTATATTTTTGTTACATCTCAGTGGGGCTATTCCTGTTTGAGCTATTTGAACACCTTTAGTATTGTCTGTGTTATTTGTGCTTTCCTGAGGCTCAGAACCACAATGTGTACTCCCCATATACCCAGAACTACAGTGTGTACTCCCCCTAGACCCGGAATTACAATGTGACCCATAAATATGATGTGACCCTACTCTCGACTCAAAAGTGTGTGCACTCACCCCTGACCCAGAATTTCGGTGTCTACTTTCCTCAGCCTCATAAATGTATTGGCATTTTAGTTCGCCTGGTATATTGTTTGTGCCTGTACCCTCCCCCAACTTACCTAGTTTAAAGCCCTGTGGAGTAGGCGGGCTAGGCGGTGTCCAAGGACATTCTTCCCTCTTCTGGTTAGGTGTAGCCCGTCGTGTCCCTGTAGTCCTTGCAATGCTTCTCCATGGTGCAGAAACCCGAAGTTCATCTCCTTGCACCATCCTCGCAGCCAGTCATTCGCCCTTTGTATTCGATCCTCTCTGGCTCCTTTATCACTTGGCAAGGCTCCGACTAAGATTGGGAGCGATATTTCTGTAAAATCATTCGACCTACCGCCTCAGCTAGCTTGACACAATCTCTCTACTTCTTAGCATACCATGTTTTCTGGACACCTCACAAGATGTTTCGAGCTGGCCTTAGGGATTCTAACCTTTGTTGGCATTGTTCTGCAGAATTGGGCGATCTTCATCATATGATCTACGCCTGTCCCATTCTCACTTCATTCTGGACTAAGGTTTGGGGAATTATTCGGCGTATATTACCTATCACATCTGAATTCACTTTTGACATTCTCCTCTTTAGAGCCCTGGCAGTGATAGACCCGCTCACCTCTAGTCAACAATCTCTCCTTAACATATTAATTGCCCTTACGATCCAAATGATCCTCCATAACTGGAAATCTGCAGATACCCTTAATATTGTGTTTTGGTGGAACTCTGTTCTCATGATTCACTCATACGAGATCAAAGCGGCAGAATTCTCTAATAGATCCCCGACTGTATCTCGCATTTGGGAACCCATTCAACACTTTTCCCTATAACCGTTGACACTCCAGATGACTCTATTAAGATCTTCTGCATTCTACATTTGATCTATAATTGTTAAATATGGATATTGATGCCCGCCCTACTTACCTTCTTCTTGATTCTCTCCTTCTCTTCCACTTACCTGGTTTATCTACTTCATATCACCGCATCTCTTTCTTCCTTCTCTGTCCTCCTCCTCTCCAGGATTATGATACATCTAGCATTGGGATATCTTGGTACCTTAATATTGTTAGAATAATATATGATGCTTTTATATGTTATGGCACTAATGGTTATTACTGCATCACTTCTTCATGGACTGTTATTCGTTCTCAATGCATTCATTGCTGAATAATTTTGTGTTTTGTTTTGACTTTGAAAATCAATAAACATATTTGAACTCCGAATGATTAGCTTTCCAAGAAAAATATAAAAACAATGCTGCATCCCATGGATATACAGTATACTAGGGGCTTGTTTTTAAGCCATTGTTTTGGGGATGACACCGTTATACTACCTGTGCTTTTGTATACTGCTCCCTTCTTTCTCTGTCTTGTTTTCTGGAGTGATCAGAATATTTTCTGTGAGAGGTTGAAAATTCACAACTTTTATGTATATACAGTATATGCATTTTTTTGCAATGTCAAATTGGCTCTCGTTTGTTTTCTATACTCTGCCTGTCTTGCCTCCAATAATGTCAACATCTGGAATGTGTTGTATGGTTGTGGTTCTGTTGATTGTGCAGCTGGAGACCGTCTGCCTCTTTCCAGTATCCTCAAGATGCTCCTCTTCATCTTAATAGTTCAACTTTTGGCTTAGCTTCTGCTGTTGGCAACTTATTCTAGACTCTTCTAAGAAAATGGCCTTCAATTGAAGAACAGCTTTGCATTCTCACATCCATCATTCTCACTAGATGTGCCATAGTCATGCTGAATTAACAGCAAAGGAGAAGGGTCTTAAGTGCACTTCCTTAATATGCACTTCCTTTCCATTGTGTGGAATACAGAACAAAACTTAAGGCCTTGATTATTGGTGCTTATATACAAATCAATTAAATGAAACCCATCTAGCTAAGATGCCACTAAAGCCAGCAAACAGCATCTACCACAATGGTATAGAAGCCAGCAGACATTCCTCCCTCTTTCACCATTGGCACTGAAGCTAACAACCACCCCAATCCATCTTTGGTTGAGAAACCATCACACAGTCTTATCTCAACCAACATATAGAAGTAAGGATGAGAGGATAAATTACTTACTGTTTAGTCTTTGGCCACATGGTTTCATCTCATTTGTACTGGCTTTCCAAAATAGAGCAAATAAGTTTATAGTACAAACAAAGAATAAAGGTGAGGCGTATGAGGACTTTTTGGGAGGGTGGAAAGGATGTAAGTGAGAGAGTGAAATACTTCCTACCAGGAAGTATAGCAATAAACAAAAGGTTATTCTGAAGCTATTTTTAAAAGCAGGATGCATAGGTGATTACCATTTTATTACAGTGAATATTGGAACCAGTTTTTAGGTATGAAAAAATTGGGATGCTAGAAGGAGCTAAATGTTTAGCTTGGATGTTTTTCTACCCAGGTTGATAGTGTACAAAGGTGGAAGACTAGGATGTAGAGAAATCTTGTAGGTGTTTCAAACTCTTTGGCTGGCAGTTAGGAGGTGCACTTCTCATGAGGAGAGAATAATTACCCTAATCTTTCAGCTGCATCAACCCCAATGGATTAAACACTTCTAGGCTAGTCCTATAAGCAGAAATTGAAAACTGTGGTTATAGACTCGTAACTCCAGCTTGGGCTAATACTTCTTGTACAAAAAAAAAAAAATCACATCTGAGGTAGCATGTTATCCTGAGTAGTTTTTCATCCACACAGATTCATGATAGCTGGCTTTAATTTAGGAATTCTGTGCTGCCATTGGTGTGGTCTAAAACAAAATAAAACACTTCAGACCTGGCATAGGGCAAAGAAGAACCTAAGGTCAGATGAATACCATTTTGTCAAACAGCACCAATGAAGCAGGAGCAAATGGAAAGTTGATCCTATAATCTCGCAAACTATGGATGCTCTGTCATGGTTAGAAAGGGTGTGTGGAGTATTGGGGGGTGGGGAATTGACATCTTTACAGACCAGGGGCAGGGTGTAATCACGGGTTAATTTTTTTTTTTAAATGGATTGAGAAATGTCAAAAATTTTTAAATCTGAATTACTTATCTTTCTAGATGAGAAGGTAAGTTACATTCAGGTATAACTCTACTGAGAAGGTGGTAGAAATAGGATATTTTGCAATGATCTATCAGCCATCTGTTAATATCCTAATTACAGACTTCAAATGTATTGTTTCTATCTTGACTTCAAGAGTACTTAAGACAGAACAAAGGCAGTATGAATGAGGTAAGAGAATTGAAGTAATATAACTATAGGAGATACCGAGTAGTAGCAGTGTGCAGCAGAAAATCATTTTATTCTGAGTTTTTTTTTTTTTTTGTTTCAATTTATACAAGTCTTGTTTTAGGGCTCCTTTTACTAAAGTGCGCTAGCGTTTTTGGTGCACGCAGGAAATTACTACGCGCTACACCGCACGCTACGCTTCTAGACCTAACGTCAGCTCAATGCTGGCGTTAAGGTCTAGCGCGCATGGCAATTCAGTGCGTGCTATTCCGCGCATTAAAGCTCTAATGCAGCTTTGTAAAAGGAACCCTTAGTGTTCACTGAAACTTTATAGTGTATGCTATTTCACTTCATGTAATGCTAAAGTTTTTAATTTATGCTAAAAAAGAAATAAATTATTTGCGCTAAACAGAATGAAAGGATAGAAATGACAGCATATCCCTATTTTTATTTTTATTATGCCTTTTAACATGATTAACAAAGAGAATTTTTGTCAGACAATACAGCATAACTACAAAGGGCAAAATAAAATTGAAATTTACTCCAAATAAAATATCAAGTGTTGGTGTTACACTCAGGCCTAAAACATTGAAAAGAGGGAGGCCACAGACACATTGGAGTATATGTACTATAAAAATCGCAAGTAAATATACACTCAAAAGCAGTGTTAAAGTAAGAAATATAAAATCATATTCTACAGTTCTCTTTTAACCTCAAATACTAAAACTGGTGTAGTTTAACAGAAACCTGTTTCTTAGAGTCTTAGAGTCTAAATGAGTTTCTTAGAGTCTTAGAGTCTAAATGAGTTTCTTAGAGTTTAACTGTTTAGGATCTCAAAAAAAAAATAAGATTGACCATTAACAGCTAGATGCACTAAACAGGATCGGTAAGACTGCGTGGGTCTGATCCAATCCAATTTTTGGCTGATTCTAAAAGAGCTATCGAGGCACTAAAATTTTGCATTCAAATGATTTGCGTGTGAGATAAAATTGTCAGGAGGGATGTCCACTCTTCCTGCCTTGCGACCCCCCCCCCCCCCCATGTGAGAAAAAATTGTCAGGAAGGATGCTCACTCCCTCCTGCCTTGACTCCCCATGTGAGAAAAAATTGACAGGAGCAAAATACATTACCTCCTGCCAAAGGAGCCCCCCCGTGCTTCCCCCTCCCCCCCAAAAAGGCAGGAGGGATTCCCACTCCTTCCTGCCACTGGATGCTTCCCCAAACCCCCCACCAATGCCTTTGTGTGACGAGTGCAGGAGGGAGGCTTGGTTCTTCCAGCTCCATGGCCTGTTGATCCAAAATGGATGGCCATCCCCTCCTCTGTGCATAATGTGATTCACAGGGATGGGCCTAAGGTCCTAATTGGCTCAGATGACTAAGACTCCTCCCAAGGGATGGGACCTTACACATCTAAGCCAGTCAGAGCCTTAGTCTCTTCCCTCTGTATCCCACCTGCTGATTTTCGCTGGGGAGGGGGGGGTGTTTCAGTCCCTGGTGCCAGTTCATTGGTGAGACGTCAGGGAGGGCCATCATCAGTGGGGAGGGGGGAGTGCTTTTTTTTATGGGACCAGATATTGTGCATTTGTAATACATGCACAGCATCTGTGCCCATTAAAAAAAATGTGCTGGTAAGACAGGTAAGCAACTGGTCTTCACCAGTCGCTTTTTTAATCCCTTTTTTTGTGTATTGCCAAGTTAAGTTAGTGCATCAATCGCTTGGGTAGTTTGCAAGGGGTTTTAATATTAAATATCTAATTTGCATGGCCGGATCATAAAATGGCCGATCAAGGGGAAAAACATGTGGTGAGCCATTTTGTCCATCTGGTCGGCAAATGCGATCGTCGCTAAAGCAGCCAAAACTGGTTTAGCGACAATCGCTGACTTTAGTTGCATCTAACTCTCAATTTTAGCAAGCATTTAACTGTATAACATAAAAAGAATTGTCCTCCAAGGAATGAACTTCTTGACATAATACTAGAAAAGCTCTGCTCTTATCCTGTATCTGCGGCTAGAAATATAATTGTAGAATAGAGTCCTTATTGGACTTAAAAATAAAACTGATTAGAAGAGTTGTTTTTCTTGTATACAAGCCATAATGTCTGTAGACGTTTCTAAAAATTAAAGTTATATGTAGACTATCAGGAGAAACCCCTTCAGCCAAATCACCAGATATTTGCTCTTTCTTTTCACATTGGTACAGAAAGAATACACCTTTTGGAAAGCCAGTAAAAATCCTTCCATTCTCCCAAGAGACTCCCTAAGTAGTTGTACCATTAAATTTACCCTTAAGAACGTTTACAGTCTTAAAGGACATTTAAATACCCTTAAATTCAAAGTTTTTTGTCTATTTTCCAACATTTCAAGTTTATATTGTTGCATCACTGAGTCTTTAACCAAAGTAGTTTTATCAACTTCTATTATTGGCACTTTCTCTATTATATAATGTCTCTCATCTGCTCACTTTGAGTTGATACAGTATATCCAAAGTATTAAATTGACCTTCAAGTTTCCCCAAGAATGCTTCTACACTATTTACTATTCTGCTTACTGTCTTATCAAGCAACACCAGAGCAGATCATATTGAATCCAGGGTGACAATGGCAAGTTTCACAAGTTCCATGCATGGGGACCAAGTCTGGAAGAACCTGGTTGATGACTGAGAAAAAGCAACCAGGATATCCAAGGGTTAAAATAAGATAAACCAGTGTCTTGACACAGCCTGCATCAGGGATGTAGTAGAATCTGTAAAAAGATATTTATTAAAAAAAAAAACTCTCAAAATCATATGTAAAATATAAATGTATTAAAAAATATATTGGGGGCAGTGAATAATTCTAATGCATGCCATACTACTGAAAATATGTGGCTATGGAAAATATGAAGCACACAAAGTCCCCACGGAAATATCAAACAGAATAGAAATGAGTGGGAGAAATGAGATTTTTCCAAAATGGGATCTTTGAATGAAAAAACAATACAATACTAACAAGCAAAAACTCAAAGCTACAAGTGTTTTGCCACAGAAGCTTGTACCTTCCTCAGGAGTCTGTGAGCATTTCAAGAAAACCTGCCTTATCCAACATATCTCTTAAGTGCATGTTGAAAAAAAAAATATTAATGAAAGTGTTCCGATAAGATTAAATGATGGCACACTCTTGTTCAAGTATGCACCATACGCTTTGAAAACAAAATTCCCACAGCTCTTACCGGTATATTCCGTGCTCACCCTATAAGCTGAATGCAGATTCCAAGTTGAGTCTAGGCATACCTTCAAAATGCAATTCAAACTTGGGATCTTGCCACGTACTTGAGACATGGTTTGGCCATTGTTGTAAACAGGCTACTATGCTTGATGGACTTTCGGTCTGTCCCAGTATGGGAATTCTTATGTTCTAGCAATCTAGCATAATAAATGTTTATGAAACAAAAAGCTTTTAACTGTTTTCTTGACGTTAAGATAAGCATTCAAATTTGTCACAGTTTTATTCTACAGTCTTATATCCTGCAAACAGACAGAAATACTGTATATGCTGAAGAAATATTTTAGCATTTTCCATTTAAAATGAAGATTCTACAGCAAATAAACGATGGGTAATGGTGTCAGGATATTGGAAAATATAATATTATACTAAAAAATTTTGGAACAAAATTAAATTCAAGGATAACCCAAATTTATAAATGTTGTTTCCTTCTTTGATATAATTCTCACTTTAAGCTAGTTTTTGGTTCATGTTTGTGATTAGACTGCACATATGAAAAGCTTAATTAATGACTAGACATAATGTTAAACTAAGCCCAGATTAACCAATTCCAATTGAACATAATAAATTGCCTTGTTAATAAGGGATCACAGAACATAACGGTTATTGATGCAAAGCAGGTAACTTTAGATCTGGGTTCTATTTTATTGTTCTCGCTCTGCAACACACCCGCCGCTCTCCACCCCTCTCCCCAGCACATGTAGATTGTGAAACAATATTTATATTCTAGTGAAGGAGGCTTTTCTTTGAAAAACTGCCTGTGGATTTTCATTACTGTGGTCAACCTTGAACTGTGTACAGAAATTCACTGGACTGGAACCAGCTGGAGTTTGGCAGCGTGCCCTTTTAGGAGGCTTAGTGCTGTTCATCAGCGTTTAAACAGCCATTACTTACAGAAATTGACAGCTTAAACTGGAACTAAAAAATCAGGCATAAACAACTGTAGCTTGTTTGCAGTGAGGTTTGGCATCCATCCTTTCATTCTTTACATCACTGTGCCTTGCCTTCCTAAAAAGTGAAGGCACAATAAAGATGGACTCTTAAGAGAGTGAAGAATGCTGCTCTAGTGTTTGCATGCTTGCATTACATCCCCCACACACCTTTTTTTTTTTTATGAAAGGCAAGATGCTGGGCATACGTCTACATTTACTGCATAGGCTTTGTACTCACAGGGATAAATTATTCTAATCGTTAGGTGCCAAAAAACTGGGTTCTAAGCTAGAATTCTGTAATAGCAGAGGTGTATGCCAAGCTTTAAGCATGACCACTTATGCCATGTCTCTGGCTGGTGTATACATTGGCACCTACATGTATCAATTGGACATGTAAAAAACAATTGTTATTTAAAAGGCACACAGAGTAGTAGTTGGGAGGCCCCTGACACACCCATACTCTTGCATATTAACACCCTCTTTGTATTTGCCAGCGAGAGAAGTTAGGTGCAGTTTAAATTTGAGCATAAGTCAGATAAGAAGCATATGATAAGTCAGATAAGAGCATAATGTTTGGCAATTTAGTGTCAATTATTGTCATTTATATAACTTGTCCTATTCTATAACGGTGCCCCCCAATTGCATATCTAGATTAGGCACCGTTTATTGAATTTGAGGGATAGTGTGCTAAGGTTTTGCACCTAATGCATAATAAATCTAAATATTTATTGCACTTTAGTCAAAGGGTGCCTTATTGCAGTAACCACAACTGGCTGAATATTGTCCTACTTGTTTTTATCATTCACATCTAGTCTTATCTTGGGGAGCTATTAGTGTGTAGAGATTTCAAAAATTTCTTCTATTTGAAGATCACCAGTATGTGAATCTAAAGATATGTGTGTGTATTATGACAAGGCCTCACACACAGGGAGCCTGCTCCCATCTTTGGGTTTGGGGAACAGGATTGCGCACTAACTTTTCTAAGCAGAAAGTGGATCAAAGTTCAGTACCCTGTTTATTACAACAGTAGTCCTTGATATTAGCACCTACTTCAGTTGGGGTGAATTCCTTCTCAGGTTTCATTTAGCCTCACACACTAGTGAATATGCTCCTTCATGGAGATCAGACAGTACCTTTGTCATTCTGAACTTGGTATGCCTTATGGCAAAGGTACACAAGAAAAAATAGTGCTTAAGTTCTGGTTATGCAAATTAGTCTCTCTTAGAATCCACCTCTTACACAATTTGGCATATGAGAGGAGTTCCATCCCCTTTATCATCTTGGTTGCTCTTCTTTGAACCTTTTCTAGTTCCACTATATCTTTCCAGAAATAAGGAGACCAGAATTGAATGCAATACTCCAGATGAGGTTGCACCATTAAGCGATACAAGGGTGTTATAACATTCTTAGTCTTGTTAACCATCCCTTTTATAATAATTCCTAGCATCCTATTTGCTTTTTTGTGGACAGGGCTTTGCAATATGATAGCATATTAAGTGCTTATTTTGGTTTACTAAAAGGGCTTCTTAAATTGTAGATGCCCATCCCTTTGTGCAATGTTCTACCTATCAAAAGCAAACTAATTACAAATGCAGCCTTTCAATAAAAATCCAATAATATAATTGTACAATGGAGGAGTCTCACAGAGAGTTTCAAACCATATAACTATCAGTCTATTCTGACTTCATCTTCCTATATACTATTATGTTAAATGACATTGTGACATCATTTCCCAAGCTTTACACAATTGGTCAAATGCATTTCCATTCCATATAAGGCATTCTTTACAGTTTGCTCTATTGATACTTTACTTTATGATTTAAATAGAAACAATTTTTTGCTTAACTCATTAAAAACTTAAATGTTTGATTATACAACAGCAACCCAATGGAGTATAAAAGATCACAATATAGTGTGAGAGGCAAATCTATATTCTGAAATCCAACATCAAGATTAGTCCTGCATTTTCTAGTTATGGTTCAACACAAGAAACAGAAAACCAGAAGTCATGTTTGTGTAGCAAAGATTAGAAAAGTCTTTGTAAAACTGTTTTTACACATGCCATTCTAAAATTTGAGAACAGCAGGATCACCAAAGCATATATCTTTATAACACAATCCCTATTTGAATGCTGCATATAACATTTCCAACACCACCACCCCCCCACACACACATTCATTCTGGGGCCCCAGGCATACACATCATACACAATACAACCCTATATAACTATTATATGAAGGAAATATCAATTAAGCAAGGTTTCAAACTCTAAAATCTAACTAAATACATTATTATAAAAAGAGCAAAAGAGGATGTGACAGAGAACAAAGACAGGAAACATGAGCTCAGCTAATATACTGAGAGCTAAGAGCAGGAAATAATGGGAGGGGCAATAAGTCTTTTAGTTGAAAGGCAAAGTTTTAGATTTCTGCTTCTGTAAACTTCAGTTATATTACAAGAGTTCCATTAATAGCCCAGCAAGGACTCGCATATTTTTTTCTTTTTCACCCTCTTTACTCATTCACTGTTTCCTGATCATCTGCTTGCTATATACTTTCTTACATACAAAAATGTCTATATTTTCTTTGCACATAGCAACAAATTGATTCCTACACACCCTCCAGGCTTAGAAAAGTCTGCCATTCCCTGCTATTTGAACCACAGTGCCACGTCTTCACTGGGTGACCAGAGAATTGGATATATCTAAATCTCTCAGAAAAGTTAGTGAATCTTTCTCTTGTAAGCTGACAGAACTTTGGAATAGTTTGCCAAATCCACTAAGAAGCTTAAATCCCTTTTTTCATTTCGAAGAACTGTAAAGACATTTCTATTTTGCTAAACATTTTGGAAATTAATTGTATTTTCATAATCTAGCCTATTCTTCTTTCTCTTACTGTTAACTATGTTGAGCTCCTATTGATGATGACCCAGTCTATTAATCTAAGTTTTGGTTTAGTTTAGATGGAGAGTGCTAGATGTAGTGTATTTAGATTTTAGTAAAGCCTTTGAGAGTAGTCCATACAGACTTCTAATAAATAAACTGAGTGCCCTCGGGATGGTCTCCAAAGTGATAGACTGGTAAGGAACTAGTTGAGTGGAAGGCAACAAAGGGTAGTTGTCAATGAGGATCATTCTGAGAAAAGGGATATTACCAGTGGTATGCCTCAATGTTCAGTTCCTGGGCCTATTCTTTTTAATATTTTTAAATAATCCTTATAAACTGCATACAATAAAAAAAAAAAGTTTGGAGAAATTGCCTCACAAAAGTTTCTTCTAGTTTGTGGTAGGGCGTATGACCCACCACCTCACAATAGGTTTCCCCTTCTGTAAAGGAGAGAGCTAAAGACTTGGATAAAACAGGAAAGCAAGAACCTCTAAGGAAGGAGGACTACATATCCCAGAAGTCAGGATGTATGCCAAGAAAATGAAGTCTTAAAGTACATTCTCTAGGAAACTGGTAGGCTGGAGCTCCAGCTCCCTTGCTGAGGCTCAGATAAGATATTTAAACAATGGCCACAAGAATAGGAAAGGTGTTGAATGGGAAAACTTCCTTCTCCATAATAGATGAAGAGACCCTGCAAAACACAGAACAAGCTGGGTTCTTTTGGAGATGGAACTGTGGCACCTTGTAGACCAAAGAAGATTCATGTCTTTTCCCCTGCAGTTGGGGCCAGAGGAATTGCAGATCCTTATCTAATGGGTGAGGTCTCAGACAAACATTCTTTATATCTGTATATATTTTTGGATGTGTTAGGCCACTGTTCTTCAACCACCGGTCCAACAGGGCCAGCAAGATTGCTGCTGCTGGTAAAGCCAACAGGAAGTCTTCTTTCAGGCAGAAGACTTCCTGTCGGCTTTAGCAGCAGCAGCAGAGCGGTAAGATAGCAGCCGACCCGGGGAAAGGAAGGAGGGAGGCTTTTTTGTTGTTGTTGTTTTGTGCGGCAGGGAGGGAAGGAGGTAGGTAGGCAAGCAGGCTGGCTTTGGCCAGGGAGGGAGAGAGATAGACAGCTAGGCAGACTGGCTTCTGGGGTGAGGGTGGGATAAAGTGTGGAAGGCAATGAGAGGGACATAGGAAGGAGGCACTGGGGGCACTAAAGACAGGAAGGGGCACTAAGGACATGGGAAGGAGGCACTGGGGACACTAAAGACATGGGAAGGAGGCACTGGGGGCACTAAAGACAGGAAGGGACACTAAGGACATGGGAAGGAGGCACTGGGGCACTAAAGACATGGGAAGGAGGCACTGGGGGCACTAAAGACATGGGAAGAGGCACTGAGGGCACTAAAGACAGAAAGGGGCACTAAGGACATGGCTAGGAGACACAAAAGACATGGGAAGGAAGCACTGGGGGCACTAAGGACATGGGAAGGAGGCACTGGGGACACTAAAGACAGGAAGGGGCACTAAAGACATGGGAAGGAGGCACTGGGGGCACTAAGGACAGGAAGGGGCACTAAGGATATGGGAACGAGGCACTGGGGGCACTAAAGACAGGAAGGGGCACTAAAGACATGGGAAGGAGGCACTGGGGGCACTAAGGACAGGAAGGGGCACTAAGGATATGGGAACGAGGCACTGGGGGCACTAAAGACATGGGAAGGAGGCACTGGGGGCACTAAAGACAGCAAGGGGCACTAAGGACATGGAAAGAAAGCACTGGGGGCACTAAAGACAGGAAGGGGCACTAAGGCCATGGGAAGGAGGCACTGGGGGCACTAAGGACATGGGAAGAAAGCACTGGGGGCACTAAAGACAGGAAGGGGCACTAAGGCCATGGGAAGGAGGCACTGGGGGCACTAAGGCCATGGGAAGGAGGCACTGGGGGCGCTAAAAACATGGGAAGGAGGCACCGGGGGCACTAAGGACATAGGAAGGAAAGAGGGAGGGAATAGAAAGGGACAATTCTTGGGCCTGAGTGCAGAAAGAAAGGAATGAAAGAAAGGATACACAGACAGAAGGAAACGCAACCAGAGACTCATGAAATCACCAGACAGCAAAGGTAGGAAAAATGATTTTATTTTCGATTTAGTGATCAAAACGTGTCAGTTTTGAGAATTTATATCTGCTGTCTATATTTTACACTATATTTGTCTTATTTTTCTATACTTACTGAGGTGACCGAGCTCGTAGAGATGGGGCAGAAATTGAGTTTTAAAATTTTAGTCCTAGTAGTTTGCTGGTCCACAAAATAATTATTTTATTTCTGCCGGTCCATGGGTGTAAAAAGGTTGAAAAACACTGTGTTAGACGATGGCTAAACCTGTTCGTAAGGTGACACAAATCTTCTAATCTAGAAACTGGTTAATCATAAGACGAGACCGGGTCAAGTAAATACAAATGCCATCTGCTGAGTGTTGACTGTAGATTTTCCATGTTCACAACATGGTGGTAGAGTTGAACTTCACAAATGTTTTGATTACTTTTCTCTTTAGTCACTCTTTGATTTCTCCTTCTTTGTAGACCTGCTTCGTCCATTCTCTACATTCTATAGACCAGTGATTCCCAACCCTGTCCTGGAGGAACACCAGGCCAATTGGGTTTTCAGGCTAGCCCTAATGAATATGCATGAGAGAGATTTGCATAAGATGGAAGTGATAGGCATGCAAATTTGCTTCATGCATATTCATTAGGGCTAGCCTGAAAACCCAATTGGCCTGGTGTTCCTCCAGGACAGGGTTGGGAACCACTGCTATAGACAGCTGCTCTTATTGTTTTCCAGGGCAAAACATATGCAGTAAATACCATGTTCACTAATAAGTTGTTTCATTCTCTTAGCTGAAGAGTATAGAGGTTAGATAACTTAAATGAAGCTTTCAGTCTTATGTTCGATTTAAAAAAAAAAAACATTCGTTAATCTTCATTCAGCCAGCATCCTAAAATTTTCATTTATTTGTACCACTTGTAAATCACTTTGCTAATAATTGTCTAAAGCATTGTTCATCAAAATAATTATGAAACGCAGAATATACCATTGCACTATACCTAAGAGAAAAGCATGAGCCACAGTGCCAGTTAACAATTACATTTCATCAGGATACTGCAAAAAAATTTAAAAAATAACCCAGCAACTAACAAGGCTATGTCCTTGAATTACCATTGCCTCAGGGAAACACCATGTTTTGACTTTTTCCCCTGTGGGAAAATAAATTACATTATTGCAAATCCCTAAGGGTAGACTGTTCCACAAAGAAAGAGCTGCCACTGAAAAAGCACCACGCTGCCATCACCCCTGACATTTCTGTTTTGCTGTCGGTAACACTGACAAGTGTCCTTAATTAGAAGGGAGACATCTACATACAAGGTACCAATTCAATATATCTATTATACGGGCAGAGTGTTGTATATGCAGGACCCAAAAAGACAGTACCAGCAACAGATTTCATAGACAATATAATATGGAAACATGTTTAATCTTGATAATGAATACCCTTATCCATAGCCTTTAGAAACAATATTATTATTTTAATTTTTGTAGGCTAGAGCAGGGGTGCCCAAAAGGTCGATTGCGATGGCAACGCAAGTCGATCGCAGAGCCCATCCCGTACTCCGTGATAGACTCGTGTTGCCTTTGCATTCTCCCTGCTTCCTGATGCCGTATACAGGACAGCAAAAGCGCTGGGCCCACCAGCCTTCCCCCCACCGACGTCAATTCTGATGTCGGAGAGGAAGTTCTGGGCCAGCCAATCGCTGCCTGGTTGGCCTGAAACTTCCTCTCTGACATCAGAATTGACACTAGGGGAAGGCTGGTGGGCTCGGCGCTTCTGTTGCCCTGTTTACGGCATCGGGAAGCAGGGAGAGTTCAGAACTCAGCGGCAGTGGCTTGGGGACCTGTTCCCCGATTGCGACGACGGTGGCTTGGGGAGGACAGGGAAAAAGAAAGAAGGAAAGGGGGGCAGGGAGACCGAAAGAAAGAAGGGGGGCAGGGAGACCAAAAGAAAGAAGGGGGCAGGGAGACAGAAAGAAAGGGGAGGGGGCAGGGAGAGAGGAAGAAAAAGTTGGGGGAGGGAATGAGGTCTGGAGGAGAGGAAGCATATAGGAGGCTGAAAGAAGGAAAGAAATATTGGATGCACTGTCAGAAGAAGAAAGTGCAACCAGAGACTCATGAAATCACCAGACAACAAAGGTAGGAAAAATGATTTTATTTTCAATTTAGTGATCAAAATGTGTCCATTTTGAGAATTTATATCTGCTGTCTATATTTTGCATTATGGCCCTCTTATACTAAACTGCAATAGCGGGTTTTAGCGCAGGGAGCCTATGAGCGTCGAGAGCAGCACGGGGCATTCAGCACAGCTCCCTGCGCTAAAAACTGCTATTGCGATTTAGTAAAAAGGGAGGGGGGTATATTTGTCTATTTTTGTATAGTTGTTACTGAGGTGACATTGCATAAAGTCATCTGCCTTGACCTCTTTGAAAACCCCCCAGAATATAAATGATAATTAACATTTTCTCTGCATACAGTGTTCCTTGTGTTTTAAAATTGTTGTTGTTGGTAGATCATTTTGACTTGCTCATTTTAAAAGTAGCTCGCTAGCCCCAAAAGTGTGGGCACTCCTGGTCTAGAGTTTGGAGTCAGTGGAGACGTCTTGAAATGGTTTACCTCTTATCAGGAAGAAAGCAGCAAATCTGTATAGGAATATATGTGTCTGATTGGTTTTGTGTAGATTATTACATTACATTAGTGATTTCTATTCCACCATTACCTTGTGGTTCAAGGCGGATTACATAAGAATTGTCATGAAGTTACAAGATATATAGGCGGTTACATAAGAATTGTCGAGAAATTAAGGTAATGCATGTTGGGTATTTTGAACATTTTAGATTTGATAGGAGTAGACTGTGTTGTAGGTGGAGCTTGGGAAGGAACTGGTCGTGTTAAATAGGTTTTATGTATTTTTTGAAGAGTAGAGTTTTTGTTTCTTTTTTGAAGGTTTTGTAGCCAGTGGTTGAAGACAGCAGATTGGTGATTTGTCTGTCTAGTTTTGCTGCTCTGGTGGCCATTAGGTTGGGCTTGAATTAGTCGGTTGTTCCAGTAGGTTGGGCTTTCTCCATTAATAGCTTTGAATAGTAAGCAATAGAATTGGAAGTGTACTCTTGCTTGTATTGGGAGCCAGTGTGAGTCATGGTATGCCTCTGTGATGTGGTCATATTAGATTATGATGTTCCTCTAGTGTTGGCATTATCAGTGTCCTCTCTTTAATCTGTACTTGACTCCTTTATGTCACAACTCATTTCATAGCATCTTTTTCTATAGGAATTGATGCTCCGTCTATTAAACTGGTTATCAATTTTCCATCTATATTTAATTGATAAGTTGAAAATGGAATGACAATGAGTTTTAACAGAACAGATGCATTGCTAATTGCAAGACCTCAATCTTTTCAAATCCACAAATGGCCATTGATTATTTTACTCTCATTCACAAAAAAGAGCAATTTCTAGATCCCAAGTGCTTAAGGTTATTTATAATTCCTTTTTTCAGAGTGGTATGAAGATATAGAGAATATCACTTTAAGGGGGGACACTGTACTGCTAGGGGACTTCAACATGCCCGATCCAGATTGGAACACACTCTCAGCAACAACCAGCGGCTGCAGAAGGCTATTATCTGCCATTAAAGGAGCACAACTCAAACAACTGGTATTGGAGCCCACCAGGGCCCAGGCGATATTGGACCTGGTACTCACCAACGGAGAAAGCATCTCGGAGGTCTTGGTAGGCGATAAGTTAGCCTCCAGCGACCACAACATGGCATGGTTCAAACTTAGGAAAGATTTCACTAGATCAAGCATGACAACAAAAGTACTCAACTTTCGTGGCGCTGACTTCAAACGCATGGGAGATTTCGTCCATCAGGCACTGCAAAACCAAGCTGTGGCCAATAATATGGAGGCTATGTGGTCAACCTTGAAATCTACCCTACGCGTAGCAACGAACCTCTACATAAAATCAGCAAACAAACGGCAAAGAAACATTAGACCCCAATGGTTCACTGCAGAGATCTCAGACCTCATTAAAGAAAAGAAACAAGCATTCATTTCCTACAAACATTCGGAGACAAGGGAGGCTAAATTAGAATACAAGGCTAAGTCTACAGTGATGAAAGTGACAGTCAGAGAGGCTTAGCATCGAGTTGAAGTAAACCTAACAAGGAACATTAAGAAGGGGGACAAATCCTTCTTCAGATATATTAGTGACAAAAAAAGAAACATTGATGGGATAGTGCGCCTTAGGAAACCATATGGGAATTATGTAGAATCAGATTCAGACAAAGCCGAACTACTAAATGAATACTTCTGCTCGGTCTTCATCTGCGAGGCACCGGGGTCCGGTCCACAGATGCAGGCAAAGTTCAGAAGACCCGTTTTGGAATTTTGAGTTTACTTCCGGAGACGTCTACGACGAATTATCAAGACTCAAGGTGAACAAAGCCATGGGCCCGGACAATCTACATCCCAGAGTGCTCAGTGAGCTCAGAGACGTCCTAGCGGAACCGTTATCCGTACTCTTCAATCTCTCCCTGAGTACGGGAAGAGTCCCCTTGGACTGGAAAACAGCTAATGTCGTTCCTCTGCACAAAAAGGGTTGTAGGACGGAGGCTGCGAATTACAGACAGGTGAGTCTCACATCGATAGTGTGTAAACTCATGGAATCACTAATCAAACGCAAGTTAGACATGATCCTGGACGAGAAAAATCTATGTGATCCCCACCAACATGGGTTTACCAAGGGTAGGTCCTGCCAATCTAACCTCATCAGCTTCTTTGACTGGGTAACAAGAAAACTGGATCTGGGAGAGTCCCTGGACGTCGTGTATTTGGACTTCAGCAAAGCTTTTGATAGCGTCCCCCACTCCAGGTTATTGAGCAAAATGAAATCGATGGGATTAGGTGAAACATTAACTGCATGGGTCAACGATTGACTGAGTGGTAGACTTCAGAGGGTGGTGGTTAATGGTACCCTCTCTAAAACGTCGGAGGTGACCAGTGGTGTGCCGCAGGGCTCGGTCTTGGGCCTGATCCTTTTCAACATATTCGTAAGAGACATGACTCAGGGGCTTCAAGGTAAAATAACGTTATTCTCCGATGATGCCAAACTATGTAACATTGTAAGTAACAGCAATTTGTCCGACAGCATGACGCTAGACCTGCTTTTATTGGAACATTGGTCCTCGATCTGGCAACTTAGCTTTAACGCTAAAAAATGCAAGGTCATGCACCTTGGCAACAATAATCCATGCAGAACGTACACATTGAATGGAGAAACCTTGGCAAGGACTGCAGCAGAACGAAATTTGGGAGTAATCATTAGTGAAGACATGAAAACTGCCAATCAAGTGGAGAAGGCTTCATCCAAGGCTAGGCAAATGCTGGGTTGTATCCAGAGAAGCTTTGTTAGTCGGAAGCCCAACGTCATAATGCCATTGTACAGAACCATGGTGAGGCCTCATCTGGAGTACTGCGTACAATTTTGGAGGCCACATTACTGTAAGGATGTGCTGAAGGTTGAGTCGGTTCAGCGAATGGCCACCAGGATGGTCTCGGGATTCAAGGATCTATCGTACAAAGAAAGGCTAAACAAATTGCGGCTATACTCTCTCGAAGAACATAGGGAGAGGGGAGACATGATTGAGACGTTTAAGTATATCACTGGTCGTATTGAGGTAGAAGATGATATTTTCTTTCTTAGAGGACTCTCGGCCACAAAAGGGCACCTGCTGAAAATAAAGGGTGGGAAGTTTCATGGCGACACCAGGAAGTACTTCTTCACCGAAAGATTGGTTGACAATTGGAATGAGCTTCCAGCACAGGTGATCGAGGCCAGTAGCATGCCAGATTTTAAGAACAGATGGGATGCTCATGTCGGATCTCTAAGAGGGAATGGGACATCAGAGTGCGATCTCTCAAAGGGTAGCTAGGAGGGTGGATGGGTCAATAGAGTGGGCAGACTTTATGTGCCTTAGCCCTTTTCTGCCGTCACTTTTCTATGTTTCTATTTCTGTATTGTTGTTCATCTGCTGACTACTTCTTATTTAGAATAATGCTCAGTCTATTGTATTCTGACATATCCCTGCTGCCAAAATATGAATGCATCTTTTTGTTTGTTTTCTTCCTGTACACATATTTCAGATACAAGTCAGTTTAATATATGTAACCCTTGCCCCAATTAGATGCAAATTTGATCTTTCAACTAAGCTCTTGGTGTCATGGGCTGGGGCTCACAGAAAAAAGAAGTCTCTGAATGGGTGTGGGCTGGAGAGTTTTCCAGTAGGCAAGAGAGTAACTCACCTATTCTTCTAGGAACTCACTCTTTGAAATGAATCAAGCTGTCATATCAACTGAACTTCAAAACTCTTTACCAATTCAACTCGAAAGGAAAAAAAAAGTCCATGTAAGAGTTAAACATTTATTCAAGGGATTAGTTTATACAGTTCATAAGTAGAAAAAGTTGCATCCAGTTAGGCTTTATCCTCCTTGAAATCTTACCAATACAAAAAGTTTCTAGATAGAATGTTATCATTCCAGGCAGCTAGGCTGAACACATGGCCTGGAAAGCCCATACTTGAGGCCTCTACATACGCAGACTTTAGAAAATCCCTGAAAACTCGACTGTTTAACAAATTCTAAATTCCCATACCCAACTATTCCTCGCCATGACCCTTCTACCTTGACCCCTAATTCCAAGGCCCGAAACTAATTATACTTTCCACCTTGAATCTCATGTACTGACACAATGTATCTTTATTGTAACCCACCTGCACCCCATGTACTGACAAAACGTATCTTTACTGTAACCCATGTACTGACTAAATGTATCTTTATGGTAACCCACCTGTATCCCAAACACTGACAAAATGCACCTTGATAGTAAACCACTTGTCTTGTAATCCACTTGCATCCCATGTACTGACAAAATATATCTTTATTGTAACCCACTTGTATCCCATGTACTGACAAAATGAATCTTTAATGTAAACCACTTGCATCCCATGTACTGTCAAATGTATCTTTATTGTAAACCGCTTCAAACTTCACGGTATAGCGGTATATAAGAAATAAATTATTATTATTATTATTATAAGTCCTTCTCATCCCAAACCAGCAGTCACTCTTAAAACTTCACCACATCCACTCTCCCCCTGCCTGAGGTATCTTTTACCACCAGACAATCTTTTCTCCTGTACTCTGCTTCCTGCTCAAGGAAACTGACTCCTATTACCTCTGCTCCTTAGAAGAGGTTAAACCTGACCCACAGGTCTCGGATTGTTCATTGGTGCTCAGGGTCTTGGTGGGGGCCAGGCAACCGAAGATCCCACTCTAACTGTGCTCAGTGTTTATTTCTGTTTTTAACACCACCACCCCTTTTGGACTGGGCTTCTTCTATGTCCTCCTACATTAGGCAATTCTGCTAGTTCCCATCACCATAGCAATCTCCAGGAGATTTTCCCATCCCCTGCTTTGCAGCAGATAAATCTCCTTGGGGGTTACATATATATTATTTAGTATATAAAATACACTGAGCTGGTCCTGTTTCTCAGCCATCATTCCCTGTGGTGCAGGAGATTGTGATACAGATCTCCTGGTTGTCTTCTTTGAATACTGGAAGCTATTCAGATGAGTCATTAGAGGTTGTACAGTAGGCCTCCAGTGGAAGAGAAGGTGCAGCTGCTACTTTGCTGTAAATAACTGTGAATGGTTTGATCTTAGAAAAAGCATTAATCTATACTTATCAAGCCCCAATGCACAAAAGGTTTTCTTGCAAGTTAGAGTGGTTAAAACCGGTCTTACTTGCAAGAACACTCTCTTGCCAATGTTGAAATTGGGGCTCAGTGGCTGATACCGATCATCATAACAGCCACCAAGAATTCTATGCTAATACAGTACAAGGAGCTCATTAGTATTATAATGAGCACTACTTGTAATGCTCTAAACATTTTGTCCACTTTTTACGGGCAAAATGTTCCAGTGGGGGCTGAGCTGTCATAGTTTTACTTTCCTTTCAGTGCCTGAGCATTGATTGGTACAGACACTGAACAGGAAAATAAGGCTAAAGCAGCTCAGACCCTCCCCAGATTTTCCCCTCGTGCTGAGCCCCTGTCCTCCCCCCACCAAGATCAAAAAACAGGAGGATTGCCTCCACAAGACGATGACAAGCAAATAAACAGTGGAGATGTCCAAAACCACCAAGGTGCTTTTTGTTTCAAATCTCTGCTTATATGGATATATTAGCTCGACATGTGTTTCGGCCTGCACTATGTATAGGCTGAAACACGTGTTGAGCCAATATATCAATAAAAGCAGAGATTTGAAACAAAAAAGCACCTTAGTGGTTTTGGACATGTCCACCAAGTTCCTAAACAAAGCCTGGTGGTCTAGTGGGATACCCCCCCCATACACACCCAAAATGCTGTGACCCCCCCGATGCCCATTGACCCCTCCTTTATCTTATTCTGAAGATTGACAAGAGGGATGACCCACTCCCTCCTGCTGGCATGCTCACTTCTTCAAAATGGTGGGCCTTCCCTTTCCCAGTTGATCCCTGGTGGGGTCCTTAGGTACCTGTGCCAATCAGAGCCTTAGGCCCTTCCTCAGAGCAGCACAGTATGCACTGGAAAGGGGAAGGCCTGCCATTTTGAAGAGGCAGGCCTGTCGGCAGAAGGGAAGTAGACATCCCTCCTATTGGTCTTCTGAATAAGGTAGGGGGGTTGTTGGGGGGCATGTCCTAGTGGGGGTGGGGGATCTGGACCTGTGAAAGGAGGGAGTAGGCATGCTATTTGTGTGGAGAATCGCTGGTAAAATGGAGAGGAACTGTAGTTGGTGCTTTTTCATAAGACCAATCACTAGGCACAGCTCCTCCCTCCTGTGAAGCTGCCCTTCCTGCCCCAATCAACTGAGCCGCAGGTCTCCCCAAAGCCAGCTGTGGCTTCGGGTCTTCCCCTACCGCTCAGCTATTTGAGGTTTCCCCTGGTGAATCAGCCACTATCAGTTAAGACGGCAAGGGAAGCCCTAACAGTGGAGCGGCAGGGAAAGCCCCGAAGCCGCTCATAGGCGGCTTTGAGGGGCCCCTGCCAGCTCAACTTATTGGCAGGTAGGGAGAGCAGAAAAAAGTGAGCCCCTCAAAACAAAACTCTGATAGTATAGTGGCCCTTTCCACTGATCACTCCCCAATGCTGCAACCCCACCCCATCCTTTAAAAAAAAAAAAAAAAAAAAAAAATATATATATATATATATATATATATATATATATATATATATATATTTGCATGCTATTGTGCTGAGCATCGCAAGTAGAAGAAAACTTGGTATTTTCTACTGTGATGTTGGAGTTTTGTGCATCTGGCCTTCAGAGTCAAAGAGAAAAAAAAACAATAACCAGTCACTTAGATATGTCAAATTTGGAAGAAAGGTTATTAAAGAAAACTATGGAAAATAAAAATAAGTTTTTTTAAAAAAAATTTAGAACTAGAGGACTTCATGGGATACTTTTGGCCAATCAATCTTCCCATATCAACTGATCTCTTAAACTGTTAGCCACTAATCTCCAACTATGTAATTTTCACTCAATTTGTAGCAGCTTTGTAATCATTGTAACTGCATAGAACTTCATGGTACTGCGGTATATAACCTGTTATTATTATTATTATTATTCTACTAAACCGCGCTAGCGGTTTTAGCACAGAGAGCCACGCTGAATGGCCCGTGCTGCTCCCAATGCTCATAGGAACTCAATGAACATCTGGAGCAGTGTGGGCCATTCAGCGCGGCTCTCTGTGCTAAAACCGCTAGCGCGGTTTAGTAGAAGAGGGGGTTTGTTTTGGGATGGCTGCTTGAATTATCAGAGTCAGTGAAAGTATCTCTGTGGTGTGATAAGGTTTAGAAAATAGTACGATTAAAGCTAGATTAATTTTTATTATTTTTATGAAGATTGTTTAAACACTTTTCTATGGAAGATTCATTGTACAAAACTGAGTAAATTACTCCTGTAAAAGAATAATAATCCCTAAGGCTAATATGCTTTTACAAGTTAGTGATATGTCAAACAGCCTTTTCACAATATTATGTATAATTGCAGGATTTGCTGCCATGGGAGCTGTGGTTGCATTTTATGATAAATCTACAGCAAACTTGTCAGGTATCAGGGTGCTCGAAGAAATGGAATTCACAAGATGGATCTCTGTTTTCGTGTGTGGCAAGTAATATAAAAGCTGATATGACAACGCTGTCTCAGTAGTTTATCCTCTGACAGTGTTGTGATATCAATCTGCAACTTATCTGTGGCTAGGAAATTAGCAATTAGCAAGCTAACGCTAATCCATCAGAGGATATTAACAGCACATAGTCACAGCAAGCCCTGAATTTTGAGGAAGCATGCTGCATTAACCCCCCTCCCCTTTTTACAAAACTTAGCGCGGGTCACAGCTCTGACATTCAGGAATTTTATGAGCATCAGAGCTGTTACCACCATGGCCAATGTTAAAATCCACGCTACAGTTTTGTAAAAGGGGGAAGGGGGGATGTGTAGACAGTTTGCACAGACACAGTTGCTTGACAAAATCCTGATGAGCAAAATCCACTGCACGCACACACAAAGAACCTTTCAAGTTTTTAGCATGATTGCCCAAATGCCTTCCTTGCTCCGGAGAACCTTTTAATGTTAATCATTTCTCTCTCAAAACCTCAGCTTCTTATTACTTCAAGTAGAAAACTGGTTCAGTGCGGTACAAATAGTACAGAGTTGTGTTGCAACTTGTGTAATGATTGCAGTTCTGATGGGCTTTGTGGTTCCACTGGGTATATAAAAAGTACACTGTCTCCTTGCAGCTTGTGGCAAGCTTGTATCAGTCTGAATCCTAGTAGTCCAGCCACTAGATTTGAACTTCCACTGAGCTCAAGTCCAAAGAACAGATATTTGCCTGTAACCCCAGAAAAGCCAGAGGGTCTTTTCAAAGGAGCTCATCTTCATTGTTCTCAAGGTAACAGAATTGCATAAATTTGTGATTTTTCTAACCCAGGTCACTAATTGACTGAAGTAGGTAATAAACATATTCTAATCAATGCCTAGGTTAATATTACAGAACTCTAGGAGCCAACCAGCACAAAGTTACATATCCATAAACTGAACACTATGCCTATACGCAGTTAATACATAACCAAGATTGGATACCATTTTCTGATATTGTAGGAAAATATGGTCTACCTAAACATTCAATACTATATAGATGAATTCAGCTTCTATATTGTATTAAATCATCCACTCTCAAATCAAAATACAGGTGGTGCAACCGGATTGTATATCGTTTTGCTCTACATTGTCATTCTGTAAAGGTGCAGCCGCCTAATGGTATAAACCTTTGAAGCTAAAGATATATGTAAGGCACCTAGGGGATTACAAGAAACTTGGAAATTTGATTTGAATAAACATCTGGATGAGTTTCAATGGAAATTACTATAGTTTGGAAAACAATTACTACTTTGTTACATTCAGCATGTATAATACAATCTTCCTTCTTCTTAATGCACAAGGTGCTATGTCTGATTCTTATGATGTTAAGTCCCACAGCCAGAAGCTTCCAGAAGAAAGGGCTCTGAGACGAGATCTCCCTTAGAAGAGATAATCTCTAGCTGTGGCTGAGGCAGAGCCCTGGGAAGTGAAGTGATAAAGTGAGTGTATGAGACTGTAAAGGACAGGTAGGCACTTTCTGCTTAGCTAAAGTAAACCACCTTTGTACATTGAATAGACTGTTGCACTTAGTGTTTGGGGCATGGTAGCCAGTAGCCACGACCAGATCTGGGGGTCCTGTAAGCCATAGGCCTCTATAAGAAATTGCATTTGAACTTGAGAGACTGCTATGCTTCCCCTGAGCCTGTGAAGTAATTAATAAAGACTTTGTTGCACCTTTAAAGTGTGTCCGACTGGATGTGCACAGGTTTAACCCTCATAAAGTCCACTCAAGCTCTTACAAGCATGTTCTCTTATTCTTGTGGAGGCCTGATCTGACTTTGTAGTATTTGATCAGAGCAGACTGATAGCCAACATTTTTGCAACCATTAGATGAACCCCATTGCGTCTTTACCATTGCAATCATTAGGTAAACCTCATTACATCTTTACCATTGCAATCTTTAGGTGAACCCCATTGTGTTTTTACCAACATATTGAAATACCTCTAGAAGGCATAGATGCTGGTTTCCATTAGCATTTGTCCACAAGTGCCAGAGCACACACTGAATTGATAAATGGCTGCACTGTCACTTACTTTATTGATTTCAGCTGGTAAGATTGCCAAAGAATGTCTCAACATAGTTCTTTGAAGGTTAATGCAGGATTTATTCAAATATAATATGATTGTCATAAAGAAACAGATTCTCTTCACTTATTAACTTAAACATAGTACACTGGCTCTTTTAATGTTATGGAGCGCAGATATTTTTCAACATTATAGTTCAGTCTGACAAAGCAGGTCATTTAAATTACAAGTGCTCAGATCACAATACAATTCAGATCATAATGATTTAGTTAACTTTCATGGATAGTACAGACATTTCAGCAGGCTGATTGGGGTTATGGTTCTCCGTCATTCAGGATCCATAGCCCTCAAATTGCTGGTAACAGTTTCTTGGTCCTAGTTGCCCCATTTTAAATCCCTAAGCACCAGCTGAGTTCTCAGGTTGGAAGTCAGAGGTTGGAGGGCCACAAAAAAAGCTCTTTCTGCTTGCTTGGCTTCATCTAGCACAGCCAAAGTGGATCAGGGGCAAATGTCTGCTCTCTCAGGCTAGCAATCCACCAGTTCAAGGACAACCAGTGCTTTTGTTCACCAAGGTCATATTAAGGGCTCCTTTTACTAAGGTGCGCTAGCGTTTTTAGCCTCCGCGCTATGCGTAAAAACTAACACCAGCTCAATGGTGGTGTTAGCGTCTAGCCCATGCGGCAATTTAGTGCACGCTAAAACCGCTAGCGCAGCTTAGTAAAAGAAGCCCTAAGTGTATTCTTCCTAGGGTTTGCCAAATCGTTTAAAACCCTTTGTAATCTGATTTTGTAAGGACTTTGATAAGTTTCTAACTACTTTCATGAGGGCCTTTAAATGTAGGCTCGTATAATCCTCAATAAAGTAGTGCAATACAGCAAAACAAATCCTACTATGAAGATCAAATGGACAGGTTCCACCATGATAACTTGCACAGATTGGTCGTAAACTCCTTAACCCTTTAATTGGTAGATGGTGAAACAGCTACTTCACGTAACTTGATGTTGAATGAGTGCAACAGTGCCAAGTAACAGGCATCTGGAGATGCAGATCTCTCATAAGAGCTATAGAAGACGCATGTTGCTTCTGAGCAACAATGCCAAATAAAGGGATAAAGGAAAGCTATTCATTTTCCATCAGGTGATTGACACACAACTTACTTAATATATATTTTTTAAAGTTTAATTTACACACCAGGTTTCAGTTGATGTCCAAAGTTGGGCACAGATCCTGATGCTAATCTATAAATGGATCCCAACCCAGTGCAGTTGATAGAATAGCGCACGGTGCCCATTTTTGGGTGCCCAAATTTGTGTGCCATTTGTAGAATTTGGGCCTATATGTATAAAAAGGAGCTGGGTTAGGGAGGAGTAGAGACAGTGCCACAAAACTCGGCTGCTAAATAGATAAATTAATAGTGTCGGAATGGTCACTGCTTTTACATGTGGAGGGGCATTTTCGATATGACGTCTAAATCTGAGTATGGTCGTTTTGCAGAAGCCACACAAGAATCCAGTACCAAACATGCTAATTTTCAAAATTGCTAAATGTCTCTCTTGGTTTTTTGGGGTGTTTTTTTTGTTTAAAGGCCATTTATCCGATATGCGCCTATTTTTTTTTTTTTAACCATAAAAAATAAAAATAAAAACACATAAAACAAGCCATTAGGATGTAGGAAAGGCCGGCATTGTTATTAGACTGGCCACACAGACATCATAGCAGAACTGTGGGGCTCCTCGGGGGCACTGCAGTGAACGTCACATAAAAGGTTCCAGGTACATATCTCACCATAACTCTTTTAGATTGTATGGTAAGCCCTCCAAAACCCACCAGATACTTACTGTGCCTAACTGTACACCATACCAATAGCCCTTATGCCTGCATGTATCACCTGTATGGTGGTACAGTAGGTTTTTGGTGGGTTCACACCTTCCACCACAAGTGTAGTAGTTAGAGTAAGATATGGGCCTGGGTCCCCTTCTCTGCAATTCATTACACTGACCACCAGGCTACCCCAGAGGCCTTCTTGCTGCTCCAGTAGGACTGCCTATAACATCTGAAGCTGGCATACAGGCAGGTATGTACTGTTTCATTTACATCTGTGCAGGGGGGGTCAGTGACCAGTGGGAAAGTATGTGGGGGTGGGGGGGGGTCATCTGGTCAATTTGGTCACTTCTTCGTTGTTAAAACATGTCCAAATTGCACTGTTGACATGTTCTAAAATGTTCAATTAGGGCAGAAAAACATCCAAGTTATGAGCCCGCCCTTGTCCTATCCACACCTTGCTTCTAACACGCCCCCTTGAGATTTAGATGAAATGCGGATGAACAACATGGATATCCATCTAGAAAATAGGTTTTTGAAAATAGAGAATTGGAAGGGTTTGGTGACAAAAATGACCATCTGCCCCTTTAGGCCACTTTTTGGATGTTTTTATTTTTTGAAAATGAGCCCCATATTTATCAGTACACCCTAAAGGATAATACTTATGAATACAGTTGATCGGAGCTCAAACAACCAGCAAAAAAAAAAAAAAATCAAAGAAATACTGTAATATCTTAAATAAAAGTGAAAATTCAATCAATTCTGGGTGGAAATTTAATTGTAAACTTGGCATGCCACACCTAAGTACGCCCACACTTTGCCTACCACATGTCCAGTAATTTGTCTGGAACAGTTTATGGTATGGCATAGTATGAGGTTAAGTATTAGAGCTATTTTTAATAGTAACTCTCAAGCAACCATAAACTACATTTATTTGGCATCTTATCGATCCCTGTGGGTGCTGGTTATATATATTATGTTAAGTGCAGGTGCTTGCCATACAGACACAAAATAGTTTTCATTGTACATTTTATTCTTTTTTTTTATTTGAATTTAATACATTTACAATATCATAATGATATCAAGAAAAAAAGGGTTTCCATACAAATTTTTCAATAACAAATCATACAACAAACAATCCTTTACAAGCCCACTAAAAGGGGAAACCATGTTGCTCATTTATCAACTAAATTTAAAGGAAAAAACAAAGAAATGGGTTGAATTCCAAAGAACCCAAATCATTCCCTACTAAATTTAGGACATGGACTTACCTACCCTATTTTCTCAATAAAGAATGAATGAAAACGAAAAAGAAAGAGAAATCTCACTTCTGTTCACGAGCTAACAAAAATTGTTGCAATTGAATGGGATCCCAAAAAACGAATTCAGTATCTTGTATCTTAACCAAACATTTACAAGGGAACTTTAACTAGAATGATGCTTCATACATTTTTTTTCTTTAAATCTATCCAACTCTAAATTGTCAGAATTTTAAACTCTACTGAACACAACAGATATAGTTTAATACTTTAGGATTCATACTGTTATAGTTTATAGAGCTTTAGCTTGTGTGGATCTTGAGTATTGACAATGCACCAACCACCAGTGATTGAGAGATGAAACTAGTTTTATGTGAATTGAGCATTAATATGCCATCTGGGTTTGGTTTTGCAAACGTGGCCTACCTATAGAAGATGTGTGATTCAGAACATAGGAACAAAATAAAATGGGAGAAATATTGAATAATACAGTTAATAAAAACCTCACTATAATTCAGAGTGATTCTGTTACGGATTGATCAGTTAGTAGAATATTGTCCTCTGGTTATCTTTTCTGTGATCAGTAGAACTGGTCCACGCGTTTTATTAAAGTAATTATTTCTGGTGGAAGGCTTGCAAATGCTTTGTTAAAGAATTGTTTTCATTAAGACAGGAGCTAGTCCAACCTGTTTTGAAAACCAATTGAAGAATACATGATGAATAGTAAAGGAGGCCATTTTGCTCTGTTTGAATACATGAGCTGTAAGTAGAAAACATATCTTTTTGTTTAATTGGCTACATTAGTGAGGTGCTTGTTTTTGGCCGTCATGCTCCAAGCAAAGAAATATTTGTGTTTTAAGTTGCAGAATATTTATTGGGTGATTTTATGACATGATGCCCATGAAAGAAATCCAGGCATCCAGGTAGCTTTATAAAATCAGTTGCAATCCAACCCTGTTATTACTACTACTACTAATTATTTCTAGAATGCTAATAGATGTATGCAGCACTATGCACATTATAAGCAGGTATTTTCTCTGTCCCTAGTGAGCTCACGGTCTAAATTTTAGTACCTGGGGTAATGGAGGGTTAAGTGACTTGCCCAAAGTCAAAGAGCTGCAGCAGGAATTGAATCCAGTTCACTATGATCAAAGCCCTATTGCAGTAATCATTATAAGAACATATGACTTGCCATATAAGGACAGACTGAAGGTCCATCAAGCCCAGTATCCTTTTCTAATAGTGGCCAACCCAGGCCACAAATACCTGGCAAGATTCCATAGTTAAACAGATTTTATGCTGCTTATTTTAAGAATAAGCAATGAATTTCCCCAAGTCCATCTTAGTAATAGCTTATGTACTTTTGTTTTAGGAAATTATCAAATCCTTTTGTAAACCATGTTAAGCTAACTGCTTTCACCACATGGCCTGCAGTGAATTCCAGAGTGCAATTGCATGTTGAGTGATAAAATATTTTCTCTGATTTGTTTTAAATCTACCACTTAGTAATTTCATGCCTCCCTAGTCCTTGTATTTTTGGAAAGAGTAAACAAACGATTCACATCTACCTATTCCACTCCACTGGGTATTTTCTAGAGCTCTATCTTATCTCCCTTGAGTCATCTCTTCTCCAGACTGAAGAACCCTAGCCATTTTAGCCTTTCTACGTAGGGAAGTCCTCCCATCCCCTTTATCATTTTTGTTGCCCTTCTCTATACCTTTTCTAATTCTGCTAGATTTTTTTGAGATGTGGCAACCAGAATGGCACATAGTATTTGAGGTACAATTGCACAATGGAGCAATACAAGGGCATTATAACATTCTCAATTTTATTTTCTATTCCTTTTCTGATAATTCCTAATATTTTATTTGCTTTCTTAGCTGCTGCTGCACACTGAGCTGAGGTTATCAATGTATGATACCTAGATTCTTTTCCTGGGTTGTGACTCTAAATGTGGAACCCTGCATCATGTAACTATAGTTAGGGTTCCTCTTTCCCTCAGGTATCACTTTGCACTTGCTCACATTCAATGTCATCTGCCATTTTGACACCCATTCCTGCAAGGTCCTCTTGAAATTTTTCACAGTCCTTTTGTAATTTAACTGTATCTCATTAGTTATTCTAGATCATTGATAAATATGTTAAAAAGCAGTGGTCCCAGTACAGACCCCTGGGGAACCCCATTATTTACCCTTCTCTATTGAGAATATTAACTATTTAACCATACTCTGTTTTCTATCTTTTAACCAGTTCTTAATCCATAATAGGACATTACCTCATATCCCATATCCCATAACTTTTTAATTTCCTCAGAAGTCTTTCATGAGGTACTTGATCAAATGCCTTGTGAAAATCCAGATACACAATATCGACTGGCTTAACTTTATCCACATATTTATTCATCCCTTTGAAGAAATGTAGTAGATTGGTGAGGCAAGATGTCCCTTGACTAAATCCATGTTGGCTTTGTCTCTTTACTCCATGCTTATCTATATGTTCTGTAATTTTGTTCTTTATAATAATGGTTTTCTACCATTTTGCCTGGTGCCGATGTCACTTGCCAGTTTATAATTTCCCAGATCAGCTGTGGAACCCTTTTTAAAAATTGGCATTGCATTGCACACCCTCCAGTCTATTGGCACTATGCTGGATTTAAAAGATGAATTACAAATTACTAGGAATAGCTCTGCAACTTTGCTCTTTTTTCAATTCTCTTAGTACTCTGGGATGTACATCATCCAGTCCTGGTGATTTGCTACTTTTCAGTTTGTCAAATTGCCCTATTACATCTCCCAGTATTGCAGGGATTTGTTTCAGTTTCTCTGTTTCATCAGCACTGAATACCATTTCTGGCACTTGTATCTCCCCCACATCTTCCTTATTGAAGACCGAAGCAAATAGTTTATTTAATCTCTCTGCTGTGGACTTCTCATCCCTGAGTGCCCTTTTTACCTCTCAGTTATTTAGCAGTCCAAACCAGTAATCAAGGACAGAAGTGTTCCCGCCAAGTCTGAGATTTCTGTCAACTGTCTTTTAAAAAGCTGCAACCTGTTCCACACATAGGCTCCTATGTTGGTTCTTTTTATCAATAGAGCAGTTCATATATCCAATCACAAAATACCAAAGTGTCCTCCAAATGGAACAAATGTCTTCATAGACAGAATACTGACTCACAGTCCCAAAATTTAAACCATACTTAACTTTCTTTCCACAAACACCATAGCAATAGTCCCAACGGGAAACCCATTTTGTAATGCTGTAAAGGCTGCTTCAGGAGAAGATTAGAAGAAAAATATAATTAGTGGCTCATGACTATTGCTACGGTGTCCGTGGAAAGTTAAGTATGATTTAAATTTTGGAAATGTGTGTCAGTATTCTGTCTATGAAGACATTTGTTCTAATTGGAGGACACTGTGGCCCAGATTCTATAAATGGCGCCAGTATCAGTGGCCACCTAAAAACGGCCCCCAATCACATATCGACACTATTTATAGATTTGCAGCTGTTTTTGAAACAGGTGCCTTAAATGTAAGCCAAAATTTGGAGGCCTAATGGCACCTGTTGAGCACCTACGGAAGCGCCTAGGGTCATCGAAGGATGCCTTGGCTCTTCCAAAGGCATGTGAATGGCACCTTCAATGTATGCGCTGTTCACCATATCAATTTTTTAAAAATCAAACGTGCATCCTGATTGGTTAATATGACGGTGGTAGGACACTGTTGCTAGAATCCAGGCTCTTGTTTATTTTTGTGATTGAATGCATGGACTGATAATTTGATTTAAAAAAAGAGCCAAACGGGATTTATGCTATTTGTGGGTCCTTGTTTTTCAGATTTACTGTTGCACTAACATTTTTTTCCAAAGAATGTTCATCAAGAGCTGCATGTGTTCAAGGAGGCATTATTTGGGACATTGTTTTTTGTATACTTGTTTTGCATTTATAACTGAGTCTTGGGATACAAGTGAAGGTTATATGTGCTGTGAAACAAGTATTGTTTGTATGGCAGTGGAGTTTTTTTTTTCAGCCAATGATCGATTGTGAAGAAGTATTTTAATGAGGGCTGGACTTTCCAAAAATGAAGCTTTTTTTCTCCACTGTAGTGAAATTTTATTATTGTGCATTGTATGTGTGTCTCTATAAGTGGATTTTGATGTTTGGATGTGTGAATTTTATATCCACAGTTCTTTATCATTTGTGGTAATTGAAATCATCCATTATTATACTGTTGCCCTATTTGCCAGCTTTCCTAAACTCTGAAAACATGTCTTCATCTGTTTGCTCATTCTGTTCAGGGGGACAGTAATATAGCTCTATATTCTTTCCCTTCACACATGGAATTTTTCTCCATATGGATTCCACACTGTTATCTCTATCATGTTATTTTTTATTTTTTAATTCAATTCCCCCTTTAACATGTTAATATAAAGAAATAAAACAAAAAAACAAAGGAAATAAGGTGTATCTTTTTTATCAGACTAACTCAATGCATTTCATGGTGAACTTGAACATGTAACACAACCCTCCCCCCTCCAATTTGATCTACTGTTATCATTATGATATAATTTGAACCCCAGTAACACAGTGTCCTATTGATTGTCATCCTTCCTACCAGGTTTCTGAGATGCTTATACTATATACTCTAACCCAGGGGTAGGGAGAGAATAACTCTCCCAATGTAATTTTAGGCTTTTAAAATTTGTATACATACATTTCAAATTGTATTTTCTTTGCATTTACAGATTGCTGAGAAGTTGATAGGGATAATTTGTGTCCTTTACTCCAGTGTTTCTCAACTTGGTCCTGGCTTTCTTTCACCATTATTGAAACCTCTCTATTGGGATTCTCTAAATATCCTGTTTCAATAGAATCCTTCAAGGATATTTCACACCATCTGCTCCTGGGCGACTGTTGGCTTTCTCCCCCATCTTAGTTTAAAAGCTTCTTTATCTCTTTTGTTAAATGTTAGCGCCAGCAGCCTGGTTTCATCCTGGTTAAGGTAGAGTTCATCCTTTCAGAATAGGCTCCCCCTTTCCCATAAGGTTGCCCAGTTCCTAATAAATCTAAGTCCCTTATCCCTGCACTATCGTCTCAACCTTTGCTTTGAGACGTCAGCGTTCTGCCTGCCTCTTCGGTCCTGTACATGGAATGAGGAACATTCCCCCATACCCTTTATCTCATACCATTGGTCCAGTTTGTCGATCACCACAGTCCATTCTGGCAGAAAAGGTTACTTCCCTGCGGAGGTCAGTAGAACCCAAGCTGCAATCAAACTTGCCATACAAAACTTATAATCTCCCTTTTTTACTCCAAAGATAGGAAGGTTAAGAAAAAACAATATTGAACCTTACAGTCAGTGGTTTGCTTAAAATTGGGACAAAATTTGAGATATCTTATTCCAAAATCCCCTCACACCCCCTTCCCCCCCCAGTCCACCACATATGCAAGTATGTGCCCTCCTCTCACATCCCTGCCAACACACAGAACTACTGCCCCCCCACACATTTTACTAAACTGAACCGGTGTTCGATACTACTGAAGAACTTTATACCAGTTCTCCACAATCACCATCATTAGGATTGAAACCTCTATCCATTCCCCCTCAGACAGAGCCCAACCCAACTCCACTTCCCAGGCCTCCATATATCCTAATTTCACCCCCTTTCCCCATTGAGACACTCATTGAGATATTGGATATAGCCCCTTTCTTCACTAGGACTTAATGGAGTTTCTAAAACAGTTCTCCCTAAGGAAACCTCCCCCAGGATCCCAGAACTCTATATATGGTAGCACAGTTGTAGGAAAGGAAACTGTTCCCAAAGGGACAACCCATACATCTCTTACAACTCCCCAAAAGATTTAATCCACTTTGTAGTGACATCATAACATTGGTCCACACAGACATTGCTCCCTTTTCCTCCCATCCCTAAAAACTCTGAGATCTCTCCGTGGATTAAACTCTGAATTAAAATGCAAGGATGTAAACCAAGAATACTGTCTACTCTCTATAGCCACCTCCTAGTATTCTGCCACACCTTCAAAGTCACTCTCCAGTAGGACCCTCCCTTCCCCTGGATCCCACCCCTTCCCTCAGGAGCCAAGTTAGATGAATCAGTGGGATATCCTCTATCTCCGCCCGCTATAAGTGCACCCAAGATTTACACTCCTGTACCTGCTAATATAGAAGGGCACACAATGGGTTGCCTGGTAATACTTTCAGTTCCATCTTTATTATCCCCAACTCCCTAACCTGTCTGAATAATTTTTCATTTTTTGTATTGTTTTTATTGATCTCGGAAACACGCACAATGCCATTGACAAGCACATGATGTAACTATAACAAAACAAGCTTAACTTATGGTTCCTAGTTTGCAGAACTTTAAAAACAGAAATGATTTGATGCATTTTGTATGGAAGCTTCAGTTTCCTGAGCCAGTAATTCACTGACTTGCTTCCTAAGCCAGACCTACATGTGTGAAAGTTAGCCATGTCACTGCTGGCAGGGATAGAATGAGTCCAGCAATTTCCTGTGAGATCTCCTAGTATGGTTTAAATGAAACTAATCTCAGTTTTGCCCTTAGCTGCTGAAAGGCTTTGCTTGAATTCCACAGCAAACAGCAGTATTTCTATTTCTGGTTGAATTCCAACCAAGGAAAGAAAACTCCAGAACTTAGTAAGATTAATACTATACTCAGTTTTTATAAGATATAGAAGTCTTAGTCATAGGTGCATGTAGTTTGAGTATTTCTATAATTGTGCTAGTATGTAGATCAACTTTAACATGTGTACATTTTTTCCCCATTTTACTTTTTAAAGAATACAATTAAACAAGTGTGTGAAGACTTTTTTTTACAAGATACCAAGTGAATTCCTCACACTGTCAACAGCATATTCCAACATAGCGTATGAACAAAAAGAAAACAAATACAGGCAGACAAAATTGTTTGCCTGTACCAATTTATTTCCTTGAAAGCAAGATAATATGAGCAGGAGAGGACACAATTTCTTTGCTGGATTCATTTTTCTTAGACTATTTATTTAATTTTCTATACCATTCTCCCAAGGGAGCTCAAAATGTTTTACATTAATTTATTCAAGTACTCAAGCATTTTTTCCTGTCTGTCCCAGTGGGCTCACAATCTATCACAATCTATCTAATGCACCTGGGGCAATGGGGGGGATTATGCATGGGTGCTGAGACTGTAGCTTTAACCACTGTGCCACACTCTCCTTCTAAGAGATCATACGTTCTGCAACTTGTTGGTGTCAGAGACAGAACGTTTGCTGTAGGTGCATAAAACTTCTGCATTGTCATGGCACATTTGTATGTCAGTAACCTCAAGTCAGGTAGTTTGATGTTCCTCTGAAGGATAATGGTCCTGAAACACAACACTATAAGGGCAGTTCTATAAGCTGGGTACTGACATTTAGATGTTTGTTACATAATCAAATGTTTAAAATGCTAGCATGTACTACATAATCCAATATGATTACTAAGTGCTTTCTGTAATGACACATCAGTGTTGCATAGCATGTATTTACTAGGGGCATGCACATGAGCAGGCCATAGAAGGGGCTTCCACTTACGTACATAACTTACAGACTACTATCCAGCTGACATTCAGTGCTATTAGGAGGAGCATGTGGCGCAGTGGTTGGATCTACAGCCTCAGCACCCTGGGGTTGTGGGTTCAAACCCCGCACTGCTCCTTGTGACCCTGGGCAAATCACTCAGTCCTCCATAGCCCCAGGTACGTTAGATAGATTGTGAGCCCACCGGGACAGATAGGGAAAATGCTATTTGGCCGGCTATGAACAGCGCCTGGCTGACCAAAGAGCAGATAGCCATCTATGCGCCTACCTGGATATTCAGTGGGATATCTAATCCTCCAACTGTACTGTAAGTCACCTTGAACCTCTGTAGGCATAGTGTGACTCATAAATTCCAGATTAGATTAGATTGGCGGTTATCTCTCACTAAATATCTGGGTCAACCCGGTGGCTTCCTGGGACAAGTTTTAGTAAGCTGATATCAGGTTCCAGTTCTTATCAGGTTTTTAGAAAGATGTTGAAGACTTATTTATTTGACAAATTTTATAATTCATTGAAGTGCAATAATTAATATAAATACATTTTTATAGTCAATAAATTTTGTGATTTTATAATAAATAAAATTGATAGAGTTGTCAAAACATATCGTAGTGGTCACAGAAACTAGCTCTGTCTATGGGACTCACAAAATTTCATAGAAAGACCATTTATCACAGAAACTGACTCTGACGGATCCGTTTCGTTAGTACTTCTTCAGAGAATCAGTTGAAAATGCCATAATGCCTAAGAAACAGCATATAAAGAAAAATGTGTCAATCGCTGATATCTCTGCCTAGTAGCTCTTAAAATCCTGACAACCCATCTTATACTAAGCTAAAATAAAGAGTCTATCAAGTGCTAATCTAAAACTTATTAGTATCAGCTTATCAGTGAGATACTTCTACAAAGTCTAGCGGAAAACAAAATTACTGTGCGTTTTCTATGGGCTCACACATGATATTAACTGTGTGGCCCGGCTAAAGAAATCTAACATAAATCATGCAAAAATGGCAAATGTTCTAAACCAGTGGTCTCAAACTCAAATCCTTTGCGGGGCCACATTTTGGATTTGTAGGTACTTGGAGGGCTGCAGAAAAAAATAGTTAATGTCTTATTAAAGAAATGACAATTTTGCATGAGGTAAAACTCTTTTTAGTTTATAAATCTTTCCTTTTGACTAAGTCTTAATAATAATATTGTCATTTATAGCTAAAGAGACATATGATCAAGAAACTGTTATATTTTACTTTTGTGATACCGAGGGCCTCAAAATAGTACCTGGCGGGCCGCATGTGGCCCCTGGGCCGCGAGTTTGAGACCACTGTTCTAAACTGTCTGAAATAAGAAACATAAAAAGATTGTGTATTACTGACTAAGCCATGAATGTAGCTTTCCAAAGGGCATGAATGGTTGTCAGGATTTTAAGAGCTTGTAGGCAGGGATATAAGCGATTGACACATTTTTCTTTATATGCTGTTTCTTAAGCATTATGGCATTTTCAACTGATTCTCTGAAGAAGTACTAACGAAACGGATCCGTCAGAGTCAGTTTCTGTGACCACTAAGATAAGTGGTTTTTCTATCAATTTTTGATAAGTCTTATGAAATTTCGCAACAGCATTGATTTCATCCATCCGAATAGTGCTATGTAGCAAACCACAGTTTTTAAAGAATAACTTTTTAAAGATTGCCTTACAAATTCATGATTTTATAGCTTTCTGAATCAAGAACAATTTGTAAATATTGAATCCTGTTGCAAATAGAAATGGTGTGAGCATTGACCCACAAATAATGAAATATGCAAGGCTGTAAATTAACTCACTATCAGTGCTTCTGCTTTTTGTCAATTGATAGGCAGTTTGCTGACATCCAAACTGAAATATTATTGGCAAAACTCTTCACGTGCTCAGTGATGGACATTTTTTTTTTAATAAAAAAAATCAAAATGTTGTTGTATATCCTATAGATAGCTTGATATTTGCATAGCAGAACGCTCAGTGGCAATAAGTACCTCGTAAATGTTAAAAGAAGTGGTGATGCCAAACCCTAGTCTGCAAGAGTTTCCATGTAGAAGATTTATTTTATTGACTTCTGTCCCTCTGATACGATTGAAACCATGATAGGACTGACTGGCTGAAGCTTAAATTGCTCAACTTATGGAGCAATATTTTGTGATCAGGGGTGTTAAGAGAGTATGAGATGTCCAAAACTCCATTAAGGAAGCTCCATTCTTTTCATCCAGGCAGGAATATAGCATACACAACATAGATATATCAGTGCCTGAAACCATGCTGATGTGGACCTAACACATTATTATTTACAGTATATAGTTCTACAGCTATATTGGTATATTGTGACTATCATTCTGCAGTGTTTTTCTTATTGTTTCATTTGAAATGATATAGAATTTACACAGCAATGATTTAAAAAGCCCCATACTGAGATTGTTCTTCTTTATTTTTATTTTTGTAGAAACTTTCATATTGGTAAATACCTCAGGGAGATTTTCTGGACAAAGAGCACACTTATTATCACCACAGCTTAAAGAGAATGACACCCACTGTGTGGAATTCAAGTACTTCGTTTCAAGCAAGAGTGGATCTACCCCAGGCTCTCTGAATGTGTATGTAAACGTCAACAATGGTCCTCTTGGGAATCCAGTGTGGAACATGTCTAGGCCTACCACAGACACCTGGAATGAAGCACAGCTGGCTATAAGCACTTTTTGGCCTAATTTTTACCAGGTATGTTCTTTTGTTCATTTAGCTTTACCAAAGTAAATAGTTGCATTATTTAGAGGAAAATGGCCATTTTTACTGCCTTTGGATGGGTGGGCAGTACTTGACATGTCACTGCCATCTTCAGTATCAAGAGAGTAATTGTGAAAGCCATGGAGATGGACTTTTTAGAAAATATTCTGCCCTACATGTGGATAAAGGAACAAGTATACTTGTGAGGAACTGCATGCATGTTTTTGAATGTTCAAAAAGTATGTACAGTTTCTTAATTATATATTTGAAAGAAAAATAAAAGGAATCAGGTCAGTATTCAGCCATGACATAGGATTTTATATTTGTCTACAGGTACTGAATTTCTAGGTATAATGTGACCACCAGACTATCTGGGTACACATAGGATTGAATTTTTCTGCTAAACCGAGTAATTCATAGCTTTTCCTAGACTGTGCTATCAGATCACCTTGGCACTTCTTGGATCATGCTAAGGTAATCTTGACTGGATTCTCAGCAGCACTGTCTGGGAGTGTGTGGCACAGTGGTTAGAGCTTCAGCTTCAGCACCCTGAGGTTGTGGGTTTAAATCCCATGCTGCTCCTTGTGACCCTGGGCAAGTCACTTAATCCCCCATTGCCCCAGGTGCATTAGGTAGAGTGTGAGCCCACCAGGACAGATAGGGAAAAAGGCTCGAGTACCTGAATGCAAACCACTTAAGCTATAAGTAAATAAATAGTACGCATAGTTCATTTTTAACAGACTCTATAAAAATATAAAGTGCTTATGGTGCTATGAAAGGAAGGCACTTATCTTTCATGCCCGATGGCGGCCCAACCGTTTCACACTGGGTTTCATCAGGGGCTATGCCTCCTTACGTACCATTTTTCTAATCCAAAATTGGTGCATGTACGTAAGGAGGCATGGCCCCTGATGAAACCCAGTGTGAAACAGTTAGGCCGCCATCGGGCATGAAAGATAAGTGCCTTCCTTTCATAGCACCATAAGCACTTTATATTTTTATAGAACTTGTTAAAAATGAATTAGAAATAAATTTAAAATCAATTTGCACACGTCACTTTACCAAGACCAATGATGAACACATCACCCCAGTAAGGGCACAAAAAATTAATAAGTAGTGCTTTGGGTGTTTGAGGTTTGGTAATAAAATTGACTTTGTTCTCCATTACATGTAAATTAGTTTATTGAACAAATTTGAATTTTTTTTCCTTACTCAGTTGATTTATATAAATAGTACGCAAACAAAAGTAGAAGAAGGAGGCTAGCCTCGGAATAAGACAAACCAGCAGAAAAGAGGCACAAGAGATGTCTAAACCAACCAACAGTCACATATATATTTATTAACACAATGATAATTGTCCAACAACAAATCCTTGATTAAAACATCAAATGTACTCCCAACTAGGATCCAAGTTTCGGTGACTACGTCGCCTTCCTCAGGGGACAATAAATGGACTCGATAAGACGGACAAATCACACAAAACTTACATTGGTTTTCATTGGCCTAAATGGGTGCACCTAATTGTTAGTCATTCATATTTATTGATTTTATTTTAGGTATTTATATACAGTACTCCCCCGATATCCGCGGGGGTTCCATTCCTAGAACCCCTGCGAATCTTGAAAAATCGTGAATACGGTTTTTCGTGGGGGATACTGGAGAGGGCAGCGGGAGAGGCAGGAGAGAACTGCCGGAGCGCCGGCGAGTGAAGGAAATCACTCGCTGTATGCTCTGACCGCCTCTTCCTGCACTAAATTCGGGCCTTACCAATCAGGAGCTGCGTGTCAAAGCAGCTCCTGATTGGTAAAGCCCGACTTTACCAGGACATTTTCCCTGTCTGTCCTTGTGGGCTCACAATCTATCTAATGTACCTGGAGCAATGGAAGATTGAGTGACTTGCTCAAGGTCACAAGGAGCAGCGTAGCATTTGAACTCTTAACTTCAGAGTGCTGAGGCTGTAACTCTAACCACTAAGCTACTCCTTCTATACATGGTGCGCGCCTTGTATAGAGTCACAATTGGCACCAATGTTTTAGGCATCACATATAGAATTTGATGGTAAGCAGCCAAATTTAACAACTAAACATATGCTTTTCTTTTGCTTCCTCACCCTACTCCAAAACTGTTTACCTTTTCCAGATGGTTACATTTGCCTGTTCTATGGATCTAACAGCCAAATTTATATACTGAACCACTACAGTTTTAAAATTAAAAAAAAATGTACCTGACACTGCTTCTGGCAGCTTAATTGTCTTTGTACTCTTAGATAAAGTGTAGACTCATAAGAAATAAAGTAGGGAAAGAAGAAAATAAATTAAGGAGTAAGATTCAAGTCATTCTATGGCTAAATTGGCAAATATCTAGCTACATTAATCCAATAGTTTTTATAAGGCACCTTAATGACTGTAATGCCTAGTATATTAGTCTCCAAGTGAAACTGGTACACATGCTGCAGCTGGTGCAAGGTGCTACATACCTACTATGACCATATGGCTCCAGAAAAAAGGGGACGGATTGAGACATCCGGGTTTTACTTCCATTGAAAGCAACCAAGATGTCTCAATCTGTTCTCCTTACTTCCATTGCTTTCCATTGCTTTCAATGGAAGTAAAACCCGGATGTCTCAATCCGTCCCCTTTTTTCTGGAGCCAATTGATCACACTATACATACCATGTTTTGAAGAGATATAAGCTCAGGAGTTACATTACTCTGCACTGGTTGAAAGTTTAATGGAATATCTTTTAAATCTGTGTTCAATCATTGCAAGGCCCAGGGGCCAGTGGCAGCCATGGAGACCTCTGGGGCAGACCCCATTGCTACTCTGCCTCTCTACTAAGGCTCAGGACAGAAAGGGGAAAGTGGATGGGGGAAGAGCTGCATACTTGAAGGACAAGGCATTTCTCAATAGACAAAACAGAATGCATTTGGAAATGCTCACCAACACTGAGAATACCTCCCAAGGAAGCTTGAAGGTGGGCTGGTGGGGATGGATATTATTGACACACACTATCAGCAGTGTATTGCCCCACATGGGAAGATATGTGGCAACTTTCCTTTGACTCATTAGAATCCAAAATGGCGCCAGCTTAAAAATTAATGAAGACCGTAACTTTAAACTTTTGTCATTGGTTTTTCATGTCCTTGCTGAAGAAACTTCTGGTTCTTTGAGACAGAAATTAGATGACTACATCCCAGGAAGAGTTCTGCAACTCCAGCTTGATGGACTTTTCCTTAGCATCCCAAGACTAGTCCAATCACATGTGGGTTGAGTCTTATCTACCAGAAAACACAGACTTGTTCTATATCATAAGGACTGTATGCAACAACAATTCAGTATTTTTTTTTTAATCTCTAGCAGGTGGTAAATAATATGCTTAAACTCTGGGTCTGTGTAGTCATATCTATACCCAGCCCAGTTGGTAACTGGTTTCCAGTACAATAGGAGGAATAGCAGCTATTTTAAAAGCTGTTCCTGGAATATTCCTGAAGACACTAGCTTAGTGGATAGATAACCTTAGTCCTTGAAGGCTGCAACCCAGTTGTGTGTTCAGGATTTCCCCAATGAATATGAAGGAGACCTATTTGTATAAAATGGAATCATAAGAATAGCCTTACTCAGCCAGACCAATGGTCCATCTATCTCAGTAGCCTGTCTTCACAGTGGATAATCTAGGTCACTAGTACCAGGGAAAACCCCAAATAATAGCAACATTCCATGCTACCGATCCAAGGCAAGCAGTGGCTACCCCATGTCTGTCTCAATAGCAGTCTATGGACTTTTCCTCCAGGAAATTATCCAAACCTTTCTTAAAACCAGCTACATTAACCACAATCTCTGTCAACGCATTCCAGAGCTTAACTATTCTCTGAGTGAAAAAAATTTCCTCCCATTGGTTTTAAAAGTATTTCCCTGTAACTTCATCAAGTGTCCCCTAGTCTTTGTAATTTTTGACAGAGTGAAAATTGATCCACTTGTACCCGTTCTACTCCACTCAGGATTTTGTAGACTTCAATCATATGTCCCCTCAGCTGTCTCTTTTCCAAGCTGAAGAACCCTAACCGTTTTAGTCTTTCCTCATAGAAGAGGAGTTCCATCCCCTTTACCATCTTGGTCACTCTTCTTTGAACCTTTTCCAGCGCCACTATATCTTTCTTCAGATAAGGAGACCAGAATTGAACACAGTACTCCAAATGAGGTTGCACCATGGAGTGATACAGGGGCATTATAATATTCTTAGCATCCTATTTACTTAGCATCCTATTTACTTTTTTGGCTGCCGCCGCTCATTAAACAGAAGATTTCATCATATTGTCTATGATGAGAACCAGATCCTTTTCTTGGGCGCTAATCCCCAAGGTGGACCCCAGCATCCGGTAACTGTGATTTAGGTTATTCTTTCCGATGTGCATCACTTTGGATATGTCCATATTAAATTTCATCTGCCATTTGGACGCCCAGTCTTCCAATTTCCTAAAGTCTGCTTTGCAATTTTTCACTCGTCATTCCAATTTCCAGATCATTTCTAAATAAGTTACATAGCACAAGGAACTTTGTCAAAAGGTGTCTGAAAATCTAGATATACTACATCAACTGGCTTATCTTTATCCATATGTTTATTCACATATTCAAAGAAATCAAGTAAATTGGTAAAGCAAGATCTTCTTTAGGTGAACCCATGCTGACTCTATTCCATTAAATTATGTTTTGTCTATTTGTTTGACAATTTTATTTTTTATAATTGTTTCCATTATTTTACCTGGCACTGAAGTCAGACTTACCAGTCTATAATTCCACGAATCTCTCTGGAACCCTTTTAAAAATTTGTGTAACATTGGCACCCTCTAATCTTAAGGTACCACAAACAATTTTAGTGGCAGGTTACAGATCACCAATAGCAGGTCATCAATCTCATGTTTCAATACTTCAGTACCCTGGGATGTATACCATCCAGTTCAGGTGATTTATCACTTTTTAACTTGTCAGTTTGGCTTAGTACATCTTCCAGATTCACTGAGATTTCTTTCATTTCCTATCATTCTTGCAAACCATTAACAGTTCAGGTAGATCTCTTACATCTTCCATAAAGACTGAAGTAAATAATTAATTCAATCTCTCTGCTATGGCCTTATCCTCCTTGAGCTCCCCTTTTGCTCCTTGATCATCCAGCAGTCCCACTGATTTACTCATAGGTTTCTGCTTCAGATGTACCTAAAAAAATTGTTACTATGAGTTTTTGCCTTATTAGCAAGTTTCTCTTATTCTTTTAGTTTAGTTTTTTTTTTTTTTTAAATAAATGCTTTACATCTAACTTGCCTATGCTTATGTCTCTTCTTATTTTCTTTATTTGGATCCTTTTTCCATTCTTTAAAGGATTTTTTTAGCTCTTTGACTTCAGCCTTCAGCCTCTTTCACTTCAGCTTTTAACCATGCTGACAGGCTCTAATTTTCTCTTCTTTCCATCTTTGTTAATATGTGGATTACATCTGTTCTGGGCTTCCACAATAGTATTTTTAATAACATTCACACCAAGTTTACAGTCCTTTCCTTTGCCACCAGTCTTTTTAGCTTCCTTTTAACCATTTTCCTCATTTCATTGTCATCACTCTTTCTAAAATTAAATGCCGCTACTGTGGATTTCTTTAATGATGACATTACAGATATCAGCTCAAATTTGATCACATTATGATTACTGTTTCCCAGCAGACCCAACACAGTTACGTCCTGTACTAACCCCTGCATTTCACTAAGGGCAAAATCTTGTTGGTTCCTGGACCAGTTGCTTCAAGAAGCAGTCATTTATGATGTCTAAGAATGTTTCAAAAAGATTTACATAAATATATTCATAAATAGCTATACAAGGTTTTCAAGTAGAACTTATCTCGTAACAATGCTTTGGGGCAACATTTCGCCTCATGCTGTATCAAGGAGTATCCCCTACAAAATATCAACAATTACTATTATAGAACAGGTACTATCTGATATCTACAATTTTCAAAAAACCTACTCTCAAACTACCCACCTTTTGGAAACATCACCGCCATAAACATTATACTTTCAAAATGGTGGCAGCATCCCAGCTAATTCTAAATAGAAACCTTTCACTTGATTTTAGCAACCAATCAGAAACCCACAATGCAAGCATACCCATCTTTTCAAACCAATATCATCCACTCCAACTCAGCATTATTTACATACATGCATATGCAAATATTCATAAATGAGAACAATAACACTGGATAACTATGCACAAAACGATACTGATAAAGATTATGCAAAGAAACTAGGTTACTAAGAGCAAAGAACACAGCTAGTAATTTAGCACTGAACTAAGTACCAAGCCACGTGTATGCCATGCACTATAGGATATGCAGGCTTACCATTTATAAGTAGAGGCTTTCAACATGTGACACTTCTTATACTGGCAGGTAGCTGGCCTTCTCCATCTGGGGTTGTCAGACTGAATATGACCCTCTGCTGGTATCAGACCCAGGCAGGATGCACGCCAGCTTACATATAGCTATCCTTTGATGACCAGAGGTGCAGTCACTGTCTGGCAGGGTACAATCTCACTGAGTCGCTCTCTAGTGCAGTGAGATACGAGGAGACTGATCCCATAACCTGATTCAGGGCAGCTTGGATATGCACAGGAGCCTCACATAGACTCTTATCCCAGCTGTCTCTTCACACCAATGTCAGTCTTCTCTCCTGCACACAATTGAAGTTACCTTTTCCACATCTCATGACCAACTCTCCAAGACTGCCCAAATCCTTTGTTTGTCTTGTCTTTCTCTTCCTCCCACTGAGGTTTCTATCCAATAAGGGTCCTTGTTATTATGGCATTTTCTGGTCACATACCAAAGTATCTTGCAGTATTGGTCCAATGTCTGATATCATAAATTGTCCTAGAGATAAGGTTGCCAGGCACTGACTACCACTGGTCCATGCTGGAGCCGCCTTATCTCACATTCCAAGAGGGGCCCCACTTGGCTAACACACAAGCAGCTTGTGAAATTCCAAGGCTGGCAGAATTGAAAGTGATTCTTAGCCTCTCTAGGCCCAAAGCCTAAAATTGGTACCAAAGATGGTGTAGCCAGCATGGTCCTACATTGGAGTATAGAGAAATGGCACAAACATTTGGCTAAGAAGATAACAGAGATAAGAGGTTCAAAGAAAGGCATGTTGCATGATGTGAGCTATACTAACATTACATGAGCTAATGAATATGTATTTCCATGTAAAGACTGGGCTCTGGGTTCAGCAAATTTGACTCTGTCCTGTTCTGGTTTCAGGGAATGTTTTACCCAACCAGAAGGACAGACTCCCACATTTCTCCCTGCTGGTTTCTTTGTTAGTGTCTTTATAGAAGTTTGTGCTATCTTTCCTTAATGCTTTGTGTGGGAATTTGAGCTATAAGAATATTTTTTTAGTGTTTAATCATCTTCCTTTCTATGAGTGTATGAGAATAAAAGAATAAACAGATATAAAAAGAGAAGATAATTTTATATGTGCACATATGTGGGGTGTGTGTGTATGTGTATATCTTTGAAATTGTGATGGCTAAAACCAGTGTGAGGAGCTTTGGAACATTTCTGAACCCAGTTGTAGTTCTGGAGTGGTACAAAGAACCTACAGCGTCTCTACAACTTGTTGGTGGGAGCTTGAAGGTGGCTTCTATTTTAGTTTCTGATTTTGTTTTGCTTTTGCTCCAGGAGATATGATGAATCAGGAATAGTACTCACAGGGCTCTTCTCCTTTAGCCCTGATATGATCAGACCACTCTGATCATAAGAGACCTCCTCTGGTCTAATGGGACATGCCTGTAGGACAGCTTCTTTATGGTCAAAATCTGTAGGACAGCTTCTTTATGGTCAAGGGCTTCCCTCCTGAAGGATCCATTGGAAGGATAGTTCCTCTTCTACATAAAATATGTAAATATAAGTAGTGCATTCTCACGTATTGCTCCTCAAGTAGGGCCATACTTTCAGAATGTTTTAATATTTTGTAAATTCTGTACAACTTAGCTCTGTGGAAGATTCTTTCATAGTACATGAGAGATGGACTTATCCTGGAAGACAAAGCATCCTGTGAGAAAAATATGGGAGCTTTGGCACTATGTCAGAAATTTTTTTTTCTGTTTGTGTGCGTTGGTTTTTTTCATAATACAGTTGTTTTATGTTTTAATTTGTAAGCTGCTCTGAATTCCTTTTATAGATAAGGTGACTAATGCAGGTTTATAAATAAATATATGCTACTGAAGATCTTGTGAACTCCTGCATTATAGTTGAATGAAGGCCAGCTTCTGAGCATATGGACACAATTCTCATTGAAGTGAGAAAGAAAGGAGTGAGCTAAATTACTGTAGGTTATAGATAAGAAGGAGGCTTTGTTTCTTCTTCTCTTTTTGAACTGACAAGTTAGCTTCCACTGGTAAGCATTTATGATAGCAAGCAACCCATTTTGTTTTCCAAGAGATAGCAGGGCAAAGTGGAAAGGATGAAAAGCTAATTTTGCCCTTCGTTGAAGCAAAGAAGATCAGGTACATTGCAATGTTAAACTGCCTCCCTCTTTCCAGTCTTGCAAGTGACTGTGAGAGAACTTGATGAAAAACATCATGTAGCCAGCCATCTCAAATACCTCTTATATTTGTGGTGTGGGGGTGGGTGAATAAGTAAGTGAGTTTTTTAACTAGTTGTTTCCTGACAGCAGAGCATTGCCTAAACAATCTAGGGGGCCATAATGCTTTATGAACCTTGCCTGTACTTGGGAAAAGCTGTTTCGTTTTGACTAATGTGTTCAACATATTGCCCGGAGAAGTTGCATCAGGAGCGATGAAGTATAAAGCTGGCAGGCTAAAATGAAAATGCTAACATTTCTCAAGCAATCAAGTCTCACCAGCTGTAATGTGACTGAAACCTCAGTGCTATATCCTGCAACATTTTACCAACTAATTTCTTTTGGATGCACCAGTGAGGTCCATTAAAATTATAGTTTGCTATATGAAGTGCCAGATATACTAGAAGTTTCTCTGCCTTTCCTGTCAATAGAGAAGTACAACTAGACCCTAAATTTCTGAAATATGACTTGTTTTCCAATTTTAAGGTTGAACAGGTTTTGCTGCTTCTGGGAAAATGTTAACTATGAGCCTATTCAATAACTAGAAATGGGGAAAAAAAACTGGCAATGCTCTAGAGGCAATACCAAACGTCCCTTCAAAAACACTGTAGCGTAAACACCTCTGGTGAAAAACTTACACTTCTAACTCAATCATTTGAAGTTTTTTGCAAACAATAATAGATTATATGGTATAATGTGTGCTCAGAAGCCCAGAGACAGAGGTTTGAATTTATCACAACTCTTCTACAATTTCAAGATAAAAATGTAATCATTGCATTCAATTTTACTTGTTTACTTTTCTCTCTTTGCCATTTATTTAAAAAAAAAACTTTTGTGAAATGACTTAACTTAGTGAGTTAGGGGTCGTGATATGGACCGTGTTTCAGTAGCCTGTTTTAGGGAACCCAACTCATATCTCTGTTCAAAACTCCAGTTTCTGTTATGTTTTGCTGTAAAAAAACAAAAAAACAAAAACAACAAAAAGAGAGAAAAACAGTCAAATAATTCAAAATATCAGTCATACCACTGTTTAATAATTCTTCAGGTAGAAACATGGAGGGAACCTTATCTGTTGCTGGAACTTTCACAACTGACAAAAAAGGCTTCAAAGGCTTTTAAAAGGATCTGACAAGATGTGATTGGAGCAGCTGACAGGCATTTCTATTCAAAAAAGGAAGATCACATGTTACATGACACGGCAAAATACCCTTAAAAAAATCCTAGACAGAAAACAAAAGGTTCCACCCATGGGACCATGGGAAAAAGCATCAAATCAGATGAATCACTCCCCCAATACTAAGGTTCAAGTCTCCCCCCTACATCTATAAGCACAATGGACCCTTAATGGCAGTCGTAAAATTATTACAAAGGCTATTAAAAAATTTGGGGAATTTTTTTTTTATTTCAAAAACACCCACCACTCAATTTCTTTATTAAGGCTCCCTCCCCAGGGCTGACCATGTTGAGGACAATGAATCCAACATTGTTCTTTAAATCACAGATGTACTAAAGAGTAAAATCACCTCCAAGTTGCTTTGTCTGCAAAACCTCCAAAATAGTAAATCTGAAATCAATTACTGCATGGTTTAATTGTATCTAATGATTGACAAGGGAGGTATCCATAAATTGCCTTTGTAATTTACTAAGATGCTCAATAATCCTGATTTATACTGCTCGTACAGTATTTCCCATTCTTCTTGTGGGCAGGGTCATTGAATGAAATAGACCTCTCCACTGGTGTTAGTTTGAATCCTGCTTCTGCCTTCATGGTAATGATAAATCTTTTATGCTGTCCAGGGATATAGTATAGGCAGGGCAGGATTAATTTTTCAAGGGCCCCTAGACACACAAGTCCACTGGGCCCCCTGTCCCACCCCGCCCCTTCCCACTATGCCCCGCCCTTGCCCTACCCATTTATTTACCCATTTTCTTATTTACTTCTTTATTTCCACTTTATTTCTTTTTTAAAATTTTATTTTAAAATTCAAAACAAACAACAAAGATTACCATACCAGTGCCAGTGTACAATTTTTCTTCTATGCAACCTCCAAACATCTCTCCAAAAATCCCCCCTTCCTTCCTAAGGAAGAGATCTTCAGCTGGCAGGGCTTTGTGAAGTCCACCAATTTATATTTTGCATTTAGGTAGGAGGCATGGGGCATGGTGGGAAGAAAATTTAGTGCCTGTCATTTTATTGGTCTAATACATTTCATACTTAGCTTTCACAGGTTAAAACCTCTTTCTTCAGGTCAGTAAACTATACTGCTATTACAGTATCCCTGTCATAACCTGAGGAAAGGAGTTATCTGAATTAGTAAAAAATGTATTAAAATTAGTTCAATAAACAGGATCATCTTATTTCCATATTCTGTTAGTAAACGATTATCAATACAGCTACAATAATACTTTATCCTAAAGCAAAAATAAATAAATAAAACAAATAGACATTTTTTTCTATCTTTGTTGTCTGGTTTCTGCTTTCCTCATCTTCTCATCATTCTCTTCCTTCCATCTACTCTCTGCCCTCTCTCTGCTTCTTCCATATGGCATCTGCTCTCTTTCTATGCCTCTTCCAGAAAACTGCCTCTCCCTTCCATCTCTCCCTTCTCCCCCATAGTGTGGCATCTATTTTCTTCCCTTCCATCTCTCCCGCCCTCCCAGGAGATTTTAGCATCCCTCTCTATCCTCCTTTCCTCCCCTCAGATCTGGTATCTGTCTCCTTCCTTCTTTCTTCCTCCCAGGTCTGGTATCATAGAAACATAGAAATAGACGGCAGATAAGGGCCACGGCCCATCTAGTCTGCCCACCTTAATGACCCTCCCCTACCTTTCTCTGTGAAGAGAACCCATATGACGATCCCATTTTGTCTTAAAATCGGGCACGCTGCTGGCCTCAATCACCTGAAGTGGAAGACCATTCCAGCGATCCACCACTCTCTCGGTGAAAAAGTACTTTCTGGTGTCACCGTGCAGCTTACCTCCCCTGAGTTTCCATGGATGCCCTCTTGTAGCCATGGGACCTTTGAAAAAGAAGATATCTTCTTCCACCTCGATACGGCCCGTGAGATATTTGAACGTCTCGATCATGTCTCCCCTCTCTCTGCGTTCCTCGAGAGAGTATAGCCGCAACTTATCCAGCCGTTCCTCGTACGGGAGGTCCTTGAGTCCTGAGACCATCCGGGTGGCCATTCGCTGGACCGACTCCAGTCTCAGCACATCTTTGCGGTAATGAGGCCTCCAGAATTGTACACAGTATTCCAGATGGGGTCTCACCATGGATCTATACAATGGCATAATGACTTCAGGCTTATGATTGACGAAACCCCTACGTATACACCCTATGATTTGTCTAGCCTTAGATGAAGCCTGTTCCACTTGATTGGCAGTCTTCATATCTTCATTGATGATCACCCCTAAGTCCCGTTCTGCTACAGTCCTTGCTAGGATCTCGCCATTAAGGGTGTAAGTTTTGCATGGATTTTGGCTGCCAAGGTGCATGACTTTGCATTTTTTGGCATTGAAACCTAGTTGCCAGATCCTAGACCAGCGCTCCAATAGGAGTAGGTCGTGCTTCATATTGTCGGACATTGAGTTTTTGACTGTTGCATTCCTTTCTACTACATTGCATAGTTTGGCGTCATCTGCGAATAACGTTATTTTACCTCGAAGCCTTTCTGCCAAGTCTCTTATAAAGATATTGAACAGGATCGGGCCCAAGACCGAGCCCTGCGGCACTCCACTGATCACTTCCGTCATTTCAGAGGGGGTGCCATTCACCACCACCCGCTGACGCCTGCCTCCAAGCCAGTTCTCAACCCATTTTGTCAAAGTGTCACCCAATCCTATAGAACCCATTTTGCTCAACAGCCTGCGATGTGGTACGCTATTGAAAGCTTTGCTGAAGTCTAAGTATACGATGTCCAGGAGCTCCCCAACATCCAGCTTCCTCGTCACCCAGTCAAAGAAGCTGATCAGGTTGGATTGGCAGGATCTCCCCATAGTAAATCCATGTTGACGGGGATCCCGTAGATTCTCCTCGTTCAGGATCATATCCAATTGACGTTTGATTAGAGTTTCCATCAGCTTGCTCACTATTGATGTGAGACTCACCGGTCTATAGTTTGCAGCCTCCATTCTGCAACCTTTTTTGTGGAGTGGAATGACGTTAGCCGTTTTCCAGTCCAACGGGACTATACCCGTACTAAGGGAGAGATTGAAAAACGCGGATAGTGGTTCCGCTAAGACATCACTTAACTCCCTGAGCACCCTGGGGTGTAAGTTGTCTGGCCCCATCGCTTTGTTAACCTTGCGTTTAGACAGCTCACAGTAGACACTGCCTGGCGTAAACTCGAAGCTACTAAATGGGTCTACTGAACTATCCCTTGTCTGTAGCAGAGGGCCAGATCCCGGCTCCTCGCGGGTGAAGACCGAACAGAAGTATTCGTTTAAAAGTACAGCCTTTTCCGAGTCCGCTTCTATATAGTTCCCGTCTGGTTTCCTAAGGCGTACTATCCCGCCTGTGTTTCTGTTTCTGTCGCTAATATACCTGTAAAAGGATTTATCGCCCTTCTTGATGTTCTTCGCTAATGTCTCCTCGTTTTGGAATTTGGCCTCTCTAACTGCTGTTTTGACGGCTCTTGCCTTGGCCAGGTAGTCTTCTCTCGAGTCCTGATTCCCTGATTGTTTGTAAGAAATGAACGCTCTTTTCTTCTCTTTTATGAGGCCCGAGATCTCCGCAGATCTCCTTCCTTTCCCCCTGCTCTGGTATTTCCTCTCTTTCTTTTCCCCCTTCCTCCTTCCTTTTCCCTTGGTCTGGCATACCTTCCTCCTTCCCTTACCTCTATGCCCTGGCATACCTTCCTCCCTCCCTTCCCTCCATGCCCTGGCATCTCCTTTCATTCTTTCCTTTTCCTCCCTCCCTTCTTCATTTTCCTTCTCCCCTTCTCTCTCCCTCCAGTTGGGTGCAGCAATTCTCTCTCCCTCTGCTCCCTTTCCTCCTTCTGTCCCCCTGTCCCCCAGTGAGCAGTGTAGCATCTAAGCGGGTGCTCCAAGGCCTGGTGTCATGAACTTCTTTGGACAGCAGCAGCAGCATTAACAATTCGCTGCTGTTGCCGACTTTGGGCCTTCTTCTCTGTCGGGTTCTGCCTTCATGGAAACAGGAAATAGGCAGGACCCGGCAGAGAGGAAGGCCCAAAGCCGGCAATAGCAGTGAATTGTAAACACTGTTGCTGCCCGAAGAAGTTCATGATGCCAGGCCTTGGAGCACCTGGGGCAGACTGCTTCTCCTCCTCTCTCCTCCACTCCCAGTGCACCACTGTCCAAATGTTAGTTTTCAGTGGGGACCCAACACGGCAGCCGTTCTCACAAGCTGCTCCGAAGTTTTCCCTCTGCCGCAGCTTCCCATTTCCAACAGGGTAGATTGCTGCAGAGAGACAGCTTCGGGGCAGCCACCGGCAGCTTGTGAGAAACAGCTGCCGTGTCAGGGCCCCACTGAAAAGTAACAGATCAGAAAGTGAGGGAGATAGAGAAGGGGAAAAGCAGTTCAGACGGTGGGGCCTCCTGGATCTGTACATAAGAATAGTCATACAGGGTCAGCTCAATGGTCCATCTAGCCCAGTATTTGCCTGGCTCAGCTCCTCCTTCTTGATCACTTCTTTCCCCCCTCTCTTCTACCCTCCTCCTTCTTCATCTGCCAAACTCGGCTAATTATGTTTTAAACCTGATATATTGTTGTAAATCTGTATGTCAATGCGGATCCTAACCTAATTGATGTAAACCGCCTAGAACTCGTTGGGTATGGTGGTATATAAGAATAAAATTATTATTATTATCCTGCCTCCACAGTGGCCAATCCAGATCACAAGTACCAGTAAAACCCAAATAGTAGTTATTTTACTCAGACTTTCAGCTCTACCTCTTCACTTTTTCCTCTTAGCTGTTTATACTGTATTCTCTTTATTCTATTTATGTACCTTCCCATTTGTAGTTTACTCTCCAATTCTTCCTTCCTAGCCTGTTACCTTAATTTCCCTCTCCCGCTTACCTCCACAGCCCAACCCCCTTCTCCTCCTTTCTCCATCCACTGGGGAAGAGAATTGGTATTGTTTTGTAAAAACTGGACAGCAGGAGAAGCAGTAACTACAGGAGACAAACACTTTCTGCTTACCACTGTGAAACTACCCCAACACACAGGTAGCTCAAACCCTATCCTTACACAGATGTTGTGGGCAATAAAACGGGACTTAATTCTCCTTCGTGCTTTCCCATGCCTTTTATTTGTTTTCTCTGCCTCACCTCTCTTGCCTGTCACCCCTTACTTTCGCTCTGAAGAACCCGGTGGCAAGGCCAAACCCTCAGGCTGTTTTGTCCGTTCTGGGGGAAACATCTGCACCAATAGAATAAACAGCAACTACCGAGATCAAAAGGCATGAAATTAGTGCCTCGCTCGAGATGAAAAGAAGAGAAAAACGGGCAGCTGTCCAGTTTGCCTTCCCTTAACGCTGGCCCTGAGGGGGTGGGGGGGGTGGAGGAAAAGAGTCCTCGCCGATCTCAGAGACCTTCTATCTTTGGCCGTCCGGCATGCACTGCACTGTGTATGCACGAGGAGAGAGGAGGTTCCAGCGCAGCATCAGGTGACCTGCCGGCATTTGTTTACGAGGCTGTGCGTCTCCACAATGACTGCCACAGCTGGGTCCTCTGGAGCAGCGCAGCACTGATTTTTAATTTTTGCTCTCCTGCTGCCACCCCCCGCAACACTAAAACCCGGACAAATTCAAAATCTGCCCGACGCTTCTTCCCTTCACTGTGTCCTGGTACATATCCAATATAAATGCACACAGAATACACAGTTCAAATAGACAAATCCAGTAGTTAGGAATTAATCTATTTAAAGAATTACACAGTACTGATAAAAGGATTCTTCCTTCTTGTACCTCCTGGACACAAACAAGAGGTAAAGAACACACATTTCTTTTATACACCATAATTAATTGTCAGAGAAATCTCAAAATACCATACTCAGAGCATTTGTTCCCTGCAGGGAAGTACTCCCCATGACTCCTCATTGAAATTCATCTGAAAATAAACTAAAGGAATTAGGTAACATCCAGCAATGTGCAGATAACATGTGCAACCAATTTTCCCTTTTTTGGTTCCTTTGATTACTCAGTAGGCTTCACCAGGATTCCAATAATTCTTTTGCATCCTAAAGGCCTGGGATTTTTCACTTTGGGCCCCAATCACCTTCTCAGTACAGAAGATGAAAGAAGAACTAGTACAAAGGTCATGTGTGTAGTTTGACATATCACTTTCTAGAGACACTTCCCAATCGAGGGAGTGTCTGTGAACCATCACTTGGAGTCTGTACTTTAATGCCTTTAGTAGGGCATCAAAGGTGACCCCCTTCGGTAATGTTGGACTTTATTGGGAAATATGGAGAGCATCTAAACATAACCCTGAATTACAGGCAAAAGCTGAAACTGAGATGGAAATATCATTCTTTGACACAGTCTTCTGAGGCGGGAGCTCAGTGATAAAAGTTAAGTTTCTGATCCAATTTCAATTTTATGAAATGAAATGTCATCTAAGAAGAAATGTCAGTGAGAGAGGATCAAATGTGAGAAGGCATGAGTACTGAAGAGTAAATAATCAGTTGGGCGTTATCTGAAAAGAGCTGATATCTAAGCTTAAGGAGGGAAATAAGATTTCCAAGTGGATGGGCATAGCCTGAAAATGGAAAAGTACCTTAGAGCAGATCCCTGAGGCACATACTTCCAGATAACTCTAAAGAAACAGATATTGAGATAAGATTCACAATGCAACAGCACAGTATAATGTACACTATAATCAAGAAGCTGGTAAGAATGGCACCACAGGAAAAAAAAATCCATGTTTTGTTGATTTTTAATAAAATCATGAGATCCAATTTGGCATTCTTCTCTTAATATTAAACTAATGCAAACTGGGAATGGGGAATATTGGAACGTTTTGGATATAACTATTGTAAATCAAATTATTCATCTGTCAGCTGTAAGGTGATACCACTGCATGCAGTCTGTGATACATTCATGCAGGATTGTAAACCTAGTTATACTTTTTCTCTTTGACTTCAGTAATCTCAGTGTAATACGGGAGAGATCTTCAGGACTGAAACTGAGTGTCTTAGATCAGATGCATTTGGTATATTATTTTTTGTAAACCACTATAATCCGGCATGTCAGTAATGGTGGTATATTAAATTTATTACTAAACATCTATATCTATATATCTATATCTATATATATTCTATGTTTTTATATATATATATCTGTCTATGTTATGTAATATACACAGTGTTGTTTGAATGTTCTGATTTGTGCTTATTAGATGCTTAAGTATTATGTCTCCCTTGTAGTACGTATTCTCTCTTTTATTTAAATTTTAATGCTAAGTATATTTTTGAAATGGTTTCATGGTAGTCCTATTATTAAATTTCAATTTACTGAATTAAACTATCTTATTGTTGTTTATATTTGGTCTTTTTACCACTGTTATACTGGTAACAAAATTATAAGTTTTATGTTGAATTATACCTGCTGTACACCACCTTGGGTGAATCTCTTCATAGAGACAGTTAATAAATCTCAATAAATAAATATAGAGATGAACTTATTCTTTGTCGAAGGTCTGCAAAAGAGCATACAAACTGCAAATTATGGGGCTCATAATTGAAAGAGAAGAACGTTCAAAAACTGGCCTAAGTCAGCACTTGGACGAACATTGTCAAAATAAGTCCAAGTGCCGATAATAAAAACGGGTTTTGGACGTATTTCTAAACGACCTAGGCCTTCATTGTGCCTCTGAATGACCAAAGTTAAATGGTACATTTCAGGAGGCGTGTCGAGGGCAGGATTTGGGCGGGACGTGGGCAGGCTTAGACTTAGTCGTACTGCATGTATAACCAAAAGTTATATAGCACAGGATCGATGGAACTTGGACGTTGTGACTTAGACCATTTAAAATGTGGTCTAAATCACAAAAACCCACCTAAAGTGACCAGATAAGCACAGCAAACACATAATACAGACCCCACACACTACCCCAGTGGTCACCGACCCCCCCCCTACCCTCCACCCCTATAAAAAATATTTAATCACAACTTGAAAATTGTGCCTCCAGAACATCATCACCTGGCAGATTGGCATAGGAAAGCCTAGTCGTGCTCCATAGAGGCATCTTAAGCCCTCTTGGGGGTGGGTTAGGGACCCATGGAGAAGAGGACCCATGCCCAAAAGCCCCTGTAATCACTGTATTGATATTGAAACAACCCCCAAACCCTTTTGTACTGGCATATAAGTGGCTCCTGCAGCCATAAGGGTTATTGAGGTGGTAGATAAGTGCATCTAGGGGATTCTGGAGGTGGTTTGGGGGGAGCTGTACTGAGATGAAGACATGGCACCCTTTTTGTGAAGTTCAAGGTACCCCACTATTTAGGTACCCTGTCTGGGTGTTCAGTCCATCATTTTGCAGACTCCTCCCACGTCCAATAGGGCTTATTCTAGGCGTTTTTGACTTGGACGAAAAGTTGGATGAAAATGTTGTATAAAGATGGATGATTTAGCAACTTGGACGATCAGATTGACAGGACTTATACTTAGCCGATTTTTGAAACAAAAAAAATGTGGACATATTTTTCGAAAATGTATCCTAAGCTGTTTTTTACTTTGGACAACTTGCGACCTAGACGAAAACGGACTTAGACGTTCCTTTTGATTATGCCCCTCCATGTGTCTTTTCCAAAGAAAAAAATTAAGATCTCCAACATTAAAGTTAAATATATCTAACATACCAAGAACTAGAGCTTATGGTGTCATGATAAGTACATTTGGGAGCTTGTTTTATCAATTTTGCATTACAGGAAAAATATAAGTTTTTGGGTTGTTTTTGCCCAGCAAAGAACTGCTGTCTGAATTTAACCCAATAATTCTGCTACATATGAACGGGGCACCTAGCCCAGGAGCAATGGAACACTTTGATTACAGAGTCCAATAAAATCAATAGCTTATGCTCTGTAGTGTAAAATATTGATTGGGTCATAACTTTTCCTCCCTCCCTCCCTACCCCCACCTTCCCATACACACAATTTTGCTGTTTATATGCAGTGTTGCCCAAGTTGTATTTATTTATTTTGTTTGTTATTCCATTCGCCCCAAAGAGCTCAGAACGGGTTACAGGCTAGCATACATAATATACAGTTTACAGGTTGCAATTTGTCATAGTTACGGTGCAAGGTTTTTCAATACAAGTTTTTGTCCTAACTTAACACAAACTAGGGAACTAAAGCCAATATACATAATATACAGTTTACAGGTTAAATTTGTCTTTTATGAGGTACTTTGTCAAATGCCTTTTGAGAATTCAAATACACAATATCAACCAGTTCACTAAGGAAGCCCTGATTGGCTGAGGCCCCTCAGGCCCCTCCCAAGAGAGGCATCCGAAGCACCCCAGCCAATCAGGGCCTTAGACCCTTTGCATCACATGATGCACCGGGACAGGGCCTAATGCCTCAGACTTGTCGCGGGAGGCATTGGAGAAGGAGGGATTGAGCACCCCTCCTGCTCCGTTAAAGGTATGGGGAGGGGGCATCCAGGGGGGGGTGGCAGGAAGGAGTTGGCATCCCTCTTGCCATTTGTTTTTGAGTGGGTGGGTGGGTAGGCATTGGAGAAGGAAAGATTGAGCACTCTTCCTGCTCCATTAAAGGTACGGGGGGCAGGGGGGACCAGAGATGGGGTATCCCTTGGGTGGCAGGAAGGAGTTGACATCTCTCCTGCCATTTGTTTTTGGGTGGGTGGGTGGGTGGGAAGGCATTGGAGAAGGAAAGATTGAGCACGCTTCCTGCTCCATTAAAGGTATGGAGGGCAGGGGGTACCGGAATCAGGGCGTCCCTTAGGTGGCAGGAGGGAGTTGGCATCCCTCCTACCATAGGTGGCGATGGCAGCATCGGGCATCATCGCGGGGGGGTGGGGGGGATGACAGGTTTTTGCTGAATATATAAAAAAGGAAGAATTCTTATTTTATATTTTCTGCAAAAGCGCATTGCAAGCCCGTGGTTTTAAAGGGCAGGTTAAAACCACAGGCTTGCACTGTGGAGATAAGCAGGAGAGTCAGGGCAGAGAGCAGGAGATCGGGCTAAGAGCAGGGTTTTTTCACAAGCAACTGGTCCTCACCAGTCGCTTGTTTTTGGATTGGCCAGCCCGTCGGTATGACAGAAAAATGTTAGTGAATCCTGTCCTTCCCACCTTGCATGCCATTTCCCCTCATTTGCATGTACGGATCAAAATTGGATCAGAGGAGAGGTTAGTAGAGGAAAATTGGGTCGTAAACCGATTGGTACACAATCGGTTTGCTTAGTGAATCTAGCCCAAAGAGGCAAATCAGCAAGAGAGGGGGTAGAGCTTTTCACCTCCTACATTTATAAGTCTGAGACTTGTTCTAAATATAGCAACTCTTGTTTTTTGGGGTGTTTTGTTTTTGGTTTTTTTTAAAGCATCTATTCTTAAATACACATTTTTCCAGCATCTTTCTCTCCATTCTTAATTGATAATGAAGGTGTTAGACTAATTCCATCTACTATTCCTGTAAGTGTATCTGGCTTCTTTGTTCCATTCAAGTAACATATCTTCTTGATAAACAGTCCAGGCTGACTGGTATATGGATTCTGTGCAGGAGCTTATAGGATCTATCTGCATCAATATTCCTGAGTCGGATCGATATAATGTCCCATAGGCCTTTGCTGACATTGGTTAGACCAGTGTTCTTCAACCGCCGGTCCGTGGACCGGTGCTGGTCCCCAAAAAATCTTGCCGGTCCGTGAAGGATTCGGGTCCCCACCACAACAAAAAGTGCCGGTTTCAGCTGACATGCAACTTCCTGTTGCCGTTGCTATGCCGGGACTCCTGCCTTCTACTGCCGGGACTCCTGCTGCCTATGCCTCCTGCTCCTGCCTTTGTCTTTGCACCCCCAGACCAGCAGCGGCAGCTCTGTGTGCTTTTAACTTCGGCACACAGCTGCCCCTAAGCAGTAGTTTAGCCGTAGTTTCATGAGACAGTCTCAGGGCCTTTACTAGGCTGGCCCGCTTCGATGATGCGATGTGGGCCTGCCTACCAAAGGCCCTGAGGCTGCCTCATGAATCCGCAGCTAAACTACTGCTTAGGAGCAGCTGTGTGCCGAAGTTAAAAGCACACAGAGCTGCCACTAGCCTACACAGAGGAAACATTTGCTGGAGAGGGAAGGAGGGAAGGGAGAAGGGGTACTCCTGGACAAGGGAGGGGAAGGGGGTACTGCTGACAGGGGAGAAGGGAAGAGAGTTACTGTTGGATAAGGGGAGGAGGAAAGGGAGAAGGTACTGCTGGACAGTGGAGGAGGAAAATTGGAAGGAAACAGCTGGCAGGGAGATTCAAGGAGGGGAAGGATTCAGGATGGAATGGAGAGATCAGATGAGGGAAAGGGGAGATACAGAGGAATGAGAAAGTAGAGAGAGATTGATGCTGGGAAGGGGGTCAGATGAGAAATGATAGAGGAACAAAGATGCTAGATCTGGTGAAGAGATAAAAATGAAGAGAGCTTTTCAGCAAATTGTAGCTCTATCCTTCTCTCCCCCCTTCTACACATAAGTTCATGTAATCCTTTTTCTTCTTCTCTACCCACTATTTTAAGTTCTTGTAAACCGTGTCGAGCTCCATTCTCATGGAGATGATGCGGTATGTAAACTTAAGGTTTAGATTAGATTAGATTAGATGTGAAAAGGAGAGAGGGGACACAGGCTGGATGGAAAGGGAAGAGGGGCATAGAAAGAAGGCAGATACCATAAGGAAGGGGGAGAGGGCAGACAGTGGATTGAAGGGGCAGACGCTGGATGGAAGAGAGTGAAAAGACGATGAAAGCAGAAACCAGAGACGACAAAAGGTAGAAAAAAAATAATTTTATTTCTATCTTGTGATTAGAATATATCAGATGTGAAATATGTATCCTGCTAGAGCTGATGTTATATATAACTGGGGAGTGCAAAGCCCAGGCAGTGCTTCTTTAGCTTCCAGTTGGCTTAGGGCTCTCTCTGACCAGGGGGCAGTTGCCCTAGTTGCACTCCCCCTAACACCATTCCTGCCATGTGTGACTGTGGTATTCTGTTAGCATGATATTTGTGTAGCATTCTGTAATAATTTGGCTTATTCAGTTTTCTTGATAGTAGAAAGGATATATGTGAAGGGGAGGGGAGACGGGGGTTTTGTTGATCCTTGCCCTATATTATTTCTATTTATAAAATGACAATTGTACAGAATATTGTTTCTTTTTATACTTTAATAAAATATGTTTAATATTGAATTATAACTATTTGAGGCTTGTGCGGATGGGTTCAGATGGTTAGCGGGACCGAGCTCGCGGGGACGGGGCGGCGATGTTTTTTTAAAAAAAAATTTCAGTCTTAGTAGTTTGCCGGTCTATGAAATAATTATTTTATTTTCGCCAGTCCATAGGTGTAAAAAGGTTGAAGAACACTGGGTTAGACCATGCTGATAAACAGCACTCAGCAATGCAAGGCTAACAGGTGGGACTAGGGAGGGCTTATGACTTGGGACATTTTCTGCCAAAATCAAATATTTAGAAATAAATCCAGAACACAATTTGGATGCCTGGGACTAGACCTGTTTTAAAATCAAATGCCAAAAAGGTGCCCAAACTGACTAGAATACCACCGGGGGATTGTAAACATTGCCCCCTCATTCTCCCAGTGATCACAGACCCCCCCCTTGGACCCCCCAAAGATGTGACTGAAACATTACATACCTGTCTGTATGACAGCATCAGATGTTATGGGTTAGCAAGCTCAGGGTCCTGTCTGGAGGGGCTTTGCAGACTAGATGCAATTGTCAGAGCACATTTGTCGTGCACAGATTTGTCAGTGTACCCATCACACATGTGTGTGATGTCCGCGCATGTCCGGAGACCCTCCAGCTGCGGCCCCAAGTTTAGTGCGTTGCGGCTTCAAAAGGTTTGCGACACACTGGGTTAGATTAAAAAGGCAACAATGTATGAAGTTTTGGATTTTCAAAATGTTGCATGTAGTGTTACCTGGGAAAGGTACTGGCATGTACAGTGGGAGCATCAATCACTGCAGCAGAGAATCTGAGAACAAGTAGCTGACACTTATACAGTATATGGTTCCCAGCAGGCATAAATCCTGTCAGAGAATTAAAAAAATATATACACACATGCATTCCCATTGTAAATTTTGGGTAAAAATGGTATGGTAGCTGTGTCCACTTTTAAGGGTAATATGTAGAAATAAACCATAAATGAAATAAGGTGATACCATTTTTATTGGACTAACCTAATGCATTTTTTTATTAGCTTTCAAAGGTAACCTTTCCTCTGATCTAAAGAAAGGTTACCTTTGCAAACTAATTTAAAAAATGCATTGTTGGTTCCATGAAAAGATATCACTTTATTTCATTTATCTTTTGCTTTATTTCTATATATTACAATGTAAAATTGTATTTTTAAACCTGTGAATTCTGTGGCAACTCCTTAAGTAAATTGCTGCATTCTAAAATCAGCATTTTTTTTTTACAAGTGTATGCTGTCTCCACATGCAAATTCCAGTATTCACACATACAAGTACATTCGCTGTTTAAGGTTTTTGAAATGACTTATACACTATGGGCTCCTTTTACTAAGCTGCGCTAGCGTTTTTAGCGCACGCTAAAAGATTAGCGTGTGCTAACCCCGCGCTACACAAAAAATACTAACACCAGCTCTATGGAGGCGTTAGCATGTAGCGCGCACTAAAACCGCTTGCACAGCTTAGTAAAAGGAGCCCTATGTATGTTCAGATTAATATTGTAAGTTTTGGAATTAAACAATGTTGTTGAACAAAGATTTGTAAAGATGAGTTTTAAAAAAAATTATGCTGTATTTTATCACTGTTATGTATTTTATGTTTTTATTGTTGTAAACAATTTAATACATTTGTGTAAGGCAATAAGAACATAAGAATTGCCGCTGCTGGGTCAGAGCAGCAGTCCACTCACACGGCGGCCCTTAGGTCAAAGACCAAAGCCCTAACTGAGACTAGCCTTACCTACGTACGTTCCAGTTTAGCAGGAACTTGTCTAACCTTGTCTTGAATCCCTGGAGGGTGCTTTCCCCTATAACAGCCTCCAGAAGAGTGTTCCAGTTTTTTACCACTCTCTGGGTGACGAAGAACTTCCTTACGTTTGTACGGAATCTATCCCCTTTTAACTTTAGAGAGTGCCCTCTCGTTCTCTCTACCTTGGAGAGGGTGAACGTTTCAATCTATCCCCTCTCAGTCTCCTTTTACTACCTGCTGTAAATGCTAACAGCAGCTTAAAAGGGCTTAGTGTGGGATGCACTGAGGCATCCTATGGTAAAAGCCAAATGAGTGACCACAAACCATGCTCTGAAATGTTTTTATTTTTTTCTGAAGGAGCATTTCTGGGAGAAGACTATGGGCATCACAGCATGAATTAGCTCAACCAGGTTACTGTGTTCTAACTGATTAGCATGTAAGCCCTTACCACCTACAAAATGCTGTAGGTGACAGTAAGGGCTTGCACACTTATTTTTGGTAATGGTGGTGTGCTAATGGAAATATCAGCACATGGCTATTAATTTGGAAAATGGAAAATCGGGCATCTGGAAAACCCCATATTAAGGGCAAGCAATCGTTACTTTTAACCGTAACTTAGGGCTCCTTTTACTAAGGTGCGCTAACGTTTTTAGCGCACACAGGAAATGACCGCGCGCTACGTTTCTAGAACTAATGCCAGCTCAATGCTGGCCTTAAGGTTTAGCGCACGCGGCAATGTAGTGTGCGCTATTCCGCGCGTTAAAGGTCTAGCGCACCTTAGTAAAAGGTCTCCATAATGAATTAAATTAAATCAAATTAAAATGTATTATTGCAAACCTTAATTTGGCTTGTAGTGTGTTAATTTTCCCCTTGATCACTAAGGACTTTCTGTGCTTTTCTTTTCCTCTTTTCTTTCTTGTATCTTCATAATAATCTTTATTTCAGTTACTTGACCTAATGAAAACTTCTACAACACTTTTGCTGCTGCAACTTCTACTATTATTTTGACTTTTCTGTATTGCTACCAGACATATATAGCATTGCACTAATAATATAAAAGATAGAATTAAAACAAGAGGCTTTGGGAAATGTTTTATAGTAATCATGATTAAAAAAACAAACCAAAAAACAAAACAGAGTTTAATACAATGAGTAGAGGCCAGGAGGAGATGTTATGTTATATAGAAAAAGGAAAAGTGATAAGATAATGCTGAATGAATGCACTTGTGGATGACTGTGGGAAGTTGGACCTGGGTAGTTAATCAGATAGGGAGGTAAGAATAGGGATGGCTGAATTTTGAATTATTTGGTGTGAAAGATATTTAAGTAAGAGGCACAGAAGAAAAATGTTGCAATAGTCTATGTGAGAGGCAGTGAAAAAAGCATGAGAATACTGAGGTTGCTTTCAAAGCAATGGCTGCCCTACTAAAAGGCCACCTGAGTCATACTTTGAAGCTAGTGTTTATGATGCATAGAATGTATTGCATAGATAAAATAGCAATATTGCATACTACGAGTATGAAGTTTAGATGTTTTTGTAAGCCTATATAATTTTAAAATTGAGACATTTTTTTTCTTAATTCTCAGGTTATTTTTGAAGTCATTACTTCTGGACACCATGGATATTTAGCTATTGATAAAGTGGAAGTTAAAGGACATCCATGTGGTAAGTGATTTTCTGTTTCGTTTATCTGTTTATTCTCTTGAGGTTAATTAATTATTATAATCTTTTAGAATGCATCTGCATATAAAACCAGCTTTACATACAGAGATAAAGCTCTTATAAAACTGTAGAGAGGTATACACATATAAAGATAGATACAAGGAATGAGTTTTTGTTTATTTAAAGTTCTCTAATGCAATGATTCCCAACCCTGTCCTGGAGGAACACCAGGCCAATCGGGTTTTCAGGCTAGCCCTAATGAATATGCATGAGAGAGATTTGCATATGATGGAAGTGATAGGCATGCAAATTTGCTTCATGCATATTCATTAGGGCTAGCCTGAAAACCCAATTGGCCTGGTGTTCCTCCAGGACAGGGTTGGGAACCACTGATTTAAAGGACCAAAAGAAATGTCAAAATAAAGATAGGACAGAAACTAATCATATAAAAGTAAAGCAAATAAAATCAATGAGTCAATTGAAAAGTAAAGAAAATAGTAAATAAGAATAAAGAAAGCAATAAAACTCATGGCCAGCCTGTCCACTAGATTCCAAATGCCTCCATTGAGAAAAATGGCCATTTAACCCTACCCTTTGTTTTCTGTCCGATAACCAATTACTAATCCATAACTGAACATTGCCTTCTCCCATGACTCTAATTTTCTCAGGAGTCTCTCATGAGGAACTTTGTTAAAAGCTTTTTGAAAATCTAGATAAACTACATCAACCGGCTCACCTTTATCCACATGTCTAGTCACACCTTCAATGAAGTCAAGCAAATTGGTGAGCCAAGACTTTCCCTGACTGAACCTATGCTGACTCTGTCCCATTAAATCACGTTTGTCTATGTGTTCCACAATTTTATTTTTTATAATTCTTTTCACTATTTTGCCTTACACTAAAGTCAAGCTTACTGGTTTATAATTTCCCGATCTCCCCCTTTTTAAAAATTGGTATAAATTTGGCCACCGGTATGACAGACAGCTTTAGTGACAGGTTACAGATCACTAACAGCAGAAGAGCAGTTTCATGTACGAGTTCTTTCAGTACCCTGGGATATATACCATCTGGTCCAGGTGATTTATCACTCTTTAACTTGTCAGTTTGGCTACATATGTCTTCCAGGTTCACCAAGAATTCTTCAGTTCTTTTGCATCATCACCCTTGAAAACCATATCCAGTTCAGGTAGATCTCTTATATCTTCTTCTGTAAAGACTGAAGCAAAAAATTCAATCAGTCTCTCCACTATGGCCTTATCCTTCCTGAGCACCCCTTTTGATCCTTGATCATTCAACGGTCCCACAGATTTCCTCACAGGTTTTGTGCTTCTGATGTACCTAAAAATATTGTTACTATGAGTTTTTGTCTCTTTGGCAAGTTTCTCTTCATATTCCTTTTTAGCTTTCTTTATCAATGCTTTGCACCTAACTTGCCAGTGCTTTTTTTCTCTTCTTATTTTCTTCATTTGGATACTTTTTCTGATATTTAAAGGATTTTTTTTTTGTCTCTAATAGTCTCTTTCTCTTCACCTTTTAACCAACCATACTAGCTACAGCCTCAGTACCCTGAGGTTGTGGGTTTGAACCCAAGCTGCTCCTTGTGACCCTGGGCAAGTCACTTAATCCTCCCATTGCCCCAGGTACATTAGATAGATTGTGAGCCTGCTGGGACAGATAGGGAAAAATGCTCGAGTACCTGAATAAATTCATGTAAACCATTCTGAGCTCCCCTGGGAGAATGGTATAGAAAATTGAATAAATAAATAAAGAATACATCTGGTCTGAACATCCATGATGATATTTTTAAATAACAACCACACCTGGTTTATAGTCCTAATCCTTTTAGCTTCATTTTAACCATTTTCCTCATTATATTGTAGTCACTCTTTTGAAAATTAAATGCTTCTACAGTAGATTTATTTAGGGACGTCAGCTCAAATTTGATCACGTTATGGTCACTGTTCCAAAGGACCCAAACAGTTACCTCCCATACTATGCCCTGTATTCCACTAGAGACCATATCTAAAATAGTGCCCCCTCTTATCAGTTCCTGGACCAGTCATTCCAAGAAGCAGTAATCTATTATTTCTAGGAATTTTACCTCCCTAGCTCTCCATGACGTAACAACTAACCAGTTGATATTGGGGTAAGTGAAATCACTTATTAAACTGTTGCCAAGTTTGCCAGCTTTCCTAACTTCTGAAAACATTTCTTCATCTCTGTGGTCATTCTGTCCCTGGGTACAGTAGTATAATCCTATCTGTATAGTCCTTCCCTTCACAAATGACATTTCTATCCATATGGGTTCCACACTGCTATCTACTGTATTTTTCGCACCATAAGACGCACCCTCCTGTAGAGGAAGAAAAACGAAGAAAAAAATTCTGAGCCAAATGGTGTGCCCTGTACCCTGTCCCCCCTCTGGGTATTCTAGTAATAGGCTGGGACAGGGTACAGGGCACGTCTAGTAGTGGGCACGTCTAATGTTAGGCATGTCTAGTGGCAGCCAGGCAGCCAGCTCCCATCCAATGCCCAACCAGCCAACCCACCCCCAAGCCAGCCAGTCCCCAGCCAGCCTCCAAGCCAGCCAGCCAGCCCCAAGGCAACCAGCCAGCCAGCCAACTAACCAACCCACCCCAAGCCAGCCAGCCCCCAGTCAACCCCGCCAGGCAGCCAGTCCCAAGCTAGCCAGAAAGCCCAAAGGCAGGCAGGCACACACTCCCCCCCCCCCCCTGGTACCTTTTTTGCCATCCAGGCAGTCCAGCGCGCTTTCCGTGCTCCTGCATTGGTTCCTCTGCTCTCTTCCGTCAGCGTCAGAGCGGTGCACGAGGCAGGCAGGTGCTTTTTGCGTGCCTGCTTGGTCCCACACTGCACTCTGAATGGCTGCCTGTCAGTTCTCATGGGACGAGAACTGACAGGCAGCCATTAAGAGTGCAGGGAGGGACCAAGCAGGCACGCAAAAAGCATGCGCCTGCCTCGTGTGCCGCTGACACTGCTGGAAGAGAGCAGGGGAGCCAAGGCAGGAGAGCAGAAAGCACGCTAGACCACCGGGATGCCAAAACAAGATACAGGTTTTGTTTTGGTTTTTTTTTACATTTGTTCCTTAAGACACACCCTTATTTCCACCCCCTTTTTTGGGGGTGGAAAAAGTGAATCTTATGGAGTGAAAAATACAGTATGTCAAGCAGAATGTTTATTTTGTTTTATTTAGTTCCCTGTTTAACATATAGCAGAACCCCCTTCTAGTGGTTAGAGCTACAGCCTCAGCACCCTGTGGTTGTGGGTTCAAACAAAAGAAAAAATCAACTTATAAACCATATAACCGTGAGGATCTATGCGGTTTACAAAAGATTATTCTATTTCACAAATTAAACTCTTAGAAAAATTAGTTAATCTAGAAAACAAATAAGTTTTTAGATGCCTTCTGAAATCCAAGTATGAAACAGATACAGAGAATAGTTGCTTAAAATCTTTATCCCAAACAGCGGCTTGATATGCAAGCGTAAGTTTGTGATATCTTTTAAACTTGTAACCCTTTATTGATGGATAAATGAAAAGAGCATGAACTTTGCTAGAATGTTTTAGATAAGAGACCATGAATACATCCAACAGATACGAAGGAGCCTGACCTATAATAGATACATCTGTAACAATGCTGATCCTTGTGATCCTGGGTAAGTCACTCAATCCTGCATTGCCCCAGGTACGTTAGATAGATTGCGAGCCCACTGAGACAGATAGGGAAAATACTTGAGCACCTCACTGTAAACCGCTTATACAACCTTGATAGGTGGTAAATAAATACCTAAACAAATACAATATTGATATCGTAGCAATATAATTGTAACCAGGTAACATTGTGTTCCATTGATGGTCCTCCTTCCACCAGGTCTCTGAGATGCCTATAACCTACCTCTTTGTTCAATGCTGTAACTCTTATTTTATTTTTAGGCTTTTAACATTTGAATACAGACACTTCAAATTGTATTTTTCCTTGTATCTACAGGCTGGTGAGAAGATGATAGGGATAATTTGAGTCCTTTAATCTGCCTTCCTCTTAAACATACCTGGCTTTCTTTCACCATTATTGAAATTTCTCTATTAGGACTCCCTAAATATCCTTGTTCATTAGGATCCTTAAAGAATACGCTACACCAAACCATTTGCTCCTGGACAACTGTCAGCAATCCTGCCCCCCATCTTAGTTTAAAAATTGCTCTATCTCCTTTTTAAACAACAGCATCAGTCTGGTTCCTTCCTGGTTAAGGTAGAGTCCATCCTTTCAGAAAAGGCTCCCTCTTTCCCAGATGCCCATTCCCTAAGAAATCTAAATCCTTCATCTCTGCACCATTGTCTCAACCACTCATTGAGACTTTGGAGCTCTGCCTTCCACTTGGGTCCTACGTATGGAATGGGGAACATTTCTGAAAATGCTACCCTGGAGGATCTGGATTTCAGTTTTCTACCTAAGAGCCTAAAGTTGGCTTCTAGAACCTCCCTCATCTATTTTCCTATGTCATTGGTACCTACATATATCAAGACAGCTGGCTCCTCCCCAGCACTACCTACAATCCTAAGTGATGTGTGAGGTCCACCATCTTCACACCAGGCAGGCAAGTGACCAGGTGATTCTCTTGCCCACCAGCCACCCAGCATTTACATGCCTAATAATTGAATCACCAAGTATAACAGCTGTCCTAATCCTTCTGTCCTGGGCAGAAGCTCCTATAGACACATCCTCAGTGCGAGAGGATATTGCATCCCCTGGTAGGCAAGTCCTGGCTACAGGATTATTTCCTACTTCACCAGGACGGTGCTTTCCTTTTAGGATACCTCCTTCCTCCAAGGCAGCACAAAGACTGCCAGACTGGAAGTGGGACTTTTCTACAATGCATTCTACAATGCATCTTTTCTACAAGGTATCTCTGGTTCCTCTATATATACCTCTCTGTCTTTCTCAGCTCTTCCAAGTCTGCTATTCAAGCCTCAAGGGAACAGACTCAATCTGTGAGAGCTAGGAGCTTTTTACAGTATGCACACATGTATAACTTCTCACCAACTTAGAGAAAATCATAGATATGACACTCACGGCCTCTTTTACTAAGCCACGCTAGCGGCCCCGAAGTCCATAGAGATTTAAAGGGCTTCGGGGCTGTTGCTGCGCAGCTTTGTAAAAGAGGCCTTCAGTGCAAAAGACTGGATAGCACCCCTCTTGCTGCTGGACTACTGTCTGCATCTTACAGCTTGTTCCATTCCTATAATGAATGAAATTGTCATTTCCCAAATTAAATTGGGAATACTCACTGTTCCCAATAAAGCTGGGTCTAAAGTTAATGTATAGTGATGGTTAGTAGGCTCCTTTATCTGAATAGTCTTGCTCTTCCCAGCCTTATGCTTCCCCATGAAAAAAGTACAGGACTTCTTGCTCCTCAGTTCCTCCAAAAGGGCAAGGCCTGCCCCTCTGGTCATGTCCCTTCAGGCACATACCCACAGCTATTTACCCATGGCCGTGTTCCATGGCAGTAGTGACAAGATGTAGGTTGAGGCAGTGACCTCTTGTTGATATCACACTGAAAGCCAACCATGGTAGTGCCTGCATCTAGCACAGAAGCCTCTGGTGTCAACTCCTACCTCCACCCCCCAATATAAATAAATTCTCAAACAACTAGTACTGCTGTAGAGTTCTGTACAGAAACTATATGTAAACAGAATACCATGCCTCGATCACATGCAAAATATAGACAAACCCTCACCAAGTACAGAAGAAGGAATCAGAACCATGCATTGGAAGTGAAAGCCTACTAAGTGTGATTTACTACCTCTACAACCTGAGAAGGCGCATAGCATCGGGTTTTATGTAATATAGCCGCATCTCCCCCATCCCCTTTATTCCCTCCATCCCTTGCAGTCTAGGAATCCTCTCTTGTACGCACTCTCTCCTTCCTAAATGGTCTCACATCTTCCCCCTCTCTCCAACTACCCTCCAATGATCTGACATCTCTCTCCCTGGTTCCCTTATCATAGTCTGATATCTCTCATGTCCACCCTCATACAGCAGATTCATTATCTCCCCTACCCCTCCCTTCATCTCCTCTCCATGGGTTCAGCACCTCTTTATTGTCCTCTCCCAGAATTCTCTCCCCCCTCCCCCCCCCAGGTCTATCAAAACATGAGCTATTCAGCAATAGCAGCAATAATTGCCTGGGCTGATCCAGAGCCTTTCCTCTGCCATGTCCTTCCCCTGCCATGTCCTTCCCCATGCAACTTCCTGTTTACTCATGAGAGAGAGACAGCAGAAAAAAGCTCTGGATCAGCTTGCTATTTTTTTGCCATTCTAGATTAACATCTCAGATTTGACAGATTTTGAGGAGAGGGGTGAGATGCTATGGAAGAGCAAGAGGAAGCTGCTGGAATCACGGCAGGAAGGAGGAGAGTAGGGTTACCAGATTTTAAATAAAATCTGGACCCATAGCCCCGCCCCATTCCACACCCTCAACTTGTTCTTGTCAGTTGGGATGGCATCTGCGCATGTGCAGTTGCAAAGTGATGATGTCATGTATGTGTGCATGTGACATCACCGCGTTGTATCCGCACATGCGCAGATGTCCTTCCGACGTGGTCCCAAAGAAGAAGCTTTTCAAAACCCGTCCAGATGCCAGGACATGCCCTCTAAAAAGAGGACATGTCCAGGTAAATCCAGACGTCTGGTAACTGTAGGAAGGAGGAGGGCGAAATATGCCGTAGTGCAAACGTTGCACTCCTGAACACTGCTGGGCTGCTTAATCCAAGTGCTTTTCAGCTGCAGCTCCAAGAACATCAGCAAGAAAAATATCAGTCCCAATAAGAGAATTGTCTGGCCCATCCTGATGTTTTGTTTTTAATTTAAATGAGACTTTGATTTCACCTCATGCTCAGAACAATAAGAGGTATACATTGAAGGAACTAAGGCCAAAACTAGGCAGACTTGCACGGTCTGTGTCCCGTATATGGACATTCAATTGAGGATGGACTGGGGAGGGCTTCGATGGCTGGGATGGTTAAGATGATCTGCAGTGAGCTTTGATGGAGACTCCAGTACATAGAAAACTAAGCACACTACCGGGCAGGGCTCTAGGTTTCTAGCCCAGAAATATTTAAGAAAAAGGACCATTTTAATTAAATAATTAATTTGTGGAGCATATATGGTTGGGAAGACTGGATTGACCATTCGGGTCTTTATCTGCCGTCATTTACTATGCTACTAAGTATTGGCTCTGAGATCCTTTAAACTCCTATTAGGAGATTTAACTATCCTTCAGAAAAGGAAGTTTGTAGGAGCATGTGATTTGTTGTGAAGGAAAGGGGTTGCTATCATTTTTCCTATATATGTAAATGCATTTTTAAATTGTATTACAGGTTTTACATTCCTAAAGATAAAAAGTTATTTGCATAATACTTTATGTAATTGCAATAGACTGAAATGTAATGTGGTATACATTCTAATTAAAAATTCAATTTGATATTGAAAGGTGTTATTAGCTAAATTGATTGCTACTTAAAAAATTAGTTCAGTTGATATAACTAATTCATTACAGCTATATTGTTTCCTAAATGATCACATCTCTTTTTTTTATATTTAATCAGCCAAAACTCCTCATTTCCTGCGTCTTCAGAATGTGGATGTGAATGCTGGACAGTTTGCCACTTTTCAGTGCACTGCTAATGGTAAAACCACAGCAAGTGATAGGCTGTGGTTACAGGTAATTTATTGAATTTAAAATTATGCACATATAGGCTCATTTATGAAATGTTTTTTTCTCAAGATACATAGGAAATAATATTTAAGAAGATGTGTTCATAGATTTTTCAAAGGCAGTCTAGCTGTAGTGAATTTTTGTGCAAAATGTTAAAAACTTCTGCATGCAATATTCAAAACTTCTGGATATTTATAATTTGAAGAGCTCTGGAATTCATTGCCAGAGTAAGTGATAAATGCAATTCTAGTGCAAAAAGCATATGAGTCTTGAACCAATGGGTTATTCACCTCTGCTCACGAGTTTGTGTAGAAGGCCTCATCTGCATTTTTCAACTCCACCTCCCCTATCTCTGCACTGTGCTCTGCTCCTCAGTTTCTCCTTCTACACATGAATTGAAGGTGTCTTTCTGATCTGCTTTGCTCGATTTGTTAGTTTTGGGGCTTTTCAGTCTCATTTTTAGTCTTCTTGGTGTCCGAGGTCCCTTGGTTCCCTGGGGAACTCTGCCTTGGTAAAGACACAGACTCTCATTGTCAGAGGTCTGTAGCTAGGAGGGCAACCCTTTTTTCAGGGTACCTACCTAGCTTGCATGCCCTAACACTTTGGCTCAGGGACCGTTCCCCTGGTAATGAAGCTCACTCCTAGTCAGTACCAGAGCTGGAGCTCAGGTTGTGTGGCATCCATGTTGGTCTCAAGGACTTTATCAGTTGCTGACTGTGTTACCCCCCCCCCCCAACCGGAAGACACTTGAGGAGCTGGGGGGGTCTGGGGTCTCAGGCTATAAAACAATCTTTTTGGGACCCTGAAGAAACAAGCATCTGAAACTATTTTTACCTGCTTGTCTTCACCTCCAGCTGCTGTTTCAGCTGAAGCAGAACTGTAAGTACTGCCTGCTGTAGTCTATGGGAGACATGAGATAATCTTTAATTGCATTTTGGGGGGGTTCTGGGGCTTGGATTTGGCTCCGCTAACGCCTTTCCATCATTTTCCCGGGCCATTTTTTTTGGTGCCAAAATGCTGCCACTGTGGCCATCTTAGATTTTTCAGTCTGATTTTAAAAGCCTCTATCTGCCTCAAGAACACCTTGATTTTGATTAAAATTGTTAGAGATGGACTCCTAAGGCTGTTTTACCCCTGATTCATGCCAAATTCATGCTAGATAGCTGACAGAAGATATCCTTATTCCACATGCCAAGGGACACATAAGGGGGCAGGAGTTTTGAGCTTAGCATCTTCTGGTCCCTCTAAGGTGATGTGAGGAAAAATAATCCCTCCAGAGCGCTCAGACAGTGACTTGGCATCTTGGACAAAGTGAAGATGCGTAGACACCTCTGAGCCCAAGAGGAGAGAAGGGAAGAAGGGAAGTCCCTGCAGGTATCCCTAGGGCATTTTGTTCAAGGATTTATGACTGCTTTTGCCAGGCTTATGTTCGAAGTCTGTATGGATTCTCGGGGGCCCTTCTGTTATATCTAGGTTTGTGTCAATTGTGGCACAAGGGGGTTTTCCCTTACAGAGGAGGTTCCCTCTGACAGTTCCTCTTCTGGAATCAGACGTCCTGTTGGAGAAGGACTCGGAATGACTGGAGGTTAGAATTCATGCCTTAACTCATTCAAAATGATTCCTCAGTTATGGATGAATCTGGGTCAAAAGCAGGGGCCACCACTCAGGAGTCTGTGATGGCCCTGGACAAGGGGGAGGACATGATGGTGTGCTGCTTTTTTAAGAAAACATTTTTGCTGGAGGTCATCACAGAATCCTTGTGGGTGTTGAAGCTAGAATCTCTGCCCTCTGCTGCTTAGCACTCTATCATGATCAGCTCTAAGCCTCAGACCACCTTTTTTCCTTCCCATGTCTTTCTTCTAGAGCCACACAAACTGAAGCTTGATGCCAGATTTTGGAAATCCTGGAGATGCCAGCTCCCACAGTTTAGCACTGTCTCTAGGTGCTGGGGTCGATGGTAGTGACCATAGAGGTCGCTCATCTACGCCCTCTTCAGGATGCACTGTTGTCCCTTTGGTCTCTGTAAATGGATTCCCTCCAGATGCTGCTGGCCTGGATGGTGGGGGCGCATCAGAATTTGCATTGGTGACTTCAGCCTGAGTTACTGTCAAAAGGCTTACCTCTCCACATCTCCTCTTGGGTGATTCAGATAATTGATGCTATGGGTTTGAAGAAAAAGCACAAAATCTTGTTGCTACTGGATGTTAAGATAGTTCTTCATCGTTATCTCGAGGTGAGAAATTATTTTCGTTTGTCAGCTCGTCTTTTGTATTAACAAGTCCTTGCCACCTAGGGAAGCTGGCTTCTAAGGCCTTCATTTCAAGAAGGGTTAGCATAGCTATGTCTTCAGTGTATATCGGATGTGGTGAGCAATCACCAATTCCTTTGAAAGTGTACTCTATGAGGAGTGTGGCTGTTTCATGGGCAGAGTTTCGGGCAATTCTGCCTGAGGAGATTTGTAGAGTGGCAATGTGGTCCACCCTTCATACTTTCACAACAATTTACAGGGTGGATGTGGTGGCATGACTGGACGCTGCTTTTGGGTCCTCAGTGTTAGCAGCAGGCTCATCTGCCCTGCCCTAGACTTGGGGGACTGCTTTGGTATGTCCCACTGGTTCTAGACTCCTTATGCTTTTAGCACTAGAAGGAAGAATAGGTTCTTACCACAATAATCTTTCTAGTAGAAAGGCATATGAGTCTTGAAGGTCTTCTCTGTCAGATTTCAATCTAGCTTGCTCAGACATTTTTCTAGATGCTTGACCTTTATCCTGTCAAATAGGTTTTTAAGAGTGATGAATATCTGGAAGGTCTCCACAGTGTCCGGAGATATCGTCCTCAATAGGGGAGGTTTGTTGATAGCTCTCTAATGTGTATTAAAAATGTTTTGACAAATGAGAAACTGCTGGAACTGTATGTGTTAGTTTCAGCTGCACTCAGGTAGGTGGCTGTTGAGATCCACCTTGTTTTTATGTTCCTATTATCATTGGTTTTCTTTAATGGTAGTTGATTAAGAGTATAACAGATTTGGCTTCACCCTAACCCTGTGCTCCTCCTCTTTCTTTTTTTCTGTTGTAGTAGCTATCAACTGCTTTGGTATGAACTGAGGAGCAGAGCACAATGCAGAGAATAGGGGAGGCAGAGCTGAAAAATGTGTAGTAGATGATGTCTTCCACACAAACTTGTGAGTAGATATGATTCACCCACTGGTTCAAGATTCATATCCCTTTCTACTAGAAAAAGGATTATTGAGGTAAGAACCTAATCTTCTTTTAGCAGGGCAGGGCTTTAAAATGGTTTGGCCAAGTTCCTAAAGAAAGTCCTCGAACCATTATTAAGGTGGACATAGGAAAATCCACTGGTTATTCCTGGGATAAGCAGCATAAAATCTGTTATACTTTTTTGGGATCTTACCAGGTACTTGTGACCTGAATTGGCCACTTTTGGAAACAGGATACTGGGCTCGATTGGCCTACAGTCTGTCTCAGTATGGTGATGCTTATGTATTTATATGGAAAATTCCTTCACTATAAAACCCTGCCCCATCACAACCCTGCTCCATCTCAACCCACCCCCTCTTCAGACATGATTTCCCAACTTCTTTTTTCTTACCCATTCAGACTTGACTCTTCCCAGATATTTCTCCTTGATGGGCTTCCTGGATATTTCTCCCTGATGGGCCAGCTCTCTTTCTGCATTCAGCTTGAACCCCTTCCTAGGCATGATACTCTCCCTCCTAACTATCTCTTCCCTTCTCTAGGTTTGCTCTCCCCACAGCTGTTTCACAGTTTCTAAACCCCCCCCCCACACACACACACACAGAGTGACCCTGTCTCAGATTTCTCTCTCTTATGAAGCTTGATCCGCTATCCCGGTTCTCTTTCCCTCATGTAAAATCTCTGGCTTTCCCCTCCTCCCCAGCATGATCACCAGCTCTCTGTCTGCTTCTTCTTTTTTCCCTTCTCTGAGCCCCTAGCTCTATTTCTAGCTTTCCCTTGCTTATTCCCCAACTTTCCCCTGGATGTCCTCTTACTGGCAAGAAGTATCAGACATGTGACTCATCTGGTGCTGCTTGCTTCTCTGATGTCTTCCTTGCAAAATCAAAATTACATGACACTATGTAGTTTTGCAATACCAGATAGCCCCACACAGTTCTGACTTCAGGAAGCTCACTGAGGAGGAAATAGCAGCAGGAAGGATTTGCTCACTGACTCCCCCTGTAGCACCAATGCCTCAAAAGTTTGTCTTTCATCCTATGCAGCTGTTTCTTTCTTTCATTTGTATGGGTGATGCAGGTTATACAACCCAGTGCCAATGCAGAAAAGCTCAGGGTAGAGTTGCATGCAGATGTTTAAGCTCATAGATTCTATGTGATTGGCATAGGTGCTGACTTTTCAAAATTATTGGGGGTCCCCAATATCCTAACACAGGGGTGCCCACACTTTTTTGGCTTGCGAGCTACTTTTAAAATGACCAAGTCAAAATGATCTACCAACAATAACATTTAAAAAAACACAAAGCACACTGTACGCAGAGAAAATGTTGATTATAATTTGTATTTGGGGGTTTTATCAGAGGTCAAGGCAGATGACTTTAAACTATGCAATGTCACCTCAGTAACAACTATACAAAAATAGACAAATATGCCTCCTCCCCTTTTATAAACTGCGATAGCGGTTTTTAGCGCAGGAAGCTGTGCTGAATGCCCTGTGCTGCACTCAATGCTCATAGGCTCCCTGCGCTAAAAAAATGCTATTGCGGTTTAATAAAAGGGGGCCAATATTTCTCTCCCCCTGCCCCCCTCTTTATTTCTGCCTTTCTTTCTTTCTCTCTACCCCTGCCCCCCTCTTTCTTTCTGCCTTTCTTTCTCTCTCCCCCTGGCCCCCTCTTTCTTTCTGACTTTCTTTCTCTATCCCCCTGACCCCCAAGCCATCGTGCTGATTTCTCCACTTCCCCGATTCTTTCCCTACCCCCACCCCCAAGCTACCATGACGATTTCTCCCTGCTGCTTCCCTGAACCAGGCCTGGCAAGTACAAGCACTGGGCCCACAAGACTTCATCTCCGATGTCAATTCTAATGTTGGGGAGGAAGTTCCAGGCCAGCCAGGCAGTGATTGTGAATCCGGTGCTTGTACGCGCCAGGCCTGGCTTGGGGAAGCAGCAGGGAGAAAAAGATTGCAAAGGCAACGCGATCGACTCGCGTTGCCTTTGTGATCTACTGGTTGATTGCGATTGACCATTTGGGCACCCCTGTCCTAACAGGATACAGAAGATGGTGAAGTGAGGTAAACTGGAAATATCCACAATGGCAAAACACCCCACTTCCAAGGGTCCAGCAGGAAGAAGGACTAAAGGGTCTCCAAACCCACTTGATTCAACACTGATTGTGTGCTTCCAAAGCTTAATGGGTAATGGTATCCATCCTTGGCCCTTAGTATCACCTCTTCCTTAATGTATTGCTTAACACTTAGTGTTGTTTCCTGATTGTATAGACCATTTTAAATGAAACATTACAACAGAAAGTGTTTTCACTTATCTTTTTAATGTGCAGAATCACTAGCCTGCCCTAACGGGATCCGTTTTGCCACATAAACGCTTTCTCAAGGGTTCTAAAGGAGCTCCATTCGAGCGTCCCTCCTTGGACTTTCTGTTGTAATGTTTCATTTGAAATGGTCTATACCAGTGGTAGACAAACTCATTAGTCAAAAGAGCCAAAGATCAGCAGTACAACGATTAAGATTTCTTTTGAGAGACAAATTTATTTTCAAGAACCATGTTTTTAGGAGTTCTTTTAAACTAGCTACTAACATTAAATAAAACCAGATATCATAATAATAATCTTATTTATTGACAAAAAATCTTTTTCTACCTTTTGTCGTTTCTGCTTTAATCATCTTGTCTTCAATCACTTCTTTCTAGCCAGCATCTCTCCTCTCTCTGTCTTCCATGCAGCATCAGCCCCTTCCATGTCTTCCCTCTCTCTCTGCCCCTGCCATCCACTGTCCGCCCTCTCCCCATTCCATATGGCATCTTCCTTCTTTCTATGCTCCTTCCATAAACTGTCTATCTTGTGCCCCTTGTCTCCTTTGTATATGATTAATTTCAACTCTGCCATCTCTCTGTCACCACTCCCTCCCCTATGCTCTGGCATCTCTCTCATCTCCTTTCCTTCCCACCCCATGGTTTGACATCTGTCTCCTTCCCTGATTCCCTGGCATCTCTCTTCTTTTCTTTCATCTCTCCCTCCCCATACATGCTCCTCCTTCCTTTTCCCTTGGTCTTGCATACCTTCCTCCATGTCTTGGCATATCTCCCTCCCTCTCTTCCCCTATGCCCTGGCATCTCTTCCTCCCTCCCTCTCTTCCCTCCATGACATGGCATCTCTTCCTCCCTTCCCTCCAAGCCCTGGCATCTCCTTTCATTCATTTCTTTCCTTCCAGTTGGGTGCAGCAATTCTCTCCCCCTCTACTCCCTTTCCTCCTTCTGCCACCCCCATTCCCAGTCGGCAGTGCAGCCCCTAAGTGGGTGCTCCAAGTCCTGGCGTCATTAACTTCTTCAAGCAGCAGCAGCATTCACAATTTGCTGCTGCTGCCGGCTTTGGACCTTCTTCTCTGTTGGGTCCTGCCTTCATAGAAACAGGAAGTAGGCAGGACTCAGCAAGGAGGAAGACCCGAAGCCGGCAACAGCAGCTAATTGTAAACACTGTTGCTGCCCGAAGAAGTTAAAGATGCCAGGCCTTGGAGCACCCAGGGCAGACCGCTTCTCTCCCTGTAGCCGGGGCCCCTCTGAAAAGGAACATTTAGCTCTCCCTCCCATGCAAACCACGCTGACCCACCACGAGACAACCAACAAAACTCCCTCCAGCACTTGTTGGCAGCCGCAGTACTTTAAACAGGCTGCTTTGCAGTTTGCAGCCTTCTGCAAGTGATTTCCTCTGCCGCATCACTGATAATGTCATCAGTGACGTGGCAGAGGGAATCTCCAGCAGAAGGCTATAAACTGCGAAGCACCCTGTTTAGAGTGCTGCGACTGCTGACAAGTGCTGGAGGGAGGTTTTCGGTCTTCTCGCGGTGGGAGGGTCAACAGGGAGGGCCTGGGATGATGACTCTGGGGGAGGGCCCGGGACGATGATGCTGGGGGGTAGGGCGATGATTCTGCTGTGATCCGGCCCTGATGGCAGCCGTTCTCAAACTGCTGATGGCTGCCCCAAAGCTTTCCCTGTCAGAAACGGGAAGTTGCGGCAGAGGGAACGCTATAGAGCAGCCGCCGGCAGCTTGTGAGAACAGCTGCTGTGTCGGAGCCCTTCTGTAAAGGAAAATTTTGTCTACTGGCAGAGCCGCACTCAAGTGGCTAAAGAGCCGCATGCGGCTTGCCGACCACTGGTCTATACAATCAGGAAATAACAGTAAGCGTTAAGCAATACATTAAGGAGGAGGTGATACTAAAGGCCAAGGATTGATACCACTCCCAATTAAGCTTTGGAAGCACACAATCAGTGTTGAATCAAGTGAGTTTGGAGACCCTTTAGTCCTCCTCCCTGCACTGAACCCTCGGAAGTGGGGTGTTTTGCCATTGTGGAGGTCTCTAATATCCTCCCTCCACAGGCCAACACCGAAAAAGAAAATGTCTTACATTTTTTTTAACTTGAAGGTGTGGAGAGTGCACCTCAAACTGGGATGATACTACAAAAAATTCAGTGCACTGAGAAGCAGCAAACTTTTATGCTAACGGCCACAGTATCCTTCAAAACCACACTTAGAACCTATAAATTGTGCTTGTCATGCTATTATAGAACTGAAAGAGCTCAAGCAGTAACCCTGACTATGAAGAAGCAGCACCTTCAATAATTATCACACTGAAATCTAGAATACCAATACACTATCACCTCCTATGGGGAAAACAGCATAAGCTGCACTGTTACCAAAACAGATTCTCAACAAATATAGAATAATTAAAAATTAAAAATACAAATATGCAGACAAAACCTGAACCCTAGGAAGGCAAACTGTCTATGCAGTAGAACACTGGAAAAATAGAAAACAGAAATGCATTTTCTCTGTACTGTGTAAAATATGAGAAGAGATACACATCCCCACAGGTTACAAATTCCAATTACACTCAAGAAAAAATCAAAATCAAAAAGGCTTTGAATCTATTCTTTTTGTCTGAACATTAATTATACTTTTTTTTAAATTAAATAAGACTATCAGTGGAGTACCTCGTATATTTGACTGATAATTTTTTAACACCCCCACCTTTATATGAAAAAATTATTTTTAGTAATAACCCATTAGTCACACAACAAACTAGGTGTAACTAGGAAAACGCAGCATCTTAAGCACTGCAGTGAGCACTAGAACACGAAGCCAGCCTTTCACTCGTCTAATTTGGCAATGCCTATTTTGGATGCCTAATGATACCTAAGTCAACCACACCTATTCTCCGCCCATAGCACACTTAATTTTAAACATAGGCATTATTAGGCATCCTTAAGCATGGGAGGGCACCTTCAAGTAAGTGTCGCTAGGCGTTGTAAGAGTTCAGCACACTCTTAAATGGATTCATTGAATTTTTTTGATTGGCTAAAAATCAGCATAACCATGCTGATTAAGCCAATTTAAAAAAAATGGGCACAGATCCCAAATTTAGGCAGCTGCAATTAGGGTGCCTAGCAGCACCTAAAGTAGGCTTCACTTTACCTATGAGCAGATACAATATATTAACCTGAATGTTAATACCTGCATTAAATAAATATTTGGAACAAACCCCACTAAATAATGGGTTAAATTTGCAGCAGTTAAATTTTATCAGGACAAAAAACTGGAACTGTATTTAATCACTAGCCTGGACAGACCGTTTAAAATAAAAGATTGTGCAGTTAACCACTGAAGGTATTGTATATTGATCCATAGTATTCAGCGTTCCATAATGTCTTTGAGGTTTACATTATCTTCTTTTTAAATCGATGATAGCATCTGCTCCAAGTGAAGGCAACTTAACACTTATAGACTGAAAGAACCTTGCATGAGAATATATATATATACTTTTTTTTTTTTTTGGGGGGGGGTTCATTTTATAAAGCTTTTTTCTGTGTAAAGCCTGTTATGTAGGCAGAAAATGCTTTTATAACATTGTTTGACTACAAGCACACATTAAAAGTATGTGCACAGAAAGTGAGTGCCAACTTTTATACAGTTTGGGTTTAATGGAGGTGGATTTCCAATATGCATTAGGGACAGATATTGCAACCAGATATTTTTTGCTGATAATAGTGTACACTCTTCTACAAGATTGCACTTTTTCTCAACAGTATACACATTAGTGCTGCCCGATTCAGGAAAAAAAAATTGATTCAATTCAGCCTATTGAATTGGTTTTTCGATTTGATTCGATTTTCCTGCCCAATTGAGTATGGTGTTTTGTTTTTTTTAAACATCCTGGTGGGTTTATTTTATAGCCTCTTCACCCCCTTTGCCTTCTCCTAACTACACTGGCGCTGTGATGTAAACAAAATAAACAAAAAAGACTTTTCCTCTCTCTGTTAAATCCTAACTCACATTTGCGGTCTAACACCAGCTCTGGCAGGATACACATTTCAAATCTGACATATTGTAATCACAAAACAGAAAATAAAATTATTTTTTCTACCTTTTGTTTTCTGGTCATTATTCAAATCTTGTTGGTCTCAGGCTCTGGTTGTCTTCTGATAACTTGCTTGCCAGGGTCTCGTTCTTTCTTCTTTCTCCGTGCTACCATCCATCTGCCATCTCTGTCCTCCCCTCCCCTTCCCTTTCCCTTCCCTCCCCAGGAGGTCTGGCATCTTTCCTTTTTTCGTCTCCCTCCACAGATCCACCTTTTCTTAACTACCCTTTCATCCAGCATCTCTTCCTCCTTCCCCACCACCCCCGAGTCCACCATCTCTCCCTTTCTTTTCCCAACTACCCTCCTATCCATTATCTTTATTCCCCCATCCACTCCATCCCTTGTGTCCAACTTCTCTCCCTTTCTGTTCCTTCCTCCCTAAATCCCATGGTCCATCATCTCTCTCCTCCTCCTCTATTTTCACACGTATTATTTCTTCCCCCCCCCCAAGTCTGGCATTTGCACGTCTCTTTGAACCCCCCTTCCCTCTGTGTACTTCTATACCAGGGCCCCCCTCCCCTGAAGGCCTGTCCCCCCCTTGAAGGCCTGCCCCCTTCTGAAGGCCTGTCTCCCCCATGAAGGCTTGTCCCCCCTTGAAAGCCTGCCTGCCTCTCCCCCCCATGAAGGCCTGTCCCCCCTTGAAGGCCTGTATCCCCCCTGAAGGCTTGTCTCCCCCCTTAAAGGCCTGCATCTCATTCCTGAAGGCCTGCCCGCCCCACCCTGAAGGACTGCTCACCCCCACCTCAAAGGACTGTTCACCCCCCCTGGGAAGGCCTGCATGTTCCCCCTGGCCTCCCTGCACCGTTTACCATATAGAAGCAGCCTGCAGCAAGATCACGATGCCAGCAATCTTTGCGCTGCTTTGGTGCTGTTTCCTCCGCCGCAGTCCCGCTCCTCCTCTGACGTCAGAGGAGGGGCGGGACCGTGGCAGAGGAAACAGCAGCGAAGCAGCGCAAAGATCGCTGGCATCACGATCTTGCTGCAGGCTGCTTCTATACGGTAAATGGTGCAGGGAGGCCAGGGGGGAAGCGAGATGCCAGGGGGAGAACCGGACGCCGGGGTGGGGGGGAACCAGAAACTAGGGAGGGGAACTGGACAGCAGCACTAACTAGCTGATACTCACCCTTGCCCTCTAAAGCAGGTGCGGCAGCGGCCGGCCAGCAAGAGCAGCGCTGTCGCTCTGCTACAGGGGGCAAGGGGGGAGGGTCAGCTGAATCAGGAAGCAGATTTTTTTTGTTTTGAATCGACTCAAATCGATTTGAATCGATTCAAATCGATTCAACCGAAGTGAATCGGTGAACCAATTCGAATCGTGAATCGGGCAGCACTAATGCACATGTTAGGACAGGGTTCCACTGTTGTCTGAGAGGAGAAGAGATACTTTAACAAGGTGGATTGTAGGCATGGACACCGGCTACTAGAGGTGTAGCCTAACTAGAGGTGTAGCCATTAGGGGGGCCTTGCCCACCCAGTCTGGCAACCATAAGCTGTCGGCAGCAATTCCTACACGCTGCTGGTGGCTGATCCGGAAACCTTCTCTCTGAAGTGTTTGCATTTTGCATCAGAGGGAAGGCTTCCAGGTCAGCCGCTGGCAGTGTGTAGGAACCATTTCCGGCGACCTGAAAAGAAACTGAAATGCTGCACAGGCTAGGTGGAATGTGGGAAGGGAGGGAAAGAGAGAGGCTGCAAAGGCTGGGGGGTGAGGAAGAGAGAGTCCCGCCTACTTTGGTCTCAGGCCTGCCCAAAATTGGCTGTCTGACTATGCCGCTGACCCACACCCAAATCTGAGAGACCTATGCAGAATCTGGGGGTTAAATTTTCCCTTTGTCAGGCTTGTAGGTTAGTTATTCCTAGAGGAGTAATGCACAAAAGTTTTGAAAATTCTGTGCACAATATTTTAAAATTCTGCATTGTCCAAGTCCTAAGCCTACCCAAAACATGTCTCTAACATGCCCCCTTGAGATTTAGACACACTGTAGACAAACAGCTTAGAAAGTCATCTAGAAGTACATTACATTACATTACATTAGTGATTTCTATTCCGCCAATACCTTGCGGTTCAAGGCGGATTACAAAAGAAGTTATCTGGACATTTCCAGAGGAATTGAAGAGTAGAGTGAGTTGCTTCAGAGAATTGGGATGAGTCTTGCGGTGTTAGTTTGTCTTCAAGGATTTCTTGAATAGGATGTTTTTATTTCTTTTCTAAACAATTTGTAGTCTGGAGTCATTATCAGTAAATTGGAGAGTTGGTAGTCTAGTTTTGCTGCTTGAGTGGCTAGAAGGCCATCGTACAGTTTTTTTCATTTGACGTCTCTGATTGGGGGATGCGTGAATGGTTTGTGTGTTCTCTTGTGTCTGGTTGAGGTATTAGGCAGTTGTTTAGGTAGGCTGGGCTATCTCCATTTATGACTTTAAATAGTAGGCAGTAGAATTTGAATTGCACTCTTGCTTGTATTGGGAGCCAGTGTGAGTCGAAGTATGCCGCCGTGATGTGGTCATGTTTCCTCAGGGAATAGATAAGTCTTAGCACTGTGTTTTGAACTGTTTGTAGTTGTTTTATCATGGTTGTGGGGCAGGGAAGATAGAGTATGTTGCAGTAGTCTAGAAGACCTAGGACTAGGGACTGGACCAAGAGTTGAAATTGTTTTCTGTCGAAGAATTTTCAAACTTGCCTTAAGTTTCTCATGACCGCAAATGATTTTTGTATTGTTTTGTTGATTTGTGGTTGCATGGTACAGCATCTGTCTATTGTCATTCGTAGAAGTTTTAGAGTGGGTTGTATCTGGTATGTGATTGAGTTTATTACTAGATTTGTTATAATTGGGGTTTTATTATTTTCGAGAAAAATGAATTTTGTCTTGTCTGGGTTCAGTTTCAGTTTGTGATTATTCATCCATGTTGCAATTGTTTCAAGTGTCCTGTGTAGTGTGTCTATCATGGAAGATGTTGGTTGGTCAAAAGGAAGGAGAATGGTGATGTTGTCTGCATAGCTATAGGAGGTTAAGCCTAAGTTGTTCAGGCAGGTGCCGAGGGATGCTATGTAGAGATTGAAGAGAGTTGGGGACAGTGGAGATCCTTGGGGTACGCTGCAGGGGTTGGATCATGGTTCTGATTTTTCTTTGTTCAACTTGACTCTGTAAGTTCTGGAATGTAGGAAACCTTGAAATCATGTATGTACCTTGTCGCTGATTCCTATTGTTTCTAGTATTTGTAGTAGGATGTTGTGGTCCACCAGGTCAAATGCTGCGGTGAGATCCAGCTGTATAATCAGCATTTTTCTACCTATGCTGAGGTGTTGTCTGGCTGTCAGAAGAGGTGTTTAGTTGAATGAATGAGTCCTCCCATGCTGGTAAGAATTTCTTGATGTAAAGGAAGCGGAAAAATGCTGCTGCTACTGCAAAGGGAAGTAAAGGGGGCTGCTTTGAAGGAGGGGTGTGCTGGGGGTAGACAGCAATCTTGGTTTGCTCTGGGGGGAGACAGAAGGGGGCCATGGAGAGTCAGGCAGGCATGGCGCAACAGAGAGACAGACAGACAGGGGCCAGGAAGAGAGACAGACAGAAAGAATGACAAATAGACAGGGGGCCAGAGAGACAGACAGACAGTGGCCAAAGAGAGAGACAAAGAAAGAAAGACAGACAGACAGGGGCCAGAGAGAGACAGAAAGACAGACAGACAGCGGCCAAGGAGAGAGAGGAAAAAAAAGAAAGACAGATAGCCAGTGGCCAAGGAGAGAGAGAGACAGAAAGAAAGGAAGACACAAACAAACAAAGACAGACAGACAGCAGCTAAGGAGAGAGAGACAGAAAGAAAGCGCTACTGCTAGACAGGGGGAGCAGGAAAGGGGTGGTGGTGGACAGCCGAGGAGAGAGAGAGAGAGACAGAAAGAGACAGACAGTGGTCAAGGATAGAGAGAGACAGAAAGAAAGACAGACAGACACATTTAGTCTAGCATCAGTTAATGTAACGGGCTTAAATTATATTAATAATAGACAAACACAGATGACAAACAATAGTCTATGGGAAAGGTATTATAGACAAGTGGTTATGAGTTAAAATCAGTCTCAGAAGGGTGATTCTTTTAGATAGTATTTCAATATGGCCAGTGAAATAGATGTCTGATTCATGCATATGGTCCAGCAATGTGGAAAACTTGGCATTGGGAAGTAGCATTGAAGGAGTAAATGTTTGGAAAAGATAATCATATTGGTATTTATATCTCTTCCTTGTGCAAGGTAAATAATGTTTTAGATTATTACATGTTGCCTATCCTTAAGTTTGTAAATATTCATTCATAAATGTTTTATAAATGTATATTAACACAATATAAAACAAGGTCTACAAGGTCATATGTACCAGCACACTGACTAAATAACCTTCTTCCACTTGACTTTCTAATTCTCATTTTGTAGAGAAGTGTCAGGAAAATGGCACAACCTCATGCAAGTTCTGACTTTTTCTTTGCTGTTGGCAGCATATAGTCAAATAGGTCATTGGCTAGATAGCATGTACAGTGAATTAAATGTCCTCATTATCTGATGCTTTACTAAAAGAAAGGCCAGAAAATAAATCCAGTGATGACAGTAATGAAGGAATGTTTATGATTAACAGATGTGCCCCATCTGCTTACATTTTCTTTGTCACATCTGTAGACAACACAGGTTGTTGCCATTTTGGGACTAATATTTCTTTTGTGTTGAATGACTAAACAAGATTTGCCATCCTAGGGCACATATAGATAGTTATTTACTAAGCAATTAAATTGGTTGGTTCCGTTTATGGCAAATTCTTCATTGTATGGTGGGGTCTGTGACAAACTGAAATGTTTAGAGCTATAAATCAATGTATGCTGTTGTTCTCTAAAGACCAGTATAACATTTTACTGGTCTTCAGAAATACAGCCAAATACAAGTTTAAGGTCATTAACAAGAAATGTATTTACTATAAATAAATTAAGCAATCCTGTTGAACATTTTCATACAATGTTAAACTGTGTTTCTTGATAATATTTCAGTTTGTTTTTTTTCTTTTTATGAGATGGATTTCTGCCAGAGAATAGTTTTGTTTTTATGATCCAGCAGTCGTAGGAATAACGATCATTCCCACCTCAGGGTAATCTGGGCCACTGTATTATTTACATAGTTAACTGTTAAACATTATTTGCTTCCTCGTTTATATCCCAAATAAATACTAAAACAGAAAAATGGCATAAAATGCAGTATTTCAAAGTATGAAAAATAACAAGAATTAAATAAAAAAAGCAGAAACAGTAGTTTCTTACATTTCAAGTTTCAAGATTATTATATATTTACTGTACCATCTAAGCAGTTTAAAATAAGTACAGGATAGAAGAAAACTACTGTACATTACTCCACTAGGAAAGGAAGAACATTTTGATGCTGTTTAACCACAAATGTCTCCACTGTCCCAGCCAACATCAAGCTTTGAACTGACATATTCAGGATAACATTATAAAAAGAAATGAATATTTAAATTTCTAGATGAATGAAAAATAGGGAGCAGTTATAGATCACCTGACAGAAAGTAAATGCTCTTGACCTAGTCAAGTTTTAATCATAGATATCAGCTAAAAATAGTTTTTGCTAACAAAAACTTGGTGCTTTTAATGTGTGGTGTAAATTGATCAAAGAAGCTGTAAAGCAAATATTGCTCACCTGTAATAGGTTTTTTCCATAGACTGCAGAACTGATAAGGCACACAAGTAGGTGGCATCAGTAAAATGGAACGCATGGACCTTTCTGCACGTATCAGTCTCCTCTGCTCCTCAGGGTTCATATTCTATGACATTGGCACGAAGAAGTAAGCAGATCTCGTAGCTAGTAGCTCCCCCATCCAATTCCCCACTTTCTATCTACATTTTGTAGTTTTCCTGCCTCTCCTCACTATCCTGTCTTGTTTCTTACACCCTGTTGAGGAATTTCTGAAACTTATAGGTGTGATAAGGTGTCAGACAATTGAGGTTGAGAATGAATTAAAATAAGGTGTCTATTAAAGATTTGGGGACTCAGATGAGGGATCTATAGTGACACAGTCTGAGGCAATTGTAATTAAGGACCAATTGAGCACTTAACTACTTTATAATTTGATATTTACTTTGCATTTATTATAATAAATCTCGAAGATTTTGTTTTAAAGTCTTTAGTGTTTTGTGTCCATTCCCACAATGTAGAATGTAAGACACTTAGACATGTTTCTTTGATAATTGGGGAATCTTGAAGGATGTTTTTATGTCTGATAAGAGGGTGGAAGAAGGCTGGTGAGTATGAGGCAATAATCATCTTGAATAATAGAAAGAACTCACGAGTCCTTGGTAATCTGCTGCCAATCCAATAGGGCAGTGGTCTTTACCAATTTTTAAGCGAGGGCTGTTTTAGGTCTGAAAGGGGTGAAGGACAGCCAACAAATACATAGTATATCAGATCATTAAAAGTTGTATATTATGGATTGTTTTGCGAATCCTTTAAAACAGTGGTTCTCAACCCTGTCCTGGGGACCTCCCAGCCAGTCGGGTTTTTAAGATATCCCTAATGAATATTCTTGAGAGATATTTGCATATAATGGAAGTGACAGGTGTGCAAATCTCGCTCATGCATATTCATTAGGGGTATCTTGAAAACCCGACTGGCTGGGGGGGTCCCCAGGACAGGGTTGAGAACCACTGCTTTAAAGAATCCTGATCATAAGATAGTAATTCACTGGTCTGGTCCCTGGAATGTGTTCCCTCTCTGATGTGCATAGATGGGAAGGGAAGACATGGAACAGTAGATAGATTTGAGAAGGAAGCAGAAAAATTGAAGAAAGTTGAATATTAAAAGTTAATGCCAAAGATGGATATAGGACAGAAAGTGAAGGAGAGAAAAACAGCAAATGGATATGGATAAGAAGGCCCTGGACCACAGGTAAGAGCACAGACAGAAAGAAGTGCAGCCAGAGACTGAGAAGAAATGATTAGAAAAATAAAATCACCAGACAATGATTTTATTTTAAATTTATTGATTGACGTATGTCATCTGTTGTCTATATTTTGTACTGTTCAGGAAGAAATGCATTTCTTTCTATTTAGTTGGTGTTGTTCAAGTAGAACTGATAAAAAATGAGTTGATAGATAGAAACTTTAAAAATATAACACATTACAAACTTCAGATTTGCACTGCCCATCACATTTTTCTTTTTTTTTTTTAATAGAGATTCTTAAGAACATAAGAATTGCTGTACTGGGACAGACCAAATATCCATCAAACCCAGCATGGCCAACCCAGGTCCCAAGTACTAGCTAGATCCGATGTAGTAAAACAGATTTAAGTAATGGATTTCCCCAAGCCATCTCAATAATGGCCTAAGGACTTCTCTTTTAGATAATTATACAAACATTTTTTAAACTCTGCTAAGATAACTGATTCTTCCTTGTTTTCTTTTGACACCCTCTGATGTATGAGCCCAAATGCAGATTCTACTGCCATCTGTCAAATAATATACCCCCTTCTGTACTAACGCGTAGCGCAGGTTTTAGCAGCAGCGCTAACTGCTCCGACACTCATAGAATTCCTGTGAGCATCAGAGCAGTTACTGCTACTGCTGGCACTAAAACCCACGCTACGCATTGGTAAAGGAGGGGGATAACTTTTCTTCTCTTCCCTCTGCAATGCTTCCAACCATCAGTCTAGTAACCCATACAGTAGTAGCGTCTGATAGAAACAGAAAAATTAAGGTAGATAAAGGCCATATGGCCTATCTAGTCTGCTTAATCATGCCATCTATGATTTCCTCCTCTCCCTTAGAGATCCAACATACTTGTCCCAAGATTTCTTGAATTCAGATACAGATTTTGTCTCCACCACTTCGACCGGAAGGCCATTTCAAGCATTCACCACCCTTTCCGTGAAAAACTGTTTTCTGAGGTTACATCTGAATCTATCCCTTTTCATCTTCATCCTATGCCCCCTCATTCTAGAGTTTCCTTTCAATTGAAAATGACTTACCTCATGCACATATATACCACATAGGTATTTAAACATGTCTATCATATCTCTTATCTCCTACCTTTCCTCCAAAGTATGCATATTGAGATCTTTAAGTCTGTTCCCCTATGCCTTATGATGAAGATCCCCGACCATTTTAGTTCCTTCCTCTGGATGACTCCATCCTATTTATATATTTTTGAAAGAGCTATTTCTAGAATTGTACATAATATTCCAAGTGAAGTCTCACCAGAATCTTATACAGAGGCATCAATACCTCCTTTTTCATACTGGCCATACCTCTCCCTATGCAACCTAGTTTCCTTCTAGCTTTCGCCGTCATCTTTTCAACCTGTTTGGCTACCTTAAGATCATCACCCAAATGATGCACAAAATTTCTTCACCCCCCTAAATTGTACCGTTCCCTTGGATTTTTGCAGGCCAAATACATAACCTTGCATTTCTTAGCATTAAATCTTAATTGCCAAATTTTGGACCATTCCTCAAGTGTCGCTAGGTTTTTTCTTATTTTATCCATACCATCAAAGGGGTCTGTCTGTTTTATTTCAGATTCTGATATCATCTGTAATGAGGCAAATCTTACCAGATAGCCCTTCAGCAATAACACTTAAAAAATGTTAAAAATAATAGGCCCAAGAATCAAACCTTGAGGCATACCACTGGTAATATCCCTGTCCTCAGAGTGATTTCCATTAACTACTACCCTCTATCACCTTCCACTTAACCAGTTTCTAACCCAGTTCATCACTTTGGGGCCCATACCAAGGGCACTCGGTTTATTTATTAGGCATCTCTGTGAAACACCATCAAAGTCTTGCTAAAATTGAAATACACACTTTATAAAAACCAGACGAAAAGACTCTACAATCAAAAATCAAAAGATAAACATTCAAAGTAGAGCTATGAAAAAGTTATTCCCAAATGGGATCATATCAAATTTGCAGAAACAGTTTAACAGTATACATTGTAACAGTATACATCGTGACTGTACATCATTTCCAACACAGAGAGGTAATAAGACCTCAGACAACTATTATGTCATTTCATAATAGCCAAGGCTGATCAATTGAATGAAACATCACTGTAATCATCAGTTATAAAAAAAAAAACAAAAAACCCTCTTGTTGCTGACTTAATGTGGTATATTATCAAAATAGCAATAATCATTTATCATAATGACTTAGCATTTTGGTTGGAGAATCCTGATTCCAACGGGATCTGTTTCACCCAATGCTTCGTCAGAGAAACAGTGCAAAAACAGAAAGGTGGAGACTGGAACTAAACTAGTTTCCCCAAACAGCACTAACCAAATGCCATTACATCCTACAACAAATAAATGGACAAACAAGACAACAGCCACAATTCTAACCTACCGCACATGCAGTCTACTCTGACCTACCACACATACAGTCTACAAATCAATACATAAAACCCCGATCCCAACTCAAGGCCAATACTACCTCCTGACTATTGAAACAGTGCTTCTAGACTGAATAAGGATATAGAACAGATTGGGTAGCAAAATGTCATCTCACACGCATAACTGTCAATGAACATATCAATTCACTCAACATGACAGGCTGAAAAATTATCAGTCTCCCTATCCAATGCATAGATATTGCGTTCTCAGCACTGCCATAATAGAGAAACTTTCACTGACTCAATATGACCCATTATGGCACAAACTTTAGATTTAATAATCATCTCTAAACCTAGGGAAAAAAATCCTCCACGATCCCATTTAGGACTAACTTTATCATAGCTCTATTTTGAATGTTTAAAATCGAAATACACCACCTTTAGCACTCTCCCTCTATAGAATTCTCTGGTCACAGTCAAAGAAATTAATCAGATTTGTCTGACAAGACCTGCCTATAGTGAATCCATGTTGCCTTAGGTTCTGTAAGCCGCTGTATTCCAAAAATTTTATTCTCTGTTTTAAGTGTTTCCATTAATTTGCGTACCACAGAAATCAGACTTACGGGCCTGTAATTCCCTACCTCTTCCTTCCTCTTTTGTGGGGAGGGTATACATCTGCTTTTCTCCGGTTCCACTCCTGACTCTAGAGAAGCATTGAAAAGGACAACTAGCGGAGCTACCAGAAATTTCCTAAGTTCCTTTAGTACCCTCGGATGTACACTATTTGGCCCCATCGCTTTGACCACCTTTAGTTTAGCTAGCTCCTCATGAACACAATATTCCTAATTGTGTTTGGCTTCTGCAGTTCTTATCAAGGTACTTCAGCAATGAACACAAAACAGAATTTTTGTTAAGCAATTCAGCCTTATATTTATCAGCTTCTACATATTTCTCCCCCTTTACTTTTTGAGTCTCACAATACCACTTTTGCATTTCTTCCTATCATTAATACATCTAAAAAATGTCTTGCTCCCCCCTCTCCCCCAATTTTACCATGTCAGCTCTTTTTTTTCTTTCCTGAGTACTTGACCAGCCTCTTTCAACTTTTCCAGAAATTTTTCCCTGTCTTCCTCTTTCTGTCATCTTTTGAAGTTTATGAAAGATAACATCCTTTTCACACTCTCATTGAAATGTATTTTGATTTACATATTTTCTGGTAATTTGTTGGTCATTCTGTTCAGACCTGTTAACCTGGTTCACTTCATACTTGTCAAATCATTAATACTGTTATCATGAAAGATGAGACGTTTACCGCCGTCACCTTGGAATTTGGCCTTTCTCAAGGTTCAATATTATCATATTCACTTTAATATAACATTAATATTACATATATTGAAATCATAATACTATTTCTCCCTCCCTCCATTATATTCTTATAATTTCAGATAATTTAAAATTAATCCTACCCCCCCCCACCCTATGCTTAAATAAATAAAGGGGAAGAAATAAATGATTAATTATAAACAATCCTTACAATAATTTGTTAATGGCTCCCAAACATCAATGAATTTTTTATAACATCCCTGTTGAATAGCTAATATCCTCTCCATTTTAACTGTGGCCTAATCAATAGGATTTACAATGTATGTCTATGCTGTCGACATTCAAATTTAATATAGACAAAGCAGAATTTCTTTAATTTCCTGTTAGACTTTGTTTCACTTTTCTCAGTTACCCTTTTTCTCTCTGTCTCGTTTACTATTTCCTGTACTATTACTAAAAAAGTGATATAAAGATTATAGCATAATTCTCATTAATGATTTACTTTTTCATGCCTACACACTCCATACTCTTTTATACTGTACAGTTTCTTATGCTTGTTTTCTTCATAAAATACCATTTGCATTTTTTCAAATGTTACTAATTTCTTAAACTGAATTTCAATAATTGTCTATGATAAATGCAAGTATCTTAACTAAAAATTCTAATGCTGAATAAGAGGTAGAAATTAGTAATATTTTCTTTGAAAGAAAATTAAAAATTAAGAGGTTTCCCAAACCTGTCTTCATTACCTACCAGCTGTTAATTTTCTAGATATTTCTAGTAAATATGCTTTAGATAAATTTGCATATAATGGTTTTCTAATGTATGTAGATTGATTTCAGACATACACATTGTCCCGGTCAAGCTTTAGAAGATCTTCTCAAGATAATTACTATTTGGGACTTCTAAAATTGTAATAATTGCTATTTTCAGTCATTTACTATGGTGAAATGGCTCAATTAAAGATTGTTTTTCTTTAGCATTGTCATCTTGAAGTAGGGACACTGGATCACTTGTTGTTCTATTGTCCCTTGATACTCAACTTCTGGAAGTCTATCTGGGAGAAAATTAATAGGATACTGGGATCTTCTATCCCGTTGTCATATGACATTATGTTATTCGGAACCTTGTTACAAACTAGAAGTTGAATTAGTGCAAGTCAGGACAGATTACTTCTCATTATGACAGGGATAGTGATGCAGTTAATTACAAAAAACTGGGATAGACTGCATTTTAACTTGTGCCAAGTTTATAGATATGAGCGAATGAACTCAGAACAGCTGGGCCATTACAAAAACTTTAATGAGACTTGGGGGCCATTGGCAACATTTGTAAAAACTGATCACTAGTATAAGCCTTTGATTTCTTATAGGAAGTTCACACACATCCAGGGAGGGGGGAAGAGCAGGGGGGGGAGAAATATACTTATATAATTTTTGTTAGATAAAAGTGCTGTTTTATTGTATCATTTGTTTGTATGTTATATTGCACTTTGTATTTAATTAATAAAGAATTATTATTATTATAATTTTTTTTAAAGACCTTGAGGAAGACTGTGTTATCTCCCTTTCACAAATAATAATAATAATAACTTTATTTTGTATACCGCAGTACCAGAATAGTTCAAAGCGGTTTACATGACAAGAGATTGTATATCGACAGCAAAGTTACAAATAAGTCAATCAATCAATATAGTTTAGCAGGTTGGGAGCAGGCAAGAAGGAGATAGCGAAGTTATAAATAAGTCAATCAGCGTAGCTTAGGAAGTCAGGTGCAGGTAGGTAGGAGGTACAAGGTGTAGTTAAAGGTAGAGTTACAAGGAGGGCGGGAGTCAGAGATATTTGTCAAACTTATGAAGAATAGCAGTCACTTTTAACAGATATAAGGCTTCTTTCACTAAGGTGCTCGAAAAGTGGCCTTAGTATGCCCTTATGTAGTTCTTATCCTGTACACCAAGGTTATTTTTAGCAAAGCTAGAATATGGCCTTTTCACCAGATTAATTGATATGCCTCTGTTGTATAGAATGCCTCAGTGTATCCTGTGGTAAATCCTTCCGTGGTACGTACAAGCTAGTGCTTAGTTGCACCTTAGTAAAAGGGCCCCATACTGGGAACAGTTCTATAACTTGGCACCAAGATATAGGTATACCTAAGCCATTATAGAATACTAGTGGAAAACTGCATTGCTATACCAAAATATAGGTGTATCACTTAAGGGAAAATGCTTGAATACCTGAATAAATTCATGTAAACCATTCTGAGCTCGCCTGGGAGAACGGTATAGAAAATTGAATAAATCAATTAAGACAGTTCAATAGCTGGTATAAGTTAGTACACTCAACGCATGGACAGCTTGGTGACATGCCCAAGACCTGCTGATACTTCACCCTGTATATGAACTAAACAATTTTTCTGTACACACGTCTCCCTCCATATTCACAACTTCGGTTAATTGCGGTTTTTATCTTGATGGCTCCATCCACCAAATGACATCATGCTTGAATGCCAAGAAAATTCAGCACATTTTTTTTTTTTCAATGTGGTCTGGCAAACAGCAGTGTGAGAAAAAATTTTAGCACTTGCTTCATTCAGTGTGCTAAGTGTATAGCAGTGATATTCAACCCAATCCTTAGGGACCACCTGGCCAGTTGAGTTTTCAAAATCTCTGTCATCCATATTCATTGTGGATATCCTGAAAACCCGACTGGCCAGGTGGTCCCTAATGACTGTGTTGAATACCAACTCTTGTCCAAACCCCTCAGCTTTCCTCTTCCCATTCCCCCAATTCTCTTGATTTTAGATTAACTCATGCACTTCCCATTTGTAATTGTATTCCACCCAAATTGTTTTCCCCTTGCACCCCATTCTCTGACTAGATACACCCTTTCGATGCAAAGCAACCTGGTTCTCTTCCATTTGGAACTTGTATCCCAGAAAGTACTTTTTTCTTTCCCCTTACATCTCATCCCACATCTCATACTTCTCATCCCTCATTGTATGTATCTTGTTGTAAACATCTCATACTCTCTTTGTATGTATCTTGTTGTAAACCGCTTCGAACTTATGGTATAGCAATATATAAGAAATAACATTATTATTATTATTATTATAGTACAAGGCAGGAACTGCGATATCAAGTTTGTTTTTAAAAGCAGTTGCAAATAACGATAAGTTATATTCGCTATTTCACGGTATTCGTGGGGATATACCAAAAAATCTGCGAATATGAGAGGAAAAAGTTATTTGCGTGTTTTTTTGGGTTTTTTTTGTATCTTTGAGGGTTTTTTGTATTTGCGGGCCATCTTTGAATGTATTCTGCGTGAATATGGAGGAAGAAGTGTACTTTATAGACTAGCACCTTGCACTTCTGTGTGTAAATGTCAATTACTGCAGCTCTGATACAGCTAAGGGCTCCTTTTACTAAGCTGCGCTAGCGGTTTTAGCGCACGCTTAGCGCGCTCTACAGGGCCGCGTGCGCTAGATGCTAACACCTCCATAGAGCTGGCGTTAGTTTTTCCACGTAGCGCGGGGGTTAGTGCGTGCTAAAAACGCTACCGCAGCTTAATAAAAGGAGCCTCGAGTGCTAACATTATGTACACTATATGCACAGTTAGGGTCTGATTCTATGACTAACACCCCCAAAATTGGTGCTGACTAGAACAACGTTTGCTGCAGCAGGATATTATTTTTCATCTGAGGAGGCTGTGGTTATTTGTGCGGGAGGTTGCAATCCCTTAGCCTCTATTCAGTCTACTCAAAACACAGTTTTGTCAGGTTGTGCTGCAATCTTTGATTTTACAGGCAGTGCCTCAGTGTTTGAAATTTGTTGCTCAGAAATTGGGGTTATTGTGGTTGGTTTTTGGCTGTTTTTCATTATGCTGTAATCCAGGTCTTAAGATTCAGGACAAAGTCCTTAGTTGGTTAGATTGTCAGGTTAAAGGATTTTGGTTTGTTAGTCAGCTTTTTCAGGGGGCTAATTTTAAGATTTTTGAAGATTTGTGTAGGGATTTTCAGTTGGAGGCTAAATAGTATTTTCAATGGTTGCAATTAAGACATTGTTTGTGTAGTTTCCAGTGTATTGAATGGGTGAGAGTAGGTGATACAGGGTTGCATAATTTCTGTGAAGGCCCTATAGGGCAGCTCAAGAAAGCTTCAGCAGTTTATCGTAACGTTAAGGTGCAAGGGTGCATTACCCTACAAAGTTTGTGAGAACATGATTTGGATGAGAGTTTTGATGAGGATGTATGGGAAATCTTTTGCATTAGTTTGTCTCCTTCAGCTGCTCAGTCCCTTTCTTATGTTGCCCGTAGGGCATTGTGGACCCCTTATAAAGTTTCTTAGTTGTCTGCTGGTGGGTCAGGTGTATGTTGGTCTTGTAAGCTAGATATAGGTACTTTTTATCCTATGTACAGTGGTGCCTCGCATAACGGACGCCTCGCACAGCGAACGCTGCGCATAACGAACTTTTTGTCTTGCTCCCTATAACGAACTTCGTTTCACACAACGAAGTCGCCCGAGGGGCCCGGGGGGGGGGGCGGAACTACTCTCGCCGCTTCCTAATGTGAGCCGGGAACAGCAGCACCCTCCTGTCTGAATGCAATGTTCCATCATCTCCCTCCACCTTACCTTAGATGCCGAGTTTTCCGGCTTTCTTTTTCGGCCAGCCACACACTTTCAAAGAGCAGCACATGCGCGCATGCTCTGTTGTTCAATCTTCTCCTCTGACGCAACCGGAAACCGGAAGTTGCAGGAGAGGAGAACATTGATCAACTCCAGCAGCTGCGCGTGCACAGCTTTTTGAAAGCGTGCGGCTGGGTGAAAAAGAAAGCTGGCAAACTCTGCATATAAGGTGAGGTGGAGGGAGGGAAATGTAGGGCTGCAGAACGAATTATTTTGTTTTACATGTATTCTTATGGGAAAACAGGGCTGCAGAACGAATTATTTTGTTTTACATGTATTCTTATGGGAAAACAGGGCTGCAGAACGAATTATTTTGTTTTACATGTATTCTTATGGGAAAACACGTTTCACACAACGAACTTTTCGCATAACAAACTTGCTCCTGGAACGAATTAAGTTCGTTGTGTGAGGCACCACTGTATATGGGTGTATTAATTTGAAATCTTATTGCGAATTGCTATGGAAGTGGGTAAAGGATATTTTTAACACACAAATTGAACAAACTTATAAAATATTAAGATCAGTGGCTTTGCCGCCTTTGCTCTGTAAAAAAAACAAAACCACAACAACAAAAAGCAGGGCACAATTGTTTCATGTGCTTATGGGTTTGGCAATTCAATACATATGGAAATATAATTTTGTTTTATCAGTGAATGCTTTGTGGGCTGGGGTTTGCCGTACATAGAAATATGAGGCCATTGCTATTAAAAAATGTGTGGTTACTCAATTCAGGAAGATTTGGGCTCCTTTAGATGCTTACGTTTTGCTGAGGTTTAGTTTTTGCATCTTTATTTCACTGGCCTTCTCGTATTGGGGGTATATTATATTTTAAACTAATAAACCCCCTTTACAAAACCATATTAGGCTTTTTTTTTTTATCGCCAGCCGTGGCAGAATTAGCTCCGATTCTCATAGGAATTTTATGAATGTCGGAGCTAATACTGCCGCAGCTGGTGATTAAAAAAGCCTAACATGGTTTTGTAAAGGAGGGCCAAAAATACTTAAACTAAAAGATCTGTAGCACTGATTCTGCAGTAATTCCCGAAGCCCTGTATATTCTAGATATGACAATTGCAAAGCGTTTTTCTTTGACCTTCGAAGACTGCCCTATTAGTTAATTTATATATATATGTGTTAAGTTATCCCCATTGCATAAATACTTAACCTCTGGTTATTATTTAGATTGATGAACAGTTTTGCCAAGTATCAAAGTAATCCAGTGAGTTCAGGCATTCAATTGCTGTCTTAATTATTAGAATGGAAAGGTAAATGCTGAGAAGCAATTTTGGAAAGATATTAAATTGCTCTTCAATTTCACTTTCATGAATGTTTTAAAGAAAATGTCTTCCAGCACTACTGATATGAGTTACCTCTGTAGTATGAATTCAGTAATCATTTCATAAATGTGCATGTTTGAAAGCAAGATATTACAGTCTGCTTCTCAAATTACGTAAATGAAAATATTCTAATTCATCTGGGTGAAGAATGCAGACTGGTCTGGGCTTCTTGTTTAGCATGTGCTTTGGTGGAGTTGTTCACTGCGTTGTGTAATTCATTTTATTGAAATGCTAGGCTTGAACTCTAATTTTCATAAATGACAATTCTGGTTATTGCTAAATCCATTGTTGCAAAATTTAATATTTGAAATGGTTTTGGATTTGAAAATTGCTATTCATTTTGAATTCTTGAGAGATACGCGTAGCATGTAGCAAGGAATGGGCTCTGAATTTAATATGTTACCTTATTTCTGTTCATTCAAATAGGGAGAAATTGTATATATTCTGAGATAGTCATGATTATGGATATGAATTTTAGATTAACTATTGCTTTTTTTTTCTTTATCTACTACATTATCAGCATTACATATTGCTGCATTCTGCATAACTTTTCAAGTTGTATTTTAATGTTTTGTGGCAGTAGGAAGTATATTATCCAATGGTTACATATTTTGTAGTTCTCCCAATTTTTCCCATTGTTTTATGTTGGTTAAGTATTGTCCCGTGGGTATCTACATGTTTGTCTCCCCCTTTTTTTTAATATGAATTGTAAAATGCTTAGAAGCCTTGATTTGCGTTTCATCAAAATTTTGAATAAACTTGAAACTAAACTATCTATTTCCCAGGGAATAAAGTATAAGATGATATATTTTGTTCTCCTGATATTATCTGGAGCACCATCATTCTACTTAATTTAATTATTGATAGTTCATGAAATGTCCAGGGCACACATTGAAAATGTTTCAACAGTGTATATTGGAAGTACCCATGTTATGTCTGGATCACCATCCTCTATGCACTTGTATATCTTTATATATTTTTCTATAGTAGCTTTTACCCTGTGGAACAAGGTGGAGATGTGTGCAATTTTAGAAAGCAGCTGAACACCTGTTTTTTTTTGGTTTTTTTTTGAGTAAAGCTTATTCAGTGATCAAGCTGAGATTACATGTAGGTTTATACTAGAATTTAATCATTGTTTTTATCTTTTGTTTGTGAATTATATTTTAAGTTAAAATTTTTCCTTTAAAAACTTCTTAAATATAAAACATTGTAACATTAACAATAAAAGTGTACATTACAATATATCCTCCAGCGGTGGGGCAGTATGGCTGATGCCAGGCGGACTTTGACAGCCTGTCTCCCATGTGTGGCAATATGGATCAAAAGCAAGAATGCAAATTTAACCACATTAATATAGTCAGTACAGGACTTGCCTATCTCAGGGGAGAATGGAAAAACATATCGTGGAATTTAGCAAGTAAGAACATAAGAATTGCCGCTGCTGGGTCAGACCAGTGGTCTATCATGCCCAGCAGTCCGATCACGCGGCGACCCCCGGGTCAAAGACCAGTGCTCTAAAATGAGTCCAGTCTCACCTGTGTACGTCCCAGTTTAGCAGGAACTTGTCCAACTTAGTCTTGAAACCCTGGAGGGTGTTTTACCCTACAACAGACTCTGGAAGAGCGTTCCAACTTTCCACCACTCTCTGGGTGAAGAAGAACTTCCTTATGTTTGTACGGAATCTATCCCCTTTCAACTTTAGAGACTGCCCTCTTGTTCTCCCTACCTTGGAGAGTGTGAACAGTCTGTCTTTATCTACTATATAAAATGTATTTAAACCACTCGCTCACAATTTAGAGACTTTACACCATTATCTCCGTGCAGGTCTAAAATGGCTGTGGCGTCTTAGATCTCCCTCTTATACACTCTTTCACATTCAACCAATCACAGAGCTCATCAGCAAAGCCCACCCACTTTCACAGCAACGTCATCCACTCCAGTTCAACATTCAACCCAAAGGGAATCACAGTATTCAATTCAAAAATCAATTTCTGTTCCCTCCCATCCAACTTTAATATGGTTTATAACTCGCCATCTCAATGCTTCCACACTATGTTGATTTTCAAGCCAGTGAGCTACTATTTTTGGTCATGATCAGAGACTTATGTTCATTTAAGCGGATCTTAATCTGTCTAGTTGTTCTTCCAACAAAAATATATGTTAGGAGAACAATTAGATAGATTAAGATCCATTTAAATGAACATAAGTCTCGTATTGTCTCGTATCGCAAGCTGTGATAGTAGCTCACTGGCTAGAAAATCAACATAGTGTGGAAACATTGAGATGGCGAGTTATAGACCATATTAAAGTCGGATGGGAGGGAGGTAACCTGGAGAGATTCCTTAATTATAGGGAACAGAAATGGATTTTTGAAATGAATACTTTGATTCTCTTTGGGTTAAATGCTGAACTGGAGTGGATGACGTTGCTGTGAAAGTGGGTGGGCTTTACTGATGAGCTCTGTGATTGGTTGAATGTGAAATAGTGTATAAGAGGGAGATCTAAGACGCCGCGGCCATTTTAGACCTGCACAGAGATAATGGTGTAAAGTCTCTAAATGGTGAGTGAGTGGTGTAAGTACATTTTTTTATATGTAAACTTAAATTTTCTGCATAGGCTTCAGGGTGCACTGAAAGTTTGCTTAATGTTTTAGGGGATGCTCCTCAAAACAGCTTCTCTGCGAAAAATGAAAAATTGACCATTTTCCAACCATGACGAAAAGTAACCTTAGTGCTAGAGAAAGTCCCTTTATGAAAGGGCCTCTCAGTGCAAAAATGGGCACACAAGATTATAGAATTAAGGGGTATTGACTGGATTCTATTGTTAAATCTGCAAACACGGGGAACATGAGCCGCTTGATTTAAGGGGGATTTCCTTGATAAAGCCCTTTGGGGCGAACCATAGATCTGTGTCGTAGTGCCTACCCCCACCCGCGAAGATGAAGATGAGTATTTATATTTATCTACTAGTCTTATAGCCCGTTACATTAACGGGTGCTAGAATATATTTGTGTGTGTCTCTCTTTATTTCTTTCTCCTTAGCCGCTTTCTTTCTTTCTGTCTTTCTTTTTCCTTGGCTGTCCATCAGCACCCCTTGCCTGCTCCCCCTGTCCATTCTCCCTTCCTTTTACCTCCCCTGTGTCCACCACCACCCCTTCACAGGTCTCCTTATGCAGCAGCAGCCCTTCTCCCTTTGTTTTACCTCCCCCCCCTGTCCAGCAGCACCTTCCTTCTCCCCCTGTCCAACATTAGGCCTCCGTTCTTTTTTCTTCACCCCCCTGTCCATCAGCACCTCTTTCCTTCTCCCCCTGTCCAGCAGTAGGTGTCCCTTCCTTTTTCTCCCACCTCCTCCTTCTTATCCCTATGATACACTTACCTTGCTCTGCCCGTGATCAGAGGCTCCCTACAGCCGCCCAGTTGCACCCATTGGAAAAGTTCCCTCTGCGGCATCCCGCACCCCTCCTGACGCGACTCCCGCTGTCCCGCACCTGCCCCTGTGTCTTTCTTCTTGTCTTTCTGTGTCCCTTCCTCCGTCTGTCTGTCAAAGCAGCATTCCCTCCCCCCACACCAGTTCCCTGTGCACCTGCCCCTGTATCTTTCTTCTTGTCTTTCTGTCTTCCTTCCTCCCTCTGTCTGTCTGTACAAAGCTGCATTCCCTCCCCCCACACCAGTTCCCTGTGCCTGCATTAGCGTTTCCTCTACCCTCTTTCCCTTCCCACAGTCGCGACTACAAACGCGGGCCCGAGTCCTTTGTCGCCCCCCCCTTCCCTTCCCGCGGGCCCGACTACACATGGCGATTTAAGCAGCGTGTCAGCACTCTTCACATGCTGCTTCAGGCCCTTCTACTGCCCTGATTTGCTCCGGACATGCCAGAGTAAATCAGGGCAGTAGAAGGGCCCGAAGCAGCGTGTGAAGAGTGCTATACACGCTGCTTAAATCGCCAGTCGGGCCCGCGGTAAGGGAAGAGGGGGGGCGGCAAATGAGTCGGGTCCCGGACAGCGGAAAGTTGCTGGGCTCCTCGGTGGGGGCGCTGAGTGGCCGCGATCCCTCTCCTCCCAGACCCACCCCCTGGAGGAACGGAGATCGATTTGCCGCCATTTTGAAGATCGTTCTGCCCTGCTCCTTGCCTTAGTATATTTTTAAGTTGAAAGACACGGCGGCGGCGGCTCCTCTCAAGATCCCCGACTGCATTGGACTTCCGACGCAGGTGGGGATCCTGAGAGGAGCCGCTGCCTGTTCTTTCAACTTAAAAATATAGTAAGGCAAGGAGCAGGGCAGAGCGAAGAACATTGATTCCCATAAGATCATCCGCCTCGGGGGAGAAAGCCGCCGCGTCCGACATCAGCCTCGGGGGAGGAGAGAGGACATCAGGCAAGGAGCAAGGCAGATCAAAAAACAGCACGGGCCGACAGCTTCCGTGTCCGACATCCGTCTCGGGGGAGGAGAGAGAGTGTTTCGGGCGCATGCCACTCCTATCTGAGATGCTGTACATCTCACGGAAAACGGACACACGCTATGGAACTGCGCATGCGCGGCCTAGCGTTTTATTATATTAGATTTAATTATTTAAAATAAAGTATTTAAAAATATTTAAAGTACACATCTATTGAGGCCGATGACGACTATGGGTGCCTGAACGCTGTATGATCTAAAAGTTTAGTGGAATACAGGTGGTACCACTGAGGTCGATAAGCTAAACAAGACAAAACAAGCCAATTTAGGACTCTATATGTGCTATATCGTGTTAATATAAAGTGGAGTCTAGAGAATATAACAGCTGTTTGTTTTGTTTGGATTCTATGAATGGCATGCAGTTTCCCTTGTGCAAAATGGCATGCTTTCCTGAGATATGCATGCAACTAAATTAACTAGTGAGCCAATCAACACTAATAATTGGGTGCTAACAATCAGTTATTGGCGGTAATTGGCAACAATTTAAATTTGTATGCGTATCTTGGTATGCACTGTTCTTCAATTTGTATAGCATACAACTCAAAAGAAAGTGTGGCCATGGGAGGAGCAGAGGCGGGTCAGGGGCATTCACTAAAGATGCATACAGTATTATTGAATACCAGGGATCCATCATGTAACCTAGGATTTACACCTTTTAGTTAGTGTAGCTCCCCACGCCCAATGTTGAGTGCAAACCCTGTGCTGCACGCTATTCTAGAAAGAGCACCGATCCCAGAATGCTCATCTTAGGATTCTGTTCAGCGCTATTTATTTTTTCAGCACCAAATTTGGAGCGCAGTTTATAGAATTTTCCCCTAACTATGTACATGACAAAAATAGTGGCATTTACACAAGGTGTTTGTGCCTAAAACAGGGCAACACTTTATACAATTACCCCGTAGTGTGCATGTATCATACTCTTCTTTGTGTGTGAGAAGTTGCAAATGTGGCAGAGTTCCCGAGATTACAAGCTGCTCCAGTTGGCCAGCTGCATACAGACAGTGAGTGCTCTTAAAAAAAATAATAAAAATCAAGCAGAGCTTTTGTCTTGTAGCAGCATAGTAAGGATTGTAAAGAGAGGTGAAATAAGATGGTACGCAAAACTGATTATTTTTTTTTTTTTTACTATATTGATGACATTTCTTCTTTTTTTTAAATTTAGGGTATTCATGGAAGTGACGCTGCTTTGAAAGATATAAAGGTGTTTAACGAACGGCGATTCATAGCTTCATTTAATGTAGTCAATACAACAAAAAAGGATGCTGGGAATTATCGCTGCATGATTCACACAGAAGGAGGTGTTGGAGTGTCAAACTATGCAGAATTGATTGTCAAAGGTATTTTTAACTGTATTTACATTGATTTCTTAAAGTATCTAGACTCAGTTTATAATTTCTCCAGATGGTCTGCCTCGAGGCACAAGATTACTTGCTCTCTAAGGTTCTGAAGGAAGGGTGATGCAATCTTCTGTCTTGACCTTTGCACCAATGAATTGCTGTAGAAACAGAATATATTTAATGCATGCAATGTGCTTGTACTGTAATAACTGTTGGACAGGAGACTTGAGTCTTCTCTTCTCTAGCTCACCGTCCAAGTCAAGGAGATGGATTATATGTTTTAAACAAGGCAATGAGTGGATGTATTTAAAAAAGCATCCATAAAATCTCCAAAGTTATGCTCCTGAACCAACAACTCTCCTCCCTCTCTTCAGCCCCTAAAACATCAGTGGCAGACACAAATCTCCCTCCATCCCTCCAGCTCCCAAAGTATCAGCGGCAGCCAGAAATCTCTCCCTCCTTCCCTCCAGCCTCCGAAGCAGCAGCAGGTCTTGACAACACCTCCTCCTTCTCTCCGGCCCCCCAAAAAGCAGGCAGCCAGTCTTGGCAACCCTACCCCATTCCGCCTTCCCTCCCCCGAAACAGTAGCGGCAGCCGATGAGCAGAGGAAGCGCTGTAAACAGGCTGCTTCCGGCAAGCCCTGGCAGGGCCTTTCCTCTCCCGCGTCACTTCCTATGCACTCTGACTGCTCAGCTTTGAAATTGTGTGCTTACGTTTCCTATAACAACTTTGTCTAATTAGTCTGGATGATCTGATCTTTTCTTGATATTGAGGTGTTACGCTGCAGCCCAGTTTACAGTTTTCTTTTAAGAAGTGTTCAAAAGATTTAGAGCTTTATTATTAACTTAAGCTTTTACATATTTATGTCAAAGCAGCATAATGATTGCACTGAAACACTGATCCTTGCTTAACAATATGCAATAGACATTATTGTACTTCTTAATAAGAAGGAACATATTTTGGCATACAGTGGAAGTCTCATGACTAGGGACTAGATTCACTAACCTTGCCCGATCGTTACCGGTCCGTGTCCGATCCGAGCAGATCTGATGGATTCTTCAAGCAACAATATTCTAATGGGGGCAATTGGAGGAATGCCCCCATGTGCCGACACGGATCGCTAGTGTGCGATCCAGACGCATGCGCAGACCACCTGCTTTCCCTGTAGATCAGGGGTGTCAAAGTCCCTCCTCAAGGGCTGCAATCCATTCGGGTTTTCAAGATTTCCCCCATGAATATGCATGAGATCTATTAGCAAACAATGAAAGCAGTGCATTCAAATAGATCTAATGCATATTCATTGGGGAAATCCTGAAAACCTGACTGGAGTGTGGCCCTCGAGGAGGGACTTTGATACCCCTGCTGTAGATGATCTGCGCATTGTCGTTTGCTGTGGGTTTTTTTGCTTTTTTTGGGGGGGGGGGGCCGACTCAATCTCCGGCGGCAGCAGCAGCAGTCTTTTAAAAAAAATTTTACCTCTCAACTTCTTTGCGAGACCTGGTTTTAACCTGCTTAAACCCGTAGGTTAAAATCATGGGTTCACTGCGGGGAAGAGCAGGGTGGCGATTTGGGGGAGAGCAGAGTGGTGATTCGGTGCGGCAGGCAGGACAGATTTCAGGCAGAACAGGCAGGACAGATTCAGGGCAGAGCAGGGTGGCGATTCAGGACAACAGAGAGCAGGGTGTGCAGAGAGCAGGGCGGCAATGGAGCTGGGGAGTCGAAAAGGACGTTTGTGACTGGTTCCCAGCAGTCGATTCTTGGGTTGATTGGCCAACCCAGTTGGTTCGCAAAATTTGTTTTGTGAATCACGTCCCTACCTACTTTGCATGTCGTTCCCCCTCATTTGCATGCATGGATCGGCAGAAATGTAAGTGAATCGGGCTGGAGTAAAATCGGGTCACAAAGGGGTCAAACCAATTGGTACACGATCGGTTTGCTTAGTGAATCTAGCCCTAGGTGGCTCCTAAATAGGCTGATTGTGTAAACAGTTTTCATTAGTTACTGATTTGTTGCATCTGTAAAACTGAGTGAAGAAAGTTTTTTCTTACTTTTGGGTTTGTTACTGTTTTATATTGTCATGTTTTGCAACAACAATCGTAAGAACAGATTTTATTTTTCTCACATTATATATTTTGCTAGTACATTCGTTGATTTAAAATGTAATTAAGCTTTATGCATTTACCCAGAATCTCTTGGCTTATTTGCAGTGGGTGCTTTCAATGACTGGATAGCCTTAGGGCATAATTCCATTAGCTCCTTGTAACACAATGAAATAATTATGTTAATCTCTGTGTTACCCACACTATTGCTTTTTTTATGAGACCACCTGCATATGATTTCTTGTGACCTACAGGACCCATTTTAAACAAATTACTTAGTAACATCTGAGAATGATCTGTTGTTAAATAACATTGCTCTTATATGATAAGTATATTACTCTGTTTTTTATGTATTATTACATAATCAAATGTCCTGTTAGGTTTAAACTTACATTTTTTACATTGTTCAAAGGAATTTCTTTGCTGTAGAGAGCTGTTGAGCATTTTGTTTGTTTCTGGAGCTCTAAGAAACAAATGGAATTCATCTATTATTAACATAGCATAGTAAATGACGGCAAAATAAAGACTTGTTCGGTCCATCCAGTCTATCCAACATCATCAAGTGTTGAACCAGCTATCCAGTATTATTACATTTTACTTGCTAAATTCCACTATAAAATGTCTTCCTCTCCTTCCCCACCCCCCGAGATATGTAAGAACTTTACTCAGACGATATGAATATGGTATAAAATACACATACTTGCTCCTGATCCACCCTTACCATTTTCAGGGCTCAGACCATAAAAGAGTCTACCCTGCACAGTCCCTACTTCCCTGCTGCCGAGGTGATGTCAAAGCTAACTCCAGCATCCAGATGCATCCTGATGTGTCTTTGCCGTATACTGTATGGGACACAGAGCATAGAAGTCCGCCTGATATTGGCTACACTGTCCCACTGTCTCCATTGGCAAATGGAATTGTAGCAGGCACACAAGTAGGTGACATCATCTAATGGCAACAGGATGGAATAGCTCACCCAAGCTCAGAGCTATTGTAAAGTTCTATGCAGGTGCAACCATTCTGCTTTGCAACAGTCCCCCTCAGTCTCTTCAGTTTGGTTTATACTCCTTTTTTTTTGAGGGGAGGCGAGTTCTCTCAATTGCTCTTAGATTTTTTTCTCTAATTTATGCAGTGTTTCTCCTTTTTTCTTCTTCTTTGTTGTCTTTTTTTATGATGATTATTTGGGTTAAAAAATTATATATTTTTTGCTTTGTATTCAGATGCTCAGGGACCATGCTACAGGGAAAGCCAAGGATTAAGGACTCGCTATACTGGGTGGCGGAAAGATAGCAAATAATTGCAACCACAGATTTTGTGCCATTTTATTTGGGCTCAATGCATCACCAAGGGGTGGGCTAGTGTGGATTAGGGATGGACAGCCAGAACATTTATTTCATATCATTTCCTATGTGGTTTTCAGGAAAGCATGCTTTATTTGTTTTCGTTTGGCCATTTTGTGTCAAGGGAACAGTCAGTAAGGGCCAGTTTTGTGAAGGTTCAAAGAACACATACTTCACACCATTATATTTCACAATAACATCTACAAGGAAATTTTAAATAAATCTGTTCCCCCACTTGACAGATCAGTGGTCTTAATAACAAAATACTATTTCTTTCTAACCTGTGTAGACTGAGCCATATCAGAGAAGACCCAAATTTTATTATTGCATAATAGTTCTTGATGAGAAGTGACACAATTTTTCAAAATCATATCATGATCCTTAATATCCTGAAAAACTGCAAGAAGTAGCATCCTGAGAAAAATTACATTGACTAGTAACTACACTGGGGCTATTTAGGCTATCAAATAAGTCCAACGATAGTTCTGATGACTGAATATCTTCCTTTGATGGTAGGCTGGAATATAATATAACTTCACTAAATTTGCACTCATTGTAATATTAAAATTTTCTTTAAAATATCTCTCCAATAAGGCCTTTAAGGCCCATCCTATTCTGCTTGGGAAAGCTCAAAATCTGAGACTTTTTTCCCATTAACTGCTTCATATTCTCTTGCTTCTTACAAACAGATATATTGTCCTGAGCAATTACTGTTTCCTGTTTCTCCAACTTGGAAACTCAGCCCAATATTTTCCAAATTTTGCTCTTTATTAGTCATTCTGTTAGATAAAGAAACCACAGCTCCTGGATGCTTTTGTAAATGTAGTTGAAACTGTTCCACTAAAGAAGTCCTTAGATTTTCCATAGCAAGCCAAACAGTCGCTAGGGTAAATACATACAGTTTTGCAGTCTGTGTTGTAATTTAATTTCCGTACAGAGTCTCCCCTCTGTGTATCACTGAAATAAGCTGCACGTCTTCAGGGAGCAGTCAAGGAATCTTCTCTCCAGGATTGCCATTGTGCACTCCAAACCCTCCCCACTAGTCTCAGGGAAGCCTATCCATCCTCTTTTTAGAAGACTGGGGGACATCGAGTCTGCCTACAATCTTCGGGTGATTTCTAATGCCAAGAAATACTTTGGCATTTCTCTCTGCTTCCTCTAACCTGGAGCCGTGGCTACACTCAAGCCATGTGAAATAAATTAATCCATTGGACCCAGGATTGGGGACACTCCAAATTTGGTGTGCCCCTTCCTCTTCCTTACAGCACTTGATAATCTGAATTCAAAAGAAGCAAAACTCCAGCAAACTTAAGATTACAAAGGTAATTCAGTTTTTTTGCATTTAGATGTGACCAGCAGCCATCATGCTCCACAACCTCCTCCTGCTGTTGGTAGTTCTCCCTATTGTACTATCTTTGATAGGTAGGGTTACCAGATGTCCAGATTTCCCCATACATGTCCTAACTTCGAGCTGGGGCTGGAGTGTATCTGTGCTTTTAGAGGACATGTCTGGACGGCTTTTCAAAACCTGGTACTTTGTCCGGGTTTTGAAAAAGCTGGTGAGATTGGGGCCGGAGCTGGAGTGTGTCTGCGCATGAGCAGATGCACTCTAGTCCCAGCCAGAAAAGATGAGGTTTGTGTAGGACTGGGTTTGGGGGGGCGGAGCGTTGCTGGGGCGGGGCCTCACGTTCTCTTTTACCAGATGGAAAATCTGGTAACCCTAGTTGAAAGCCTCTTAGAATTTTGTCAGGGCACTCTTGTATTATTGGGTTAAGAGTGACATATATATCTGTTTGAGGAGGGAAAAGTTTCTGTGCTCCTGGTCAGCTGAGTGGAGACCGGGTGAGACTGTATGTACCGTATTTTCACATAGATAACGCGCACCCGTGTAAAACGTGCACACGGGTATAGCGCGCGAAAAACACAAATTTATGTACAGAAATTTTTATATACCGCGCACACCCGTATACCCCGCATGCTGCCCGACTTTCCCGTCGCCGCCTGACTCTCCTTTCGCCCGCCCCGACTCTCCTCTGGCCACCCCGACTCTCCTTTCGCCCGCCCGACTCTCCTCTCCCCCTTGAAGTCCTGTCCCCACCCTGAAAGCCTGATGCCCCCCCCCCCGACGTCCGATTCACCCCCCCAGGACCGCTCGCACCCCCACTCCGAAGGACCGCTCACCCGCACACGCACCCCCACCCTGAAGGACCGCTCGCACCCCCACAGCCTCCCGACCCCCCCATCATGTAGAAGCTCCTACCGGTGTCCTGCTGCTTCCTCTTAGCGGTCCCGACTCCCCGACACGATCGGGGCAAGAGGGAGCTCAAGCCCTCTTGCCCCAGCCAACCGCAGCACCCCCGACACGATCGGGGGAAGAGGGAGCTCAAGCCCTCTTGTCCCCCCGACTCCCCGACAAAAGGGAGCCCAAGCCCTCTTGTCCCGCCGACTCCCCAACTCCCCGACAATATCAGGCCAGGAGGGAGCCCAAGTCCTCCTGGCTCTGGCAACCCCCCCCCCCACTAGTTGTTCGGGCCAGGAGGGAGCCCAAACCCTCCTGGCCACGGCGACCCCCTACCCCCACCCCGCACTACATTATGGGCAGAAGGGATCCCAGGCCCTCCTGCCCTCAACGCAAACCCCCCTCCCCCCAACGACCGCCCCCCCAAGAACCTCCGACCGCCCCCCCAGCCGACCCGCGACCCCCCTGGCCGACCCCCACGACACCCCCATCCCCCTTCCCCTTACCTTTGTGTAGTTGGCCGGACAGACGGGAGCCAAACTCGCCTGTCCGGCAGGCAGCCAACGACGGAATGAAGCCGGATTGGTCGGGTTGAGCCCATGTGCCTCAGGCCCCACCCCCAGGTGGGACCTAAGGTTCCCGGGCCTATTCTGATTGGCCCAGGCGCCTTAGGCCCCACCAGTAGGTGGAGCTTTGGGATGGATGGGCCAATCCGCCCTCATTCCATCGTTGGCTGCCTGCCGGACAGGCGGGTTTGGCTCCCATCTGTCCGGCCAACTATACAAAGGTACGGGGAAGGGGGGTGGGGGGGTCGGCCAGGGGGGTCGCGGGTCGGCTGGGGGGGCGGTCGGAGGTTCTTTGGGGGGGGGGCGGTCGTTGGGGGGGGGGGGGTTTGCGTCGAGGGCAGGAGGGCCTGGGATCCCTCCTGCCCGTAATGTAGTGCGGGGTGGGGGTAGGGGGGTCGCCATGGCCAGGAAGGTTTGGGCTCCCTCCTGGCCCGATATTGTCGGGGAGTTGGGGAGTCGGTGGGGAAAGAAGGCTTGGTCTCTCTTTTGCCCCGATCGTGTCGGGGAGTCAGGGGGACAAGAGGGCTTGAGCTCCCTCTTGCCCCGATCGTGTCGAGTGTCGGGACCGCCAAGAGGAAGCAGCAGGACACCGGTAGGAGCTTCTACATGATGGGGGGGGTCGGGAGGCTGTGGGGGTGCGAGCGGTCCTTCAGGGTGGGGGTGCGGATGCGGGTGGGAGTGCGTGCGAGCGGTCCTTCGGGGTGGGGGTGCGGGTGCGTGCGAGCGGTCCTTCGGGGTGGGGGTGCGAGCGGTCCTGCGGGGGGGGGGGTGTGAATCAGACGTGGGGGAGGAACTATGTAAAAAAAATTTTGTACAACGCGCTCACGGATATAACGCGCAAGGGTGTGCGTGGTACGTAAAAACCACGTATAGCGCGCGCGTTATATGTGAGAAAATACGGTAATTCTTTGTGGAGACTTTAAATTTTGTTAGCAAAGCATGCAGCAAAATCATTGCATTTCAGTTTTGACTGGGCGGGCTGGTTCTGTTGCGGGGGTTGCAATAGGCTGTTTGCTATGCTGAACAAGTGTTTGGTTGAATTGGCAGTCTGTTTAATGCTTTGGGAGACATATTGTTTTTTGGCTGCTGTTAAGGCTTGGCTGTGATTTGTCATCTTCTGTTGATGTTGCATTCACACATTTGGCCTGAAAACAACACCAAATGTTTTCACCATATCTTTGCAAACAGAAGATACAAATTATGTAGATGAGACTAGTAGTTGCACATAGTAATTTGGGTATTTATGTGCCACTTGAGTTGCCTTTAATTTCTGTAGAACTTTGAGATTTCCATACATGAATGTAAATGTGGCTGACTGTAATTCCAGTTAGGAAGCTGGCTTTCATAAGTGCTCAACTGAATACAGAAGAAGCAAAACTTTTCGTACCACCCTGCAGAATGAAGTACCTTTTTGACTCCCTTGAGGTTATTTCTGTTACCAATGAAATCAGAGCATTATAACGAGAGTAAATTCTATGAAAAATATGAACAGTTACATAGAGAACTACATACAATACCATGTTCAACATTAATACATTTAATAAATGTCACGAGGCATGTTATAAACTTAGCAAAAATTGTGAAACATAAGCAGAATGTAGTCATGGGATTGGTTAGCAGTTGTTAATACTCATATCCAAATGACTCATTTTATTGTAACAAATTATCCCAGTACTACTTTAGTCAATTTGAAAATGTAACTCCATATGAAATATGTATACACTATATGTAGCTACTTGATTAAATTGACCATTTTAAAAGTCAAAAGTTAGGAAGGTGAGCTGTACATGAGTTGGTCCCAGTCAAGGGATGATGAACCTTTATTCCTGGGTGAGAAAGACATTTAGGGTAAAAGACTGGTAAGTGGCATAGTGGTTAAAACTACAGCCTCGGCACCCTGGTGTTGTGGGTTCAAACCCATACTGCTCCTTGTGATCCTGGGTAAATCACTTAATCCCCCCATTGCCCCAGGTACATTAGATAGATTGGGAGCCCTCTGGGGTAGGCAGGGAAAAATGCTTGAGTACCTGAATAAATTCATGGAAACCGTTCTGAATTCCCCTGGAAGAACGGTATAGAAAATTGAATAAATAAAAGACTACTGACTGAGGGCTGGATGCTCTAAAATTGCCGTTAAAATCCTGTGGATTGCTGTGGTGCCGGTAAATGGTCTGATTTGAAAACGGCAATCAATGTTGAAACAATGTTACATGCAAACATATTTCCTAGAGGTCTGCAGTATTCCCATCTAATCAGTCATTGGAGAAAGTGACTGACAAATGTGCAGAGCCAGTAGGGGAAACCCTGAACAGCTGAGCAGCAAGGGAAGCCCTGAAACACCCTCCTACTGCTCAGCTTGTTGGGTTTGATTTATTTATTTTTTTTAATGGGCACAGATGTCCATATATTACACATGCACAACATCTGTGACCATTAAAAAAAAAGTTGTGCCAGGACTCCTCCCCCCCACCTTGAAGACCTAAAGCCCCCGAATTAAAAAAAAAAAAAAAATCAGCAGGAGGCAAACCCACTCCCTTCTTCCTTAACCACCCAGACACCCGCACATTCCTGCCCTCCCAACCTTTAAATTGAAGATAGGCAGGAGGGATGCCCACACCCTCCTGCTGCTGCAACAGCCCCCCTATGACTCCCCGAGCAAACTCCCCACCTTTAAATGGAAGATCAGCAGGAGGGATGCCCACTCCCTCCTGCCTCCAGGGTCCCCAGTGATCCCCCAATACCCCACCCCAAACCCCCAACAGATCCGCCACAACCCTATACGTTTTTGATGAAAATCTGGCAGTAGAGATGCCCACTCCCTTCTGCCACCATGGCCCCCAAAACCCCACATCTTTAAATGGAAGATCATCAGGAGGGATGCCCACTCCTTTCTGCCATTGGGGCCCCATAGGATGCACCAGGAAGAGGCCTAAGGCCCTGTGGATGGGGCCTTCTGCAATAAGGACAGATGTTGCACTATGCATATGTAATACACGCACAACATCTATGCCCATAAAAAAAAAAGCTGTGTTCAGCTCTTTTTTAATACTACTGGAACCTCCAGACCTGTCAGAGATTTTGGAGTGTTAAAAATCAGTTTATATACTTTTTCAAATATCAATAAAAATATTGGACTTAAAAAAAAAAAAAAATCAGTGCTTTATTTTGTGCATCATGTGGGCATTGATCAGCGTGCTCATTTTAATATTGATGAACTCATTTTAATCTATTTATTTATGATTATCGGAGGCTGCTACAAACCACAGAAAAGACAGTGATTTGCCGTTTTGGGCATCAGTAGCCAAAATACTTTGATGCTAAACAGGTTAAAACTGGTCTAGCATTGATCATTAAACACATGGTGAGTTTTGAGCATATAGGTCTGAGTCTGATACCACCATTGGAAAAACATTTGGCAAGGTTCTTATCCATGGGGAAAGGTTCCCCATCCCTTCCCTACACACCCACGCCAGGTCCAGCATCTCCCCTTTCCATTCCTGTCCCAGTGTTTCATCTCCCAAGCTTCCCCCAGTTCCACAGCCAGCATCTTTTCCTCATTCCTTCCTCGTATGGCTGCTGTTTCCCATGCCTCTTCTAGTGCTGCAAGCTTGTTTGTGTGGGGCTTTCCATACCAACATGATGCATTTCCCGTTGAAAAGAAATAGTATTTTGTTGTTGGTATTTGCTATTTCCACATATCCAAGAGAAGTAGCATGGGAATTGCAATGTTCTAAACACCAAAATTCTCATTTTCTGTTCAAGGGCTCCTTTTACGAAGGTGCGCTAGCGTTTTTAGCGCGCACTACAATGCCACGCACTAGACGATAACGCTTCCATAGAGCGGGGTTAGCATGTGCAGCAGTGTAGTGCTAAACATGCTAGCGCACCTTCGTAAAAGGAGCCCCAAGTATCTAGGGCAAAAAGCCAAAAACAAAAAACAGACCATAGCCCTGAATTGTAACAGCTCCGCTCTCCAATTATTATACATATAGCCAAATGGCTGCAAAGAAGTAGACTGTGCTACTCAATAGGAGCAATACATAAGTACAGTTGTATGGTAAGGGGGCATACAAGTTGTGCATGAAACAGCTAAATGTTGCTTTCACAATGCATGATTGACTTTGTACAAATTCAGTTGTCAAGAAATTCACTGTTGTAAGACTGTGATATAGCATGCTGTTTTATGCTGTAGCCAGACAACTTGATTGAACCTCTTTAGTACTAGATACAGTCACAGGGTAATTAAAAGAGAATCCCTGAGGGAAATTATTGCAATAAAATAAATTCTGTTTGAAATACCTGTAGGACTTAAAATTAATTGGTGTAACCACTGACCTTTGTGACCTCACCTCTAAGCATTATAAATGACAGATCAACAGCCCTTGCTATTTGCAAGAAACTTGAAAGTAATTAACTGCTCTTTTAGCGGTGACTACATTAAATGCCTGACGATATGCTATAAAAGTTTCTGCTCAGGTCTTGGTTCAATAAACAAATGAGTTTAATTGTAGTTACTGGTAAATAACTTTGAGTTAAGCATGCACGGCTGCTTCTCAGAAATGTTGTTTCTGTATGGCAGCAACAATAAATGTAATGAAAATGAGGCTGACACTTGGGGCTTGATTCTGGAAATTGCAACTGCCGTGGTAGGCCCCTGCAAAACGGGTGTATACCACTTGTCAATCACAAGTAGACGCCACATCCAGAATCGCATCTATTTTTTGGACAGACACCTTAAATGTAGGCCAACATTTTACAGGCCTACATTTAAGGCATCTGACCCACGCCTACAGAAACGCACAGGCATGTCTATGGATGCCTAAGGCCACTTCCGGCATAACCCATGCCTACGCCAGCCTCAGGTGTCTGTAGGCACACCTAGACACCTACACACCGCACAGATTTTTCTAAAAAATGTGCGTCGCCATCAATCCATTAGATGGTGGTAGGTTGCCTACCATCCCCTACAATCAGGACACCATTTCCAGAATCAGGCCCTTGATGTTCTATACAGTATTTGCATGTGGAGGATGTAGCTTTGTAAAGGCCTATATCTATGAAGGAACCATTGTGTAGCTATATAATTTTTCAGCTAAGCCAGGGGTAGGGAACCTTTTTGGCTGAGAGAGCCATAAACGCCACACATTTTGAAATGTAATTCCATAAGAGCCATACAATATGTTTAAAGCTTAAACATATTGTATGGCTCTCATGGAATTACATTTTAAACCTTAATACAATTAAATGTGTGCATTTCAGGTAAGACCAACACTTTTAAAGTACAATAAGTCTCTGAATTCTTTTTAATACCGTTGTTATGCTGTTTCTAACCAATGATGAATAAAGTACTTCTTACCATTAATGCGACTTCTGGTGCTGCATGGTTTTGCTGATGGCTTTGTAGTCTGGTGGATACGTGGTGAGGTTAAATTTAATGCAGGCGTTGAAACTTCCATCCGTTAAATGTGATCGTAGGTTGGTCTTAATTTTCCTTAGATGTGAGGAAGACTGCTCACATGTATACGTAGAGCCAAACATTGTCAGTACAGCAATACTCATGCTGCAGTGTGTGGTATATGACGGGAAGCATGTCTTTTATTCATTTGATTATCTTGTCTTTATCTGAAAAGTCGTCAAAAAGTTCATTGGCAACATCAAGCATGAATGTTTTGGCATACTCCCCATCTGTGAATGGCTTTCCGTTTCTCACAATTGCTAAAGCACCAGCAAAGCTAGCCGAATTCCAGTTACCTTGTTGGGTCCAAACACGGAGTTGCTGCTGACTAGCTTGCACTCTGCACAGTAGCTCTTGACATGCTTTCTTCCTTCTGTCCCCCGCAGGATATTTCGATGCAAATGTAGTATGGCGTGTGTCGAAGTGCCGCTTTATATTTGGCCGTTTCATCAATGCAATTTTATCATTGCATATTAGACACACTGCAGAACCTGCTCTCTCCACAAAGGCGAATTCCTCTGTCCATTCCTGCTGAAAAGTACGATACTCCTCATCTTTTTTTCTTTTAGCTATATTCTTCAATAAAAGGATTCTTCAACAAAAGGGCAGGGTAGCCAATTACAGGTATTGCTGGTGGGATGGACCCTTACAGGCTGTCAAGGCAGGTTAGGCCCAAGTCAGGGGCTTGATGTTCGGCCACTGGTGGAAAGTGGCATGGTTTGTGGCTGCCTGTGGATGCGGCTTCAGGCCCTTTCGGCCATGGATGCTGCGGGGGCCACAACTGTAGCTAGGCCAAAGCGGGGGCCTCAATTTGTGGTAGTACGTTTTGCTGGCGGGCCACTGACTGTAGCTAGGCAGAAGTGGGGGCCTCAATTTGTGGCTGTATGTTGGCTGCGGAGACTACCAACTTTAGCTAGACCAAAGCCTCAATTTGTGCCTGCGGCCCGTTCTTCCACGGATGATGCAAGGTAGGGTAATGGATCGCCTGCGAATATTGCGATGCTGAAGCCGGATACTGTGATGCCGAAGCCGGATGTTGCGATGCCAAAGCTGGATGCGGACGCGATGGAGGGCATGGCCTGCACTCGGTGGAGATGACGTGATTAGAATGTCCCCTGAGCGCAGGCCACGCCCTCCATCGCGTCCGCATCCAGCTTTGGCATCGCAACATCCGGCTTCGGTATCCCAGTATCCGGCTTCGACATCGCAGCATTCGCAGGCGAACGGCCCGCAGCAACTAATGACACCCTCCATCATTGGCCGCGAGCCAGATGTGGCCATCAAAAGAGCCATATCTGGCTCGCGAGCCATAGGTTCCCGACCCCTGAGCTAAGCTAAGTGTATTTTTTTTTCAATTGAGAGGATGATCAGGGTGTTTTAGAAGGCATTGCAGTGGGATAATTTATTTATTTAATTTGTTTTCTATTCCCTTATCCCCAAAGAGCTCAGAATGGGTTAAGGAATTATAATCATAACATATTTTATTGTTCACTACTAGGATAGTTTTAATTAGGTCTTTAATAGTTTATTAAGATATCTGAAGCGCTAGTTCTGAATTGACCAGCTACCTTCTTAATGTTTTAGGGGCGTCTCATCTTTATGTCTCTGTGTTTGCACTAATGTGATCCAGCAGCCCCCCTCTCCTCCACCATCCATGGGCAATAAGCATTTCAGAATGCAATTTTGTTTTACAGATCTATTAAGCTGTTGTGGCCTCTCTATATCTCATACGATAAGCTTAAATCTGTAAAATATATTTTAGCCATTTACTTTGGAACTTCAGTTGTATCCTAGTGCTTGGTAGATTGACGCTGTTTGTACTAGTTGCTTTATTATGAGATTTAAACTAATGTAAGTAGTTTCATCTCCCCCTCCCAGATATGAATAAACTGACCTACATATTTCTCTATATGTCCTTTATTTCATTATAGGGGAGGGGCAGTTTTCAAAACAATACAGGCAAGTTACGCTGGCTTTTACTAAACCGCGGTAGAGCTTTTTACAGAGGGCTGGTGAGGTAAATGTTCCAATTCTCATACAAATTGAAGGAGCGTTGGAGCATTTATCTTGCCATCCTGCCGTAAAAAGTTCTAATGTGATTTACAGTAGTAAAAGGAGCCCATAACTTGTGTAGTGTGAAGAATTTTTTAGAGAGAAAGGACTTGAATTCTTTAACTTTGAGAACTGACTAGGAAAACTGTGAATAATGAGATTTGTACCTGTATTTTCAATTAATATGTTCCTTCTTTCAAACAACATGCATAGTTTTCAAACTGTGAACCCACAAGCATTCCAGCATTTTCTATCCTAACTTTGCCAATGGAATCATTGCTAATTAGTGTTGATTAAAGTATGTGCATTGTAAAACAATGAACATTAAGCAGGAGGAGGTGGCAATTTTCAAACAGATTACAGTGCAACATAATGTATATAGTTGGAGTAGTGGAGTGGCCTAGTGGTTAGGTCTGCAGCCTCAGCACCCTGAGGTTGCAGGTTCAAGCCCAGCGCTGCTCCTTGTGACCTTGGACAAGTTACTTAACACTCCATTGCCCCAGGTATGTTCAGATTGTGAGCCTACCAGGACAGATAGGGAGAAATACAGCAGAACAAACAGTGGAAATGTCCAAACAAGACTGGTGAGCTTGTGTGTTTCACAAATCTCTTTTATTCACTTCAATAGCTCAATGACTCAATATGTACAGTACATGTTTCGACCACAATGGCCTGCATCAGGAATCTTAAATATTGTGAAGACAATGAAGACATATGTTCATACATACTAGACCACTTGAAATTGCTAACATTGTGCTTCAGAAAGAAGTTGTCCAGGAACCAAATCCTTTCCGTGATCGTGAAAGTAAACAGTAAACAAAAAAAAAAAAGGACTGTTTACTTTCATGATCATGGAAAGGATTTGGTTCTTGGGCCATTTCTCTCTCTATATCCAAATTTTGAACCCACTTCTCAGGATGTCCAAATCAGAATTAGATGCACTATGTCTCTAATTGTGTTATAGAGCTATAGATACTCTGGTAAGTCCTAGAACAGATGGAGGGAGGTTAGCTGTGATTGTGTCCTACCAAGCTTGAAAAGGTGAGCTGGGCTGACATTCTACTGGTGTGAAGTTTCCTCTTTTCCTTCCCTTGATTCATATTTCACAAGTTTTAGGGATTCCCCACACACATACCCCATTAGGAGGCCATTTTATAAGGGAACACCTAGTGTTAAGTGCTAAAATTTATGTAAATGCCTTCTTTTCAAATTCTAACTATTAGAAAAGTATATTTTATGATATGATAGAATGTACTTTTAAAAATTGGATGTGTATGTGGGCAGGGTTTAGGCAAAACATAGTCAGAGCACACACAAAATACTATAATTTACATATATTCTGGCTTGTATCTAGGCATGGGCTGATGTAAGTGATTGTGTCTTATATTAAGGCATCATTTCAGCCACTTGCATTAGTTTAATATAGAGAGAAATAGTTTATTATTTGTATGCTCACAGTTTTGACTGTGAGCACATAACACTAGCTGAGTCAGTTAGTTATGGAATTGGTAGTTAAGGGTTAAAGTTTAGCGGGCTGCTGGAAGCGGGAGGGGGTGAATAGGGAGGTAGTGGGATAGGTATTCACGGTAGAGGGTTTAGCAGAGTTGGTGGGTGTGTAGAGAAGTGGGAGGGAATTGTTATGGAAAGGTGAGTGTGATTGGTGAGAGGTCAGTATGAGGAGTGGGGATTTAGAAGGAAAGTTATGGCGGGTTTGCAATATTTTTGGTTGGTAGGGTGAGGGTTTTGTAGGGGAACAGTTCCCCCCACCCTTTTTTTGTTGTAATTGGGGGTTTGGGGCTGGGGTTTTTTAGTGAATAGCGGGGTGGGTGGTTCGGTTGGTCGCAGTTATGTTGCGGAAAAGTTGATGTTTTGGGGGAAAATGTGGACCAGTGTAGCTATGAAAATAATTGGGATTTGTTTTTGGAGCTGCTCATGTGTGACACCGCAATGGGTGGTGGCAGGACTTTGCGGCACCGTGAGCCCTGCTGGGATGGGGTATTGGGATTGTGGGGACATTTTTGTGTGTGGAGCTAGTTCGTCACCAAATAGCTCCGGGGTTGTGATTGTTATGCTACACTGTTTTTGATGTATTGTTATCACAGATTGATTTATTGTACTTTTGGGAGTTGTTAAAGCTGCAGCCCAAATTTTGCCATTAATTGACTGGTGTTATTGTTGAGGGAAACATTGGCAGAAATGTGTGAATGACAGTGTTAATTATAAAATAGGCTTAAAATATGTGCCCTATAAAATTACCCTCTTATTGTTCACTTGGAGGCCTTTTTACTAAGCTGAGTTAGGCAGTAGCTTGAAATAACATATGGCTGGATGCATTCAGTCATTGCCAAAAATGTGTATGCTGATTGCAATAAAAAAAATTTTAAGGGCACATGTCTGTAGCAGTGAGTTGGGCATTCCTGTGCTAATCAGTTATCACAAGATTAGGTATCAGTAAGCACACAGTAATTTTTTTACATAACTGTGTTAATGACATTGGTTTAGATTCACTAAGCCCACCTTACCTTGCCGGTCCGTGTCAGGGCTCCCTATTCACAATGCGTCCTTATGCTAATTAGGCTGATCGGAGGCACGCCCCCAATCAACCACACGGATCACAGAAGAGTGATCCTGACACATCCTCAAACCATCTTCTTTGCTTGTAGATGGTCTGTGCATGTGTCTAAGACCCCTCTGAGCCACAATTTTTTTTAAAATTTATACTTTTTTGTAGCCCAGCAAGCCTGTGGTTTTAACCCGCTTTAAACCCACAGATAAAAACCATGGGCTCGCAGTGCGGGGAAGGGCAGGAGAGATCTGGGAACAAGCAGGGTGGCAATTCGGGGTAGAGCAGGCAGGAGAGATCTGGGGAAGAGCATCGAGGCGGCAGGCAGGAGAGATTCGTGGCAGCAGAGAGCAGGGCGTGCAGAGAGCAGGGCTTCAATGGAGCTGGAGAGTCCGAAAGACATTTGTGACTGGTCCCCAGCAGTTGTTTCTTAGGTTGATCAGCCAGCCCAGTCGGTTTCAAAAATTTCTTTGGTGAATCACGTCCCTGTCTACATTGCATGCATTTCCCCTCATTTGCATGCACGGATTGGAAGCGGATTGCAGGAGTGGTTAGTGAATTGGGCCAGAGGGAAATCTGGTCGCAAAGGGGTCGCAACCTGATCGGTACACAATCGGTTTGCTTAGTGAATCTAGCCCATTATTGGCCATTAATTCAAAACCTGGAAAATCAGCCATTGTACTGCTGTGATAAAAATGACCCTAGCATGTGGGAATAAAAAAACCTGTGCAAAGGCTAGATTTTGCCACAGCTTAGTAAAAAAAAAAAAAAAACCTGATATAAGGCAAGGACGCATTTTGTCGCACTATTTGTTTAATCTTTATAGCAAAGCTATTTTTAAGAAAAGCAAATTTGAAAGAAGAAAGTGTTGGTTTTAAAGTTGGTGGTTGAAATATAAAGAACCTACATGACACAACGCTCATTGCCAGTAGTAAAGAAGGCATATTGTACATACTGATAAAAGTTAAAGCCGAAAGTCATAACATGGGATTAGAGCTGAATGTAAATAAAATGAAGATTTTGAGTTTGAAGGCAAAAGTTTAAATATTTTTGACTCTGCTAAACAAGGAAGTGACTAGCAGGGAAGGAATACTCTGCAGAATAGCAATTGATTGCTCTGTAATGAAGGCTCTTGATAAGGTAAAGGCAAGGAAAGAACAGTTAAAACAAAGATCATACTGGTCCATACACTCATTTTCTCAGTGGCCAATTACAGAAGTGAAAGCTGGACTTTACGGAAACAAGATAGAAAGAGGATTGACTCATTTGAACTCTGGGGCTAAAGAAGGACTGCCAGGAGAACTAACAAATCGATTTTGGAAGAAATCAGATCAGCTATGTCACTTGAAGTCCACTGTTAGAAGAGAGAGATCACTGGAGAAGGACATCATGTTTGCAAAGATTGAAGGAACTAGATGAAGAGGGTGATTGGACACGTTGACAACTACTATGGGGATTCTTTTTGGAAAATACACACTCCTATCTTAGAAATTAACTCTGATAAGCTTTGTTTTTTTAGTTTTGTTGATTGCATTAATATGCAGGCGAATGAGTTTGCATTGCTGGGCTGTTCTCACTCAGAAAATGTTGATAAACTAAACAGTCATCAAAGTTTTCTCCTTTTACTGGGAATGTTTGGTAACATTACATGTCTTTGAAGTCCAAGGGTCTCTCTAATATTCTACGTTTATCCTTGTTTGTTTCATGGAAAATAAAAACCTTCAATTTGATTTATTCACCCAATTTTCTTATGCTTAAGCTTTGCAGTTAAGAGAATGAATGTCACTGCCATCATGCAGCTTTTTAGTTGAGCCCTTTACAAGGAGAAATTTATCTGTACTATTCTTTATGAGCCATGTTAACAGTATATCGAATTAGACATTTAACAAGATAAAACATGAAGCCTTGAGGAGGCTGACCCTTTGGCTTTGTGATTCTGTTCCATCTTACTGCATGAGAAGGCTGGGCTATTCACAAAATTAATAAAGAGAGAGAGAAAATAGAGCAAATTAAAGGGGTGTATGCCTTAAATTAAAAAAAGAAAAGAAAAAACATGCTGTCTACTTTTTAGCTTCAAATCTGCATCAAGACATATAACCCACAATCTGCTCCTTGGCTTTTTCCACCCATGTTCTGCAACCTAACTATGCTATTGTGTTTTTGTCTGCTATCCTTTTTAGACTACTTTGATGTATTGTATGTTCAAGGGGTATATCAAAAGAAATATTAAATTGGACATTGTCTTTCGTATTGCACAAACCAATATAAATCAACCCCCTCTTTTATGAAACTGCAATAGCAGTTTCTAGTGCGGGGAGCTATGCTGAATGGCCCGCACTGCTCTTGATGCTCCTCCCTCCCTATTTTTAATTGGGCAGAGCAAACAGGCAGGCCCCAGCTTCTCCATCCTCCCTACCCCTCAGGCAGGCAGCAGGCAGGCCATGGCCTCTTCCTTCTCACCCCCCAGGCAGGCGACAGGCAAGCCCTGGCCCTCTTTCTCCTCCCCGCTGCCGCCCACGCGTACCTTTTTTTTTTTTTAACTTCTCTTCGTGGCCAAGGCTGGCTGGCTGCCTGGTTCTCGCCGCTTCCTCCCAGAACTGTCAGCTGATGCGGATGCCTCCTCTTCCATTGTCTCGCAGCATAGCAGCGTACCAGGTTGCCTGCCTAGTCCCGCGCCGCTTCCTGTGAGAACTCAGTTCTCGTGGGAAGTGGCACGGGACCAGGCTGGCAACCTGGTGCGCCACTATGCCGTGATAGAATGGGAGGCAGCCACGTCAGCTGTCAGTTCTGGGAGGAAGCAGCGGGAACCAGGCAGCCAGCCAGCCTTGGCCACAAACAGCAAAAAAAAGGTACGCGCGGGGGGTGGCGGGGAGGAGGAAGAGGGCCAGGGCCTGCCTGTCACCTGCCAGCCAGCTGAGGGCGGGTGGCCGCATTAAAAACAGGTATCCGGGGGGGGGCACACTTTGGGTATTCGCTCCATAAGACGCACCCTAATTTCCAACCACTTTTGGGAGGAAAAAAGTGCATCTAATGGAGTTAAAAATACAGTAAATAAGTGTGCTGAAAAGCCTATTCTGCAATCTTAGGCAATTTGTTTAACTCTCCATTTCCTCAGGTATAAACAGATTATAAGTCTTCTGGGGCAGAAAAATAAAATGTACTTGAATGTAACTCAGTTTCAGATATCCCCCTTGCCTTTTGTACCAGTTTGTATTAGAACATATATAATTTGTTTACAATGTCTTGTTTTGTCCTCCCTTTTTTTTTTTTAATTGTTATACGCATTGATATTGCGTAGATAACAAATCTCAGTAAACTTGAAAGTGTGAAGAACTAAATTAACAATCCCTTATCTCTACTGAGGGAATACTTCCACAAAGATGGTGAAATAGCACCTGTGCTTTTACCCACAATGAGATGAGATAGGCAATTTTGCAAAAGCCCAAATAAGTGGTTTTTGTAAAATTATTTATTTAGGATTGCCCTCCCCATGTCTATATACATTTATCAGAAAAATCTTTGGTTCAGTCATATGTCTCCTCATCTTTTTTTTTTTTTTTAATCCAATTTCTACTTGTCCTGATATTGGTTTCTTAATACACCTTTACTAATAAAATCAAATTCTCTTGGTTTCAGAGCCTCCTGTTCCAATTGCCCCACCCCAGCTTTCATCAGTTGGAGCAACTTATTTGTGGATACAGCTGAATGCAAACTCCATTAATGGGGACGGACCCATCACTCAGAGAGAAGTAGAGTACCGCACTGCAAGTGGGAGTTGGTATGATATACAACCTGTAGATTCTACAAGCTACAAAATTGGTCATCTCGATCCAGACACAGAGTATGAGATTAGTGTTCTGCTTACAAGACCTGGGGAAGGAGGTACTGGCTTACCTGGCCCAGCTCTTAAAACAAGAACCAAATGCGCGGGTGAGTACAGAAAGCAAAAATATTTTTAATGGCCTTATAGCAGAGGCATTTGCAAATAAACCCTTCTATAATTTCTCAGAGTACTTTGTAACATAAAAACTACCTAAAAAGGATTAAAATAAATTACACTTAAATACACAACAGTCTCTACTGCTCAGGAATACTGTCCTTGCGACTAACTTACAGTGCTATACCATATTTAATCATATATGATTAATAAATAGTGTGACATGATTAATACAAAACAGAGTACAATTTTAAACAGCAAATGCAGCCTGTTACAAAACATATGGTAATTTAAAACTGTTTTGAATTTCTATACCAGCTTTTTTCATGTCTGTGGGAGTGGAAAAAGGAAATTAGAGTACTTAAGACATTTTCCTCCCAATTACAGTGATTAGATGAGCCTATAAACAGTAAATTTTGTCTAGTGTACCTGCAGCATTTGCTAGATATATCGCTTTCACATCACTGGATAGCATTAGTGGATATCATTCTGCCAAAGTAGTGTCGATATTCACCGCTGTAATGAAAAGTAGCATTTTATTAATATGGTTTGTTTACATAATTGTTAACACAAGCAAAACTAGAAAGCTTAAACTATGAAAAAATTTTGTGCCACTGCATTTGGGCCCATAGGTTTCACAGTGTAATATTATCTCTGATACTGACGTGATATTGACCTTCTGAGGTATGATCCATGAAATCCTGATTAGCAATGCTTTCATCTTCGGATTTCAAGCTTCGTTCAGCTACTCTCTTTAGCTCTATCCTCATTGTTTTTCCCTTTATTGTTTTCTATCCTGTAACATTTGCATTTCCTCCTCCCCCCCGCCCAATGGTTGTGTTAGTTCATCTGTTTGTGTGGTTTGTTAATGTGGTCATAATATGTTGGAATAGCCTATTCCTTTGTAATTTTATTTCTGTACATCGCTTAGAAGTCTCAGTGATTTTTATCAAATTTTAAATAAAACTTGAAACTTGAATGCAGATAAGCTTCAGTGCTGATAGTTATACAGTACAGGAAGTAGGCTTCATTAGGCTTGCATAACTAGAGTGTTTGGATGCTTTTTACCTATAGTCTTGAGCCAATTTTCTGGGACAAGCTGTTGTGGAAGCCCTTACATGCATTCAGCCTTGTACACTCTCAATCAGCATTCAGGCCCTGAGCATTAATTTTTTTAAGTGTGCCAACATGCAGAGCACTGACCTTAATTCTGGATTGTCAACTGCATTGTCAGCTCAGATTCTGTTATAGAATACTAGTGTAAGTCATCATTTATGTGCCGGCATAAATGTGCATGCCTAAATGTAGCACTTGAGCGTGCAAATGACCGTATTCTATAACCTACATGACACGCCCATACTCTGCCCATATGCCTTCCCCTGTGCATATCTTCTTATGTTTCATGCTATGCGATTTGCACACTCACATTATAGAATGCTGCTGAGCATGCACCTTGCACTTTCGCACAGGGATGTTTTATCATGAGTACTAGAATTCTAAAATCTTACCCTCCCCCACACACACCTTTTACTAAACCGCAATAGCAGTTATTAGCACAGGGAGCTGCGCTGAATGCTTCGCGCTGCTCCCAGTACTCAGAGTTCCTATGAGCGTCGGGATCAGCGCGGCTCCTTGCGCTAATAACCGCTATTGCGGTTTAGTAAAAGTGGGGGTTAGTGCTCAAAGGGCACTTATATTTAGGCACTAAGATTATAAAATTAGGGGGCTAACGTGAACCACTCATGATCACTGCTGTACCATCCCTCCCAGGTCAGTACTCAAAAAGTATATAAATGGATAAACATATACATATAGTGCTGCAGAAAACTCTTATAGACTATCTAGAACTATCTGGATTGTTTTGGGGTAGAGCAATTGCATTCTCTCTGACTCTACAGATAACCAGTAACTGGTGATATTTTGCTGCTGTTCATATAGCTCTATGTGGTTTAATTTAAGACTTCAAAAAGTCTTTCCCAAATTAACCCCCCTTTTTACAAAGTTACATTAGGCTTTTTTATCGATGGCTGCAGCGGTATTAGCTCCGATGCTCAAAAAATTCTGTGAGTGTTGGAGCTAATACCGCCGCGGCCGGTGATAAGAAACAAACAAACAAAAAAAAACCCCAACCTAACGCGGCTTTGTAAAAAGAGGGGATAAGCCACTTTGAACTAGATTTTATAAATGGCACCTAAATAAATTGGTGACAAAAAAACAGACATTTAGTGCTGAAGTTAAGTGCCATTTATAAAATAGCAATTAGCGCTGGGAACCACGTTTACATCAACTGAAATATGCCTAAATTAGGTGTGGATTCTCCTTTCTATAACTATGCACATAAATTCAAGATATGGCCCCCAGTTGCCTATGACCTTCCCATTTCCACACCCTCTTTTTGGACCCACGTGCAGAATTTAAGCACATAGCTGTTAATTCCAGTTAGCACCAACAAATACTCGTTAAAAGTCCAGTTGTCGGCACTAATTGGCTCATCATTCAGTTAAATTGCACGTACACCCAAATTTGTGCATGCAGTTTTTAACACTTTTTGTAGAATTTGGAGGTTAGTGGTGATATTCCGCTGCCGTAGATGCCATGACAGTCGGCAGTCAGTACGTGTATCTTGTGTGTGGGCTTATTTATTTATTTATTTATTTTAATGCTGTGGTAGGCATTTAAGAATTTTGCTTGCTACACTGACTTAAAATTGACCTGATGAAGGGCTATTCTATGATCTAGGTGCCTGCATTTATATGCTTCCTGAGTGTGCAAATGCCTAGAATGCTATCATTTGCAAGTAGGCTTATGCAAATCTGCAAAAGTATCAGCAAGACACCTAAGTGCTATTTTGCAAATATCTGCTTTAACTGACAGAACACTGTAAGATACATGGGTCTATACCACATTTAAGTGCCTGTGTTTAATGCCAGCTCTATGGCTGGTATAACTGTAGGCACATACATACTAGGCACAACAATGCCAGGTTGATCTAGTATTCTATCGAGCATCCTTAGAGCAACTAAACGAAGGCACTTTGTTGTAGAATTGCCCCATACTGCTTAATTTTGTGATTTTAGAAAATCAACACCCATAAACACCAAATCCTCGCACACAGATTTACACCTGTTCTGAAAAAAAAAGATGTAAACGTATATGAGTATATTTGTGAACTATAAAATAAATGCATATATCATAGACCCACTCTGCTCTATCTAAGTTACTGTATGACCCTGGGAGTACCTGTAAAAGTAGGTGCCAGCTTTCTGTTTAGCTACTTTTTATACACGTATATATGTGTGTATTGAAAATAACAAAACACAGAGCAACAACAAAACGCCAAAGAGAACATATCAGCGAGAAGTACATCATGTTCTGCCATATTACAAGAGACATACTAACAAAAAGTAATATGGTGGTAGGATCTCCCCCCCCCAACCCCATCCCTACCCAACCAACAGTCCACAGTAGTGCATGAACACCCAAGCAAACCCCAACAGGGATAGAAATCCCAAGGCCTTGTGTTTTATGACCCTGAGGCACCTTAACATCCCTAGCCATCCCTCCAAAGATAAGATCCCACCCCCATCCCGTCTACTACAGAGCACAGAAAGATGGCAACATCCTAATCTAAGAAGGGAGACCTGTTCTGCATGTAAAATATGCTTTACAGAGAATGCTTTATTAAATTACTCCCATAATGTCTTCTTGAAAGACAAACAAGCTAGTGTTTAGCATGATGATTAACGCATCCTCTTAAAATTTGTTTTGCATTCCTATCGTTGTATCGGGCGATGGTGCGTCCGCATCTGGAGTACTGCGTCCAATATTGGTCGCCGTACCTTAAGAAGGACATGGTATTACTCGAGAGGTTCAGAGGAGAGCGAAACGTCTGATAAAAGGGATGGAAAACCTTTCATACATTGAGAGATTGGAGAAACTGGGTCTCTTTTCCCTGGAGAAGAGGAGACTTAGAGGAGATATGATAGAGACTTACAAGATCATGAAGGGCATAGAGAGAGTGGCAAAGGACAGATTCTTCAAACTTTCGAATAATAAAATAACAAGAGGGCATTCGGAAAAGTTGAAAGGGGACAGATTCAAAACGAATGCTAGGAAGTTCTTTTTTCATTGCAAATGCAAGCAGTGTCTCACTTCCGGTTCACCACACAATTGTTTCCCACGTACTCACCTTTATAGGACCCCCAGGGACCCCTGAAGAAGACTTTTTGTCGAAACGCGAACCGTGTTGGGTCCTGTATCCCTAGCGGACTAGGTCCTTTAAGACTCTTATGTGGATGATTTACTTTTATGTGGATGGAATTATTTTATGTGGATGATTCTAATGTACCTTTGGAACTTTGATACTTTCAAATAAAGTCCATTTGGGAACATTGTCACTCCAGAGTTTTTTTTGGTTTTCTCTGGATTTTCTTCTTTGTGGATATTTTGGGGTCAATTCCTTTTGATTTTAGGAAGTTCTTCTTTACCCAACGTGTGGTGGACACCTGGAATACGCTTCCAGAGGGCGTAATAGGGCAGAGTACAGTACTGCTGGAAAAGGGGATAGAGGGGTATAGATAGAGGATTACTGCATAGGTCCTGGACCTGTTGGGCCGCCGCGTGAGCGGGCTGCTGGGCACGATGAACCTCAGGTCTGACCCAGTGGAGGCATTGCTTATGTTCTTATGTTTTACAATTTTTTATTTTTTTTTTCTGTTTCTGGGTATTGGCATAGAACTTCAAATAGGAAAGGATGAGATGGTCACTGTTACTTGTTAGTTACATAGTATCAAAGTAAACAACAGCAGATAAAGACCTGAATGATCCATCCAGTCTGCCCTGTAACCACAATTTCATGATGAGATTAAACTGTCTTTTTTTCTTTCTTATTTCTGGGCCATAAACCTTAGAAGTCTACATGGTACTTGAAAAGGATTAGGTCCCAATTCCTGCCCCATACTTTCTCTGCCATTTGGAAGACAGGTGCACCCGGGGACATATTGTAGAGGCAAGAAATTATCTCCAAAACATGTCCAATTTTATTGTGAGCTTCACATTTCTTTTATATCATTCATGAATCAGTGTTGTCAGCATGTGTCAGCATGTGACGTAAACACAAACCATATATGGACACAGGTCACATGAAACTTTAAAGACATCAGCATTTTTTCTATCTGGAGACTGGAGTCCAAAAGGTCAGAAAAGCCTTGACCAGCAAAGCTTCTTAACTAAAGCTATTTGTAACTACGGCTTAACAAAACAATTGAATTCACTTCACAACAAGTTAAGAACATATCTTTTCAAACATAAATGTCCTTGTACTATCTTCAAAGAAGGAAAGACAAACAGGGTCTGGCTTTCTTACAGCTTCAAAACATTCTATGGAAAACTACCAAGATACTGATACGTGTCCCTTCAGTACTGACCTTAGTTTTCAACTACTGGAGCTGCTGTTGAAGCTCACTCCAGCTTATCCAAGCCATCTCATTTGCAGGATTCAGACCATAAAAGTTAGCCCATTCATAGTCTAATTAGCGATCCTCTGTGTTTATCCCATTCATTTTTTAATTCCATCACCGTTTTCCTCTCCACCACCTCCCTCGGAAGGTCATTCCAGGTATCCACCACCCTCTCCATGAAAAAGAATTTCCTAACATTACTCCTAAGTCTACCACCCCTCAACCTCAATTTATGTCCTCTAGTTTCCCGTTTCTAGAAAATATTTGGTCCTATATTAATTAACAGTTTTCAAATATTTAAATGTTTGCATCATATCACTCCTATCCCTCCTCTCCTCCAGAATGTGTATGTTGAGGTCTTCCAGTCCCTTCTCATACTTATTTTGGAGCAAATCCCCTACAATTTTTGTCACTTTCCTCTGGACCACTTCAAGTATTTTTTTTATATCCTTGACCAGATACAGCCTCCAAAACTGAAAAAAACACTCTAAGTTGGGCCTTCCAACAACCTGAATAATGGCATCAACACCTTCTTTCTTCTGTTGGTTACACCTCTCTCTATACAGCCTACCATCCTCCTGCATACAGCTACTTCCTTTTCAGATCCTTAGACACTATCGCTCCAAAGTCTCTCTCCCCATCTGTGTATATTAGCCTCTTGCTTCCCAGCAGACACATCTCCTTCTGATTTCTACTCCCCAAATGCATCACTCTGCACTTCTTTGCATTAAATTTTAGTAAGGGATTGGGTCAAGGCACCATCGTGCTTGCATGTTTAATTTTATGAAGTTTGCAGTTATTTTGGGTGGTTTTCAGCACAACAGAGAGCAGCTGTGAAGGAACAGCCACATCTCCAAATAAGTACAATTTTTTATCTGAAGCATTTATCTGGTTTTGTTACAATATATTGGCTTATTTGGGATGGTACTGTAGCAATGATGGTCCCAATCAGCTGCCTCGGCTTTGAGTCTGATTAAGCACTGAGGTGAGGGGATCTGAGCACAGCACTATAAATATATATACTCTTCACTATTTTTAATAAATATTGTTTTTCGCTGGTTAGTGTTTTATATTATATGATAATATTTATAAATACATTTAAAGCCTGTGCAAAGGGAATTTATTACATTTTAATTGCCAGACTGGACCATTCTTCCTGCTTTGGAGATCCTTTTTCATGTCTTTCACTCCCTCCGGGGTACGCTGGGAATAGGGTAAAGCAAAAAGTGGAACAGGACCACACAATTCAGTTCTAACAGTTGAATGAGGCAGAAAAAGTGTTAATACAGAGAGAAGGAAGAGCGAAGATGGTTGGCCTGCTGTACTCAAAAATTTAAGTTGGGCTTAGATCAGGGGTGTCCAACCTGCGGCCCTGTGAAGTATTTTGTGTGGCCCCGGTCGAGGACGATGCAGTGTTTTCCTCTGCTGCCCCGGGTGTTTACCATCTTGCTGGCTCCCTCCTCTGTCTTGCTGCAGTGTATGCGCATTTGTGCGGCCCCAGAAACATTTTTTTCAGCCAATTCGGCCCAGGGAAGCCAAAAGGTTGGACACCCCTGGCTTAGATGGTGGGACATGGGGAGTAAACAGAGCTTAGAGAAAGACGTACCAGCAAAGAGGAGGCATTTGATCCTTCTGTGAAGTCAGTATTGCAAGTGACTCCTGAGCTACAGCATTGCACTGGACTATCATGGCTTGAGAAGGCGTAGCTTTTCCAAGCATCTTCTATCAGCTGCGTATGAATCCAAATTCTCTCAACTATAGACTATTGCTGCTATGTGACATACTAATAGCTGTCTAGAAAGGGTAAGAGATACTGATAAACTAATGACAAGACAATATGAGTGGAAGTAAAATGCTGCTGTTCTAAAATGTGATTTTTGGAATTAATAGCAGGCGTCTGTTAAAGAACCAATCATGGCATCTGTGTAATTACTGTGATAATTGCATGTTGTATGCCTGTTGCTCCAGGGTCTGCTAAACCCACTTTGAGACTCAAATTGGTACATTAGTTATTTACTACCATAGTTTTGATGGCTTTCTAAAGTGTTAAACTCTTATTGCAAAACAAGATCTTAGAAAACTGGTATAGTTGTATTTTGTACTCTTGTGTGTGTAAACAACAGTAATTTGGAATGTGTGTAGAGAGAGAGAGGAAGCATATTATTACATGAGGTATCTGAAAAAAAAAACAACCATTGTTTCTCCATAGTTTATATCCTATTGGATATTGTTATGTTTCTTTATCAAAGAATTTTCATTTGATGTTTCTCCATAGTTTATTGATAAACATATAACAAGAAAGTCTCTCTATTCCAATGTTATTAAATGTAAAATAAATGTCTTGGTCTACTAACTTTAAATTGATTTTGAAATAAAAGAAGAGACTCAAAATACATTTTATTTAGTACTTTAATTTTAAGATTGCAAAACACCAAGGCCCAGCAGATGTCTGGTGCATTTGAGATGACCCTATAATATCCTAGGATTCCCATCATTAAAAATAACATCTAGGAAAGGTAAGGGGCCATTGTGCTACAAACAGCCCGTAGGGTACACAGATTGCTGCTATAAATTGGAGATTGCATTGTCATTTTCTTTTGTCCTCTTTTTCCTTTCTTGATTCGTTGGCTTTAGATTCCTTGTTGCGTTCTGCATGTTTCATAAGTTAGATGGATCTGATTTTTCTTTGGTCATACTTGAAACTGCAGTGCATACAGCTGTTCCTGCCATGAACCTGATGGGTAGAAGTGGATTTTTTTCTGTTCTTTTTATGCATATGTGCATTTCCATTTTTATATAGTACTTTAACTAGGACTATTTGTAATAAAGATATGACACAGCACAGAGGACATTACAGGTTTTATTCATATTTGATATACTGCTGATAGCAATACTGTCATGGTGGTTTACAATAATATATTAAGGAAAATCAATTTGGTAGTTGCAATATAATATAGAAAGGAATGTCAACTACTAAGTAATAAGAAATTTGTAGGTAAATTAGAATAAAACTGTGTCCTGTCCTCCTTTACTGATTAGAAGTAAATTCCTGAGTCACTTGGGCTTAATACACTTAGGGGGAAATTCTAGAAATGGTGCCTAAGTTAATTAACAAAGGTAATTTAAAATGGCAAAAAAAGGCACCATTAAAGTGCCTACTGGCGCCTAATGCCACTATGTAAATTACTAACAATAGCTCTGCAAGTTCATTTTTCAATACTATCCGTATTCTGGGATGTATACTGGGTAATGTGATTCTGTTCTGTTTGTCAAGTTGCCCCATTACATCTTCCAGTGTTGCAGAAATTTGTTTGTTTCTCTGATTCATCAGCACTGAATACCATTTCTGGCACTGATAACTCACCCCACTTCTTCCTCAGTGAAGGCCGAAGCAAAGAATTCATTTAATCTCTCCATTATGGCCTTGCCTTCTCGGAACTTCCCCTTTACCCTTAAGTCATCATGAGGTCCAACTGATTCTTGTCCTGGATGCTCACTTTTAATATACCTAAAACAGTTTTTCTATTTGGTTTTGCCTCCGATGCAATCTTTGCCTTCCTTATCGGTACCTTGCATATGACTTGCCATTCCTTATGCTGTTTCCTCCTCCTTTCAGGCAGATCCTTCTTTCTTCCCCTAAAAGATTTTCTTTTAGCTGTAAGAGCTTCCTTCATCTCACTTATTAACCATACCGGCTACTATTTGGTCTTCCTTCCTCCTTTTTTAATACATGGAATTTATCTGATCTGGGCTATCAGAATTATATATATTTTTATAACTTCCACACTAATATCAAGTTTGTTTCAAGTTTTATTAAATTTCAATATATTGCAATATCATAAATTCAAAGCGATTTACAATTAAAAATGGGATCTCAGTTATTAACTACAACATTACAGACTTATACATAGGGGAAGTGGGAAGAACTACAATAAGCATAGTAAAGTAAACAAGAAAGGCAAGTACAATGGGAAAGTAATAATTTTAAAAGCATAATAAAAAAGTAAAAAGGAAATTAAGATTTTTTTAAAAAATTCTCGAGGCCTGGGACAAAGGAAAGGAAAGTTTCTGTAATGAACGGGGTCAAAAGAGAATCCGGCGAGGATTATGTCTCAAAGGCATCCTTATACAGCCAGCATTTTAACAGTCCTTTAAATTTACTTAGCGATTTTTCTTCCTTAATAAATGCTGGTAAAGAGTTCCATATTCTGGGCGTGGTAACAGCAAAGATCGTATCTTGTATTGTATTTATTATTCTAAGCGATGGAATTACTAGAAGGTTATTGTCCTCTGATCTCAAACTTTAGTAGGAGTATAGGAAATAATATATCTTTCTTGGAATGATGAGGCTTTAGTTGTTAATATTTTCAATGTTAATAATGCTATTTTAAAGGAGATTCTGTGGACAATTGGTAGCCAATGAGCTTTTTTGAGGAGAGGAGTTGCATGGTCAAATTTTTTCCTATTTGTTATAATTTTGATTGCGGTGCTTTGAATTAATTATAGTTGACGGATTTCTTTTAGAGCGACTCCTTTGTAGAGTGAATTGCAGTAATCCAACTTTGAAATGATCATTGAATGTACAAGGACTTTAAGGTGCCTTCCCCTCCTCCATTGAGCTATATAGGACCCACATTCATGGCATACAATGTGTGTGCTATAAAATTATGCATATTTGATCCTGACCTATCCTTGCCTGTTAGCACAAGGTAGAGAAATGGTGAAAAAGAGTGATAAAAACCAGTGGCACATGGTAGGAGAGTCTGAGAGAGGCACAAATTGGTGGCACATGGTGAGCAGGTTTGTGGGGGAGAGAGAGACTACAAAGTTATCAGTGAGAGCAGGAAAGAAACCAAGGGGGGGGGGGGGGGAGTGTAGATTTGATATCATTGGCATTCACCAGTTGGTAGTTCTGACCCTGCATGAGAAAGTTTGTCCCATTTTGAGACCAAACTGGCTCTACTTAAAAATTAGTGACTAACATTGCTTTAGTTGAATGTCATAATGTGGTTGGCATAGAAGTGGTTGTCATATTCTCATAAATATGTAGACATCCATTAGGTGATTAAACTCTATTATCTGAGCTGTTTATTTAAAAAGGAATTTAAAAAAAAGAATGATTTATTTACAAAGGTAAGTATTTGTTAACACATCTGAAAACTTGCTATGAGAGAGGAAGCAAAAGAAATTGACCAAGAAAAAGAGGAGTAACACTGGAGAAAAAACATGAGTTTGTCAAGGTGAATAATTCAGACTAGGAAACTATTTTATTTAGATTTTTTATTACAGTAATATGACATTTAGAAACAATTTGGTTAATCTTGATAGATTTATTCCAATTACATGGCAATATAAATGAGTATTACACATAAAATATAAGGGACCTTGTTTCTTCAAAGGTGATAACCATATAACAATTCAAAAAATAATCACCTTATTTCCATGTAAATAAACAACCATATACTTTCATAGTCACACAGTGACTCTAGATTTCTAAGTGAACGCTCAGACCCATAACCAAACTCTAGTGAAAAGTCACGGAGTCAGTTATAATAGAGACCATCACAGCAAGTTCACTGTCTCTGCCACCTGCTAATAACATACAAGGTAAAGATAGGTAACTTATCTGAATGCAGGATGGCACTGCTGTTGCTCTTTTCCTTTTATGTTATTAGCAGGTGGCAGAGACAGTGAACTTGCTATAATGGTCTCTATTATAACTGACTCAATGACTTTTCACTAGAGTTTGGTTATGGGTCTGAGCGTTAACTTAGAAATCTAGAGTCACTGTGTGACCATAAAAGTATTTGGTTGTTTATTTACGTGGAAATAAGGTGATTATTTTTTGAATATAAATGAGTATACATAGTTTTTTTCCCATTCTGCTAGGAGGAGACGTGATTGCCAAAGGGTCTTTTCTGAAAAATAATTGTGAGAAAAATTGTTGTTGATGCTGTGGGATAGAATTAAGAAAAATAGAACATTTAAGCCTCTCTGAATCATCAACTGAGCTCCTTTGCCTTATGTTTTATTGGTAAAGGTAAGATTTTAAAGGACTTTTTTTAATGTCAGTATGCTGAGGAATTAGAGTTATTTGGAAAATTATTGGGCTATCAGGGCTGTGGAGTCGGTGATAAATCCTTCAACTCCGATTCCAACTCCGACTCCTCAGTTTCTGGTTCCCACGACTCTGACTCCAGGTACCCAAAATTGTCTCTGACTCCAGAGCCCTGTGGGATAGCCTCTTTATCAAGGTTATATTTATTTGATTAATCACCTAAAGCTAGGCCATCAAAGTGTGGTATACATTATAATAAAGTCAGCAAGGAAAATGGAAATGCAACATATTAAAAGAGACAGGGTTCTCCAAGTCTTCAGTTTCCAATAATGCTGACAGGCTCCAGGGTCAGTAGTAGTCTAACTATAGCAACTGCTAAATCATGCATTAAAGCAGGGATCTCAAAGTCCTTCCTTGAGGGCCGCAATCCAGTCAGGTTTTCAGGATTTCCCCAATGAATATGCATTGAAAGCAGTGCATGCACATAGATCTCATGCATATTCATTGGGGAAATCCTGAAAACCCGACTGGATTGCGGCCCTCAAGGAGGGACTTTGAGACCCCTGCATTAAAAGCCAATTGAAATAAATATGTTTTTGCACTTTGAATGAAGAAAGAGAAGTCTCCATATGTAGTGATATGGGAAGGGCACTACTAAAGTGAACGTAAATTTCTGGAATGTATGAGATGAAATGTTATGAACTTAATAATAATAATTAATTTATTCTTATATACCGCCAAAACCATAGTAGTTTGAGGCGGTTTACAACAAAGAAGATCTGGACAAAGAGCAAATACAGGTACAATGTAAGATCATCAAAATACAGGAGAGCATGATACAGAGGTGAGGCATAAGAGATTTTGGGAACAATTTGGTTAGGGTTGGAGAGGAGAGTCTTGAGAGGACTTGGTTACAAATTGGTTAAACAAGTTTGTTTTTACAAGTTTTCTGAAACTTAGATAGGATGAGGAGTGCGTGATAATGTTACCCAGCCAATCATTCAGTTGACCTGCTTGGAAGGCAAGTATTCTGTTCAGGTATCTTTTGTAACGGCAGGCCTTTAGTGTTGGGTGGTTAAATAGATGTAGTCTGCGTGTGGGTCTGGATGGACATTCTAAGTTGAAATGGGGAACCAAGTATAAGGGGGCCGAACCTAGAATGGATTTGAAACAGAGGCAGGCAAATTTGAACACCACTCTCGCTTCGAGGGGCAGCCAGTGGAGGTTTTAGTAGTAGGGAGTTAGGTGTTCCCATTTTTTTAACCCAAAAATCAATCGGATTGCCGAGTTTGGGTGATTCGGAGTCTTTGAGTGATTTTTTTTTTTTTTGAAAGACCGCAGATGAATGATGTTACAGTAGTCGAGTGAGCTTAGAATGGAAGATTGTACCAGTAAGTGGAGTGAGATAGTATCAAAGTACTTTCTGATGGTTCTCAATTTCCACAATGTTGAGAAGCCTCTTCTGACCAGCAAGTGTGTGCGCTTCAAGGGTAAGGTAGCGGTCCAGAGTAACTCCCAGAATTTTTATGGAATCCACAATCGGAAAGACTAGACCATTCAAGGAAATTGATGAATCTTTGATTTTGTTGTTCGGGCTCGCCAGGAAGAATTTGATTTTTTTCTGAATTGAGACAGATAGTAAATGTTGTTGACAGATAGTAAATATTGTTGACAGATAGTAAATATTGTTGACAAGAATGCAGAACTTGTATGGGGCAGTGTGGCAAAACATATGATAAAAATTGAGGTGAATCTGTATGAGTAATCTTAAACATGAGCAATGTTATTTAATATGTTATGTGGTACTCCACTGGAATCCAATGCTCAGCTAGCTAATAGCAATGGAGGTCACATGGTCATATTTCCTGCTTGCTCTAGCTTTAATTTCCATTCATACACCAAGCCTTCTGTTTTTACATGAGCTTAAAATTCCCGATAAATAACTTATAGGAAAATCATAGCCTTTGTCAGATTGCTAGACAAAATGCTACAGTATTTTGTAATCCATTTAATATCTGGTGAAATGTTGATTTCAGAAAGCTTGTCCAATGTAAAACTGGCATATTTGTCCAGGAAAATGACATCAAAATAACTTTGTATAGCCTTTGCGTAATTGTGGATGCCCCGGTATGACAAATGAATAATTGTATGCTTTAGTGAAATTTCCATTAAGAGGTTGTGATCTTTTTTCCCTAGTAAATGAAAAGCTAAATTATAACAAGTATCCATTTTTTAAAGTGTGTCAAGAAGCTATAATTTATAACTTATGTCTTATCAGTAAAAGCTTTCCTTTTCTCAAAGGAACATTTCACTTTTGAAAAATGCTTTCTTTTTATTATTTATTTATTCTGGTGGCTAAGTGATTGTAAAATATCTGAAAAATGCTGCCTGTAAACCAAGGATGCCTTATAATATCTGTCTGCTCTGTGGTGGATTTTTATATAACCAAAAGGAAAAATAGTACCTGTTCAGGGCATTGTTGGAGGGCTCTAAGTGAAAGAGGTAGGTCTAGGACTTGAAAGTCACTTCTACCGATGCACCCCCGCAGTCTTGGATGTAGTTGTACATATGTGTGCATGCATGTTTACATTTGGGCTGTGGGTGGTGTGTGAGGAAGAAAAGATGAAAGGCTTGCAGCTATGCAGCAGATGCTGAGAGGTCTGTAGGATTTGGGGGAGATATGCAGGTGTGTACTGACACTTGAATGCATGTGCACAAATGTGATGATGACTACATGCTAGATACCGGTGCAGGCTTATGCCGGAGATACAGAGTCCCAATTTATATACTGTCCACAGAGGCAAGATGGGAAGAGTCTAAGGATCCTTTCCAAAGAGGGTTAAAATGTTTGGTAAAAGTAGGAATACTAGATTTTTGTCTAGAGAAATCTGGACACATGGCCCCACCCCATTCTGCCCCTAGTCACGCCTCATTCTGCCTCTAGCCCCACCCCCACAAAGCCTTGTCTTTGTTTTCTGATCTCCAGGCCAGATCTGGAGGGCTTCCGAGCATGTGCAGATGTGTGTGATGTCATCCGCACATGCTCAGAAGCACTCCAGCACGGCTGGGAGGTTGGGACTTTCCAAAACCCAGACAAACTACCGGTTTTGGAAATTCTGTCTGGGCACCCAGACAATCCTCTAAAAAGAGGACATGTCTAGGTTTTCCCGGATGTCTGGTAACCCTAGGTAAAAAGCCCATGGCTGAGGGAAGCTGCAGGAAGGGGTGTGCACTTATACCAGCACTTGGGAAGCTGCACAAAGCAGAACCATTCAGCAGAGAGAGTGCTGGCTCACAATTAGCAAGGAGCAGAGGAAAGGCAATAGAAAGAAAAGGAAAACATCACTAGAGATCCTAGCAAGTTATGAGGGGCTATTGGAGAATTTTTTTATGAGAGCGTTTTGTGCACCTGCTGTGTTGTAAGAATTGCAGGCTACAGGAAGATATGTCAGTGAAGGCATGTGTGTGCCTGCTGGTTGCCCTGGTAACCAGGGTAAACATTCTAGTTGCTGTCCTAGATTGTTGTCATTTGGGTGGGATGGCTGACTGAGACAGATGTTTGAGAGTTGGTGTCCGTCTTTCAGTCAGAGGCCAAAAGGGCTATTGTATATGTGGTGAGAGTGTGGTTGGCTTAGATAATATACCACAGTTTTATTTTTACTCAGAGTTGTGTGAGTAGAGAACATCTGTGCAGGGACATAAGGTTAAATATACAGAAGTGTTAATTTTGGGTTATTTTTCTGAGGAGAGAGGGCAGCAGGAACTTCGAGTTGTCAAAATTAAAAATATTAAGATGCCATTACAGGAAGCATTTGTACCCAACTGCTTTGAAGTCTGTTTACTGCTTTACTTAAGTTCCATTCCTATGTAGTGAGGAAAAATAACTTACAGCTCCACAGAAGAGAAGACTAGCTGGAGTCCTCTGTGGCTGTTGCCTCGCCTCAGCCAACTACTTCCTATGAAGGGGACCTTCTCTCCCTTTCTCCATTCCTCATTATAGGGAGTCCATTAAGCTAATAAATTGCCTTAACAAAACTTTAATTTATCCCAGCCAGTGGGGCAAAAATATAGTCTTTATCTTAAAAAAAAACCTTTTAGCTACTAGAGTGTGCAATGCCTTTGATCTAAAGACTGAGTTGGGATGTTGCACAGTGGCAATGAAGAGAGGGATGATCTTGATAAGCTTATGGCGAAACATGTTGACCAGTCCCTTCCCGGGAGGGGCGGAGCTCGCTTCCACATCCAGGTGCTCTGGTCGCTGCTCCTGCTTTGTCTCCACTGCTCCCGGTGCAAGGAGGGAGGCGGAGTAGTCTGAGATAGGTGGGCAGAAGGTAGAGTAGGCCCGAGGAATTGATGTAATATAAGTCAATCCATAGAATTTTCCTAACCTAAGACTACGGTATGTCATTAATATTATGAAAAGTACAGGCACAAGTCAGGGACCCTATTACACTTCTTTTTTGAATGTGACTATTTGCAGGAGTTGTGGTCCAGAGCTATTCAGACTGTAGAACTGCTGACCTAGATAGGTATTGAAAGCAATTATAGCATGCTGTTAGGAGAGGGAGAACCACTCAAGAGTTGAGGGGGTGTCAGCAGCTAAATACAAATTCATCTAAGTGGCAGTGCTTCTAGTCAAACATATAATTACGAAGTTCTATGCAGATGCTAGGGAGCCATCATCATTAGGCTGATTGCAGATGATGCAGGAAATATCTGGGTGTGAATTGTGAACTTAAAAATACTATAATAAGCTAAAGAGGCTGTTATATAAATAACTGTGGCACAGGTTCTGAACCACTTATATTGCCACCTCAGCTGGAATCAAGAGGAGAGGAGAAACGGCAAGTAAGGGTGGATGGGAGAGTGGAAGAAGATGAGTAAGTGGTCTGCAAAGAGCATGCATAGGAAACGAAAAGGGCAAAAAGCTCCTCTCAGGAGGAGTATGTCAGATACTTCTATGCCATAAGGAAACCATCATTGTTTAAAAATTATGAGATTTGTTATATATTCAGCTATCTATTTGTGTAGGGTTACCATATGGCTCCGGAAAAAGGAGGGTTATTCCATGTCAAGTGGTCCAGTACTGAAAATCATCCCTACTCCTTAAGTTAGCTGTATTTCTAACTCCTGTTACTCTTATCTTATTGGTCTATATGTTCCACAACCATATACACCCTTATGCCGTATTATGTTAACATTGCAAGTAGAATGCTATACTGTAATGCATATTGTTATTTGAATATGTTTTACTGCTGTTCAGCTTATTCTTCCTGATCACTGCCGTGGGTGAATTTTCTTCAAGAAGTATTGTTCCTCAGATAAGTTGCTTTTATCTGTACCCTTCTCCTCCACTGCCAATTCTAGACATTGCTCCTTTTATCTAGCTGCCCCATATGCCTGGAATAAACTACCTGAGTTCATCCATCACACCCCTTACCTTGTTTAAAAGTAGACTGAAAACCCACCTTTTTGATATAGCCATCCATAACTCTATTCCCCATTGCTTACTACCCTAGCCAGCAGAATAATCATCCTGCTAACTGTATCCCACACCCCGTCATACAGTTGTCTGTCTTCACTCTTTAGATTGTAAGCTCTTATGAGCAGGGACAGTGTCATTCATGACTGTAAATCACTGCATATGTCTGGTAGCACTCTAGAAAGAATTAATAGTAGTAAATAGGAGACATGATAGAGACCTTCAATATCATGAAGGGCATAGAAAAGGTAGAAAGGGACAGATTCTTTAGCCTAATGGGAACCACTAGAACAGGGATCTCAAAAGTCCCTCCTCGAGAGCCGCATTCCAGTCAGGTTTTCAGGATTTCCCCAATGAATATGTACTGAAAGCAGTGCATGCACATAGATCTCATGCACATTCATTGGGGAAATCCTGAAAACCCGACTGGATTGCGGCCCTCGAGGAGGGACTTTAAGACCCCTGCACTAGAACAAGGGGGCACTCAGAGAAACTGAAAGGAGACAGGTTTAGAACCAATGCTAGGAAATTCTTTTTCACTCAGAGGGTGGTGGATACCTGGAATGCGCTCACGGAGGTTGTGATAGGACAGAGTACACTACCGGGTTTCAAAGAAGGATTGGATAAATTCCTGAAGGACAAGGGGATTGAGGGATACAGATAGAGGTAGAGATAGGTTACGATAGGGTATAGATAGAAGGACAAGGGGGATGAAATGATTTAGACAAGGATCGATCACCTTACAGGTCATGGACCTGATGGGCCGCCGCGGGAGCGGACTGCTGGGCGCGATTGACCTCTGGTCTGACCCAGCGGAGGCAACTTCTTATGTTCTTACATACTTCTAGCTTCTTTGAGTGAGGGCAGTTTTCAAAAAGCTGATAAACATGGTTAAAATGTTTTTCCACTGCATAAATCACTTTGAAAATTGTCCTCTCAAAGTAGTAATGGATCTAACACGTACTGGCTGACTTGCTGGACAATTTGACACTTGATCATTTGTAATGAATTGTATCAGGCACTATGTGAAATGCTTCTCTATGTGTTTTATGTCAGTACTATTTCTGCAGCTGGTGTTCCTTTTAATATTCCCCCCCCCAAAAAAACAACAAAAAACAACAACAGAAACCCCCACAAAAAACTGAGGTAATATAGATAGGATAAATTCAGCCTGTTGCAACTTACATCTTTGCACAGTGCTCATACCATGTCAAGATATATCTTTTGCAATTCCTGTTAACATGATGTATTAAGTACTAGTCCGTCTGGCTTTAATATTGGAAAATTTATTATACTAGAAGTTATGGTGTTAAAGACGTAATTTTTTTTCTGCAGCATGATTATTGCAGAGGTGCAGTTTGAATGTAGTCCAGCTAGACAATGCCAGACTGGTCCAATGTATTTGTAGTAACAGACTGAGAGATTAACAGACAGAATAATATAGATGTGGTTTTCCAAAGATTTGCAGCAAGTTTGCCATAGGTAAAGTATATGAAGCTTTGTTTATTCATATCACTAGGATTAGGGGAAAATGCATATAAGTTTAAAATCATTGACTGGAAAGATGCAGAGAGTACTGATAAATGACACAGAACCATCCTATTATAGGACTGAAAACAGACACTCTCTTTTACGGACACATAGCATGGGTTTTAGCGTCGGCAGCAGCGGTAACTGCTCCGATGCTCATAGGAATTTTATGAGCATCAGAGCAGTTACCGCCGCTGCCAGCGCTAAAACCCATGCTATGTGTTCGTAAAAGAGGGGGAGAGTGCAGTACAATTGCTTTTTAAGGCCCAAATTTTTCAGTATGTTTTTGGGAAGAAGTGCAGTGGAGCTGACACACTTAACTTCCAACATTTTGGAATGATCTTCCATTACAATTTAGACAAATTATACTTTTCTCATTTAAAAAATCATTGAAGACATACTTATTTTCAAAAGTATTTGATCAAACTTAAGCTGTTTATATGGATATGTTTTGGACCGGAATGATTTTAATTGTATTGTGATTACAATTTTGTTTGTTTATGTATGTTCTATTGGTTTTAATTCTATGAATGTCTGTTTGCAACATGCTCAGAATATTTAGATAAAGCAGGATAAAGTTGAAGCTACTATTGTAGTTTTTCCAAAACCAAATAGAGATCCACATTTTGGGCTCCTTTTACTAAGGGGTTCTTTTATCAAGGCATGGTAGGGGTTTAACGCACGGAATACCGCACATTAAACCGCCTGCCGCGCTAGTCGTTAACGCCTCCATTGACGAGGCGTTAGTATTTTGGCTTGCCGCGGGGATTAGCGCGTGATGAAATGTCCGACGTGCTAACCCCCGTAGCGCACCTTGATAAAAGGAGCCCTAAGGTGCGCTAGTGGTTTTAGTGCACGCTACAATGCCACATGTGTTAAATGCTAACGCCTCCATAGAGCTTGCGTTGAGTATTTTTTGTTTAGCACATGGTTAGCGCGCGCTAAAAACACTAGTGCACCTTAGTAAAAGGAGCCCTTTGTTAAAAATTACAGGCCTATTTCACTCCCTAATTCTGATTATAAAAATGGCCAAAATGCTGTCCAGTAAGCTAAATAAAGTTATTGAATCTCTTATATCACATGATCAAGCAGGTTTTATGAAGAACAGATATATCGGTGATAATTTAAGATTATTTCAAAGCATCAATAACTTGGCTAAGATTATCTCAGAACCTGTAGTGGGCTTAGCAGTAGATGCTGAAAAAGCATAATCGAATGGGAATTCCTTCTACAGGTGTTGAAATGGTTTAATTTTGGAGATTCATTCATTTTCTGGGTAAATGCTCTTTACTGGCAACCCTCATCCAGAATCCTAATCAATAACATGTTAACTGATTCCATCAAACTACAGAGAGGTGCCTGTCAAGGATGCCCTCTCTCCCACTATTATTTAATCTGGCACTTGAACCCCTATTATCCTCAATTAGACTTTGTTCTCAAATACAAGACATACAGTTCATTTACAGACAAATAAAAGTTGTAGCTTATGCAGATGATATTCTCCTGTTCCTTCATAATCCAATCTCTGCTCTCTCAGCATTCATTCAAATTGTCAATGATTAGTCCCGATTTTCTGGATATAAATTGAATTGAGAAAAATCAGACTTATACCTCTTAATGATCTAGCTTCTCCTTCAGATTTCAGTCACTTTAACTTCACATGGTCATCCAAAGCAATAAAGTACCTTGGTATATACATTCACAAAAACCCTACACAGATTTTAGAATTAAATACTTCCAAGTTTAAAGATTTAATTAAACAATCAATTTCAAAATGGTTCCTGTTATACCTATCCGGGGGGAGGGGGAAAATATCCTCTATTAAGATGACCCTAGCCTTGCAGCTTAATGACATTCTTTCAATGCTTCCTTCCATTTGCAAAAAATCATTTTATCATTGGATTGCTAGACAATTGACATCCTTCATTTGGAACAATAAAAACCCCAGAATCTCCATATATAAACGGAAACTTCCAAAGTAAATGGTGGAATGGATCTCCCTGATTTTTATTTCTACCACCTAGCCTCATTAGCAAAGTATGGTGCACACTGGATTCAAACAGATTGCTCCTCTTTAATTACTGCTCCAACCTGGTTGGAATTAGAAAAGCAACTCTGCTTACCCATACCTATGTCTAACCTTGCCACCATGCATATATCCAGAACAGAACAAGTCATTTCTGTATCGCATAACCAATAAGTTCGATGCAGTTTACAAAATTTTAAAAATAATGCAAACTAAAGAAAATTGATTAATTTGTAAACAAACACCTTAAACAATTTGCTTTACTATCCGCAACTCAAACTGCCTTACATAACTTAGATAAAGTAGCTACTCTATCTATATACTCTAATAGAGATATATCTATTTGGATTAATCCAAAACTTAAACACAAAAATAAATTCCTGTGTTGGAAATGAACCTACAATCCTGGGCCCACACTGTGCAAATGAAATTGAATGAGTCCAAAACAAGACTTCTTTGGCTCGGTCCAAAACTAGATCACCTACCCGCCTCCATCCCACTACCCTCTGGCTCCTCTCTGCAGCTTGAGTTCTCGAGCAAGGTCTTGGGCATCATCATTGATTCCACATTGTCCTTCAATGACCACCTCCAATCCTTGGTTAAAAAAAAAAAGCTTTTTCAGCCTTCACATGCTGAAGAAAGTTAGATCCTGCTTCCATCAAAAACATTTTACCCTCCTTGTCCAATCCATCATCCTCTCCAGATTGGACTATTACAACTCTATCTACTTAAGCCTAACTTAGAAAAACCTCCACAGACTCCAACGGATTCAGAATGCCGCGGCCAAGCTCATCTTCACTAAAAGTAAATTTGACCATGTCTCCCCGCTCCTGGCCAAGCTCCATTGGCTTCCGATAATCGCCAGGGTCCACTATAAATGCGCCTGTTTAACTTTCAAAATCATATATGGTATCCTCCCTCCCTTTATCCCTCTTTCTTGGAATTCCTCAAACCCTAATACCACCAGATCCTCCCACAAATTAAAACTATCCTTCCCCTCGCTAAAAGGCATTTCCCACACAGGAAAGCTAGGGACCTCCCTCCACTTCAAAATCACTGAGCTCTGGAACAACCTTACCTCCCCTCTTCGGAACTTGAGCTCTCTCCAAGTTTTCCGCAAATATCTGAAAACGTGGCTTTTCTCAAAAAATGTAAGTCTCCCTCCAACTTAGGAATCAAGGAAACTCTTATATCTTGGCATCCCAAGTCCTCTAAATTTTCTTCACACTTCTACCTCTAACCCTCTGTTGTAGTTCCTTCCTATTTCTCCTATTGTAAACCGCGTCGAGCTCTACGAACGTGGAGATGATGCGGTATACAAACCTAAGGATTAGATTAGATTAGCAACTGGGCAACGTATGGTCTATAAACCAACTTTATTCCAATGATCACCTGAAACCCTTCTCAAAATTTATTGTATAAACACTTTGAATTATATGCTGTGGAAAAATGTATTCCTTTCTCTTTATCTACTCAGAAAGCACTGTAGTCTCCCATTGACATATATTTATAAAATAACCTATTACAACTATAATATACCCTATTCTTAATATTAACTAAGATTATTCACATGACCTGAAAGGAATTTCTATGTTCTACTTTATTGAGATATTCTTGATTGATATTTTTCAATGTTTTATGATTTTGTAATGTTTTAAAAATTCAATAAAGAAATTGAACATAAAAAAGGTGCAAACTCTTGAATACAAACTCTTTTTATTTTAGTTCAAATATTTTATTGATTTTAATATACAATGTACATTAAATACAGAAAGAGAAATGTTAACAAGGCAAGATACAGACATGTTGAACATATAAATGAAATGCATACAATAATATCCACGTGATACAACAAGCTGATCTAAGCCTATATATATAGAAGAGAAATGTCGACACAACACGCAGCCATAGTTACTAGAGCGTTCAAGATACAGAGAGACCGAAACCAGATCAAAACATGAGCCATAACGTGTGAGAGTTTCTGTTGTGGAGCACAATTCTTATCTCAATAACTGAATGCCATCATTCAATATTGCAAAAGGTGTGGACCGGACTCCAAATCTTAGCATAGGAGCACAAGGATCTGTGCTTTTCTGCTCTAACACTTTCATATTTCACTGTAAGGCATACCGTGTTCCACCATGTAGTATAATTTGTCTGGGATAAGTCCTTCCAACAGTGTAGTATGTTGAATGCAAACTCTTGAGAAATGTGAGTCTTTTTAATTATATGAATCTTCCTACTGAGAATTTTATATTATCTGATGAAAACATTTGTTGGGATTGTTTTCAAAAAGTAACTTTGGGTGATATTGCACAAGTTTGTTTTCTTAGATCAAAAATGTTTACATCATTTTGGATTTGTTCACCTCATTGGTTGTTAAAGCCTTAAAATATGTGAATGTGCCTTATTTACTTTCATTGTTAATACGTCTTTTTAAGAAGAATGTGTATCTACAGCTTTGAAGAAAGCTGCAGTTCATCCACTGATGAAGAATACATCTTTGGACCCAACTTTGGTCAGTAATTATCTCTCAATATCTTCATTACCTTTTCTAGCCAAAGTTTTGGAAAGAGCTGGCTCGCATAATCAGTTGGCTTTCTGGAGACTCGTGAGATGTTTATCAATTTGGTTTTCATGTCAATCATGACGCCGAAACTTTGTTAATGTCATTTAACGACACAATTCAGAGAGAGTGGTATTTTTTGGTTAGTCCTCAAAAGGCAGTTTGAAGATTTAGCGCTATGGATGAAAGCTGCTGCAGCAGCATCTTACATGGCATGCTCTTGTCATACTAGACTGTGCCATGCTTCTCTGTTGGAGAATGATGCTTACCCCCACTGTGTATTGGCAGGAATGGACTATGTAGCAGATGCTCTATAACAGTGGTTCCCAACCCTGTCCTGAAGGACCACCAGGCCAGTTGGGTTTTCAGGATAGCCCTTATGAATATGCATGAGAGAGATCTGCATATAATGTAGGCTCCAGGCATGCAAATCTGCTCCATGCATATTCATAAGGGATATCCTGAAAAGCTGACTGTCCTGGTGGTCCTCCAGGACAGGGTTGAAACCTCTGCTCTATAAGACATGTTTAGGGTCTTGAGCAAGGTGTCTACTTGATTTGTGTATGTATATCCTATTAACCCACCAAGATATTTGGATAGTGTGGGTTATAAGTACTATAAATAAATTCTTACCCATTACTAGATTCCCACATTGCAGTATTAATATTTTACAGCGCCAACACTTGCTAATGACTAGAAAAGATTTGTTAAATACTTTGCATTTAATAAATATGAACACCCGAACTATAACATAAGTTATAATGTATAATAATTTGCTGTAGTTGTCCATCTGTGCTGAAATGGAATTGAGCTGGCCTGGACAGCCAACGAAAAGTCTTTCATCTAAGGCAGCATTCTAAGGCAGCATAGAGCACTTGTTCCCAGCACAGACATTCCATGCTGTAAGCATTAGCTAAACACAGCAGTTTAGTTTACACTGATTTTAACAGTCAGAAAGCTCTCAGCATTGCCAAAATCCATAATAATTTGGCCAGCACTGTATAAGAACAGGACTGTTTTCCAGCTGCTGTGCAGCGGTATGAAGTGCTGGCACATTTTTTTTTCCTGTCTTCAGTGAAGGGGTCTATAGGACACTGCCAGTCCCCCTATGGGACGCTTCCTCCCAAGGAAAAAACCCATACTAAGATAGATACGCCCTATCCAAGGAGGAGAAGGGAAAAGGGGAAGAAACCAGGAAGCAGACCTTAGGAAATATTAAAGGAAGGGCTAGACATCGAGAGAGACCAGAGTGGAATGGGAGTGAGGGGTTTTATAGAGAGAAGACTGTCAAGAGAACAAACTCCCTTGCTAAAGGTAAGCCAGAATGGTTCCAAGCAGTAAAGGTTCATTTTTCTGTTGCAGCTGGGCTACTGAAAGAAGCAAGCCTGAATCAAGGTTTGGGGTATGGCAGCAACTGAAGCAGAGTTAGCCTAGTTCCTGACCTGAGATTTATGTTAAAAACCTTAATGTTTGTTATATGGGCTGGTGGAGCCCACAGCCAAGGCTTTTTGCAAAGACACAACATTTAGCCAGAAATTTCAACAAAAATGATGCGCCAAGGGCTAATATCTTTGTCTGTAACAGAGGAAATCTTTTCTCTTTTTTTGTGTCTCTTTAGAAAAATCTGGAAACATTCTCACTGTTGAACCCAGAAAAATATCATTCATGTGCTGGAAATAAGTACGGAAGATTAAGTCTCTATCAGTCTCCAAGGTCAAATGTCACTACTTGTAGATCTTTCAGTGATTATTTCTAAAGAGCTCTCCAAAAAATTTGTCAGATCTAATTTATTTTCTTGTTTTTCTGGTTCTCCTTTTGGGGTAGAAGAAGATGATTTCTTCAAACTCACTGAAATACTTTGGACTCTGGTTATATATAGGTGGTAAACTTTCCTCCCGTATTAACAATATCTATTTTAGGTATTTCCGCACCATTTCCAAAGAAGAAATTACTAGAGATTTTGGAAAATTTAACGACTTCAAATTATTTTTTTTTTAATTTTTTTTTGTTCTCCATAAATTCTAGTTTCTTCTGAATAAAGGATCTTTCTTTAATCATTTCTGACTACAAAGATTTTATTTGGGAGATTTGCTCTTCATGCTTTTTAATAATATCACTTTGTTCATTTATGGTAACTCCTTGGACTTTCACCTGGGAGCTAATAAGGGCACAATCCAAATGAACCATAGACATGGCTTTCCTAAGATTGGAGTCCATACCGACAATAGCCTTCCATAGATCATCCATACTGACATTCTCAGGGTTATTTATCTCTCCAAACTGTTCACATGGAATGGAAAGGTGCCATTGGTCGGGCTTCAATGGGAGTTAAACTCTTTGTCTCCATTACCTCCATCGTTCCTCCGGTGCATAACAGTGTTGTCCCTCCATGGGTTGGCTGTTTCATCCCCTCCAAGGCAGCTTTCTGACTCCCAGGCTGGATAGATGCCTGCCTCTGGATCGGGCTCAGCGAAGCCCAATCACTACTAAGGTCTACCGATTCACTCGGCAGTCCTCCCGAAGTCTGGGGATTCCCTCTGGCTGACGCTTTGTTCTAACATCCAGCATTGTCTGGATCAGCTGTCTGGAGCTCACGGCTGCCGGAGGTCCTGGATGCTGAACTCCCTTCCTCTTCCCCATTGCAACCAAACTGCCAGTGCGGTCCCACTGCACAGTGCCAAAAATCTTGAAAAGGGGAATATAACAAGTAGCGGACGGCTGGAGAACTTGCCAAGCTGACACTAAGGTAATTTTGCAATGCGGAGAGGGCCAAGACGGACGCTAGCACGGAGCTCAGTATTGCACCTCCGCCTCAATCGCCATCTTGGATCTAAGGTCGAAGAAGAGTTTCCATTACTCCCAAGTTTTTATCTATTAACCTGAAGAACCTTGGTAATCTGAAAAATAATTGATTTAATATAATCTATTATGCCAACATTATCTGAAATTCCTTTACTAAAAGGCTCCCATTATCTGGAATCCATTATCCTGAAAAATCCATTATCTAGAATGGCTTAAATTTCTTGAGTTTAGTATTTGAATTATGAACACTTTGCTATTCAGTCAAAGCCCTTGGATTAATAAACTGATTGATTGCTTTTTTTTTCATCTCTGAGGATTTGTTTCAGCATCTGTGATTAGTTGATATATAACTGTTTTTCAGCATTATTCCCTTGAAAACAAAATGGGCTAACAGACCCATTCATTTTTTTGTGTACAAGTACAATTAAGATACATTCAGTCTTGGCTTTAAGACATGAGTGTACAACGGTCTGAAGTTACAACATTTTTAGATTGACACCTACTCGATAAAATTTGTTTTGACAAGATTATGAACACCTCCATGTACTGTAAGTATACATTGGTAAACTGATGATGATTGTCAGATAACCAATAAACGTCTGTGTAAAGTTTTGTGCTAGATAAACCAGTGAGCTATAGCACTAATTAACAAACTGGCCTCAAAATCCCGGAGGATATTAACTCAAACCAGAGCACAAAGCTCAATGAAGAGTCCCAGTGTGAAAGTTTAGGAGTATTCTCGTGACGCAGCGACCCACAAAACAAGGTCCTGCAGGGTCTCTTGTTGAGAGATAAGTGAAAAATCTTCAAGGAAAGATAGTGAAGACGACTCCGAGTTCTGTATGCAGCAGTGTGAGTTGGATTGCAATCGTTGATTGATTTGGAAAGAAGTTTGGATACACTTCTGGACTGCTATTGGGATTACTTTTGGAACTCTGTGAGCCTCAAGACTGCTCGGCACATAAGTGACTTTTTGCCTTCTAGTTTTGTGTTAAATGACCAGTAGAAGCTTTTGATTTGAACGGGTTTTTTGGGGGGGTCAGAGACTTTTTTTCTCCCTATAGTGTGTATAGGAGGTTTTTTTCTCTCTGCTCCATTCCCAGTGGCCAATAATAGTACATGGGACTCTTCATTGAGCTTTGTGCTCTGGTTTGAGTAATGTCCTCTGGGATTTTGAGGCCAGTTTGTTAATTAGTGCTATAGCTCACTGGTTTATCTAGCCCAAAACTTATTGGTTACATTGAACACAGTGTCTGTACTTTATTATTATTGATACCTTACAAGATGATATCAGGTAAAGTGCAAGGGCCATCCTCTCCTTAGAAGAATGTCTTTACAATATCCTGTAGGCATGCCTTGTCATTTTCCTCTTCAAATAGAAAAATATAATGCTTTAAAATGTTTCTATGCTTTTTATAGCCCTATACATTATTCTGTTTCTATACTTTATGTAGCTGTATACTATAAAATTGTGGATTATTTTAGGCTTGTACTAGATTTAGACCCTCTTTTGTACTTTGTCCTAATGGGACAGACTCGCATCCAAGTTGCAACATTTGAACTTCAAAGGTGATTTTCAGGAAGCAATTATATCATAAGTCTGAAGACTGCTTCTGTGTGAATGCATGTAGGTGACATAAATAGAATCTGCCTCATTGTTTTGGTTTTTTTTCTCACCTCCTCAGTGGAGGTCCCAGATATGATATTAGTGTTAAATTAGGAAGAAATAAAATAATGGCTGTTTGTCTCTATGTTGCTTAGAGATGTGAACGAATTGACTTTGGAATGTAGGTGTTTTAGAATGAACACAGTGGAAGACATAATGCAATCAAACTAAATAGAGCATTTTAAATCGCAGCAAGCAGTCTGTTCAAGCACTGTATTTGTTCCCATTTGCAGTTAAGATCACCACAAACTACCAAAATAATTGATTTAGCTTTGCGCTATTTCTCCTGGATGTTATGACTAGGCTTATTCATTTTTCCTGATTTAGGTTTGGGTGTTAGAACTGAAGAGAGAGTGAATATCTAACAGTAGTTTCAGTGTTCTGTACTCTTTGTGAAGAAAGTAAGCATTTGTGGGCTACCACCCTTAAGAAAACCACTACTACAAGGTCTATGGAAGATAATTAGAACTATTAGGATAATTGCCGCTTAAGGATGCGTTTTGCCTCAGTTGTTTACTGCTAAATGGAATGTGAAAAGTATATCACCAACTTGGAAATAATGTAGGTCAGGAAACTAAGTAAATAAGAAAACATTTTTATTTCTATGTGAGATCTTGAAAATGATTCTAAATGAGTAATTAAATAATATAGGCGAGTGTAAATTTATCTGTATGCATCTGTTAGAAATGAAGAGGGGAAGCCATTTGTCTTTGGCAAGGAACTAGTCGAAAGTTTAAAAAAAAAAATGCCTTCTCCCATATCCAAAAGTATAGGACTTTCATTAGTCACCAAAACAAATGAGTTCAAATCAAATTAAACTCTAAAATCACATCGCGTTCCTCAGTATGCCACCCGTGATTAACGAATGGTAGCTGTCCTCATAGGAACCTTATCGTGTGTGATTTTATCTTTAAATATATTTTTTTTACTTTTTTACTTTTTACTTTTTATATTTGTCAATAAGTTATAAAGTTTTATAAAATGCTTGTGCCTAATAATTTTAGCAACAATAGCATGTAGTAGCAATTACTTAGCTTATATTTTAAAGACTGGGTCTGGTTCATTCCCCACCGACGCGTTTCATTACTTCATCAGGGTCGGGGAAGGAGAACGCAGAGCCATATTATGTGTTAGCTGAAGGCTAAATCCATAGTTAATGAACCAGAAAGGACCCAGACCCAGTCTTTAAAATATAAGCTAAGTAATTGCTACTACATGCTATTGTTGCTAAAATTATTAGGCACAAGCATTTTATAAAACTTTATAACTTATTGACAAATATAAAAAGTAAAAAGTAAAAAAGTAAAAAAATATATTTAAAGATAAAATCACACACGATAAGGTTCCTATGAGGACAGCTACCATTCGTTAATCACGGGTGGCATACTGAGGAACGCGATGTGATTTTAGAGTTTAATTTGATTTGAACTCATTTGTTTTGGTGACTAATGAAAGTCCTATACTTTTTCATATTAATTCTTGTGCACTTTGGGATTTGTTCTCCCATATCCAGCATCCAGAGGATGTGGAATAGCATGTTTGAAAGGACGTAGAACTCAGAATACGGATTTCCATGTCTATATGTCCCAAATAGACATCCCTCTCATGTGCATTTTAGAACATGATACAACCTGTTCTAAAATGCCTGTGAGGTGGATATCCATGTACTGGAAACATCTGGCATGAACACCCATTTTACATCCAAAATATAAATGGGGGAAAACAAAGGACATTGATGTCTCTGTGATAGCATGCATCCATCATATAAAATGGTTACACAGATGCAGTGCAGAGGGGTAGCCTAATGATTAGAGCAATGAACTGAGACCAAGAGGCCCAGGTTCAATTCCCACTTTAGCTCTTCTTATTGTGAGCCTTGTGGGAACTGAAAAATACCTGCTTGATAGATCTTACAATCTAATTATGACAGACACACCCACCCTACCTCCTTCCTTTCCTCCCACCGATCCTCCCAGGCCCCCTCCTGCCAAGACTAATGCCCCCCCACCCCCAATATCCTCTGACACCCCTGACATACATACACACCCCTCCCCACACCCCCATGTACCATTTCACAGCACCCTGTACCTTTAGATGAAAAATCGGCAGGACGGATGCCCATTCTCTCCTGTCGATAGGGCTGCCTCTTCAAAATGATGGCCATTCCTCCTCCCACTGGGAGGAGTCAAGGAGTTAAAAGGAAATTGCCAGTGTGAGAGCAAAATTAAATCTGGCACTGAATCATAATAAGAAGTATACACTTACATGTGCAAATGGCAGTATTCATTAAATTTAAGCATGCAAATAGTGCTTAAATTAGGAGACATTATGGAATGAAAAGGTAGGCTTCATAAATATTTAATGCATTTTAATCTCATATATATAAATATAGTCACTCCAAGGTAATTTATTTTAAGTGGGTTATTTATATTGAGAATTTTAACTCTATTTTTATTTAGCTAACATTTCTTGGGGGAGCTGGTCCTATAAGACCTGTTCTTTTTAGCAGGTTTTGACTTTATAAGAAATTTTTTTGATATGTTAAAAAAATTAATATTTGAGGAGTTTGCATTCCAAAAAGGGATATACATATTCATTAGAAGAATTGCTCTACTGGGCCAGACCACAGGCATTCTGTACAGAAGCTCAATACCCTGTTTCTAATATTGATCAAGGCAGGTCACAAGCAACTGGTGGAATCCAAAGAAGTAGCAAAATTCCATGCCACTGATCCCAGGGATAAGCAGTGGCTTTCTGTAGATCTACCTTAATAACCATTTAGGGATGTTATCTCCAATAATTTGTCTAACCCTTTTTAAACCTCCATCCTTTCTATCTTGCTGCGTCATATCCGTGGAACAAACTGCCCAAATCCCTACTGCAGGCTCTTTCTCTGGCAATGTTCAAGTCAAAGTTAAAAGCCCTTCTCTTTGAGAGTGCTTTCAACTCCTAACTCCTCTCACCTTCAGTTTTGTATTCTCAGCTTTGTGTGTAATGTCTATCTGTCCAAGTTAGACCGTCCCTGCTCAGAAGAGCTTACAGTCTATTAAAAGTCAAAAGGTACAGCGCTACATATGCCTTTCAGCACTATATAAGTACTAAATAGCAGTACACTTCTCCCTCCGTATTCACTGTGATAGGGGATTAACAGAACCGCAAATATCTTTTTCATATGTTATTTGCTATTTTCTATTAAAAACCATCGTGAATATGGTGAAACCGTGAATAACATGGAGGGAGACTTGGCCTGTTCCTGAAGGAGAGGCAAAACACGGTGAAGAAAGTGCTGGGAATCAGCAATTTTTTTTTCTGTAAATCCTTGAAATCAGCGATTTCTCTATGCAAGCTGATGTAATTAGGGGGAGGAGCCAGCAAGCTAAAAAAAACGTGAATAATCGAAATTGCAAATGCTGAAACCGCGAATACGGAAGGAGAAGTGTAGTAGTAAACCCAGCTTTTTCAACATTCTCTGTCACTGAGTTCAGAGATAAACTATGTGTTAAGTGCATTATTATATTAGTACATAAGCATTGTCATACTGAGATAAATCAAAGGTCCATCAAGAACAGTTTTCAACTGTGGTCAGTTCAGGTCACAAGTACCTGGAAAGATCCAAAAAGAATAAAACAGATGTTATACTGCTTATCCCAGGACTAAACAGTGGAGTTTCTCACTACCTCTTAATGGTTGACTTTCCTTTAATCTAATCTAATCCTTAGGTTTGTATACCACATCATCTCCACGTTTGTAGAGCTCGACGCGGTTTACAGTAGGAGAAATAGGAAGTAACTACAACAGAGGGTTAGAGGTAGAAGTGTGAAGAAAATTTAGAGGACTTGGGATGCCAAGATATAAGAGTTTCCTTGATTCCTAAGTTAGAGGGAGACTTACATTTTTTGAGAAAAGCCAGGTTTTCAGATGTTTGCGGAAAACTTGGAGAGAGCTCAAGTTCCGAAGAGGGGAGGTAAGGTTGTTCCAGAGCTCAGTGATTTTGAAGTGAAGGGAGGTCCCTAGCTTACCTGTGTGGGAAATGCCTTTTAGCGAGGGGAAGGATAGTTTTAATTTGTGGGAGGATCTGGTGGTATTAGGGTTTGAGGAATTCCAAGAAAGAGGGATAAAGGGAGGGAGGATACCATATAGGATTTTGAAAGTTAAACAGGCACATTTATAGTGGACCCTGGCGATTATCGGAAGCCTTTAAGAGAATTTGTCTAAACCTTTTTTAGACCCTGCTAAGGTATCTGCTTTTTCACATTCTCTGCTTTTTCCAATTCTCTGGCAATGTATTACAGAGTTTAATTATAGGTTAAGTGAAAATATATTTTCTCTGCTTTGTGTTAAATTTACTGTTTAATAGCTTCATTGCATGACCCTTGGTCTTTGCATTTTTGGAAAGAGTAAACAAGTAATTTACATCTTCACAATCTGCTCCACTCAGTATTTTACATACCTTTATTATATTTCTAAGTTTCCAAGTATATTTCCCCTCAGCTATCTCTCTTTCAAGCTTTTCCTCATAGGAAAGTCATCCCATACCCTTTATCATTTCTATTGACCTTCTATGTATCTTTTCTAATTTCACTATCAGGGACATAATCAAAACACAAAAATATCCAAAAATTGCTTAAGTCAGCACTTGAACATTTTGATCGCCAAAATGTTCAAGTGCCCATTCTGAAACTAGAAGTTTGGCCAATGAGCTTCTGAGAAGACACGTCAGTGTCTCCAACTGCATATATTGCTTCTGTGCCAAGTTCTCCTGTGCTAAGCCTCTTATGCACTAATCTCAGCGCAGAGTACCCTCCTTTTGCGCTGTCCATCGGTGCCAGCACCTTTTGAACTGTAGGCTGCTAAGACTTGCATGCTGGCAGCTAAAACCATTTAGCAGCCGTCCTCTGTACCAAGGATCTTGCACAGAGATATTTCTTCAGCATCTCTCTTTTTCAGTTTCCTGTGAGGAGAGCTTACTATATACATCGCTGCAAAAGTGGCATGTGCTGGATCATGTGACGGTGTGTATGCAGCTTAAAGGGACCTATGCCTGTAACCCATGTGCATCACAAGTGTTACAATGGAAAAATCCTGTATTCCAGGTGTTTATTTCTACTTTAAGGCTATGTATGTATTTTGTGTTATTATTCCTAACATATTTTAATAATAATAATAACAATTTATGTACCACAAGGCCGTAAAGTTCTATGCGGTTTACAGTAGTTAAAAATACAACAAATTAAATAAGAGTAAAGAAGTTAAAAGCCAATAACTAAACCCTAAAAAGATCTGGTTGTTGCATAATAAAAAATTTTACAGATCAGCTACCTAAGTGCTTCAAGAACAGATATATTTTTAGATGTCTCCTAAATTCCCCATAAATATCAGTAAGCCGAAGCAATTGTTCTAGATCTTTGCCCCATGATGCTGCCTGATATGAAAACAGATGTTGATGATGTTTTTTCAGTTTACATCTTCTAACCGGCGGAAAAATAAAATTCAAGTGTGAATTTCTTTTATGTCTGTTGGTTGCAAAAGAGAAAAACTCAGTTATATATTTGCTAAACCAAATAGAACCTTAAAACAAAAACAACCAAACTTAATTAAACTTCACACGTGCCTCCATCGGCAACCAGTGCAGCACTCGATAGGAAGGTGTTACATGATCGTATTTCTTCAACCTAAAAATTAACCTGACTGCCGCATTTTGCACCATTCGTAATCGTTGCATAATCTTCTGAGAAATTGCTGAGTAGGCAATATTACAGTAATCGAGTTGACTTAGTAGAAGAGAATTGTACCAACTTTATCGCTATCCAGGAAATATATTGTTGAAGTTGAAAGAACATGAGTTTTTGTATAAACATCCAACACATTAGAGACTAGCATGCCCGGTTGAGGTACCATCCTTTGGAGGGGTATGTATTTTGTTTTGCAACTCTTCGTAGCATGCAGAGGCAAGGTGTCCAGCCCATAATGCAGAAATAACCAAGAAGAAGAGAAGGAATGCTAGACAACATCAAGTCTAAGGACCCTATCTTTTGGAAACTAATTGATTTTTCTAGCTATCAATTGACACCTTTTATCCTGTACTGGACTATAGTGGGAATACGTGCCCATGTGCCTCTTTGGGATACTGTCTTTCAGTAGCGTAGCAAGGGTGAGAGAGGAGCTCGGGGTTGGTAGCACCCCTCCCCCACCCTCATCTATGATTCCCCCCTGCCATGTGCACACCCCCCTCCCTTTCCTTCCCCCATACCTCTAGTTGTTCACCGCCACGAGCAACAAGAACTTCAGCATGTTCCTTGCAAGCCTGTCGTCTCTCCCGCTGATGCCACTTCCTATGTGCAGCACCCGGAAGTGACATCAGCGGGAGAGATGAAGCGGTTGCGAGAAGCATGTTAAAATTGTTGCTCACGGCAGTGAACAACATTAGAGGTATGAGGGAAGGGGGACACGTGCGTGGCGAGGGGAGGAGTGGGAAGAGGAGGGGTGCCGGTTCCTCCACCAACATGGCAGCCAGGGTGGACCACCCCCCTACCCTCCCTTACTATGCCACTGCTGTCTTTTTATTTTCACTTCCCCTAATACATCAGGACTACAGATACTTTAATGGTACCCTGGAATTGAAGGGCTTATTTCCAAAACCCTTGGATCCATGAAGTAAACATTACAGGCATTCCTCAAATTTTCTAGTATCCAATCACTTCTGGAGATAAAGAGGCTTGCTTATCACTATTTTTTCGAATGTCATTTCTGTGTGTATAATGCATGGTTTATTATATTATTTATTTTTTTATTTCCAGTCTGCCTAGCACCTAGGCAGATTATAACAAAATGTATATAATCATTTGTAATACATCATAAAACAAAACATATAAATGTAAAAAAAGCAAAACCCAAGACAAACCTGACCTACAATCTAGCTGCATGATCAATTCATCTGCATTAAGTAACATGTTCACTGACTAATGTCAAAGGCCAGTGAGAAAAGTATGTTTTCAGCTGCTTCTCAGTAGATTGGCAGAAGTACAGTGGCAGCTTGTTCCGTAGAAAAGCGTATGCAATAGAAATCACAGTTTAATTTCTACTCTTCATTCTGATACGATTAGCAAATTCCAAATACGAGTTACCTTTTTTATTATTTCAAGTGTGTATTTGTTATTAAGCTCATCTACCACTGACCAAACAGACTGAAAGTATAAAATGTATCACCTAAATTGAGAACTTTATGCAGCATTTGCAGACACTGCAAACATTTATTCTCTCTTTTCTTGCTGAAATCAGACCATTTCTAGACAAGAAGTTTCAATATAGAATTTTGGTCCAATTCAAAATTAAGAGAGACCAGGAGCATGGCCCTTGGCTGAACCTTTCCAGCTTCTACATATGTAGCTCTGAGTCTAATAAAAACCTGACTGATCCATAGAAGACCTTCCAGCCTCTCCTGCTGATCTTTACATTGCTTCCTCAGCAAATAATAGTGAAGAGGTGGTACAGCTTTAGACTGAAATTTAAACAAATCCTTTGGCAACTTGGTAAGAAGGGGAAGTTGAAGCTTTCAAATTTAAGTGCCTCATCCTGTTTTCAAGTGACTCAAGCTTCCTTTGAAACAAGTTATTATCCTATGTCCAAGCAGCCATTAAGTTTCTGTAAAAATCTGAATACTATCCAACAAATCCAACTTTCCAATTTGTGCTCTCATCTTTTCCAAAACAGTCACTGATACCTTCAGTGTCCTCATTTTCTGTTCTTTAATTTATTGTTTTATTGATTTTCAAATTACATACCAAGTAATCACTTGTACAGAAAGTAAGTTAGTAGGATATGACCTATATCCAATATAATTCATAATTAGACCAAATTAAACAAAATACAAAGAAAATTATTTCAACTATCTCAAGTCCTCAAAATATAAATCCAAGATTACATTAAAGCGAGCAAAAAAAGAGATAATATAAGAAGATAAATTACAGACAGAATGAGGTATGGGCAGTATATAAATTAAAGAACTGTTGGTTTTTCTTTATCCAGTCGAGACATAGCCAGAAAAGCAGTTAACTGTTGTGGTTGAAAAAAAACATATTTAACTGAACGGTAGAAAATAATACACTTGCAAGGATGTCTCAGGTAAAACGTCACTCCCAGTGAGGTGACTCCAGGTTTCAACAACAAAAATTCTCTACGTCTCTTTTGAGTTTCTCTGGAAAGGTCAGGAAACATTTGTATTTTACAACCAAGAAACTCCTTCTTTCTATTTTTAAAGAAAAGTCTCAATAACCATATTTTATCTATTGCGAGAGCTACAGTCAAAATCATTGTAGAAGGTACAAAACATTCAGTGGTGCCTGATTCGGTGTTTGACTGCAATTGAGCCCCATCTTTATTTGGCAAGTAATACACTTGAACAAATGGAGGTAAAGTTTCTTCTGAAACTTGCAAAATTTCTATCAGGTATCTCCTAAGCATTTCCCTAGGAGTAACCGTAGTTAATCTAGGGAAGTTAATTAATCTCAAATTATTATTGTGAGAGTTATTTTCAAGTGTTTCCAGTTTCTTTCTTGGATTGATATTATCTTTGATTAGGGACTCCTGTACTTGTTTAGTCATAGAAATATCTTGGTCAAGCTTTCAAATTGAAGCCTTTGAAACAGTCAAATCCGCGGTCAAATCTTTCAGCTCTCTAGAGTGTTGGATCAATTTTCCCTCAATGTATTGGAAATTGGGACTAATAGTTTTAGTAAAATTTGCAATCAGATCCCATAGTGAGTCTAAGTCACTTGCGCTGGTTTCTCCCATATTGGAAAATTTTGCTGGATGTAAAAGTGCTCACCATCAGAAGAAAAGTTTTCCTAGTTAAGTTCTGACTGGGGTCCTTCACCTCTGGTTGCTTGTCCTACCCCGGCTTCTTCTGCAGCTCCCTGGTCAGAGAGTACTGCTTCCTCAGTCTCCAGCGATGATTCTGCTGCCTCAGGGGAAAGTACCTCCCCCATCTCCAGGGTCTTCTCTACCCCTGGAGAACTGGTAGACCGGGGTCGCGGAGGTAAAGCTCTCAGGTCGGGACTCAAGGTGGTCTCTAGCCCAGGAGAGACAACCCCGATCTCGCCCCCTTCAGGTGCTCTCAGCGGGCTTGCTCCCAACACAGGCAAAACTGCCTCCTGCAGCCGCCGCAACATCTCATCGACTCTGCCGAATGAGGGCACATCAGAGCGCCACGAGGCGCCAGCCACACTCCTGCCCCTTCTCTTCGGCATCCGAAAGGTAAATTAGGCCGCAAAGCCGATTAAACGAGAAGAAAGATTAATTGAGTGGAACGGTCAGATGCGTCGCTCTCAGAGCGTCTGTACCGTGGCCATCTTGGATCACAGGCATTGCCTCATTTTCTGCTCTTTATACTCTCACTTCTCCCATTTAGTGTTCTGTAAGGCATGCCATAAGGCAACCCTGGCTGACCTCTAAAATCCGCTACTTATGTTCCTGTGCCTGGTCTGCTGAACATCTTTGGCTCAAATTCCATACTCATACTGACTTCATACATTTCAAATTCCTGATGACTTCCTTCCAGTCTGTTCTTTCACTTGCCAAACAAGACTTCTATACCCATTTGACTAACTCTCTTGGCTCCAACCATCACTTTCTCTTTGCCACACTGAAATCTCTACTAGGTGTCCTCACTTACAATCCCCCCCCCCCCCCTTTCACTTTCTCCCTAGACTATGGCTGAGTATTTCCATGACAAAGTTCACAGGATTAACTTTGAGTTCTGGACCAGGTCTTCTCCACCTCTCCTTTCCACTATCTGTTCTGTCAACCTGCTTTCAACCCCTGCCACCTTTTCTGAAATCACTAGAGGAAACTGTACATTTTCTTTCCTCCTCCAAGCTCACTACCTGTTCCTCTGATCCAATTCCCACCCATATACTCAACACTATCTCTTCTATTGTCATCCTTTTTATCTGTCATATTCTCAGTCTTCTACTTTCTACTGCAACTGTTCCTGATTTCTTCAAACATGCTATAGTTACACCACACTTCAAAAAACCTTCACTGGACCTTACCGATGATCGCCCCATCTTCCTTTTCCCTTCTTTATCCAAGTTACTTGAACGTGCTGTTTACTGCCATTGTCTGGACTTTATATCATCTCAAGCTACTCATGACCCACTTCAATCAAGCTTTCACCTTCTGCATTGTACTGAAACTGAGGTCTCCAAGGACCTATTCCTGGCCAGATCCAAAAGCATCTATTCCATCCTCTTCCTTCTCGATCTATCTTCTGCTTTCAACACTGTTGATACACTGTCCTCACTTGGATTCTAGAGAATGACACAGGGACAAATTTTTCCCCGGTCCCGCGGGAACTAATTTTCCCGTCCCATCCCAGTGAGTTCTTTTCATGTCCCTACCCCATTCCTGCAAGCTCTGTCCTCATCTGCACAAGCCTCAAACGCTTTAAAATCATAAGTGTTCAAGGCTTGTGCAGTTAAGGCAGAGCTTGCAGGAATGGGGCAAGGACAGGGACAAAACTCACGGGCACGAGGAAATTGAGTCCCTGCGGGGATGGAGAAAAATTTGCCCCCGTGTCTCTATTCTAGAGGTCTGTTCTATCTTGGTTTTTTTCTTATCTGTCCCATCGCACGTTTACAGTATTCTGTGATGGATCCTCCTGCACTGCTAACCCATTATCAGTCGGCCTAAGGGCTCTTTCTTGGGACCTCTTCTTTTCTCCATCTATACTCACCCCCTCAGGTTCTTATCTCCTCCCATGGTTTTCAGTATTACCTCTATGCTGACAACTCCCAAATCTACCTCTTCACATCAGAAATTTCTACAGTTGCCCCAGCCTGATTCTCAACCTGCCTGTCTGACATTGCTACCTGAATGGCTCTAAAAATGAATATGGCCAAGACTGAGCTTCTTATCTTTCCACCTAAACCCACCTCTCCTCTTCCTACATTCTCTATTTCTGTAGATAACACACTCTCATCTTCCCTGTCATGTCAGCTTGCAACCTCAAGGTAATCTTCTGCTCAAATTCAACAAACTGCCAAAGCCTGTTTCTTTCTCTATATTATCACCAAAATCCAACCTTTCCTTTCTGAGCAACCAAAACTCTTATCTACACTCTTATCACTCTCACCTAGATTACTGCAACTTGCTTCTCACAGGTCTTCTACTAAACCATCTCTCTCCCTTCAATCCATTCAAAATTCTGCTGCATGACTTATATTCTGCCAGTGTCGCTGTGCTCACTAGTGCTGCCTGATTCACGATTCAAATCGATTCAAAACAACAAAAAATTGGTTTCCCAATTCGGCTGACCCACCCCCTCGCCCCCTAAAGCAGGAGCAGCTGCGCTGCTCTTGCTGGTCGGCTTCTGCCGCACCTGCTTTAAAAGGCGAGGGGGGAGCCTCAGCCAATTAGTGCTACTGTCCGCTTCCTCCCCACATCTTGCTTCCCCCTCTGGCCTGCCCGGCATCTCGCTTCCCCCCTGGCCTCCCCACACCATTGTTTACCTTAATGAAGCAGCCTACAGCAAGATCACGATGCCAGCAATCTTTGCACTGCTTCGGAGCTGTTTCCTCCACCGCGGTCTCGCCCCTCCTCTGATGTCAGAGGAGGGGCGGGACCGCGGCGGAGGAAACAGCACCGAAGCAGTGCAAACAAGATCACTGGCATTGCGATCTTGCTGCAGGCTGCTTCGTTAAGGTAAACACCGGTGCGGGGAAGCCAGGAGGGTGAGTAGTACTTCGGGGTGGGGGGTGGGGCGAGCAGTCCCTCGGGGTGGAGCAGGCAGGCCTTCAGGGGGGACAGGCCTTCAAGGTGGGGGGACAGGCCTTTAAGGGAGGGGACAGGTAGGCAGGCCTTTGGAGGAGATGCAGGCCTTCAAGGGAGGGGGACAGGCCTTCAGGAGTGGAATGCAGACCTTTAAGGGGGGGACAGGCCTTCAGTACACGGAGGGAGGGAGTTAAGGAGGGTTCAAAGAGACATCCATATGCCGGATTTTGGGGGGGAAGAAATAATGGGTCTGAAAATAGAGGAGAGGGAGAGAGAGAGATGATGGACCATGGGATTTAGGGATGAAAGTTACAGAAAGGGAGAGATGATGGACCCTAGGGTGGTGGGGAAGGGGGGATAGAAACATAGAAGATGACAGCAGATAAGGGCCATAGCCCATCAGGTCTGCCCACTCTACTGACCCATCCCAAAGTCTACTATCCTAGGGATCCCACTCCTGGTGACAGGTTCCCTTGGCTTAACCCTCTAAGGGATCCCACATGGGCATCCCATTTGCTCTTAAATTCTTGCACGCTGTTTGCCTTGATCACCTGCACCGGTAGCTCATTCCAAGGATCAACCACTCTCGGTGAAGAAATATTTCCTGGTGTCGCCATGAAATTTCCCGCCCCTGAGTTTGAGCGGATGCCCTCTTGTGGCTGAGGGTCCTTTGAGAAAGAGAATCTCTTCTTCCATCTCGATACGGCCGGTAATATACTTAAACGTCTCGATCATGTCTCCTCTCTCCCTACGTTCCTCGAGTGAGTACAGCCGCAAATTTTTCAGCCTTTCCTCGTACGATAGATCCTTGAGCCCCGAAACCATCCTGGTGGCCATCCGTTGCACCGACTCTACTCTCAGCACATCTTTTCGGTAGTGCGGCCTCCAGAATTGCACACAGTATTCCAAGTGAGGTCTCACCATGGTTCTGTATAATGGCATATGACTTCAGGCTTCCGGCTGACGAAACTCCTGCGGATGCAACCTAACGACTGTCTTGCCTTAGATGAAGCCTTCTCCACATGATCAGCAGTTTTCATATCTGCGCTGATGATCACTCCAAGTCTCGTTCTGTTGAAGTTCTAGCTAAGGTCTCACCATGCTGGATGCTGGATGAAAGGGTAGTTAAGAAAAGGTGGATCTGTGGAGGGAAATGAAAAAAAGGAAAGATGTCAGACCTCCTGGGGAGGGGAGGGAAGGGAAATGGAAGGGGAGGACAGGGATGGCAGATGGATGGTTAGCACAGAGAAGAAAGAAAGAAGGAGACCCTTTCAAGCAAGTTATCAGAAGACAACCAGAGCCTGGGACCAACAAGATTTGAATAATGATCAGACAATAAAAGGTAGAAAAACTAATTTCATTTTCTGTTTTGTGATTACAATATGTCAGATTTGAAACGTGAATCCTGCCAGAGCTGGTGTTAGACCGCAAACGTGAGCTAGGATTTATCAGAGAGAGGAAAAGTCTTTTTTGTTTGTATATTTTGTATACACCACAGCGCCAGTGTGGTTAGGAGAAGGCAAAGGGGGTGAAGAGGCTATAAAATAAACCCACCTGGATGTTTGAAAAAAACACCCAATTGGGAAGGAAAATCGAATCGAAAAACCAATTCAATAGGCTGAATTGAATTGAATCAAAATTTTTTTGTCCTGACTCGGGCAGCACTAGTACTCACATTACCTCTCTCCTCAATTCACTTCATTGGCTCCCTAGCCATTCCTGCAAATATTTCAAACTCCTCTTATTGATTTACAAGTACATTCATTCTGCAGCTCCTCAGTATCTCTCCCTATATACTCTTCCCCAAGAACTCTGTTCATCAGGCAAGTCTCTCTTATCTGTACCCTTTTAGCAGAGCTTTAAGAAATGATAAGTAGTAGTAGTGATTTAACAGCTGTGAATAATGTTGTGTCATCTACAAGTCTGATCACCTTGCTTATCATTTGCTTCTCTAGATTAGTTTTCCTCAAGTTGGTCCTAGAGTACCCCCTTGTCAGTAGGTTTTCAGGATATCCACAATGAATGTGCATGAAATAGATTTGCATATAATGGAGGCAGTGTATGCAAATCAATTTCATACATATTGGGACTTACCATCTTTTTATAGTTTTAAATCCACACTCAAAGTGGTTTAAAAATGGGTATTTCAAGCATTTTTCCCTATCTTTCCCGATGGGCTCACAATCTATCTAATGTACCTGGGACAGTGGAGGATTAAGTGACTTGGCCTAGGGTCACAGAGAGTAGGATAGGGTTTGAACCCACAACCTCAGGATGCTAAGGCTGTAGCTCTAACTACTATTCTGGCTCAAGAAACAGGAAACACTACCTTCACAAATGTGACAGCAGAGAATAAACAACGAAGGTGACTAGTCGGAATTCAATTTCCTTTATTGTTAAATATGACTTGACACGATTGTGTTTTGGCCTAGAAGGACCTGCCTCAGGAGTCTGAATAGTGTTGACGAATCATGAAAAATATAGTTTCATAATCTTCTACTTAAAATCTTTAGATATCCAGTTCTGCAGTCAAAATTTGTTGCTGTCTCTATAAACTGAATGGAGAAGATTATGAAACTGTATGTTTCATGATTCGTCAACACTATTCAGACTCCTGAGGCAGGCCCTTCTACACGATCGTGTTGAGTCATATTTAGCAATACAGGAAATTTAACACCGACTAGTCACCTTTGTTGTTTGTTCTCTGCTCTAACTACTACGCCACACTCTCCTGTGGATATCCTAAAAACCTACTGGCATGGAGGTAATCTAGGATTGACTTGGGAAAACACTGCTCTAGATCATTTGTAAACAAGTTAAAATGTGCCAGTATAGGTACTCCACTATCTTTTTGGAGAAAATTGACCTATTAGTAAGCTCACATTCCATAATATGACACTGTTTCCCATTCAATGCATCAAATTGTTGAGATAAAACTTTATGTGGCTTGCTATAAATTTAGTAGGTAGTACCATTTTGTATGGAACTGACAGTCTCACCAATGTATATAGTTTTTTTGGGATCAGCCTTGGAGCCCTTTTCAAAAATTGTTGCTTGGTTGGCCATCATTCAATATTCAAGTACTGAGATCATTTTATTGATAGATTAGAAATGACTCATAATTTTTTTCAGAAATTTATATTGGTCATCCAGTCAAGGTGATTTGTTACCTTTTAGTGTGTCAGTTTGCACTTTTATATCATTGGGCTCAGCACAATTTGTTTCAGTTCCTCTGAATCTTCATTGTTAAGTAACATTTCCATCATGTGCATCTCTCCAACATCATTCTTATTAAAGACAAAAGCAAATGATTCATTTAGGCTGTGGCCTTGTCCTCCCTAAGTGCCCCTTTTCCCCTTGGCCCATTTTCTGAGTTATACAAATTCATTTTTGTACCCCTTCAGATTGGTTGCTCAAGCTGCCATCCTCAGTGGACCTAGCTACATGATGATTATTAATATATGTGTTTCTTTAATTTGGATTACCCTCACCTGTAATGTTATGAAAATAAGTTCCAATAGTTGAACACTTCAGTTGGCATGAAGTGCTCCATATTAGCATTCTCATATTCTACGAAGAATGTATCAAAGGTCTAGAGATTGTAATATATTTAGATTCTTTTAGCAATGTAATGATCAAAGCTAAAGGTGAATTATTCAAATTAGTGACAGAACATCTGAAGTCATTGCAGGTTGAATGAAGTATTGCTTTGTTTCTCTCTTTGTTGCAGTACATTAAGCTTTATTTCCTCAAGGCACAACCAAACATCTGCTTCTTTGGCATACTTATAAAGGAAGACTTGAAACTTTTAACAATAAAAAATGATGGTTCCAGTTTTTCAAACCTTCTAGAAGGTAAAATGAAAATATAAACCAGACGTGATGTAGAAAATGGTAACATTCTTCATGTGTTCTTCAGCTTTTTCAGGAGCCAGGAATTTTTTTTGTTTAAAATCTTTTAAATTATTGTATTCGATTTAATAAATTGTGTGTCTCAAGATCAAGATTCTACCAGATATACAGATTATTTCCCTAGCCAAGTTGGCAGTGGAGGGTAAGATAATTTACCCAATATCATAAGGAACAGTGGTGTGAGAAGCAAGAGTTAGAACTCTGCCATTTTTGCAAGAGTTAGAACTCTGCCAATTTTGCATTTTTGCAAACTGCTGCAGTAACCACTAGGGATGACTGTCATTTGAAACAAATATTGTCCACTGACTATAGTGCACCCTCTTCTTAAACAGTAGGCATAGTATGTTCATAGTGTGCTCTCTTTTTCTCCTAGGGCATATGAACAAACTATCACATAGGCACCAACCATTGCACATGCACACTCAATCGGGGAAGACTGAGCACTAGAGGCAAAGAGAGCAGCAGGGCCAGTTCAGTAAATGACATTCAAAATTAGGCATTGGGAAAAATATGTGCCAAATATAATTCCATAAAGAGCCACCTGTCTTCCTCCTAGTGTCTGAAGTATCTGGGAATTTGCTTCAACACGAGGCAGGGGGCAGTTTTTCTTCCGAAGCTTTGTCTCACGTTGCAAGCCCAAATACCTACCTTGTTGCAGGATCTAATACCAAGAACATGGGACTATGCTTAAGTTCTAGGCTCCGTGGTGGTGACCCTGGAGGTAGTGCCATTGGTCAAGCACACATGAGGCCAGTAAAAGAGTCAATTCTGTCTCGGTGAGATCTTGTTTGACAAACTTGCTGCACTTCATCGAGGGAGTAAACAGGCAGATAGATAAGGGCGACCCGGTCGACATTGTATATCTGGACTTTCAGAAGGCGTTCAACAAGGTTCCACATGAACGACTACTTCGGAAAATTGTGAGCCATGGAATCAAGGGTGAAATATTCCCGTGAATTAAAAACTGGCTGGAGCATAGGAAATAGAGAGTGGGGGTAAATGGACAATACTTGGACTGGAAGAGCGTCACCAGTGGGGTGCGGCAGGGCTCGGTGCTTGAACCCATGCTCTTCAACATCTTTATAAATGATCTGGACATAGGTACGACGAGCGAGGTGATTAAATTTGCGGACGATACAAAGTTATTCAGAGTAGTGAAGACGCAGGGGGGTTGCGAAGATCTGCAACGTGGCGTAATCAGGCTCGAGGAATGGGCATCGACATGGCAGATTAGGTTCAACATGGATAAGTGTAAAGTGATGCATGTCGGTAACAAAAATCTCATGCACGAATACAGGATGTCCGGGGCGGTACTTGAAGAGACCTCCTAGGAAAGGGACTTGGGAGTTCTGATTGACAAATCGATGAAGCCGTCCATGCAATGCGAAAAGGGCAAACAGAATGCTAGGAATGATAAAGAAGGGGATCACAAACAGATCGGAGAAGGTTATCATGCCACTATACCGGGCCATGGTGCACCCTCACCTGGAATACTGCATACAGCACTGGTCACCGTACATGAAAAAGGACATGGTACTACTCGAAAGGGTCCAGAGAAGAGCGACTAAGATGGTTAAGGGGTTGGAGGAGCTGCCATACAGTGAAAGATTAGAGAAACTGGGCCTCTTCTTCCTCGAACAGAGGAGATTGAGAGAGGACATGATTGAAACATTCAAGGTACTGAAGGAGATAGACTTAGTAGATAAGGACAGGTTGTTCACTCTCTCCAAGGTAGGGAGAACGAGAGGGCACTCTTTAAAGTTGAAAGGGATAGATTCCATACAAACCTAAGGAAGTTCTTCTTCACCCAGAGAATGGTGGAAAACTGGAACGCTCTCATGGAGTCTATCATAGGGGAAAATACCCTCCAGGGATTCAAGACAAAGTTAGATAAGTTCCTGCTGAACAAGGACTTATGCTGGTAGGGCTAGTCTCAGTTAGGCCACTGGTCTTTGATCAAAGGGCCGCCGCGTGAGCGGACTGCTAGGCATGATGGACCACTGGTCTGACCCAGCAGCGGTATTTGTTATGTTCTTAGGCCAGCATGCATTGGTGGTTCCAAGTGACCAACCTCAGCTTGGGGATGCCTCTGGAATTCCCATAATGGGTGGTCATAATCACAGACGCCAGTTTGTCAGACTGTGGTGCCTATTGTCTGCACCATAATGCCCAAGGCCGATGTGGCCTATCAACTGGTATGTTAGATAGATTATGAGCCCACTGGGACAGATAGGGAAAATGCTTGAGTACCTGATTGTAAAACCGCTTAGAAAACCTTGATAGGCGGTATATAAAATCCTAATAAACTTAAACTTAAACTTAAACTTAAAACTTAAAACTTAAACTTAAACTTAAACTTAAACTTAAACTTAATGTCTAACGCTTTTGGTATTTTGCTACCTGCTGTCAAGCAAGCCAGTCAGGATATTTTCAAATGTCACAGCGGCAGTGTACGTCAACAGACAGGTTGGTACTCGCAGCACACAGTTGACAAGAGGAGACTCACCTGCTGCTCCAGTGGGCAGAGAGCAATGTTTCACTAAATCGGCCTCGTTGCCTGTGGTATGCAGATCTCATTTGACTCTTGATGGATGAACCCCCTCCCACTGCTTTTGGAGAACCTTCTGTCTCAGTGTCCATTCAACATGGACAATCTGTCCTGCTTTGATCTTAAAAACCCTACTTTTGAAAGGGTGCAATTGAGAAAGAGGGGCTATGCAAAAGTGGTAATTATGGAAGGACTTGTTAATAATTAACATCATATTTACATAAGTTCAATATTTTGTATTCTTCACAATCTGGATTCCGAATGAGTTATTATCCATCATTGTCTTAGGTACAATGATGGATAATGTAAGATCTCAAGTATCAAGGGGGAATAGTATGGATAGCTGCATCAGACATTTCTTCAAATTTTGCACCATTGACACAAGGGCTGAAATTTGTCAATTTTTAGAGTCAATTATATATAAAAAAAAGAATATTCCTGAATCTTTTTCTATCTAGTACCATCTGAAAGAAGAAATATTACTCTACAAGATTTATATTTATTTGTTTTGCAATACAACCCTTATTGAAATATAAATTTGCTTAAAAGTGTAGGGTATTTTGTGTGAATGGCTCATGATATACAGTACACACATCACAAGGCTAGAAAATGCATATGAAATAGGTGTTGCGTTGGTCCATGGTGGCTTTGCTACTGCTGGTTCCGAAATGAACAAACCAGTATCCCCATCATCATAGGGGCCAAGCCCAATAACCATGCAACAACAGCCATTGGTAGGTTTCTTTTCCGCAGTTTCCCCAGCCATTTATGGGTTTCTTTTCCACAGGATCCGAAGCCTGATTGTGGGTCTCTTTTAAGATCCCAAGCCTGTAGTATCTGGATTACTAGAAATTCCGTGAGACTTCATTAATCGGCATGGATGTTGAAGTCACTGAGGATAAGGGAGAGAGATGAGGCTTCAAGAAAGAAGGAGAGCCAGGAATCAAAGTCAGTGAGGCAAAAGAAGGAATTATCAGGGGGTCGGTAAATGACTGTCTGATATTTATTTCATTCACCAGCAGCTTTCCAAATTGGTCCCAGGTGTTCAGCTATCATCAACTATGTTATAAACCTCAATTGCTTTCTCACTAGATATCTCAGACTTCTTCCTCGAACAGTCCATCATCTTGTATAATTACTATGAGCTCATTTAATTTCTGAACTAATATGTGGTCTGTTGAGCTCCTTCTAGTGGTGAATTTCGTTATGACTGGTGGAAAGCTTCCCAGTGCATCATAATTGATGGAATTTACAGTATCTCTTGTACCTCAGCACCATTACAAGGAGGTTTTGTTTTGTTTAGGAATTATTATTATTTTTTTTTTGCTTAACTTCAGTTTCTGTTTGTTTGGGGTTTTGGTTTTGTTTAGGAGGGGGGTTTTAGGGAAGTAAACGGGCTCCAGGTCAGCCAGTGCAATTTAGATTTCAGTTCTGGTAGATAGGGGTAATTAAGATTTGCTGCCCTTTTTGACCCTTGCTTGAAAAGTATTCATTTCTGGATATTTAAGGGCAGGGTTTACCAATTTTCACTTTTATCTATTTGACTAGCAGGGTCCTGAACTTTCACTTTCTCTTACTACCCACCTTTTGAGGGCTGTTAAGGGCTTCAGAGATTCATGTCCCTTACATGGGAATGTGGTGAAATCAGTTAGCTTAGCGGGGTATAAAAAAAGGTTTGGATAATTTCCTTAAAGATAAGTCCACAGGCCATTATTGAGATGGCTTGGGGAAATCCAATGTTTATTCCTAGGATAAGCAGCATAGAATCTGTTTTGCTATTTGGGATCTAGCTAGGTGCTTGTGAACTATTAGAAATAGGGCTTGATGGACCTTCGGTCTGTCCTAATATGGCAATTCTTATGTTTGTGGTCCAAAGTGGCCAGGATCCTACTTTCCTGCAAGATTCTGTCATTGCCTCCCATATATTCCCATTCTTCACACTCCCCCATACTATATCACACCATTTTTCCCTCATTCTTTCAGCATTCTCTACTTCCCCATACTATTAATTCCTTTACCCTTCATTCTTTTTTCACTTCCCCTCACTGTCCTCCCATGCATTCTCCACTACCACCTGTGTATTTCCATTGGCAAAGCAGATAGCATAGTCAACAGGAGGAGAGATACTGATTCAAGCAATGGGGACAACAGCTTTACAGTAGCACTTGCACAAGTCTCATTACAGAAATACAGAATATAGGTCATATATATTTCTTTTTTTTTTATTGGTCATTGCCTTTTAGTTAAGTATTTTTAATTACATTAATATATGGGATGATAACTGAGCAAAAGTGAACAGTTTTAACTTGTTAATGGCTGCTTCACATCATGTTCCACTCGAAAATAACTAATGTAGTCTATTGAAAATTAAAACCATAAATTTTCAAGTGGGTGGTGCAGTAATCAATATTTTGCTGATAGTGCTAACAGTTTATTTCTATGAAATATGTTAGGCTAGAGGAAAGAAAATCAATGTTCAGAAATGAAAAACAGGTGTCAAGTTTGAAAGAGGCATTATGAGTTTTTGATGGTTGAAGGCCCTAGAGTACCATCAGCAAATGCAGCTGTAATTCTGTCAAACACAAGTATGAAAACAGCATAAAATAAAGTATTTTCTGCAGTGAGCCAGCTTCTTTAAATAGTTATCTGTTTTTATTCTTTCCCCATATATAAAACAAAGGAATTGTAGAGAGCTGAAGAAAAACGCCTTGAGTGTTATGTTCAGTTCTGGTCGCCTTATCTCAAGAAAGATATAGCAGAACTAGAAAAGATTCAAAAAAGAGCAACCAAGATGATAAAAGAGGCTGGAACTCCTCTTATATGAGGAAAGACTAAAGAGGTTAGGGCTGTTCAGAAAAGAGACGTCTGAGGGGGATATATGACTGAAGTCTACAAAATCCTGAGTGGAATAAAATGGATACAAGTGGATCGATTTTGCACTCCATCAAAAATTACAAAGACTAGGGGACACTTGAAGTTTCAGAGAAATAATTTTGAAACCACAAATCGGGCACTCGGCAACCCTACTTGACCTTGCTTCATTCTCAAGAAATAACATCCTCATAGCTATTCTTCAACAAAAATGGATTTATTAGTGGCCGCAGCCATAGATGCCATGCATCATAATTTGCAATCATTGCAACATTAAACACCAACATTCCAAAACCATCATAAAAGTTCAAAGAAGAGCGGCCAAGATGATAAAGGGGATGGAACTCCTCTCGTATGAAGAAAGACAAAAAAGGTTAGGGCTCTTCAGCTTGGAAAAGAGACGGCTGAGGGGAGATATGATTGAAGTCTACAAAATCCTTAGTGGAGTAGAACAAGTACAAGTGGATTGATTTTTCAAATTACAAAGACTAGGGGACTTTTGATGAAGTTACAGGGAAGTACTTTTAAAACCCATAGGAGGAAATTTTTTTTCACTCTGAGAGTAGTTAATCTCTGGAATGTGTTGCTAGAGGATGTGGAAAGATTGGTTAATGTAGCTAATTTTAAAAAAGCTTTTGACAAGTTCCTGGAGGAAAAGTCCATAAGCTGCTATTGAGACAGACATGAGAGAATCCAATGTTTTCCCTGGATCAGTGGCATGGAATGCTGCTACTATTTGTTTTTTTACAGGTACTTGTGACTTGGATTGGCCTCCGTGAAGACGGGATACTGGTCTAGATGGACCATTGGTCTATCTGGGGCAATGGAGGGTTAAGTGACTTGTCTAGAGTCATAAGGTGCAGCAATGGGATTTGAACCCAGTCCCCTAGGTTCTCAGGTCACTACACTAACAATTAGGCTACTCCTCCACTCTGCTACTGCCCTTCAAAATGAAAATCAAAGTGATTTATAAAGAACTAGTGTTTTAGCCCATTACATTAACGGGAGATAGAGTAGATGTCTATCTGTCTGGGTTTTTTTTTCTTTGTCTCTTTCACCTTGGATGCTGTCTGTCTGTTATTCTTTCTGTCTTTATCTCTCCCTGGCCCCCTGTCGGTCTATCTTTCTTTCTGTCTGTGTCTCCCTGGCCTCCTGGCTGCCTGTATTTCTCTGTTGCGCCATGCCTCCCTGTCGCTCCGTGGCCCCCTTCCTATGTCCATAGTGTCCCACAGTGCCTCCTTCTCATATCCTTAGTGCCCCCAGTGCAACCATCCTGTGTCCTTATTGCCCCCAGTGCATCCTTCCCATGTCCTTAGTGCCCCCAGTACCTCTGTCCTGTGTCCTTAGTGCCCTCAGTGTCTCCTATGTCATTAGTGCCCCTTCCTATGTCCTTATTGCCCCCAGTGCCTCCTTCCTATGTCCCCCCACTGCCTTCCAGACTTTGACCCACCCCCACCCCCGAAGCCAGCCTGCCTGCCTGCCTCCCTCCCTCCCATCCCCCTGTGCAGTAGAACCAATTAGCAGCATCTTTCAATTTGTACCCACCTATTCCCCCTGTACAGTAGAACCCAGCATTTTTCTTTCCCTCCCTCCCATCCCCCTGTGCAGTAGAACCAGTGATCAGTCTATTTCCTTCTCCCCCCCTCCGCCATTACCGCCGCCATGCAGCCGACCCCACTGACCCTCCCATCCGCCCCTCCCACCGCGAGATGTCCTACAAACCTCCTGGCACCAGCAGCGTCCCCAGCACTTTAAAGACGCTGCTTCGCGGTCTTCTAATTCCAATTTCCTTTGCCGCATCCATGATGACATCATCAGAGACAGAGATGCGGCAGAAGAAATCAGCAGTAGAAAGTCGCGAAGCAGCGTCTTTAAAGTGCTGGGGACGCTGCTGGTTCTGGGAGGTTTGTGGTTGTTTTGCAGCAGGAGGGATGGTTGGGAGGCTCAATGGGGGTTCGGGTGTGGCGGACAGGGATGCGGCCGGGGGAGGCAAGACGACAAATTTCTTCCTTGCAGTGAGTGAGGGGTGGAGTCAAAGTGTGCATGCGCACTCTTGCCTGCCGGGGACTTACGGATCATGGAAAACGGAACCACACAGGTAAGAGTGTGCATGCGCGCTTAGGGTTTTATTATAGTAGATATTCCACCTTTATACAAGGCAGATCACAACATCACGTACATAATTTTAAAGGTACAAAAATACAAAACACTTACATACAGCAAAGCTATTGGAATAAAACTGCATCAACAAGAACTTCTTCACATTAGATTTCCAAAAGGAAGATAAGCTGATTGCCAATCAAAACGACAAAAGTCCGCAACATTAAGAGGCATATTTTATCTGGCAAAAAAATGTCACTTCAGCAGTTTCTTAAATTGGCACAAGTCTTTTTGCTGTCAAAGATACACTGGAAGGTTGTTCCACTCAATCAGTACAGCACAAGAGAGAACACTTTTTCTTAATGTTTCATGCTGTAAAATTTTATAAGATGGAATAACTAGGTCAAAATGACCTGCAGAACTGTGTAACCTAGATAGAATATATGGCACAATCTTATTCCTATTTATTGGTTTGCTTTTTCCGTTTTCCCTGTGTTTTCCCTTTCCTCCCCTTCATCTGTGTTGATCCTTCTATTTCATCTTTTTTCCTTGATTTCTGTCACCTGCTTTTTAATCTGCATATCTTTGATTTTCAAGGCCCTCAAGCAAAATGAGAGTATTTAAAGAATATACCTTTGAAGTCTCTACAGTCCTATCAAGGAGCATCACTATCTGTGCCCTCATCGAAGGGAAATACATGATGTAATGCTTGCCAACAAGCCTTTCAGTAGTAGTCCTCACCCTTTGGAATTCACTCTGAAAAGGGCTACATATAACTCAGGACTTTCTGAAGCAGATGAAAAGCTGGTTCTTCTCTTAAGGTTTGAATATCTGTGGCAATTGACTGTCCATTCATTATGTCAGGACTAGTTTGCCAAAGATCCTTTAACTAAGACAATTCCACATACTTCATTGAACTGTACAGATTTATGCCACATAGTTATTTAAATGTCTCTATCATATCTCCCCTCTCCCGCCTTTCCTCTAAAGCAGAGGTAGGGAACTCCGGTCCTTGAGAGCTGTATTACATAGTAACATAGTAACATAGTAACATAGTAACATAGTAGATGACGGCAGATAAAGACCCGAATGGTCCATCCAGTCTGCCCAACCTGATTCAATTTAAATTTTTTTTTTTTTTTCCTTCTTAGCTATTTCTGGGCGAGAATCCAAAGCTCTACCCGGTACTGTGCCTGAGTTCCAACTGCCAAAATCTCCGTCAAGACCCACTCCAGCCCATCTACACCCTCCCAGCCATTGAAGCCCTCCCCAGCCCATCCTCCACCAAACGGCCATACACAGACACAGACCGTGCAAGTCTGCCCAGTTACTGGCCTAGTTCAATATTTAATATTATTTTCTGATTCTAAATCCTCTGTGTTCATCCCACGCTTCTTTGAACTCAGTCACAGTTTTACTCTCCACCACCTCTCTCGGGAGCGCATTCCAGGCATCCACCACCCTCTCCGTAAAGTAGAATTTCCTAACATTGCCCCTGAATCTACCACCCCTCAACCTCAAATTATGTCCTCTGGTTTTACCATTTTCCTTTCTCTGGAAAAGATTTTGTTCTACGTTAATACCCTTTAAGTATTTGAACGTCTGAATCATATCTCCCCTGTCTCTCCTTTCCTCTAGGGTATACATATTCAGGTCTTCCAGTCTCTCCTCATACGTCTTCTGGCGCAAGCCTCCTATCATTTTCGTCGCCCTCCTCTGGACCGCCTCAAGTCTTCTTACGTCTTTCGCCAGATACGGTCTCCAAAACTGAACACAATACTCCAAGTGGGGCCTCACCAATGACCTGTACAGGGGCATCAACACCTTCTTCCTTCTACTGACTACGCCTCTCTTTATACAGCCCAGAATCCTTCTGGCAGCAGCCACTGCCTTATCACACTGTTTTTTCGCCTTTAGATCTTCGGACACTATCACCCCAAGGTCCCTCTCTCCGTCCGTGTATATCAGCTTCTCTCCTCCCAGCATATACGGTTCCTTCCTATTATTAATCCCCAAATGCATTACTCTGCATTTCTTTGCATTGAATTTTAGTTGCCAGGCATTAGACCATTCCTCTAACTTTTGCAGATCCTTTTTCATATTTTCCACTCCCTCTTCGGTGTCTACTCTGTTACAAATCTTGGTATCATCTGCAAAAAGGCACACTTTTCCTTCTAGCCCTTCAGCAATGTCACTTACATACATATTGAACAGGATTGGCCCCAGCACCGAACCCTGAGGGACTCCACTAGTCACCTTTCCTTCCTTCGAGCGACTTCCATTAACCACCACCCTCTGGCGTCTGTCCGATAGCCAGTTTCTGACCCAGTTCACCACTTTGGGTCCTAACTTCAGCCCTTCAAGTTTGTTCAACAGCCTCCTATGAGGAACTGTATCAAAGGCTTTGCTGAAATCCAAGTAAATTACATCTAGCATATGTCCTTGATCCAGCGATTACAGTCGGGTTTTCAGGATTTCCCCAATGAATATGCATGAGATCTATTTGCATGCACTGTTTTAAACGCATATTCATTGGGGAAATCCAGAAAATCCGACTGGAATACGGCTCGCGAGGAACGGAGTTCCCTACCCCTGCTCTAAAGTATACATATTGAGATCTTTAAGTCTGTCCCCATACGCTTTATGACAAAGACCACACACCATTTTAGTAGCCTTCTTCTGGACCAGCTCCATTCATTTTATATCTTTTTGAAAGTGCGGCCTCCAGAATTGTACACAGTATTTTAAATGAGTTCTCACCAGGGACTACTTCCTTTTTCCTACTGGCCATACCTCTCCCTATGCAACCTAGCATTCTAAAAGCTTTCACTGTCACCTTTTCAACCTGTTTGGCCACCTTAAGATCATCACATACAATCACACCCAAGCCCACGCTCTTCTGTCATGCACATAAGTTCTTCACTCCCTAAACTGTATGGTTCCCTCTGGTTTTTGCAGCCCAAATGCATGACCTTGCATTTCTTAGCATTAAATTTTGGCTGCCAATTTTCAGACCATTCTTCAAGCTTTGCCAGGTCTTTCTTCATGTTATTCACACCATCTGGCATGTCTACTCTATTGCAGATTTTGGTATCATCTGCAAAGAGGCAAATCTTACCTAACAACCCTTCAGCAATATCGTTTATAAAAATGTTAAAAAGAACATGCCCAAGAACAGAACTTTGAGGCACACTACTGATAACATCCCTTTCCATTGATCACTACCCTCTGTCGCCTTCCACACAACCAGTTCTTGACCCAGCCCGCCACTTTGGGACTCATCCCGAGGGCAGTCAGTTTATTTATTAGACGTCTCTGTGGAACACTGTCAAAGGCTTTGCTAAAATCTAAATACACCACATCTAGTGCACTCCCTGTATCCAATTCTCTGGTCACCCAAAGAAATTGATCAGATTTGTCTGACAAGACCTACCTCTAGTGAATCCATGTTGCCTCCAGTCCTGTAATCCACAGGATTCCAGACACTTCACAATTCTCTGTTTTAAAAGTGTTTCCATTAATTTGCTTACCACAGAAGTCAGACTTACTGGCCTGTAATTCCCTACTTCTTCTTTACTTCCACTTTTTTGTAGAGGGACTACATCTGCTCCTTCTTCAGTTTTTCCTTCTGCAAATGAACTCTGAAGGTGTGTTCTAATCTGCTCTGCTTCATTTTATTATTTTCAGGTATATTTGCCACCTTATTTCACATTTTCTACATGACTTTGATGCTCAGAGGATCCCTTCTTGGGCTTACTCTGCCGGGTGGACTGCTGCTTCCAGACCAGCCTGCTTTGTGTCCATTAATGAGCTCAGGGACCGTTCCCCTGGATGCTGCTGATTTTTCAGAGGCTTGAGCACAGGCTATGGGGCCCCTGTGTAACAACTCTTTGGGCATCAGGAAGCTGACTGTGAAGTTTCTCCCCTGGCGCGTCATGTGGATTTTCAGGTGTGGGAGTCCATGGTCAGGGTCTGCCCAACCAACTGATAGAAGATTTCCATCAGCAGGCATCTACTATCTCTGAGACAGAAATCCTTTCCCTGCAGGCAGGTTGCTGCAAGCTGAGAGGCACCAGTGGTCACAGTGAGTACTCCCATTGTTTGGGGGGGGGGTCAGAAAAAACCCTGGTTTGAGGGTTTCTGGGTTAAGGGTTAGTTTCTCTCACCTCCAAAACGCCTTTTCAATATTTTTGGGTTTTCAACTGTTTCAACAGTCCATATTTGGCATGAATTTTCTGGTGGCAACCATCTTGGATTTTTAGCAATTTTTTTTTCAAAGTCCTTTTTTCTGCCTCAAAACACCTCATTTTGGCTAGGGTCATCTGTAATGGATGCCCCAGGTCAGCCCTAATTCCTGCATTTATTGTGCAGATTTACCGGCTGAGGAGTTGCCATATCCCATGTGTTCTGAGGTGTGAGAGGGTAGGATGGAAGCTTCAGGCTCAGCCTCTGATCAGCTATCCAGGGCCTTGAACCCCAAAAAGCCTTATGTGGGGAAGAGATCCTGCTCAGAGAGTACAAGCAATGTGGGGATGAAACATAAGTGTGTGGTGGCAGAGGACGCAGAGTCTTGCAGGTGTCCTCGGAGCCTCTGGTGCAATGCCTTTCCAATTTTGTCAGCCTTTTATGGAAAGCCTACTTAACGGACACGGGTTAGCACTAAGCTGCCTATGAGCATGGCAGCTCTGCCTCAGGGGAATCCATGTCTCAAGCAGGCATCTCCACTTCACACCACACTGGCCCTAGTGTCAGTGACCCTTTGGAGCAGAACTGGGATGAATAGAAGTCTCTTTCCTTGCCCTTATTATCACATGCCTTCTTTTCATCTGTGGTTGATTGGGGATACCTTTTAGGTTGTGGAGGCAGGGGTGGCTCTGGATCACGGTGATGATCCCTCCGTGTGTCGCCTTTTGAAATCTGCTTCAATTTCACATGTTACCTCTCTGTGTTGAAGTTCGATGCTAAGCAGCCCTCAACTTCTCAGTGTTCTGATGCACGGATGACCTTTTTTTCCTGCTCATCCAGATGTCGCCTCCTTAGTTACTGACCAATAGGAGTTGCCTGAAGGCTCACTAAAGGTGGCAAAAGCTATGTCTAAGCTCTATGCTATGACTCTTGACTTCCAACAGCTGTTTTTACATCTGAAATTGGACTCTGCAGTAGCGCAAGTGACTAAACGTACCTCAGCATTACTCCTTCCTCACTAAGAAGGTAGTGAGGGAGGAGTAATGCTGAAGGACACACAGGATCATAAGGTGGATGTGGTTCTTTTAAAAGACAGTTTGAAGTGCTGGCTCTGGGTATCAAAGCTGCAGCTGCTGCCTTCTTCATGGCATAGGCCTGACATAACAAGATTGTGGACTAGACCCTCAAAGCTGGGGGGGATGCAGGTCCCCACATGATAAAAGAGGAAGTGGATTATATGACTGATGCTTTTTATGACATCATCAGAGCCCTGCATAAGATTTCAGTTTACTCAATTTCTGCCCGCCGAATGCTCTGGATCAGACAGTGGGCGGCCTCCAAGGTCTGGATCAGACAGTGGGCGGCCTCCAAGGTCACTCTCAGCAGATTACTCTTCAAGGGGCAGATACTTTTTGGCAAAGGTTTAGATGACCTCATGGCCAGTGTAATAGATCACCATCCTAAATCTCTCCTGATCAGCAGGGGCCATCATTCCACTGGGGACGGCAGAGGCAGTTTTCGTACCTCTAGGAGATTTCACCAATTTTCCTCTGGTTACTCTTCTCAGAAGCCTTTCCAGGGTCCAGACAGAGATTTAGCAGTTACAAGCACCAGCAGTGACGGCCTCTCCTCCTCCTCCTCCTCCTCTCCTTGGCGGGCAGCTGTCGTCTGTCAGCTTTCTGGAGGGAATGGGAACAGATTTCATCTGACCGTAGGGTTCTGGACATTATTTAGAAGGGGCACAAGATTGAGTTTTTTCAGCCCCCCTCCAGATCTGTTCCTCAACTTCCCAATCAGCCAGTCGGAAAAGGAGGCTAGAGTCTGAGTGACAGTGCAATGACTCTTAGACATTCATGCCATGACACTTCCTGAAGAAGAATTGGACTCAGGCAGATACTCTTTATACTTCATAGTACCCAAGAAGATTGGAGGCCCTTCCTCGACTTGAAATTAGTAAACGAGGCCCTAAAGGTCCCTCTCTTTTGCATTGAGATGATCTGCTCTGTTATAGCAGTGGTGGCTCTGGAAAAATTCCTAGCCTCTCTGAATTTAATGAAGGCATATCTTCACATCTCCATCTTTTCCAGATCACTGCAAACATCTAAGATTCCATGTTCTTCAGTAACACTTCCAGTTTGTGGTGCTCCCTTTCAGTATGGCCACAACTCCATTCACTTTTACTAAGATGATGGTGGTTGTAGCAACTCACTTTTGTAGGATGGGCATCCAGGTTCATCCTTACCTAGACAATTGGCTTATCAGAGCCCTCTCACAAAGGGAGGGTGAGCACGTGATGCAGCAGGTGGTGAATATCCTCCAGATCCTTGGATGCATAGTCAACTTCTGAAAGAGTCACCTTCAGCCAACTCAGTGCTTCAATTGGTTTGCTTCTACCGAATATACTTGAATATAAACCAGGATTTTCGGGCCAAAAAATTGGCCCCCAAATATGGGGGTCCTGGTTTATATTTGGGCTAGCGTTCAGCACCCCCGCCCTCCTCCTGACTTTTTGCAGGCCACCAAAATCTGCACCTTATGTTCCCCATCCCTGCCCATTTTACCTCCTTTGCCGCTGGAATCCCTGGTGGTCCAGAGCTGTAGTGGCAGGAGCAAGCTTTCCACGCTCCTGCCCCGCTGCATATCCGACCGGTCATTGCTGCGAGTTCCGGCTGAGTGGTACTGAACAGGAGCGTGCTTTGGCGCTGCTGGTTGGCACTAAGTAGCTTCCTGAATGACTCCCGCTAGGTTGTGGGTTCAAATCCATGCTGCTCCCTATGACCCTGGGCAAGTAACTTAATCCTCCCATTGCCCCATGTATATTAGATAGATTGTGAGCCCATCAGGACAGACAGGGAAAAATGTTAAGAGTACCCGAATAAATTCATGTAAACTGTTCTGAGCTCCCCTGTCAGAATAGTATAGAAAATTGAATAAATAAATGAACAAATAAAATACAGAATCTGAAGGGAAAAAAAAAAGCATTGAAAATTATAGGTGTAACATGTTTTCTTTGAAGCTGTTCTTTTGGTATAAGTAGTTGTTTAATGGAAGTGTATTTTCCCAAGGTTGGAGCCATTTAGTTTCAGAAATTATTAGTAAAAGCTTTTTAAATTATGGAACATAAATTACCAGTTTTCCAATGGTGAATTATGATGACCAGCAAAAAAGCATTGCCTGTTTCTTGAAAAAGCCACTTTAGACCTGTATTCAGGCTAACATTTTGAAAAGCTTTCTGGCTTAATAAGCTTTTAAAATTAATTTATTTCCTAAGTTAAGTCAACAGTAGTGACTTTCCTTTAGCTATACTTAACTATCTGTTGGTGGTGGCTTTGAGTTTCCTTTAGGCATTTTTATCCCCTAATGCATTTATTACAAGAAAACCATACTGCTACTATTACTACTATTATTTCTAGAGTGCTACCAGATGTACACAGTCATAAAGGAGATGGTCCCTGCTCAATTGAGCTTACAATCAAGACAAACAGGATTCAAAGTATGGTTTACAGTCAGAGAGGTTGGTTAAACTGCTGCCTAGGGTGATGAGCAGAGGGAGTCGGGTTATGAGTTGAAGGCTGTCTCAAAAATCTGGGATTTCAGCCTACTTTTGAATAAGGGAAGGGAAGGAGCTTAGCAGATGGACTCAGGTAGTTTATTTCAGGCAAACAATGCAGTGAGCTGAAAGGAACGAAGTCTGGAGTTGGAAGTGGAGGAGAAGGGTCCAGATAATAGCAATTCCCTGAGAAAGAGTTCTCGAGGAGGTGTATAAGGAGAGAGAAAAGAGGAGAGATACTGAGGGACTACAGAATGAACACATTTGTAGGTTAGTAATAGGAGTTTCAACTGTATGCGAAGGCAGATAGGGAGCCAGTGAAGTGATTTGAGAAGAGGGGTGAGCTGAGTGTAACGAAGTTGGCAGAAGATAAGTCCTGTAGCAGAGTTTTGTACAGATTGCAGGGAGGAGAGGTAGTTCAGCGGGAAACCTGTTAGAAGTAGATTGCAGTAGTCTGAATGTGGGGTTACGAGAGTATGGACAAGGGTCCAGGTAGTGTGCTCAGAGAGGAAGGGACAAATTTTGGTGATGATGTAGAGATAAAAGCGACAGGCTTAAGCAGTCTGTTGGATGTGGGTAGAAAATGAAAGATCAGAATTGAAGATGACTCCCAAGGTTATGAGAAGAGGAGACAGAAATGATAACCGTATTATTTACAGAGACAGGGAGAGGAGAGGAGTGGAGGGCTTAGGAGGAAAGATGAGCAGTTCAGTCTTAGACATGTTTAATTTCAGGAGGCAGTGGGACATCTAGGCAGCAATATCAGCCAGACAGTCTCAGACTTTTTCTTGGATTTAGGTGATACTGGAGCCATAGGAGGAGTTCAGGGCACTGAGTGAAGAGGTAAAGAGGTCCTAAGATAGAGCTCTGGGGTACACCAATCACTGGTAGAATAACATCAGAAGAGAACCCACCAGTACATACACAAAAGGTGTGATGGGAAAGATAGGAGGCAAACTAAGAGAGGATAGATTTCTGGAATCCAAGTGAGGACAACGTAACAAGGAGTAAGCAGTAATTAACAGTATCAAAAGTAGCAGACAGGTCAAGAAGGATGAGGATAAAGTAAATGCCCTTAGATCTGGCCAGGAACTGGTTGCTGCAGACTTTGGTAAGGGCAGTCTCTGTGGAGTGTCGGGGACGATAGCCAGATTGTAGAGGATCAAGAGTCTGTTGAGATGAAAGGAAGCCAGGCAATGACAGAGGACAGCATGCTGTTTTGCTACTTGGGATCGAGGTAGGTACATGGGACTTGGGTTGGCCGAATTTCCATCAAGCTCAGGATACTGGGATTGATGGACCTTTGGTCTGTCCCAGTATGGCAATTCTTATGTTCTTAAATATCTTTGATAGGAACTGCTCAAATATCTTGGATAGGAACAGATGATGGGAAACAGGGTGATAGTTGGAGGGGCAGCTAGGGTCTGGCAAATTATTTTTGAAAAGCAGCTTAACCACTGCATGTTTGAAGGCATCAGGAACAGTGCAATGGAAACAGATAGATTGAGGATGTGACAGATAGCAGGGATAACAGTGTGTGATATGGGGTCAAGAAGAAGGGTAGGAATAGGGTCAGAAGGTTATGTAGTAGGCTTGGCTGAGGACAGAAGTTGTGTAGTTTCTTCCTGTGTGATTTCAGAGAAGGAACAAAAGTCGGTGAGAGTTGAGATTGAGAGGGGGCATGATCGAAACATTCAAGGTACTGCTTTGACACGCAGCTCTTGATTGGTAAGGCCTGATTTTAGTTCAGGAAGAGGCGGTCGGAGCATACAGCGAGTGATTTCCTTCACTTGCCAGCGCTCCTGCTGCTCTCTCCCGCTGCCCTCTCCAGTCTCCCCCACGAAAAACCGTATTCACGGTTTTTCAAGATTTGCGGGGGTTCCTGGAACGGAACCCCCCGAATTTTGGGGGAGCACTGTACTATTTTAAAAGCTTATAGGTGCCTGTATTACCTTTTTACCTTAATAGACACCCACTTCTTAAATAGGTGTTCTGTTATAAAATTACTCCATGAGTCTTTTCCTTTGCTAGAACATCTTAAATTATAGAACTATTCCTTTGTTAGAACATCTTAAATTATATTATACTTATTACTTAAATTAATGTTTAATTATTGACAACTTCATAAAGAGATTCACTCAAGGCAGTACAGTAAGTAAGGCTAGATAAAGGCAGAATACAGTATAGTAAAAGTATAATTGTAATAAGATGACCACAATGTCAGTGTGATTACACAGTTAGAAAAATGAAGTCAAATTGGAAGTAAACAAATTCAGTTATAACGATAGCAATATGATATTGTGCCAGAAACAAACATGATAAAACATTACACCTTAGATCATTCTTGGAAATATTATACTCATAATATTGGAACAAAACCCATGTTCATAGGCAGCAGAGTGGAATATGTGGAATTGGGCAAGAGGTAAGATGACTAAAACAGATGAGTTGGGGTAAATAACATGGCTGTCAGGAATGAAGAAAGACTGTATAAATGACAGCATTTAAAATGTAGAGATGTCTACACATTTAGGTGACATTTCAGAACAGGGGCCATTTGCATGTCTAGGGGGTGAGAGTAGAGCAGGGAGATAGAATGTTTGGGCAGGCTCATAATAAAAATCCTTATTTCACTTTAAGGAATTCAGATCTGTACTAAAAAAAAGAATGAAAGCGAGCAGTGCCTGCTTGATATGATTTTTCAACCTGGGTGTCAGTCGGCAATAGTTATAATAGCACTTCCCCTGAAGAAGCCCATGTAAGGTGAAACGGATCTGGCCTCCGTTGGGACTAAAAGATAAGTGCTGGGTTAAACCTGGTTGTTTTTTTCCTGGTAAATGCATGGGAGCCATTGATATTCACAATTGATTGAAAACAAAATTTAAAATTAAAAAAAAAAAAATTTCATATAAAGTGACTGTAAAAATAAATCAAAAAAATATTAGTCACATTAACCAGAGGTTTTTAAGACCAGTGATAGTATTCCAAACCCCTTAATGGTGCTTTACGATTGATTCAGACAATTATATTTGTACATTATTTGCTACAACTAGTGTTTATTGTTAATTGATTATCTAAGGATAGATTTTTGAACACCAATTCAAGATTCCATATTTAACATAAGTTAGTTCACACTAAAAAAAAATTAGACATTGGTATTTACAGCTGCCCTGAGGCCCCTATAAGCGCCTGTTGTAAGGCACAATGGTAACTTCTGATGGATGGGCCTCTACAATCCTCCTTCCCCCATATCACCTCTCCCAACATCTATTCCCCCCTCCCCCATCAGCAAGCACCTTTCCATTTAACACCTGTCCTGATGTACGTACCCACCCACCATACCCCAAGGGCTGAAACTTCCATGATGTGCTTCCTCCTGGAAGACCACGTACCCCCACACATACCCTTATCCACACTTTGATTTTACCATGGGTCCCTAGTGAGGTGAGAATGATACCCACTTGCTCTCTTCAGCAATGAGCTCTCACAAAATGGCTGCTGAGTCCTCTAACTGTAACACCTTAATATTTCCACTAGAGGTCTCAGGAACCATTTTGAGAGGCCCAGTTGAAGAAGAAGGGAGATGTCCTTGCTGGGATTCCAGAGTTTTTTTCTCTCTTAGTTTTCTTACTCTCTCTCCTATTACACTTTCAGTGTATGCAATAGTGGATCCTCCTCCACTGCTATCCCACTATAAATTGATGTACCTCAAGGCTCTGTCTTGGGACCTTTCCTTTTTTCCATATATACCCACTTCCTCAGTGCACTGATCTCCTTCCATATTTTTCAGTATCACTTCTATACCAACAATTTGCAGATCTACCTCTCCACAGCAGATATCTCTACAGGAATCCAGGCCCAAGTCTCAGCCTGCCTGTCCAACCTTGCCAACTGGATGTCCCACCACCATCTTAAAACTGAATATGACCAAGCTCCTTATAATTCCATCTAAACCCCACCTCCACTCTTACCTTATTCTCAATTTCTGTAGACAACACTCTCCTGCTTGTCAGTTCACAAAACCTTTGAGTCATCTTTGATTCCTCTCTCTCCTTCTCCACTCAGATCCTACAAACTACTAAAATCTTTCATTTTTTCCTCTATAATATTAAGAAAATACAACTTCTCCTTTCTGAGCACACTACCAAAACCCTTATCCACACACTCATCACCTCTCGCTTAGATTACTGCAACTTGCTTCTCGCAGGTCTTCCATTCATCCATCTCTCTCCCCTTCAACCCATTCAAAATTCTGCTGCACAACTTATATTCCACCAGAGCTACCATACTCACATTACCCCTCTCCTTAAGACATTGACTTCCCATCCATTTCCGAATACAGTTCAAACTCCTCTTACTGATTTACAAGTGCATTCACTTTGCAGCATCTCAATATTGCTCCTCTCTCATATTTTCCTACAATCCCCCCAACTCATTTGGGCATTCCGCTCATCAGATAAGTCTCTCTTATCTGTACCCTTCTCCTCTATGGCCAACTCCAGACTCCATCCCTTCTTCTTTGCTGCATTGTATGCCTGGAACAAACTTGCCTGACTTGTTATGTCAAGCTCTGTTTCTGGCAGTATTCAAATCCAGACTCAAAGCCCACTTTTTTGAAGATGTTTTCAGTTCCAAACTTCAACCCACCTTCTAAGCATCAATATCTGTCTTATCATTCCCTCTGTAATTCCCCCACCTGAGCACTGTGTATTGATGCATCTTCTTGTTTAGTTTGTCTGTCTTGACTAGATTATAAGGTCTTTTGAGCAGGGACTGTCTCTTCCATCTTTATCTCTCCCTATGTTCCCCTTCCCGTGAATTCCGTTCATTGGGTAAGTGTCTCTTTTATGTATCCTCCTCCACTGCCAACTCCAGACTTTGCCCCTTCTGTCTTGCTGCGCCATATGCTTGGAATAGACTGTCTAAGTCAATATATCAAGTTCCGTCTTACAGTATTCAAATCCAAGCTAAAAGCCTACTTTTTCTAGCTGCTTTCACTCCCACTCATATACCTATCAATCTCTGCAAGAAACTCCTCAACCCTTATATATCTCATTAGATTGTCTGTCCTAATTAGATTGTAAGCTCTTCTGAGAAGGAACCATCTATTACATGTTGAATATATATTGCTGAGTACACCTTTCAGTGCTTTAGAAATAATAAATAGCAGTAGTAGATAGCAAAATTGTAGCACTCCGCTAAGCTATAGTCCTCAAAAGTCACCACATAATTTAAAAAAATTCTTAATTCATCTTCTGCATGGGTGCCATCCCATCAAAATGTAAGCAGCATGCATGTTACTTGTAATCACACTTGGTGCACAGAGAATGTCTTTGAGAATTGATAGCTGCAATTGTTTCTATATTCCCTCATATAATACAAGTCCTATTTAAAGCCATTACTATGTAGCATAAATGTAAAAGTTTGCATTCTCTCCAGGTAATAGAGATGTTCTTACCATTACTGAGTTTTGTAGAGTCTAACAAATATGGTTATCATGAGAGATTTTATTTTGTGTTTAATGATTTTTAGATGTTTTAAAGTGCATTTTAATAATTTTGAAGGGATAATGAGATTTTCTTTGTAATTATCTTGGCAACCTACTGTCATTTTGTTATTACAGATAAAAGATGTTGAAAGTGGATAAGTTTGCACAGTAAAATTTAGAATGAATCATGCAGTGATCAAGTAAAAAAAGAGGCTTTGGAGCAATAACCTTAAATGTTCCATGCAAAATTTAAAATAGCAGCAATTAGTTAAAAATTTAGATGCATATATATTATCAGTGAATTGCCATAATATACATATCTTGTGTAGTTTTTATGATTTGGTGAAGAAAAACAATGGATGGAGAGAAGAAGGGAACAGGGAAGATACATAGGTGCTTGTTTGGACTTCCAGACACTCTACTACAGCATACTGGCCATGCAGAAGTTTCTTTGTTTGGATCCAAAGTGTTGCATGGCTAATAGAAGAGAGAGATGCTGCAGCCAACTAAAAGTTTCCCCATTGGTTGGCTGCAAATGGCTGTGGCAGCTGTGAAACCGTGGGAACTCTTGGTAGCCATTCAGATAGCAGCTTTGCACAGGTCACCCCTGCCCCAGTTAACTGCTGGACCACCAGGGATTTTAAAGGTACTATTTATACTAATCAGGGAGGTGGGAGGAAGGTAAGACGTGTTAGTCAGCTGGGCAGGAGGCGGGAGGGATCCCTCCTGTCCTGGCCCACCGCTGGCCCACCAGGTCTTACAACAGTCTTGGTGGAGACCTGCAGCAGGTCTGGGGTAGGGGGGGGCAGTGACCTAAACATAAACTGAAACCCCGGATTTTGGGCCTTTTTTTTAACCCCCAAATCTTGGTTTACGTTCAAGTAAATATAGTGGTAAAACCAGTAATGACTAGTCTCAATAGCATGATGCTGAAGCAGTTCCTTAAGCTAATGTTTCTCAACTCAGTCCTAGAGTACCCCCTTTTCAGGATATCCACCATGAATATGCATAAACTTGATTTACATACACTGCCTCCATTATATGCAAATTTATTTCATGAATATTCATTGTGGATATCCTGATAACCTGACTAGCCAGGGTGTACTCTAAGACCGAGTTGAGAAACACTGCTTTAGGTGAGCAGCTGCTGTAGACATTTTTGGGACAGATTATGTAAATAGTGCCATTATCAGCGGATATCTAAAAAAGGCTGCAGATCACCTGCAGATCATGCAACGGAACCATTTACAGAATTGCGGCTTTTGTCTAAGGTAGCTGTCAGAAATGTAGGCCAGGGTTTTAAAAGCTTACATTTTTGGCACCTAACTTTGATGGGAATTGCATCTATGGAGGCACCTTAGAACGCCTAAGGTCATTTCCGGCACTAACCACGTCTGCTTCGACCTTAGATATTCTAAGGTGCCTCCTTAGATGAGATGAAGGCATCTACATTTTTGTTTTAAAAGGTTTTAAATTTGCTTTTAAATGTAATTACCTATTATGCTAGGCACCGGTAGGGTGCCTACTGGTGTCTAATTTAATAGACCGTTTATAGAATATAGGCTTTTGTTTTTTTCTGAAACTCTGCATGTTGTCTACAGCGGTTGCTCGCCTAAGGAACTGCTTCAGTGTTCTTCCATTGTAACTAGTCATTACTGGTTTTACAATTCTATTATCTATTCATCATACCATTGTGATAAGTGATACATTTGTAGAATCTTCTCACTCCTGATACAGGCATTATTTTGTCGAAACATGGTTGTGCCGAGTGTTCAAATCTGTGCCACATGGACAATTTAGTGAAGTGAAGAAATAAAATTATGTTTTTAGCCAAACATTGGTTGCTGACCGTTGCCTTAATTTTGGACTGTGTTCCACCAGTTTGGGATATCCTCTGTAGTACAGCAAGGAAATACAGGACAGATTAAAGTGGTAAACTGGTCTTTTTCAGTCATAATCCGCTATTTTACTGTGTACTATTTCTGTATCACAAGTTTTCTCTATCTTATAAGTACTTCATTCCTGTTTTAACATACCCAGCTTCTAAAAACAGATGAAACATAATTGCATAGTAAGCGGGTACAGAATTCACTTTTGACATGCATGTATTTAAGAGTTGAGCATTTTTATTTTTTTTTATCACTTTAAGTGTAAAACTCTTCATTTAGCAGTTTTATGTACTTGAAACATATTTGTTAGAGCTGAATTCTCTTGGCATCTTTTAGGTCAAGTTGATTAATCAAATAGATCAGTGGTTCTCAGCCCTGTCTTGGGGGACCCCCAGCCAGTTGGGATTTCAGTACAGAATCCTATGTCTTTGTAACAGAGTAGAAGATTAGGTTCTTATCTAGGTAACACATAGGATTATAACACATAGGATTCTGTATGGCCCACCCTGTGCAGATTTATAATTTGCCTGTTTACTGCCTCAATAATTGCTTGTGTTTGTCATGGGATGACTTCTCCTGTCATTTAGAGGAACAAAAAAAAAAAATCCAAAACCAAGAGTTAGAACAATTATATTTTTGTTTGAACCTTGGGGTTTCTTATGCGATAGTGCTTGTTGCACACAGCAGGTTAGTAGTTCCTGGATGCTGTCAATTTATGAGTTCATAATTATTGTTCTTTGTTCATGAGTTACAGAGCAGAACAGAAATGTATGCTGTATCTGGGTAAGTTCCCCATGCCCCTTCTTCTCTTTTCTTCTGTTTCATTGAAGTTCCTGAATCTCCCCTTTTTAAAAATGTTTATTAAAGTATCACGCTGATACTACAGTACACAGATATCACGATGAGATATAGGAGGACTTATACATATGAAAATTATGTACTATTAGTGCAGGAATACATAAGTGATTAGTTTTGTGAGCTTTATGTGTAAGCTTTATTCTGTTGGGGCAAAAGTTATAAGAAGCCTGCAAAGTCCCCTAGCAGGGTGTGCTTGCTTCAACCTCAGGCAGGCTTGGGCCTGCTAATAGCATAAGTGCCTGGAAAAATTCCATGGTTGTACCCTATATGAAGTAATGTGCATTGCCTTTGAAACAGTCCCAATTTTGTAGGGAGGACTATTGATATCCCTGGATGAGAACCAATTAAATAGGGGTATGTTTCATGTCTAGGGAATTAGTTGTACTAGTCCCTGGTCTCAGAATCTACTCTGCTGGCAATAAATATACCAACAGGAAGCATTCTCATGAAAGTAAAGATGTATGACCATATCTGGGAAAAGGTAACTAAACTCACCAAAACCAAGAAATACCGTATTTTCGCGGATATAACGCGCACCCGTGTAAAATGCGCACACGGGTATAGCGCGCAGAAATCACGATGATATGTACAAAAACTTTTGTATACCGCGCTCACGGGTATACCGCGCATGATGCCCGACGCTCCTTTCGCCCCCCCCTGACTTCCGTGCACTGCCCTGACTTTCCGTGCGCTGTCCCGACTCTCCGTTCACCCCCCTGACTTTCCGTGCACTGTCCCCCCTTGAAGTCCTGTCCCCCCTTGAAGGTCTGTCCCCATCCTGAAAGCCTGATGCCCCCCCCGACGTCCGATACATTCCCCCCCCCGGCAGGACCACTCGCACCCCCACCCCGAAGGACCGCCGACTCCCCAACAATATCGGGCCAGGAGGGAGCCCAAACCCTCCTGGCCACGGCGACCCCCTAACCCCACCCCGCACTACATTACGGGCAGGAGGGATCCCAGGCCCTCCTGCCCTCGACGCAAACCCCCTCCCCCCAACGACCGCCCCCCCCAAGAACCTCCGCCCGTCCCCCAGCCGACCCGCGACCCCCCTGGCCGACCCCCACGACACCCCCACCCGCCTTCCCCGTACCTTTGTGTAGTTGGGCCAGAAGGGAGCCCAAACCCTCCTGGCCACGGCGACCCCCTAACCCCACCCCGCACTACATTACGGGCAGGAGGGATCCCAGGCCCTCCTGCCCTCGACGCAAACCCCCCTCCCCCTCCAACGACCGCCCCCCCCAAGAACCTCCGACCGCCCCCCCAGCCGACCCGCGACCCCCCTGGCCGACCCCCACGACCCCCCCACCCCCCTTCCCCGTACCTTTGGTAGTTGGCCGGACAGACAGGAGCCAAACCCGCCTGTCCGGCAGGCAGCCAACGAAGGAATGAGGCCGGATTGGCCCATCCGTCCTAAAGCTCCGCCTACTGGTGGGGCCTAAGGCGCGTGGGCCAATCAGAATAGGCCCTGGAGCCTTAGGTCCCACCTGGGGGCGCGGCCTGAGGTACATGGGCCCAACCCGACCATGTGCCTCAGGCCGCGCCCCCAGGTGGGACCTAAGGCTCCAGGGCCTATTCTGATTGGCCCACGCGCCTTAGGCCCCACCAGTAGGCGGAGCTTTAGGATGGATGGGCCAATCCGGCCTCATTCCTTCGTTGGCTGCCTGCCGGACAGGCGGGTTTGGCTCCCGTCTGTCCGGCCAACTACCAAAGGTACGGGGAAGGGGGGTGGGGGGGTCGTGGGGGTCGGCCAGGGGGGTCGCGGGTCGGCTGGGGGGGCGGTCGGAGGTTCTTGGGGGGGCGGTCGTTGGGGGGGGAGGGGGGTTTGCGTCGAGGGCAGGAGGGCCTGGGATCCCTCCTGCCCGTAATGTAGTGCGGGGTGGGGTTAGGGGGTCGCCGTGGCCAGGAGGGTTTGGGCTCCCTTCTGGCCCGATATTGTCGGGAAGTCGGCGGTCCTTCGGGGTGGGGGTGCGAGTGGTCCTGCCGGGGGGGGATGTATCGGACGTCGGGGAGTCGGCCGGGCAAGAGGGCTTGGGCTCCCTCTTGCTCCGATCGTGGATGCGGGTGCGGGTGGGAGCGCGTGCGAGCGGTCGTTCGGGGTGGGGGTGCGAGCGGTCCTGCTGGGGGGGTGAATCGGGCGTCGGGCGGGGTGGGAACTATGTTTAAAAACTTTTGTATACCGCGCTCAGGCATATAACGCGCGGGGGGTATGCGCGGTAGGTAAAAACGCGTATAACGCGCGCGTTATATCCGTGAAAATATGGTAATCAGGATCAAGGCTGAAGTAGCGTTCAACATGAGCTCCAGTATTTGGGAAGTAGGACCAGTGCCAGACATATGTCTACAGTCAGTGCCTCAAATTGGCAGGGAGAGAGAGATTATGTATGCATATATCATTTCACATTCAAATAATTTGCTATGGTAGTTCATATTACAAATAAATGATGCTAGTTTAGTGGTGGGTGAGGGGAAGATGTTCTTAGGTTTGAAAGCCAAAACAAAACGACTGTGGAGTCTGATATTGCCGATGTTGGCTTTATTAGAGCAAGAAAATGGTTCACAATTATAAAACAATGAAGTACATCCACAATTTTGGTCTATGAAGAGGACCCAACACAGTCTGTGTTTCGACCTGAGTGGTCTTCTTAAAAAACTGTGTGGATCTAGTGACCTGCGCCTTGCACGGGTGAATATATTACTCAAGCGTGTAGTACACTTGAAGAATATATTCACTCGCGCAGGGCGTAGGTCATCTCTTCCCTTCCCCCATACCCCTTTAACATTCCAGGCGCAAGTAACAGCCCCAACCTGCTCGCACCAGCATCGACTCCTCCTTTGTAATCACCTCCTGGACTTACGTCTAGGACCGGGGTGGGCAAACTTTTTGACCGTGGGCCACAATGGGTTCTTAAATTTGACAGGGGGCCGGGCGACCAGGGGGGGAGGGGTGACACAATGGGGAGGTGTGGTGGTGGGGGGGTCTGATGCAGGAGGAAGCAGCACTCACACAGCTGCCAGCTGCTGAATCCTCGCAAATTTTATTTTTGCATATTGTGCCTCCCTCCTATGTCCTTGGTGCCCCTTCCTATGTCCTTAGTGCCCCAGTGCCTCCTTCCTATGCCCCCAGTGCCTCCTTCCTATGTCCTTAGTGCCCCCCATGCCTCCTTCTTATGTCCATGGTGCCCCAGTACCTCCTTCCTATGTCCTTAGTGCCTCCTTCCTCTCTCCCTCCCCCCCACCCCCCAAGCCGACCTGCACCAGCTGCATTTAATTAATTCCTGCCATCCCCCGAAGCCTGCCTGCACCCAACCCGACCTGCCGCCGATTCCTCCTTCCCTCTCCTGGTCCGGCACCCGCCCATGTGTCCGTCCGCTTGCTCCCCACCCATCCGTCCACTCACCCACTATATTTGCGTACAGCCCCGCTGGTGTCGCAACGAAGGGAAGGGCCAGGCGTCAATTCTGACATTGGAGAGAAGGTCCGGGCCAGCCAATCCCGGACCTTCTCTCCGACGTCAGAATTGACGTTGGGAGAAGGCTTGTGGGTACGCGCCTGGCCCTTTCCTTCCCTTCATTGCGGCACCAGCGGGGCTGTAAATAATTATAGTGGGCAAGCGGCGGTGGTGAGTGGACGGATGGGCAGCCCGTGTACCGCGCATTTAGGAACTCTGTGTTACGCTGCAGACAAGGGCAAACTACAGCCGCCTCTGACACCGCAGGCCGGGTTAAAAAGCTAAATGGGCCGGATTTGGCCTGCGGGCCGTAGTTTGCCTATGTCTGGTCTAGGAAGTAATGTCGGAGGCAGAGCCGACGCTAGTGTGAGCAGCAGGTTGAGGTTGCTGCTTGCACCGGGAGCGTTAAAGAGGGATGGGGAAGGGAAGGGGCACATGCGTGTGGCAGGAGGGGCAGGGGAGGAGCGCCACTGCCCTGGGTGCCTCTCACCCGTGCTACGCCACTGGCACCATTTATTTGAATTTGATATAATATTGACATTCTCTGTGTATGTTTCATTTTTTAATAGATCAAAAAAGTATTTCTTGTGGTTTTACACTTTATTTGTTCATTATTGTGACCTTTTTTATTTTGGTTTGGTTTTCTATAATGTGTTTGTACAATATTTATTTTGTGTTCTACTCTCTGCAATCACATCCCTGATGCTGGCAACTTCTGAAATATGGTCACATTTAGTCTTTCTTCATCAAATAAATCTTACCTGTGTTCTGTATTGGTTTCATATTATGCTCATTGGTTGTTTACCGTGGACTCTGTGTTGGGTCATCCCATTAATGAAATATTAGCCAAACAACCTTTAGTAGCAGATAGATGGCATTCTTATCTGTTTCTGGAAAGGCTCTATAATAAGGCAGCTGAATCACCTTTAACAACAAGTGCTCTAGTCACCCAATCCTTCATGGAGTGAGCTGTGTATGTGGCATTAAGAGGAATAGAGTCCAGTATCCAGTAAAGTATGTGCATCTTGTTGGTGTTTTACCTGAAAGGCAGCACAAGGTATTATAGAAGAAAAATGTCCCCTCAAAAAAGAAGTTGCTAAAAGAGAGACACAATTAGTAGAGCTATCAGTGTTATGTACAGACCATGCCTTGAACTCTGAAAACAATATCTCTGATTGGTGGGATCAGAATTAGCAGAACTTATCAGACACTTACTATCATGTAGAATTCAAATGTGCAGTACATGCAGCATAGGAATACAGAAATCCCAAAAGCTGACCAAAAATAACACACGCATTGTTACCACTTCAAGATATTCTTGGATAAATCTAGGCTATAAGCCTTAAGCCAGTGTGAACCAGCACAGAGCAGCAACACCAATATGCAGTCCTTGATTCTTCACACATAGGCAGAATGGCAAAACTGTTTTTTCACAAGCACAGAAGGGGAAATTCAAAAACTGGTGCCTAAACTTAGGCCAAATATCACAACAAAACAAAACCCAGGTACCTTTCAAAAGAAGCTGATATTGTGTTGAAAAAATGTATGCCTAGAGACCTGAAAACCGAATGGGGGAGCACCCCCATATACTAGGTCTCATCATCCAGTCAAAGCATACTCAGCAAAATGTTATTATCTTTTGAAAGGAAGTTCTGGTTCTGAATATATAATAAGTATGAATGATTAGAAGTAAACACATCCCAAAAAGTTTCATGGGTCCTGACATGGATCATGTTTTGCGGGCTGCTTCAGGGAGCCCGACTCAGCAACTCAAAATGATTATAGCAATATTGGTCTCTGTGGATGAAAAAATAATAACCATCATATGTAACAAAATCCAAACGTTGACTACTATTGTCAAAGTTATAGTTAAACACGATTAAAGGAGATACCTTGAAAATGTAAACTAGAATTTTCCTTGCAATGATTCTCTGCATTCTGACACTTCTGAAAGATGCCATGGGAAACCAGCGAATTTAAATAAAGTGACGTCAACACGGCTGCTAACATGATGACGTGAAAATGGAGGCTCACTCACATGTGCTGGGAGGCGAGAGGTTGATGTGAATGGATGGGGAGAGGGACCTTGAATTGATAGTGTTTGAGGATCTGAACGTGATAAAACAGCATGACACGGTGGCGGCTGTAACCATAAGGATGTTAGCCTATATAGAGAGATGTGTAACCAGGAGAAGAAAGGAGGTGTTGATGCCCCTGTATAGGTCATTGGTGAGGCCCCACTTGGAATATTATGTTCAGTTTTGGAGGCTATATCTTGTTAAGGATATAGGAAGACTTGAAGTGGTCCATGGGAAGATGATGAAAATGGTAAGGGGTCTGTGCCTTGTATACTCTAGAGGAGAAGAGGGACAGGGGTGATGTGATACAGACATTTAAATACCCAAAGAACCAAATCTTTTCCAGAGAAGAAAAATTGGTAAAACTAGAGGCATAAATTGAGGTTGCAGGGTGGTAGACATAGGAGTAATGTGGGTGGTGGATGCCTGGAATGCCATCTCGGGAAGGTGATGAAGAGGAAAACGATGACAGAATTTTAAAAAAGCGTGGGATGAGCACAGAGGATATCTAATTAGAATATGAATGTTATAAATTGAGGAACTAAGGCTGGAACTGGGCAGACTTGCATGATCTGTGTCCTATATATAGCAATTCGGTTTAGGATGGACTTGAGAGGGCTTTGATGGAAGTGTCAGTAATTTGGAACATGAGGATGGTGCTGGCAGACTTTCACAGTCTGAATTTCACAAGCGAGATGGTTTGGATAGGCTGGAGTGAGCTTTGATGGCAACTCCAGTAGTTAGAACCTAAGGAAAGTACCTGGCGGACTTCTAAGGTCTATGACCCAGAAATGACAAAGAAAAAAGACACTTTAATCATGAAATTGTAATGTATGTAATTATAGGGCAGACTGGATTGACCGTTCAGGTCTTTATCTGCTGTCATTTACTATGTTATATTAGAACAGTTCCAGAGATACCTAGTGGTTCAAGATGAGATATTAGAAGAGAGTGACTGACCAAATTGACAGCTGCAGAAAGATCCAGATATATGAGAAGAATGGCTTTGTCCTAGTCAAGGGCTGAATTACAATCATTGAGAAGATGAGTCATTTTTGTTTCTGTTGAGTGAAATTTCTGAAAGCCTGATTTTGATGGGTGCACTATATTAGAAGTTCAATATGTTGTATGAACTGCTGAAAAAACTAAGCTCTCCAACAGTTTAGTTATGATGGGAGCCTGGATACTGGGCAGAAATTGGATGCCAGAGATGTGTCCAGAGAATGATTCTTAATAATAAGATTCTATTTGCAGATGACACTAAATTGTTCAAAGTTGTTAAAGTGCATGTGAACTGTAAAAATAAATCGCAGCAGACCTTAGGAAATGAGAAGACTGGACACCCAAATGGCAGATGACATTTAGGGATCATTTTACTAAAGCTGCGATAGCGTTAGCGCACGCTAAACCCGCGCTACGCGGCTAGAACTAATACCAGCTCAATGCTGGCGTTAAGGTCTAGCGTGTGTGGCAATTCAGCACGCACTTAGCGTGCGCTAGACCTTAATGCCAGCATTGAGCTGGCGTTAGTTCTAGCCGCGTAGCGCAGGTTTAACGTGCACTAAAATCCTGCATGCACTAAAAACGCTATTGCAGCTTAGGAAAAGGAGCCCTTAATGTGGACAAATGTAAAGTGATGCACTTTGGAAAGATAATCCAAATCATAGTTACCAGATGCTGGGGTCCACCTTGGGGGTCAGCGCCCAAGAAAAATATCTGGGTGTTATCGTAGACAATACGCTGAAACCTTCCACTCAATATGTGGTGGTGGCCAAAAAAGCAAACAAGATGCTAGGAATTATTAGAGAAGGCATGATAAATAAGACTTAAGAATATTATAATGCCTTTGTAGCACTCCATGGTGCTATCTCACCTTGAGTATTTTATTCAATTCTGGTTGCTGTATCTCAAAAAAGATATAGCGGAATTAGAAAAGGTTCAAAGAAGAGCAACCTAGATGATAAAGGGGAAGGAACTGCTCTTGTATGAGGAAAAAATAGAGAGGTTAGGACTCTTCAGCTTGGAAAAGAGACAGCTGAGAGTTGATATAAATCCTGAGTGGTATAGAATAGGTACAAATGAATCAATTTTTTAATCTATCAAAAATTACAAAGACTAGGAGACAGGGAAATACTTCTAAAACCAATAAGTGGAAATATTTTTTCACTCTGAGAATGCATTGCCAGAGGATGTGGTAACAGCGGCTAATGTAAATGAGTTTAAAAAAGGTTTGAGCTTCTGGATGAAAGGTCCATAATCTACTATTGAGACAGACAAGGAGGAAGCCACTGCATGGCCTGGGATTGGTTGTATGGAATGTTGCTGCTACTGTGTTTGTTTTTTTGCCAGGTCCTTCTGACCTAGATTGGCCACTATTGAAACAGGATACTGGGCTAGATGGACCATCGGTCTGATCCAGTATGACTGTTCTTATGTTTTTCTTATGTTCTAGTCACCCTTCAACATAGCCTCTTTTTCAATTAATAATCTCTGTAGCTGAGTCGGATCAAAGTAAACATAATGAGTAGAATCAGTTTTTACCAAACATTTACATGGAAACTGCAGGAAGAACACACATGTCCTATTGCAGTCTTTTAATATAAGAAATTCTTATGATGCAGCTGAATGGATCTAGCCAAATCCAGAAATAGCTGGATTGAATGACCACAAAACTGTGTGTCCTTTTTGTGAAAATATAGCTACATAAAAACTGAAGAGGCAGACAAATATTTATCACTGAAGAAGAAATCTGGGTTAGTTTGAAATCCAGTGACATTATTTTTGAGTCTAAATCAAGAAATGTGTCTACTGCTTGCTGAGAAAAGGAACAAAGCTATAGAATAGTCTGTTTAATACTCTCTTTCCTAACAACCACATTCCAAATATCCTTTAAAGTTATTTATTGTGGCTGGTCCACCACTTTTTCTAAGTCAAGACACTGGCCAATCAGAGTTTTAAGCCACTCCAGTGCATCACAGAATGCAAAGGGAAGGAGGCCTAAGACTCCAATTGGCCCTGGGGCCTTAGACACCTGGGCCAATCAAGGCCTTAGACTCCTCCCTGGTGCATCCAAGGATGCACTGGGAAGGGGAAGACCCACCATTTGGCAGGCCTACATCCCTCCCGTGGGCCTTCTATGAAAAGGTGCAGTGGAGGATGTGGTTGGATTTTGAGGGGTGGGTGTGTTTGTGGTGGGTGCCGACAAGAGGGATTGGGCATCCCTCCTACTGGGGATATTAGCATGGAGGAGGGTGCCGGCAGGAGGGAGTGGGCATCTCTCCTGCTGGGTGATTTGAGATGGGGTTCGGGGTTTCCCTGCTGCTCTCAGACTATCTAGGGAATCGTTGACGCTCAGCTGATGGGGAGGGGAAAAGTTCCCTGCCGCAATCAGCTGCTGCGGTCTAGGGAAAGATAGGTGGCTGAAATGTAGGTCAGGGTTTCCCAGGCCTACATTTCAGCCGCCTATCTTGACATGATTTACGGCTAGGTAGCTGCTTTAGATCGCCTAACGTCACTTTGGAGGTTGGCCTGCCTTCTTTGTCATTCCGCGGCCTAAAGCGGCTTCCTACTGCGATTCCAGTGGCCATTTCAGTTACCTTTTATTTAGGAGTCGGTAGGCACTTTAACCCTACCGTTTCTGACCATTGGTAAGGTGCCTACCGATCCCTAAATTTAGGTGCTGGTTATAGAATTTCCCCCACAGTGTGCTTTGTGTAGTTTAATTTTGTGGTTAACCATTGTGTTGTTAATAAGATTATATTGTGTGTATATATGAAAAATGAATGGAAAAATTGGTATTACAATTAATAGTTTTATACGGGTGGGGTCTTGGGTGGAACTTTTGCCCCCCCCCCAAAAAAAAAAAAAAAACATAAAAGCTTTCTGCTGCCTATGGTTAGTGAAGTAGTCACCAATATGTATTACTCTATTTTATGTATCCCTCAACCAGTTTCTAAACCTGTTTACATACCCCTTAGATTGTTCAGTTTATTTATCATCTTCCTAGAGAGCACATACTGTAGTGAAATCCTTGCCAACACCCTTCTCTGTGTTCATAAGCTGCCGTAGTCATGGGTATTTCTCCTCATCCTTATAATTTACCCAGTATGGGTTCACATTATTTAATACACAATGAGAAGCACAGCTATACATTGAAACAAAAATATGGTTGGTTCAGTGGAAGTTATGTTTAAATTATACAGGCAAAGCTAAGTGGCATCAAAATGCAAGAGCAGTTTGGATTACTTACCTAGAGAGACAGAAGATCACTGTAGCCTTCAGTCAGATTTGACCCTGATGGGTTAGTAGGAGACACTGCCATTTTAATGGTAATTATGCAATCCTGCTTTGTTCATATTGATTTGCATAGTCACCGGGGTATTCGGGGTGTGCTTGGAGGAAACTGTCATTGACAAATGGATGAAATGAAAAGTATATGTCTGTACACCTTTACTTCTCACTTATCAGTTTGGAGGCATGTCTCATCTATGCAACAGAAAGAAAATTGCTAGAACACATGGTTGTCTGTCTTTGGAGCTCTCTAGAATTAGCTTGTCATGAGATGTAAAACTAATGTGCAGTTGCAAATCCCACTGCCAGCATTCCCTCTAGTACTGACTGATAGCTAAGTCGATTTTAGAAATAAAAGGGGCTATTATAAAGTGATTACTGAATAGCTAGGTATGTCATTTCAATAGAAGTCTCTCCGTTAGGTTCAGTCAGTTGTCCTATTAACTGTTGTTTCTACATATGATGTGATTTTGCCTATTAAGGCTTAATCAAGCTCCAAAGCTAATTGGAAAAAAATATATTGAATGATATTTCTATTAATTCTTGTTAAAAAAAAAATGCTATAATGTGTGTGTCACATTCTAAAATAGATTAAATGGAAATTGTTAAACCTTAGAAAGTTTCTACTATTGAGAATATTTTTTATTGACTGAACAGTTCTAGTAATATAATATTCCAGCCTCTCTTTGAATGCACTGAAAGATGGTTTCATATATTATATCCAACTACTCCTATGATAGGGAACTTGGAGAACTATAAATTGCAGATCCTACAGATCATATAGAAGTTCTCCTCTAAAAACTTGGTTTGTAGATACATGATCAAGTCACATTTTTATGACCATCGCCTAACTCTGACGTCAGGGACGCACAGCAAATGAACGAATGCATGTGTCACATGCGGACTTTGTGGGTATATAAGGAGGGGTGTCAGCAAGTTGCCAATATTGCAACAGTGACTGTCCTGGGGGAAAAAAGCATGTTTTATCAGACATTGAAAAAGGTACGACTATGAGCTACCGGTCCAAGGGAGGCAGTATTCAGAAACAGAGTTTGTGAACTGTTCACGGGCTGCTGTGGTTAAAGTGTACCATGAATGGATGACCTGACATGGTAACTGTGGGGCAGCACAAGCCATCGATGAGAGAGGTTAATGTCGACACTGCAGGTTGGTGTAGGCTAATTGGTACGCTACCAGGAGCAACTCGCCATCCAAATGAACCAGAGGGCTTCCAGATGTGTGTCCAAAATGACTGTGCAGTGAACCCTTTTGCGAATGGGGCTCCGGAGCAGATGGCTGATGTCTGCACCTATTCTCACGAGGGTTCATAAAAAAAAATACTGCTGCAAATTGCACATGAGTACCGACATTGGACTTGCACCAACTGACAGAGGATTGCCTTCTCCGATAAGTCATGTTTTGAGCTCCATCGAAGAAATGGACATTGGCATGTCAGGCATGAAACCATTGAGAACAAACAGCCAGCAACCATTGTTGAATGTACTCAAGCTGGTGGCAGCAGCATTACGGTCTGGGGAATGTTTTCTTGGTATAGTCTGGGTCCCTTGATACTTCTGTAAGGAACTTTCAACCAATATGGGTATTTCTCCATCCTTGTAGATAAAAGTACACCCGTACATGTTAACAGTCTTTCCTATGGCATCTTTCAACATATGATGATGCAACATGTCATACCGCCAGAATTGATTGTGAGTGGTTCTCAGAGCACGACCAAAACTTCCAGCTACTTCCCTGGCCTCCTAATTCCCCAGACTTTAGCCCAATTAAGCACATTTGGGGCCACCTTAATCGACATGCTTGATGACTGAATCTACCACCAAGCACCCATTAGCAACTGTCGAATGCACTGCAGTCTGCATTGCTCCAGATACCTCAAGCAATTACCCAGCATCTCATTGAGTCATTCCCACAGTGTCTGGTTGCCATCCATGCTGCCAGAGGCAGTTATTCTGGATATTAGTAGGTGGTCATAATAATGTGACCCAAACGTATATATCTAGCAATCTATCTATATAATATAGTACTCCCCCGAAATTCACGGGGGTTCCGTTCAAGGAACCCCCATGAATTTTGAAAAACCATGAATACAGTTTTTCGCCTGTCAAAAGGCAGGAGAGGGCAGCTGGGGCGCCGGCGGGTGCAGAAAATCACTCGCGGTATGCTCTGACAGCCTCTTCCTGTTACTAAAGTCAGGCTAAACCAATCAGGGGCTGCTTTGACATGCCAGATAGGGTGTCAAAGCAACTCCTGATTGGTGTAACCATTTCTTTAGTATAAGGAAATGGCGGTCGGGAAATACCACAAATTACTGAGTCCGCGATTTGCGAACCGCAAATTTGTGGGGGTTCCCTGTATAGTATAATATACAATGTATATAGTTTATATACACACACCAAGTTTTCATAATAATAATAATAATAATAATAATTTATATACCGCAGGACCGTGAAGTTCTATGTGGTTTACAATGATTAGAAATGTTACAAAGAATGAATAAACAAAATACAGATTTAGTGATTGATAGTTCTTGCGATCGTTTGTTGAGGACTAAGATTGAATAGGTTGGTTTCCTAAGTATTTTAGGAACAGATGTGTTTTTAGGCGTTTCCTGAATTCTCCATAGGTAGTAGGCAAGATTAATTGTTCAAGGTCTTTACCCCATAATGCTGCTTGATGTGCGAGAAGATGTTGGTGATGACTTTTAAATTTGCAACCTCTAACCGGTGGAGAAACAAAGTTTGGGTGTGAGCTTCGCTTGTGTCTGTTGGTTGTGAAGGAGAAGAGGTCTGTTATGTATTTAGGGGCTAAGCCATAGAGAACCTTGAAGCAAAAACAGCCAAACTTGAATTTCACACGTGCCTCCATCGGCAGCCAGTGTAAAAGTCAATAGGAAGGTGTCACGTGATCAAACTTCTTCAGTCCACAAAGTAGTCTAACTGCTGCATTCTGAACTAGTTGCAATCGCCACATATACTTCTGGGGGAGTGCCAAGTAGGTGATGTTACAGTAATCGAGTTGCCTCAATATAAGGGATTGTACTAGAATTCGAAATGATGAAGCATCGAAGTAAGCTCTGATGGACCGAAGCTTCCAGAGGGTGAGAAAGATTTTTCTGATCAAGGAGTCTACCTGGTCTTTCATGGTCAGGTTCTGGTCCAGTGTTACTCCCAATATATTCATAGTGGGTTGAATGGGGTAACTAAGGTTATTGATGCTTTAGTGTCGAGTGGGTATGGTGATGCTATGAAAAATTTTGTTTTCTCTGCGTTTAGTTTTAGTCTGAATTCAGTCATCCATTGCTCCATCCGATTTAGAGATCTTATATGTGATGTGTAGGATCTTCATATATTAAATGTAAATATTCTGTTTAAAAATAAATGTTTTATTTTTTGTATTGTTCAACTGTGCTTTAAAAAAAAACAGTTTGTTGAAGCCTTGGGCCGCACATTGGACTGAATTCTAGAAATAATGCTTAAAAAATTGGTGCTGAAAAAATTAATGCTCGGTACTATTCTGTAAATGGCGCTCAAAGTTGGTGCAAGAACTATGCCTAAATTTAGGCACAACCCATTTACACCAACTGAAACATGGTGTTAATCCTTGTGCCTAAATTAGATGCAGTCCCCCTTATTCTATAACTACACACACAAATTCAAGGAACACCCTGAATTTGCCTATGACCCTCTCATTTCTGCATCGCCTTTTTGACTCGCACATAAAATTTAGGAGTGGATCTTGTGCCTAAATTTAGATGGTAAGTTGTAATTAAACCCAGAAGGTGTGGCTCACTGGTAGAGCTGCTGCCTCTGCACCCAGAGGTTGAGATCAAATTCCAGTGCTGCTTCTTGTGACTCTGGGTAAGTCACTCAATCTTCCAGTGCCCACTGCTTTGAAAGTCAGCTTTGAATACCAAAGCCACAAAAAGGCAGTATACAAGTCTCCATTCCCATTAATATGTTTCCAATTTATATTAATTGCTAATTAATATTCCAATTATTGATGCTAGTTATTCAGTCATTTTGCACATGGAAATAGGGCACATGCCCAACTATACATGTGCAAATCTTAATGCTTTCTCTAAAATTCATGGGATTTTGCACTTAAATATCTTCCAGTTTACTATCTTTGTGGGAAAAAAAAAACCTTAATTAAAATTAATTCATTATGTGTAGTTACTTGTCCTTTTACTAAGCCACAGTACAAAGTGGCCTTAATTGTAACCGTAACCAGAAAATGGCCGATTTTCCGTTTTCCCTATTAATGGCCTTGCGTTAATGTTGCCATTGGCACATGGTCATTAGAAAAAACAATTAGCTTTTACCACAGTGGCCAATGATTAAAAAAAAAACCCAAATACAGCTTTATAAAAGAGTGCCATAGATAATAATGGTAGAAAGAGCTGGCTCAGTGGTACTATTACACACTCCTTTTATAAAAAGCCCTATTTTGTATAGGATATCTAGGCATGAACAGGGTCATCCAAGTTGAGGTTCACAGTTCCTCCAGTACTTTTGAAAAGGCTCTGCTTAATACAGAGACTTTTATGAAATATGTAAATGAATTCTGTGAAATATACACATATTTCCCCATACATGCAGCAGGAGTATCTATTCAGTGACCCCTCAAAATACCTGGCTTTGCTTTCCAGATCTATCTTCTACTCCCTGGTCCACCTAGAGTTAGAAATGTTACTAAGGCAGTCTTTGGGGGAAGGGGCTTCAGTTTGTTACAATCTTGATTTGCCATAAATGGGTTTAGTTTTTGAAGAGCAGCCACTGTATAATAATAATGATGATGATGTCATAAAAAGATTTTAGATTTCTATTATCCAGACATCAGTTTCTATGATAGAATACACAATATTTATTAAAAAAAACACAAAAAACTGTGCTTTCATTATTTCAGTTTAATATCAGAGTGCAGCCCAAGAAGAAGCAGGAGCAGGAAACCTTGAAGCAAGAAGTGTAGTTGTAAGCTAGGTTTTGATTTATCAGTGGCAGCACCCTCAAAATTACACCTGCGCATCTATTGAAATTGAGTTTCTGGAGGGGGAAAAAACTGTGGTTGTAATGGGAGCTAAAGTGTGAATTTCCAGAGAAATGAGTTGTGAATTGAACTTGTAGTGGAAATTGATTTTATCAGTTGGTTCCTGTTCCTCATTTTTGAGAAACTGAACTGAATGTAGAAGCTGTTTTCGCTGATTAAATAGCGATGTTATAGTGCCATGGGCTAGAGCTGGGCTTCTAACTCCCTCAGGTCAGAGCTGCAGCTGTCAGGCTTTACCATCTGAGAGCAAACTGAAGCTGGCAGGAAGGGGGAATGGGCTACAGGCACACTGGGGAGGATGAATAAGGGGCAAACTAACCAAGCAGCAGGCATGACAGGGGCTGCACTCTGCAAGAGAACTGGACCTTCTCTGTTATGATTCATTGGACCCAAATATCTCCATTTGGCCTCATGATTCATGCCAATGGGACCTATAACAAAACAATAATCATACTGAGCCAAGAGAATGGCAATTTATACAGAAAGATACAGCACTACCCTTATAATTTTATTTTTGCATCTTTACAGCAGTGGGGGAAAAAAGAAAAGATTTTGCAATTAAATGTACCGTATTTTCGCGGATATAACGCGCGCGTTATACGCGTTTTTACGTACCACGCATACCCCTCGCGCGTTATATGCGTGAGCGCGGTATACAAAAGTTTTTAAACATAGTTCCCACCCCGCCCGACGCCCGATTCACCCCCCCAGCAGGAACGCTCGCACCCCCACCCCGAACGACCGCTCGCACGCGCTCCCACCCGCACCCGCATCCACGATCGGAGCAAGAGGGAGCCCAAGCCCTCTTGCCCGGCCGACTCCCCGACGTCCGATACATCCCCCCCCCCCCGGCAGGACCACTCGCACCCCCACCCCGAAGGACCGCCGACTTCCCGACAATATCGGGCCAGAAGGGAGCCCAAACCCTCCTGGCCACGGCGACCCCCTAACCCCACCCCGCACTACATTACGGGCAGGAGGGATCCCAGGCCCTCCTGCCCTCGACGCAAACCTCCCCTCCCCCCCCAACGACCGCCCCCCCCCCAAGAACCTCCGACCGCCCCCCCAGCCGACCCGCGCCCCCCCTGGCCGACCCCCACGACCCCCCCACCCCCCTTCCCCGTACCTTTGGTAGTTGGCCGGACAGACGGGAGCCAAACCCGCCTGTCCGGCAGGCAGCCAACGAAGGAATGAGGCCGGATTGGCCCATCCGTCCTAAAGCTCCGCCTACTGGTGGGGCCTAAGGCGCGTGGGCCAATCAGAATAGGCCTTGGAGCCTTAGGTCCCACCTGGGGGCGTGGCCTGAGGCACATGGGCCCAACCCGACCATGTGCCTCAGGCCGCGCCCCCAGGTGGGACCTAAGGCTCCAGGGCCTATTCTGATTGGCCCACGCGCCTTAGGCCCCACCAGTAGGCGGAGCTTTAGGACGGATGGGCCAATCCGGCCTCATTCCTTCGTTGGCTGCCTGCCAGACAGGCGGGTTTGGCTCCCGTCTGTCCGGCCAACTACCAAAGGTACGGGGAAGGGGGGTGGGGGGGTCGTGGGGGTCGGCCAGGGGGGTCGCGGGTCGGCTGGGGGACGGGCGGAGGTTCTTGGGGGGGGGCGGTCATTGGGGGGGGGAGGGGGGTTTGCGTCGAGGGCAGGAGGGCCTGGGATCCCTCCTGCCCGTAATGTAGTGCGGGGTGGGGTTAGGGGGTCGCCGTGGCCAGGAGGGTTTGGGCTCCCTCCTGGCCCGATATTGTTGGGGAGTCGGAGGTCCTTCGGGGTGGGGGTGCGAGTGGTCCTGCCGGGGGGGGGATGTATCGGACGTCGGGGGGGGGCATCAGGCTTTCAGGATGGGGACAGACCTTCAAGGGGGGACAGGACTTCAAGGGGGGACAGTGCACGGAAAGTCAGGGGGGGTGAACGGAGAGTCGGGACAGCGCACGGAAAGTCAGGGCAGTGCACGGAAGTCAGGGGGGGGTGAACGGAGAGTCGGGACAGCGCACGGAAGTCAGGGCGGGCGAAAGGAGCGTCGGGCATCATGCGCGGTATACCTGTGAGCGCGGTATACAAAAGTTTTTGTACATATCATCGTGATTTCTGCACGCTATACCCGTGTGCGCGTTTTACACGGGTGCGCGTTATATCCGCGAAAATACGGTAGTCTTCTGACCATGCGGATATAATGTATTATCATATTAAGTAAGGTATGTTTAGGGGTAGGGTTACCATATGGCTCCAGAAAAAGGAGGACGGATTGAGACATCCGATTTTTACTTCAATTGCTTTCAGTGGAAATAAAACCTGGATGTCTCAATTTGTCCTCCTTTTTCTGGAGCCATATGGTAACCCTATTTAGGGGCTCATTTTCAAAGCACTTGGACCCACAAAGTACCATAGTATATAAAATAGTAATAAGACATTGAAACCCTGTGACCACAGCATTTTTGTTGCATCTTGAAAATTGTTCTGTGATTAACACTCAGAGATTGGCCATGCCTGATTATGAAATTGTCATGTAATGTAAATAGCAGTGCCTTACCACAGCCCCTTAGAAAGCATAATTAAATATTTCCTTATCTGTTGTAGTTAATACATTGTTGTGTAAAGTTGCTTCATATGTAATTAAGATAGAATTAAAAGAAATAATTTAAATTTGAGTATTAGTCATTATCTGGGCAGAATGAAATCAAAGGCAGTGGTTTTGCAGAATGAAATCAAAGTTCTTGTCCTGTCCTGGGGAATTGATGGCTGAAATTTTCTAGCATGTAATAACCAATGAGTGTGGACTTTAATTCATAGCAAGGTCTATGCAATGAAATTCACTGCAAAAATGTTTTTAGCATGCAACTTGGTAAAACTTTTACATGCATGTTGAAGCTGGCCCAAATGTGGCTTGTAGCAGACTTCACTAGTAGGGTGGCATCAACTAGTAGGGTGGCTTCACTACTTGAATAGATGTTAGGACAGAAAGTTGAATATTCATGCTAGTTTCCAAGAAATTTCCTGTACTAATCAGTCCTTCTTTTTTCACATAATGGATTTGCTCTTTTCCCAGACACCAGCAAAAACATCCTGCCTCATTCTTCAGACCTAACTCTCCTACCTCAATACCATCACTTACTTCTGATAGGCGAAAGAGCTTGCCCAGTATCATCCCCAGTGGTGTAGTAAGGGGGGGCGGTATGCCTGGGGTGCCAAGTTGGTGGGGGGCACCAGCTCCTCTCTGCCCCCCTCCTCTTCCCATTCATCCCCTCCATACGCACACCCCCATCCCTACCCCCATCCCTCTAGTTGAAGTTGTTTGCAGCAGTCAACAACATGTTCTTTTCGACCCCCTCAGCTCTCCCATTAACATCATTTCCGGGTGCCACACATAGGAAGTGATGTCGGAGGGAGAGCTGACAGGGTCATGAGAAGCACATTGTTGACCACTGCGAGCAACAACTTTAATTAGAGGTACAAGGGAAGGGAGGGCACAGCATGCGGGATCAGGAAAGGAGCAGGGGAATGGAGACTAGGGTGGGGGGTGGCCTCTCACCCTCGCTATGCCACTGATCATCCCCCTTGATAAGCAAAAAAAATCCCACTGATAACTGTTAGCCTAAATATCCATAAACCCTTATCACCATCTTTCTGTGAGGCAGATGAATTTCCTAAGCCCCTCCAACCTACCTCCTGAGCCCCCTCCAACTTGTCCACATAGATTTGGGGTTTACTATTCTGGAGAGTCTAGCTGTTCACAGGCAAGATAGATCTCAGAGCCCTTCTGCCCATACCACTGAAACCACTACTAGGGTTTTTATGGTTTCATTTGGCAGGTGGAGCATTATGAGCAGGGTACTTTAGAAACCTGTGAAGAAGTAGACCCCTATAAAGGTAAGCTCTGGTTGTGGGGGAATTTCCTGTTGTGATGGGAACAGAGGAATCTGGCTACTGGGGAGTTTTGTTTGCATTTATATGGGGGAGAATTCAGGGGCAGCCAACTGAGGCAGCGGCACTTATGAGGGACTGACATCTTGCTGCCAGCATACCTGCTGGTAAGTTCTCTCTGCCACTCCTGGCATCTAATCTTTTCACCCACCCACCCCCGATCGGCCATTGTTCCCAGCCCCCACTCACCAGTCTGTCTTGTAGATTTGTTGCTGTCATCAGCAGCAGTGATTTTCACAGTGCGGCCCTTTTGACCCGGCACTTCTCTTCACTGCAGCCCACCCACTCTGACAAATCCTGTTTCCGCTGGGGTGGCCCGCAGTGGAGAGAAGCACCAGGATCAGGGGCCGTTCTCTGAAAAATCACTGCCGCTGATGACAAATCTAAAGGTAGACACAGGGGAGGGGGAGAGAGAGAGTGAAAAGATTAGATGAAGGGAAGGGGAGCAACAGAGAGAGCTGGCCAGCAGGTATGCTGACCAGCAGAAAGATGCTGCTCCCTCAACATTGCCTTATATTGGACTCGGGGGCAGTGGCGTACCAAGGGGCAGGCGAAGGGGGAGTGGTCCACTTTGGGTGCAGCCCGAGGGCCAGCATCATGATTTTCTTTCAGTAGTGGCAGTGTTCACAATTCACTGCTATGCCGGGACTTCCTCTCTGCCGGGTCCCAGCTGGCAGAGAAGGCCAAAGCCAGCAAACGCCAGCCAGGAGTTGTGAAGGCTGCACTGCAGACAAAGGAGGGGGATGACAAAGGTAAAGAGGGGAAGGGAGGGAAGGAGAAGGAAGACCAGGGAAGGGAAAGAAGAGGAGAGATGCCAGACAATGGGGAAGGAAGGGAGGGAGGGAAAGAAAGGAAGAAAGTAGATACCAGACCATGGAGGGAGAGGAAGAGATGCCAGGGCATGGGGGAGGGAAGGGAAAGAGAGGAGATGCCAGATCAGGGAGGGGGAGGGAGGGATGGAAAGGAAGGAGAGTGATGCCAGGGCATGGGGGAGGGAAGAGAAGGAAGGAGATAGAGATGTCATACCTTGGGGTGGAATGGGAGGGAAGGAAGGAAGGAAAGGAGAAGAGAGTGATGCCAGAGCATAGGAGGAAGGGGTGGAGACAGAGAGAAAAAGAGAGAGGAGCTGAAGCTGAATTGAATCATATATTGTACAAAGGAGAGAAGGGGGCACAGGATAGACAATGTATGGAAGGAGCATAGAAAGAGGGAAAATGCCCTATGGAAGAGAGAGAGAGGGTGAATAGTGAATGGAAGGGACAGAGAGAGGACAAATGCTGCATAAAAAGAGAGCAAAGAGAAGATGATTAAAGCAGAAACAGCAAAAGGTAGAAAAAGATTCATTTTTTTGCTTTAGAATATTGTAACTGTATTGATAAAAGTTTATAAACAGGAAAAGGAAATAAGGCAATCTCTTTATTGGACTAAACCCCCTTCCTCAGGTCGGGACAAGATACCTTAACAGCAATTTAATGTACTGACCTGAAGAAAGAGGATTTGGCCTCTGAAAGCTAATTGAAAAATGGATTAGTCCATTGCCATCCTTCCCCAAATGCTGCCTTTCTAGGCAGACACCTAGTCTGCCTATTAAAAGGACTGGCCCTGCTTTAGACATTAACTGATATACGTCTCTGGCAATATAAATGCATTTGTTTTAGAGTTGGAGAGGCAAATGTCCAGAAACATCCTAGATAGCTACTTCTGTTTCATTGCCCTCCAGTCATTATCTATACTCACGCTTTCTTCTTTGACCTCTCCTGGCATCGGAGGATGGGCTAGATTTGTCTCCCATTCTGTAGGGCAGTGGTTCCCAACCCTGTCCTGGAGGACCACCAGGCCAGTCGGGTTTTCAGGCTAGCCCTAATGAATATGCATGAGAGAGATCTGCATATAATGGAGGTGCCAGGCATGCAAATCTGTTCCATTCATATTCATTAGGGCTATCCTGAAAACCCGACTGGCCTGATGGTCCTCCAGGACAGGGTTGGGAACCACTGCTGTAGGGTATCTGCAGTTTCAGCAAATTTTTATATACCTTTCCTTGTAATTGTTGTGGTGCATGGAGGTGACTTACTTTGGAACCACTGCTCTACCTCCCCCCCCCCACCCCTTTTACTAAACTGTGATAGGGGTTATTAGCACAGGGAGCCATGCAGAATCTCTGCGCTGCTTCCAACACTCATAGGAATTCTGAGCGTCAGGAGCAGCGTGGAGCATTCAGCACAGCTCCCTGTGCTAATAACCGCTTTCGCAGTTTAGTAAAAAGGGATTATATTTGCTGTACTGTGTTAATGCTTGACTTTATTTTAACATGGGTACCCCTCTCATCTGCTCCACCTCTGTGTCAGGCAGTTGTGATTCTTCAAGGCATATGTGATGAGGTCTGAAGTCACACCAGTGTATTACTCAGAAAATGTTAAATATGACCACCTATTTAGCAAAAGCACTCAAAACAATTTGTTAAAAAATTAATAATTAAGGTAATATATTATTGACATTAACCAAGACTGGGGCTTCAAGAATCTATTAGAAATGTGGCTATATATATGCTTTCTAAAAAAAAAAATATCTTCCCATTTATGTGTTCACAAATTGTAATAAATATGCAAATGAAGATGTTAAGCTTCATATGTAAATCAGGAAATTACATATTTAACACTTCCTTCAATAACTGGGGAGACACAAATCTTTTTAAGAGTGGCTTTTTTCTAAAAGAAAGCTAGCAGAATAGAGAAAAAAAATAGTGTATAATTTTTCAGCATAGATCAAATTAACTCTGATCCTGCCTAGTGTTAGGGCAATTATATACTGAGGCATTTATAAATAGAGTGCCTAGTAGGAACCCATTCTATTAAGGAAAGCAGGGACCTACTTTTCTTTAGAATAACAGACTGTAAGGTAAAATATTTATAAAATTTGGGCCATAGAGCTAGTGCAAGTGTCCACACCTAAATATTAGAGATTCACATGTAACCAGGGCTAACCTTAAGTATGGGTGACAGGACAGAGGGACCTTCATTTAGTTGAATTAGCTTTGCAGCTGACCAAAAGTTAAAGCTTCTTTTCCTTTTCAATCTCTATCTCCCATTTTGTCCCTTCTCTCTCCCTTCATCCCTCCCTTCTCCCACTTAGTAATTTTGCTTCTCAGCACAGATGTTCTGTACTTCCACCACCGGTTTCATATGTTCCTACCACACAAAGGTGCTTGTGCATATAGGATTAGGGGAGGGAGATGTGAGCACCCTGATATAGCCAGACGGCGAAACACTAATCGACGTCTGTGCTGCAGGGCTCCACGATACTAGATAAGTAATATGGTGTCTTGTAGTGCATAGACCATCAAGAGAAACTAGAAACTTCTACTTATTTGCTTATCCAAAAATTAATGGGTGTAGATATAAGACCTTCTTAGATAGGACCCTAGCATTTCAAGCTGGTAGTAACAATCTTGATTAGGTAAATGTATTCAGCAAACTGTTATCCTATTGCAGTTTTCGGAAATTAATTAAGACCACTTTGTTCTATAAATTTATTACTTAATGAGAGTTTTATTATTGAAATTCTATTTTTGTATTTTTTTGTATTGTAATTCTATATTTGTATTTTTTACTGTATTATTGTATTTCGCTGATTGTCCTGCTCTTTTTAGTGTAAACCGCCTAGAACTTTTGGTTATGGCGGTATAAAAGAATAAAGTTATTATTATTATTATTATTTAATACAGAAAAGGAGTTTTTTTATGCTAGTGACATGCTTTTGACCTCATATACGTACTGCCCGATCTCTGGAGGGCAGTGGAGGGGCTCTGAGACTTTTTCCTCCTGTTTCTGAAGTAGCCTTGTGAATGCCAAGTGATTTAGAATAGATTAAAGAGGTTGCATTTATGCTATTAAGCAGTTGTACCCTTTATGAAGATTAGATTTCACAAGAGATTAAATGGGTCACACATACATCCATTGTTCTATAGCAAGTTTTTGTTTGTTTTATGTTTGGTGATTGCTATAATTCTAGGGTTGGATATTCTAATTATTTAGGCTGTGCTTCCACCACACCACTCACCAGCCCTTAAATTTCATTTGAACTTTTAAGTCCCAGGCAGAGGAGCACCAAACTGGTCCACAGAGTTTGTTGCCACTCTGCAGTTGTTAAGGCCAGCCTTGACTGTAACTTATAGTTATTTTATAAGTGATGCATAGAAGTGTGAGTCCCAACCAGACTCCGTCCATGTGTATATCCACTTATAAAATACATACTATGCAAGATAAGCACCTATTTACAGAATAATGCTAAGGCTGAATGTTGACATTCGTGTATGCATATGTAATGGATGCATAGGTGTTAACATCTGTACAGCTAACGCCAGTCCAAAAATAGGCCACTCATTCCTTTTTTTCAAATAAATCTTGTCAGAAGTATAGTACATCTCATTCTTCATTCAATCAAGGTTAATTCTTTGATAATGAAGGAGCCATCAGAAGCAGCACTATTGTATACAAAGCACAGAGTTTTACAAGCCGCTGCACTTCCTCATCGGCTCTTCATTCATATTTTATCAAATGACTTATTTTAATGTTACTAAATTATATATAGTGAATTATGAGTAAACTTCTGTAATTCCGGTATGGCATACTGCCTAACTTGTACCAGACGTTACTTTTTTTTATAAAATCCACTGCCAACTTGCATGTTTCGTTTGCGTGTGTACACAAACTGCTTCAGGGAGCTGTAATCTACAAAACAAACATTAAGCATATATTATACCTCCATTCAATTAAGAAGATATAAATTCATATCGTATAGCTAATCTTTTAACTTATTTATTCTTTAATGTTCAACAGCGCAGGCATTCACATTCATCTCGGCGTCTCTCAATTGAGGAGAACAGCCCGCTCTCTCCACGTCATAGCATCTATACAGCAGCATAGTGGGGGAAGGAGGTGCCTGGCATTGTCGCACTATGTGTCCCCAAGAGGTCCCCCCCCCCCACCTGGCTGCCAGCAAAGATTTGAAGAAGTGGGTAGAGGGTGAGGAGGAGAGCTGCTAATGCCCCTGCCCCCCCCCCCCCTTGTTGCAACACTGCATCTGTATTATAGAATTGTTGCTCAAATATTAAACAAAATGTAATTTGAAGTTATAATTTAAGTTTCTTAACTTTAGAATAGCTTACAATATTTTAAATGATTAAGAATCCTGTTGAAGACTTTTTGGAAGAGTTGAAGCTGTGTCTGTCCTTCTTAAGTTTCCTTTCTACTTTTCCTCAAAAAGTCATGCTCAACTAGAATCAACCAGGCAACGTGCTTGCGATTTGGGTGCTCCTTCCTTGTAAAGTTTTCTACCTCTCGCTATTAGAACCAAGCTATCCTTTAAAAACTTCAAAGTTCCTCTAAAAACCTGGGGCTCCTTTTACTAAGCCGCATTAAGGCATTAACGTGTGGAATAACGTGCGCTAAATTGCCGTGTGCACTAGGCACAGCGCAGGTTTAGCAAGTGCTAAAAAGCTGCATGCGCTAAAACCGCTAACGCAACGTAGTAAAATAAGTCCCTGGTTATTTAAACAAGCAGTTGAAGCTGTTTAGATTTATTGTGGTTTCTTTTCCTCTGGGTGTCTTGGACAAATCCTCCCTGCTTACCTTTCCTATCTATCATTATCATTAAAATTTTGACCCCTCCTTTCCTTTCCCTGTTTGACATGAATGCTCCTGAAATGAGTGCTTCGTTTCTCTGTGAAATTTCTTTGTTTTTAGAGTTATGAACTGCTTTGATGTGCAAGTTAGCTAACACGGTAAAGCAAATTCCAATATACAGTACTATAAAAATATCTTACAACCTTAGTATTAAAACTGTCCTATTTTCATAAACCCCTTCTACTCCTATAACTAGCGCACTTAGGAGCAGGAGGAAGAAAGGAAAAGTTAGCATGAAATGAGGGAGAAATACTGTATGTCACAGATCGAATAAATTATGTGGTGCTGCAACAGGAAGGGGAAATGTTAAATGGGTCATACAGTCTTTTCTGTCGTGGAGGGGCATTTTCAAAACATACGTCTAAATCCAATTTGGACATATAGCGCTAGACGTCCAAAATTGGCAGTAAGAAAATGCCTATTTTTGAAGGCAAACCACCATACATCCAGAAATATAAATATATATAATTTACACTTCTAGTGCAATAGGACCATCAGTCTTGACCAACGGATTTTAGCCATCCTTGACTGCGAATTGTGTAGAGAGCTCTTTTACATATTTTTTGCTTCTCCTCAGGCTGCACTGGGCTTTCTCAGTCTTTCTCTCTACATGCAAAGTTGTTCTGCTTGAGTTTATTTTCTATTTGTTGTTTGGGGTTTTTATCCAATCGCGAGGCTTATGGTGCTGTAGAGACTCCTCCCCCCCCTTCCCGAAACATCTCTGGCTGTAAGAAAACACAGGCTCAGGTTAGAGGTTAGAGGTCTATAGCCTACAGTCACCTACTTTGCTAGATTCCTGTGTGGCCAACAGTTTGGAGGCTCAGGGACCATGCCCTTGGGAGCAAACTTGTCCCAGGTCTCATCCACAGTGGGCTTGAGCACAGGTTGTTGCCTCCCATGGGCAATTTTGATCCTGGATTGGGGATGACTGTGTTTTCCCCCCCCCCCCAGCATTGCACAGGTTCCAGAAGGGGTCTGAGGTCCAGTCCCATGAGGCAGTCCAAAGAAACAGGCCGTTTGAGCGATTTTAAGCTTGTCTGTTGCAGAAGTCTTATACCTCTTTGTGGAAGTTCAGTGACTAGCAGCTCCCAGCATAAGCACGGCACAGTGAGTAAGGCTGGTACAGCCTTTGGGGAAAATTGGGAGGGGGCTCTCTAAACTTGTTTTTTGTGAGTTTCTGAGGATAGGGCTAGGTCCGCCACCTCTAAAATAAATAAATAAATAACTTCCTTAAGATTTTTGTATTTGTATTGAGCCTCCATTGGGCGTTTTAGGTGCCAGAATTGTTATCACAGTGGCCATCTTGGCTTTTCCAATTTTGTTTTAAAAGCCTCCATCTGCCTCAAAATACCTCTTTTTTTTAACTTAAAACTAGTGTAGATGGACTCAGGCAGTGATACTTTGGATTCATGCCATATTTGTGATGGATGCCTGTCTGAAGATAGTCATTTTTCCATGTATGGTGTGGCACATGAGGGTAGGCAGGGAGCTACAGCCTTTCCCTCCCCTAAATCCTCTGAAGTTATGGATAACCAGCCTATGTGGGTCTCGGGCCAGAAATTCCGGTTGGAAGCATACAAGGAAGAATTTGTGTTCACAATGAAGCACAGTCGTGGACCAGCAGACAAATCTTAGAGGACATCATGGGAGTTCCTGCCAGGACCCTCTAGGCAACCTGGCCAGTATATCACTCCCAAATTCATTCACATGATGTATGAAGCTTTTTTAAGCTACAGAGGCTGGTCTGATCCTTCTGGGGTCTCAGTGGGAGTGGAGCCAGGGCTGGTACCTGCTAAAAGCATGAGATCCCTGCAGCAGAGCCAAGTGCAAGTGTTGGGGACCCAGTTGGGGCAGGATTCAGATGAGGATAGATCTGAGTTCATGCCTTTGCTTTCCCAGTCAGGTTCCTCTGTTCAGAGATTTAGTATCTCAGTCATGGGAACAACACCATGAGCAGGTGCAGCCCTGGATTTCAGAGAGGTCCCAACTGTGTGCAAACTGTTCAGGCCATCAGTGTTGCAAGGAATTATCACATAATTCCTTCAGGAGCTGAATTTAGATCAACCTCAGACCTTGGCTGCTCAGTGCTTGCTCATGAGCAGCACTATGTCAAAAGTGAAATGCTTTCCTTCACACCCTTATATTACTAAGATGCTAACTGATCACTGAGAGGTCCCTGAGGAACTCTTACGAGTAAAAGTAAATTTGACCATGTCTCCCCACTCCTGTCTAAGCTTCACTGGCTTCCAGTAATCTCTAGGGTTCACTTTAAATGTGCCTGCCTAACTTTCAAGATCCTACATGGCATCCTTCCTCCCCTTATCACACTATCTTGGAATTCCTCGAATCCTAATACCAGCAGATCCACCCAAAAATTCAAACTATCCTTCCCCTCATTAAAAGGCATATCCCATGCAGGAAAACTAGGGACATCCCTCTCCTTCAGAATCACAGAGCTCTGGAATAACCTTACTACCCCACTTTGGAATCTGGGTGCCTTCCAACTTTTCCAAAAACATCTGAAAACTTGGCTATTCTCAAAAATGTAATACTTCCTCCTCTTTGTTATACTAAGTTCCTCTAAACTTTCTCTATACTAAGTCCTGTTACCCTCATTGGAGTTCCTTTTATATACCAATTCCTGTAAACCATGCCGAGCTCTACGATTGTGGAGATGATGCGGTATACAAACTTAAGGTTTAGTTTAGTTTAGCTAGAGGCATGACATAACTCTATCATGTTGATATTGAATTCCAGAAGCTGTTCAATACGCCAAAGATAGATTCCCTGGAGGCACTATTTACCAAGCGTACCTCCCTTCTTAGTGAAGGCGGAATGGTACTACAGGATACCCAGGACTGCATAATAGATTTTGTCATCAATAAACAGTTTGAGGCCATAGCACTCAGCTTGAAAGCCGCAGCAGCAACCTCATATGTCACCTGGACTTTCTGCTCTAGACTAAGCTGAGCTACAGAATCAGTCAACAGTCCAAACCCCCAGTTTCTTTTGGCAGGGTGGATTATTGAACACATGCTATGTATGACCTCTTTAAGGTCGTGAGCAAGGTCTTGGCATGCACCATCTCTGCCTGCAGAATGCTCTGGATCAGGAAATGGGCAGGAGATTTGGCTTCCAAGGTGACATTGAGCAAGCTTCCATTTAAAAGGCGAATACTCTTTGGTAAGAGCCTCAATGATCTAATGGCCAGTGTGGCAGATTGTAAGCCAAAGTCCCAATAAGACAGCAGAACTTGGACCCCAAGGAGGTCCAGGTGGAGAAAATATTGTGGCTTAAGGCACTACCAAATCTCTGTCTCAGGCCTTGAAATGATGTCTGACTAAAGGGCACCCCAAGAACTGTTGAAAGTGCCTTAAGCCACAATAAGTGAAAGTGCTCTGGTTTACACCACAAAAAGGAACTCTGGCAAATATATATTACAGCTGCACCAGTGATAAATGACCTTATCTGACCAGACGAAGATCTACAACCTGTTAGAAGCTGAAGAAAGAGAAATTCCATCCCCAGGATTCACTGAGGCTCTATCCAGTAGTGAGATCGGAATTATCTTTTCCAGTTGCTGGGTTAGATAGAATCTTGTTTGTATGGACGGGATGTTAGGTCCCTTTGGGGTGATAAGCTCTAATAAATTGCTATTAACTTAGCAGGAATCAGTATTGTAAGGAAGTATACTTTGTGTGTATATTTACTAAATTACTTAGTGATTACTGTGTCCTTCCTACCAACTCCTGCATTGGTTGCCGATGGAGGTACGTGTGAAGTTAAGTTAAGGATGCTTCTGCTTTAGCCCCTAAATACATAAATGACCTTTTCTCCTTCCCAACCAACAGACATAAGAGAAGCTCAACATCTTCTCTCATATAAGCAGCATTATGGGGTAAAGACCTAGAATGATTACTTATGCATGCTAATATTTATGGAGAATTCAGGAGTCACCTAGAAACATATCTGTTCCTGGAGTACTTAGGCAGCTGATTTGTACAATCTTTCCCACTTTAATTGATCTCTAGAGCCGCTATTCACTAGTTTTACTTGTCAGTTCTCAATTTGTAGTATTTTTAATCATTGTAAACCGCATAGAACTTCACGGTCCTGCAGTATATAAACTGTTGTTATTATTATTATTATTTACTAATTGTGTGCAGATATTTCTTTATTTATATATATAAATATATACACACATACACACTAGTCTTTAAGCCCTTTACATTAACGGGTGCTAGAATAGATGTGTCTGTCTTTATTTCTATCTCTCTCCTTGGCCGCTTTCTGTCTATCTGTCTTTCTTTCTATCTCTCTCTCTCTCTCCTTGGCCACTTTCTATCTGTCTTTCTTTCTATCTCTCTCTCTCTCTCTCTCTCTCTCCTTGGCTGCTTTCTGTGTCTTTCTTTCTTTCTTTCTTTCTATCTCTCTCTCTCTCTCTCTCCTTGGCTGCTTTCTGTGTCTTTCTTTCTTTCTTTCTTTCTATCTCTCTCTCCTTGGCTGCTTTCTGTCTATCTGTCTTTCTTTCTGTCTCTCTCTCCTTGGCCGCTTTCTGTCTGTCTGTCTTTCTATCTCTCTCTCTCTCTCTCCTTGGCTGCTTTCTGTCTGTCTGTCTTTCTGTCTTTCTTTCTGTCTCTCTCTCTCTCCTTGGCCACTGTCTGTCTTTCTTTGTTTCTATCTCTCTCTCCCCTTGGCCACTGTCTCTCTGTCTCTCTCCCTGGCCCCCTGCCTGCCTATCTCTCTCTGTTGCCCCATGCCTGCCTGTCTCTCCGGGCCCCCTTTTGTCTCCCCCCCCGAGCAAACCAAGATTGCTGCCTGCCCCCTAGCACATCCCTCCCTTTCCCTCTCCCCCTCACTTCCCTGTGCAGCAGTAGCAGCCGGACACCTCGCAGCATCCGCACCCTGTCCACTTCGTCCAGGCTGAAGGATACCCTCCTGCCGTTGCTCTCGGCGCCGCTCAAAGCGCCACAAGCACCACAAGCCAACGCACACTGCATGCAACGCAAATTGAACACAGCCATGGAAGCACACAGCATGGCGGCAGGGATCACGGCCTCCTAAGTGCGCATATGCGCGTAGAGTTTTATTATAGAAGATATATATGTATTCAGAGATATTGTGAATAATTATTAGTTTATTTACTGCTGGCTATATGTGAATATATTTTTCTATCTTTATAAAAAACTATTCCAAATATTTTGGGTCTCTGTTTTTCTCTTATAAGGAGGCATAAGGCATAACTTGACAGCAGTGGTATAAACCTAGACACGAAGTGTTTATGTGATAGAGGTTTATCTGCACTAATTATTATGTTATACCATATATCTGCCTACATACCACACACCTTTACCAAGGTGATGGTCTTAGTGGCAGTGTACCTCCATAAAGCGGGGATACAGGTGCATCCTTATATAGATAATTGGCTGATAAGAGTGTAGTCCCATTCCGAGGGCATCATAGCTAGTCTGGGTGATAAACTTTAGGAAGAGTCACTTGAATACAGTCCCTGGAATATTTGGGAGTCCATGTTTGACACAGAGCAAAAGAGTGTTTCTTCCTAAAGCGCAGAGTGAAGATCAGGCAGCAAATCTTGGAGATGTGTGTCATGCCAGCTCTGATGGCATGGCATTATCTTCAACTGCTGGGGTCCATGGTGGTGGTGATAAGAGTCAGTGCTCTCCAGAAAGTGTTGCTCTCCAGGTGTTCCCCACAGTTGGGGGACTCTGGATCTCCCTCTGCCTTGGACAGCAGCTTGAACTGGAGGTTGAAGCCACAGTCCCTGACCTAGGAGAGTCTCTCTGTGCATACCCATATGGGTGATCCTGATGACAGATGCCAGCCTATACAGCTGGGAAGCCTTCTGCGAAGGGCACCTGCAGGAAGGCAGATGGTTGCTGTTGCAGAAGAGTTGGTCTATAAATCACTTAGAATTGAGAGCAATTTGCTTAGCCCTTTGGGCACTGGAGAGCATCCTGGAAGACAAGGCTGTCTGGGTATCATTTGACAGGGAGGCAGTAGGAGTGCACTACTGAGAGTGGGCAGAGACTCATCTATTGGCTCTCTCAGCAGCACATGTAGCAAGTATGGACAGTGTGCAAGTGGACTTTCTGAGTCATCGGACATTGAGTGGTCTCTATCTCAGGAGGCCTTTGACAACATAGTGAACCAATGGGGGCAACCAGCATTCAATCTCGTAGCATCAGCCAGCAACAGGAAGGCAGCTTGATTCTTCAGTTGAATATATGAGCCAAGAAGTGAAGGGCTAAACACTATGGTTAAGCCTTGTCCTCGGGCAGATCTTCTGTATGTGTTCCCTCCTTGACCAATGATAGGAAGAGTTCTCTGAAGAATAAGGACACACCCAGGTCAGAAGATTCTGGTTGCCATGGACTGGTCAAGGTGGCAGTGGTATACAGATCTAGCATGCCTTCAGAGGGGCAAGGGACTCCCTTGTTATCCGGGCCTTCTCTCTTAGGACCCAGTGGCCATAGAGTATCTAAACTGTTATGATCTTATGGCTTGGCTCTCGAGCATGCAGAATTAGAATGCAAAGGCTATTCCTACATAGTCATAGTCACTCTGCTGAGAGTGAAGAAGCAGTCTTTTTTAGCAACTTAAGGGAGTGTTTCCAGATCTGGTGTGGTCAGAGTCATGCGGATACATCCAAGGCCCCAATTGCACTGGTGTTAGCCTTTCTTCAGGAGGGTCTCAAAAAAGGTCTTTCAGTGGGCTCACTTAAGGTGCAGCTTGTGGGTCTTTCCTGTTTAACTTCATATCCAGATGTGTACAGATTTTTAAAGGTAGCCTTACATCTTCAACTTCTAGTACATCAGCTTATTCCAACTTGGAATCTTAATTTGAGCCTACAGGTGCTCGCAAGAGCTCCATACAAACCCTTAGAAGAGGCATTTCTGATGGACCTGACCGTCAAAACTGTGTTTTTGGTAGCCATGTACTTAGCCAGAAGGGTATCAATACAGGTTCTTTCTGCTAGGAGCCTTTTCTCAGGATTTTGAATGCTGGTGTCTTGCTAAGAACAGTTCCTACATTTTTACTAAAGTTTAAGTTTTCACTTAAACCAGTAAGTGCATCTCCCAGCCTTTTCACCCACGGGAGCAAAGAAGAAAGACAAGGTTCTGAAATGCTTGGATGTTCAAAGAGTTTGTCTTCAGTTCTTGATGAGTTTTGATTGTCCGATCATCTCTTCATGCTCCTAGGTGCTGCACGGTGAGGTAGGTCAGCATGAAAGGCAGCCATTTTCAGATGGTTTTGAATGGCAATTTCTTCAGCTTATATCGAGAGCAGATAACAATCCAGAGTTTGAAAGCACTTTGAAAGCACACTAGGGATGTTGCATCTTCCTGGGTGGAAGCTAGAATGATCTCACCTGAAGAAATTTGTAGGGTGGCCTCGTAGACCAGCCTTAACACTTCTCACCAGATTTTATAGGGTAAATATCGCAGCCAGGAAGGATTCCAAATTTGGTTCTACTGTATTTGCAGCAGGCTCATTTCTCCAACCCTAGGGTCCAGGGACTGCTTTGATATGTCCAGTTGGTCAAGACTGATGTTCCTGTTGCACTAAAAGGGAAGATTAGGTACTTAACCTTGATAATCTTTTTTTTAGTAGTTAAGAACATCAGTTTTGATGCCCACCTTGTCAGTCTGTTAGCCTGCTTTCTGTCTCAGACACATTTATATAGTCAGATGTCTTGTTTACTTCCACTGCTAGCACAGTCCAGGAGAAAAAGAAGAGATTTCATTCCTATATGGTAACAATTGAACAATTCCAGAACTATTGGTGCAGGTTGCACACAAGTAGGTGGCATGTTTGTTTCCACCTCATTCTGCATTACATTGAGTTTGTGTGTTTATATTGTCTTCATTGAGCAGAACTGACTTCTGTTGTGTTGGGGAAAATCCCTGTGTCCCCTTTTTCTCTTGTCCATGCTCTAGGGCTTACTATCGGCTTTGATACAGACTGAGGAAGTCCAGCCCAGCCCAGTGAAAGGAGGCGGAACAGAAGAATATGTAAATGGTGCTATCAACACACTTCACAGTCAAAGAGGGCTAAAACTCATTGGTCAAGATTGATGTTCCTATCTACTATAAAGAGAATTATCAAGGTAAGTACCTAATTTCCCCTCATTGAATAATTAAGTTCTGGAATTCATTGCTGGAGAATACGGTAAAAGGAGTTGTTTATCTGATTTCCCAAAAAGTGTCAATAAAGTGCTATTAAGGTAAACTTTGAGAAATCCATTACATATCCCCAGGGCTAAATAGCATAGAATCTTTCTTTCCTTTCTTCTTCTTCTTTTTTTTTTTTTTTTTTTTTTTTTTTTTGGGGTGGAGAGTCCTGCCAGGTAAGTGATGTGGCTACTGCTGGGAACAGAATAACATGACACTGGGCTTGATGGACTTTTGGACTGACCTAGAATTGGCAATTTTGTTCTTAAGAAACAAAACATACAACAAAAAGCAAAACTACATAATAAAGAACTGCTACAGTTCATAAAGGAAATACAGAAAATAATGTGTACCTGGCTGAGATGACAGATTTCAATAAATTATTTAATCAGAGCCTAGAATAACATGCAAGCAAGACAGTTGTTAGCCAGTTAGTCATAGTAAACTCAAATGTATTATAAATAAAGAAGGGTAAACACCAAACTCAACTAAACTGAGTTTGTTGTTTTGTTTTTATTTGATGTTGTTTGCATCAATAAAAAATTGTTTGAACTAAGATACTATAAATAACTTTGGAAAAAGACCAAGTAACCTGAAAAATAGGAAAAACTTTTCAGAAATATATATCACCAAAAGTAGATGAAAAAAGAAAAAGCTAAACCAGTTTCTTACTGAAGAACAAAAATGCAATTAACATTTTGAACTTGGCTGAAACACCAGACCCTGAAAGGAAAGAGACTGAGTTCTGCAAAATATTAGAAGATTTAATAGCATCAGCAAAGCAAAACATCTTTCAGACAGTTCTGAACCTGAGAGAACTAGGTAAAGAGCAGGATAAAGTCGATCTGTAATCTAGGCTAGGCTCCTGTGGACTCATTGCTACTGAATCAAGGTTTGAAAATATTGGCATCTATCTTCGCCAAGAGATTAAGTAACAACTAATCCATGAAGACCCAAGTAGGATGCATTTGCCTCCTTAAATCTAACGACAGCAGTGGCTGCTCTACAGATTAAAGAGAAAATCCCTTTCAGAATTAGTGTTGGCAGGCTTAGAAGCATTTGACAAAATTAGCATAGAAATATTTTTTTTGGGGGGCATAGCAATTTGGAATTCAAGGAACATACTTAAAATGCACCAAATGCTCAGTTATTAATCAATAGAACGCTTAAAATAAATAAATGTAACATAATAGATATTGTTATTGTGCAGTCTCTCTGTAAACTGATTGGAAAAAGTGTTCGAGTTTCCATAGATAAGAACAACCTTGCACTGTTTTTTTTATAAAGCTGCGATAGAGGTTTCTACCTTGGGCTGGTGAGGTAAATGCTCTGATGCTCTTAGAATTCTCCTGAACATCAGAGCATCCACCTTGCTGGCCCACGGTAGAAACCTCTACTGCAGCTTTGTAAATGGAGCCCTCAGCTCAGGAGCCTAGTTCAAACAGAGTCTCTGCAAAATGCCGAAGTCCCCAGAGCTACCTTATTTATTTAAAATATTTATATCCTGCATATCTCATGAATCTACATGGGCTACAATAAAACAAACATAATAATGCAATTGAACAATACAATACACACCATGCAAACGCTTATATAAAAAAAATGAACCTCCACTCCCACAATTTGATTAAGAAAAGGCCCTTTGAAACAAATATGTCTTTAAACATCACCAAAACTGCCTAAGGGAAAGAGGCCTGCCAAATTGACAGTGGAAGGTCATTCCACATCTGTGATCCTGCAAACAAGAAAAGAACACTTAACGATCGGATCAGCATTATACGTATCTGGCACACCGAACTGCTGGGCTCGTGAAAGCAAATTCCTAACTGGCATATATGAATCCAATGAGTCAGAAATAACAGAAGGCAAGCTTTTCTGCACTGTTCTGTAAATCAACACTAAGGGCTCCTTTACGTGGTAGTGGTTTAACGCACGTAATAGCGCACGCTAAACCGCCAGATGCGCTAGCCACTACTGCCTCCTCTTGAGCAGGCAGTAGTTTTTCAGCCAGCGCATGATAAAAAGTTGCGCGCATTAAACCCGCTAGCGCGGCTTCGTTAAAGGAGCCCTAAAACTTTAAATTGAATCCTCCAGATCACAGGGAGCCAATGCAACTCTGCAAACTGCGGAAAAATATGAGTCGTATGAGACAAACCCCCAATTACCCCAGCAGTAAATTTTGGACCACCTGTAAACTCTGAGGAAGCCCGCAAAAAAAGTATATCACAATAATTCAAGTACAACATTATATAACATTGCAAAGCCTATGTCACCAACTCATGATGCTTCAGCACAAAACAAATCTTTAAAAATACTGTTTTTACCACATGTACTGTTAAGGTTGTTCACCATTCACCACCAGCAATCTCATAGGCAAGCTTCAGAAGAGATTCTCCCTCCCCCCCAAAAAAACTGATGATGCAAACACCCAGCATTATCTATTTAAAAAAAAAAAAAAATTAGGGATGGTTATGCCTAGGGAAAGAGTGGGCATTCCTGTACTGTATTATCCAGATAATGTGTTATGATTAGTGCTCACTAACTGGATAATGCAGAGTTAAAAATAGGTACTCCCATATTAACTGTATGCAAGAGCTGTGAGTTAATGACAACTTTAGCACACAATCTGCAATAAAATATTTTACCCCCTCCTCCATAAGTACTGCCTTAAATCTGGGCCTATTGAACGGGAAATCACATGTTAAAAAATGTTTCCAAGATCATATTCTCACCCTGGTGAAGCAGCACTCCATACATTGGACTGTAAATGTGCTCTTGCTTATTATTTAGATCACACCAAACCTCACAGAGCTTCCACTCAACTGATCTAAACAGACTTGGAACTCCTGTCGCCAAAAGAACCATTTCCACATGACTGGTGAACTGTAACTCCTTTTGCTATAATTGGGCTTGGCTGAGGCTTGGAGGCCATGTCACAGCACACAAAGTTCGAGCAATGGCAACTTCAGTAGCTCATCTATGTTCCACTCCCATTGAGAACATTTATAAAGCAGTTATCGGTCCTCAATTCATACCTTCCCATCCCACCAGAGAATCATTCCAGATGCAATAGTCTGTTCGGTCAAGCAGTTCTACAAAATTTATTCTCCACTTAGATTCCGACTTCCCTCTAACCCATTTCGTTTTGCCAGGATCATGGTAGTTGTCAATTACCCTTTTCTCAGAGGCATGATCCTGGCAGTTAGGAGTCCCCATATGTGAGAATATGTTTCCTGCTTGTAAAGTAGTTACTTACCTGTAGCAGGTGTTATCTAAGGGTAGCAGACAGATATCCTCACAATCCTCCCGCCTCCCCTAGTTGGCTTTTTAGCTTTGTTACTGAATTGAAGGTCCCATGAGCCAACATTGGGCGGGAAGGCACTGATGCATACAGGCAGTTTCAAGACTTCTAAAGTGACAGTACACTTTTGTACTGTCCGTGCTGGGCTCCATGGATGATGTTACCCTATATGTGAAAATATCTGCCTGTAGCCCTCGAATAACACCTGCTACAGGTAAGTAACTGCTTTATACTTTTGCTTTTAGAGCATATAATTACTCAATTATTTTTCACTAATATGCTCTTAAAGAAGTAAATAAAGGCCATATGACCTATCTAGTCTGTCTATCCAAGCCATCTACTATCCCTTCATTTCCCGTAGAGATTCAATGTACTTGTCACAAGTTTTCATGAATTCAGATACATTTTCATCTCCACTGGGAGGCTGTTACTTTTTCTCAGAAAGGGTACTGAATGTGTGTATTTTCAGAGGTTACTTTCTAGTCCATCCTCTTTCACTTTCATCCTATGCTCCCTCATTCTAGAGTTTCCTTTCATTTGAAAGAGAAGCATGTCATGTGCATTTATGCCATGTAGATATTTAAACATCTCTAGAACAACAGAAACCCCATGTAAAATCCAACAAAGAGAGAACAAGTGGGGAGTGGGATAGAAAACATAGAAACATGACGGCAGATAAAGGCCAAATGGCCCATATTGTCTGCCCATCCACAGTAACCATTATTTCTTTCTCTCTCTCAGAGATCCCACATGCCTATCCCAGGTCCTCTTGAATTCAGACACAGTCTCCGTTTCCACCACCTCTTCCGGGAGACTGTTCCATGCATCTACCACCTTTCCGTAAAAAAGTATTTCTTCAGATTACTCCGGAGCCTATCACCTCTTAACTTCATCCTATGCCCTCTCATTGCAGAGTTTCATTTCAAATGAAAGAGACTCGACTCATGCACATTTATATTACGTAGGTATTTAAACATCTCTATCATATCTCCCCTCTCCCGCCTGCCCCATACAGAAGCACATGAATAAAAACTGTCATGTATAAAGTCCTATGAACGTGATGTCCTTATATTTGAATGATCCAGCTTTATTTAAACATCTCTGTCACATCTTGCCTCTCCCACCTTTTCTCCAAAGTATACATAGTGAGATTATGTCTGTCCCCATATACTTTATGACCGACTCCATCCTGTTTATATCTTTTTGAAGATGTGGTCTTCAGAATTGTACACAATATTCTAAATGAAGCCTCACCAGAGTCTTATATAGGGACATCGTCACCTCCTTTTAGTATGAAGTCGTACTTGCCACTTTCTAGAAAATTATTTTAGATCCCTCTTGATCTTATACATTCATTTTAGGTGTTTCAAAAAGGTAAATCCAATTGCCTTTCCAGAAAACTGCATTCAAAAAATATTGAAAAGAACCAGGCCAAAGACTGATCCCCGTGACACACCACCAATAATATTGCTTTACTCTAAGTGAATTCCATCAGTACCTTGGTTGCTTCCCAGTTAACCAGTTTCTTTCTAACACACTCACTTTACAAAGGATCCCTGGTTTGTTTATAAGTCAACTGTGCAGAACCATTTCAAAATGTAACAAGGGTTAAAAGTTTAAAAGTTACGTGAGTGAGAAAAAAAGGGTTTAAAGAAAATTTTAAAGGGTTTTTAAAGCAAAGAAAATCTGGAATGTAAGTAAGACCTGTTGGTTTTTTCCTGTTTTGAAAAGTTTGGTTTGTGTATTTGTATTGGTGCAGTTTTGGTATTTTGTTGCTGATCTCCTGCACAGGTTTTCTATCTAGTGCAGAGATCAGCATCAGCTGCTTGAACATTCTGACTATCAGATTTGACAGTTGGGAGGGTGACTTGGATCTGTATGGAGATGTTTTGGCTTGGGAGGCTTTTGAGTAGGTAATTATAGCTGGTTTTATTGAATTTTGAATAGGAATTGGAGGTTTTGGTTGAAGTTGAGGTTTGATTTATAGATTCTGGTATTTATTCAAGGGTGAAAACATTTATTTCTGGCTGATGTGAAGAATTGTTTTATCTGTGAAACTGATGCTGGAAATTTGTTTGTGAGATTCCTGTAAAATGTTATAAGAGAAATATTGGTGAAGCAAAGTTGTGAAACTGCTTTTGAAACCTGATTTCTGGAGAAATTTTCAGTCTCTGTAATAATTCTATGGTGCTGATTTCTGGAAAACTTAATGAGACAGATTTCTGTGGAATGTTGTGAGAGACTATTAGTGAAGCAAAGTTGTGAAACTGCCTTGGAAATCTTTTTCTGGGAATAATTTCTGTAAAGATTTTTGGAATTTTGGGAAAAGATTTATATGCATGAAATGTTTAGAGATCGGATGAGTTTTGTGATTATATATAGGAAATTTTGGGGAGGGAAATAGTATAGGGAACATCATCTGTTTTTTTCCTAGCTTAGAAAGTATTTTAGGCAACTGTGGGGTTATTAGATTTAGGATAGGGTTTTTCTTATTGATTTGGTTTTAGTTAGAGTATTAGGTTGGTTCCAGGGAGAGAGAGGTTCTACTAGCAACAGCGTGCCAACATGGTACCCCTACACAGAAAGGACAGAAAGCCTCAAATACCCTAACCTGAAAAAAAAACAAAAACTAAGAAGAACTGTACAGAGGGGAAGTAAAATTACATTGTCTAGATTTGATATACAGCATTTGTTTATTAAATTTTATTTCTATTTTAAATTTTGAATCCTTAGTGCTTCTTTATATCTATTTTGTTTATGTTTTACTTAACATTTTTATTTACATGTTATATTACATTTTATTATTATATATTATTTTTTTTTTTATGTAATTCACTCCTTCTCCTGGGGAAAAGTATCAATTTAACCCTCGGTGTTCACGACTACAAAATAAATCTTATTTCAAGAGGGATATTTTTTACCTCAGTTTGAGAAGGAGGGGGGTTACAAAAAGACTTACTGAAATCTAAAACATCTAGTATTTTTCCTCTGAGCTAGCTCTCTGGCCACCCAGTCAGAACAATTAATAAGACCTACCTCTGATAAAACTATGTTGAGTTTGGATCCTGTAATTCAGTGGCTCCTTCTTGTCACTTTGATTTGATTTTGCCTTATAAGGGAAAGGGATTGGGACCTGATATGTACTGCCTTTCTGTATATATGAAGCGGTTTGTATATTGTATAGAGGTACTTATTTTTGTAATGAATTTCCTGCATATACTTTGTATAAATTATTATACTAGTAATTTAGAGTGTACAAGTGTTTACATTTCCTTCTAATTGCGTGTTTTGCAGATCCCATGCACGGACCACGGAAATTACAAGTTGTCGAAATTCAATCAAGACAAATCACCATTCAGTGGGAGCCATTTGGATACAATGTCACACGCTGTCATCGCTACAACCTCACAGTTGTGTACCGCTATCAATTTGGAGGACAAGAACAAGTGAGAGAGGAAGTATGTCGAGACACAGAAAATGCCCACCCTCAGCATACAATTATTAATCTCTCACCATACACTAATGTCAGTGTAAAATTGGTACTCATGAATCCAGAGGGGCGGAAAGAAAGTCAAGAACTCATAGTTCAAACAGATGAAGATGGTAAGTTTAAAAATAATCGTAAGAAATACTTCTAGAAATTCACAGATTACTACTATTGAGGCCTGAATTCAGAATATTGACTGGGAGGAATGAAAAGAGTAAGTATCTGGCTAATCGGAATCTTAGGCCACTCCCAGTGCATCCCAGAATGCACTGGGAAGGAGGTGTGGTTGGCTCAAGTGCCTAAGGCCTCCTCCTATGGCCCAGGATGCACTGGGAAGGGGATAGACCACCATTGTGAAGAGGCAAACCTGGTGGCCGGAGGGGAGTAGGCATTCCTCCGACTGGCCAAACTACAGAAGGTATGGGGAGGAGGGTGTTGGGGTGGATTTTGGGGTGCTAGGGGGGTTTGGGTCTAGGGAGAGTATCGGGATGGGGATTTGGGTCTGGGAGGGTGGTGTCATGGGTTCAGGAGGAGGCCTGCTGACAGGAGGGAGTGGGCATCCCTCCTGCCTATTGCGGGTGAGGGGAGTTGTTTTGGGGGTTCTGGCAGGAGTGAGTGGGCATCCCTCTTGAGGGGGTTTCAGGGGTGGCGGCAGGAGAGATTGGGCATCTTTCCTGCTGTTGACAGTGGCGGGTCAGAGTTCAGGGATGGCGGCGGGAGGGATTGGGCATGCCTCCTGGCCACGTTCAGGGGGTGTTTCAGGGGTTCCCTGCCACAGCCGCTTAGCTGATCACTGTAGAGGGATTCCCTTGTCATGATCATCTGATAGGAAGGGATCAGGTGAGATTCTCTAACTGGCGACTATGACATGGGCGCCAGTTAAAGAATTGGGCCTGTTAGGTGGGGTTGGGCGTCTATCCCTTAGGGCAGACGCGATTCTGGATAGGACGTCGATGTGCGATTCTCAGCCGCTTCTTAGGTGGCTCCAGAAACCAGTGTCCTATACAAAATTTCCCCCTTAATGTGTGCTAATGTAGATACTCTAATTGTTTAGCACAGGAATGCACATTCTCCATTTCACTCATTCTCCATATTTTTTAACAAGTACACATTTGACAGTTACCACAGGGTGCCAGAATGTATTTCATGGTTCACCATTTTAAGCTGTATTAGGTGCATATTAATTTCTTGTATTAACACAGATTAGTAAAAGTGCTTCCAAGTTAGTCTAGTCCTAGAATAGCGGTAGTGGCTAGTGCGTGCTATTCCACGTGTTAAGCCCCTAGCGCACCTGCCTAAAAGGAACCCCTAGTAATAGGACTAACATAAAATACTATCAGAAATAAACCCTCCCCCTTTACAAAACTGCACAAGATGTTTTTAGCGCTGGCCAGCATGCTGAAAGTTCTGCACTGCTCCGATGGTCATAGAGTTCCTATGAGCATCGAAGCAGCATAAAGCATTCAGCACACCAGCCAGCGCTACAAACCTCTTGCACAGTTTTGTAACTTGGGGGGGCGGGGGAAGAGGGGAGAAGACATTTAAAAGCACTGTAAAACAATTATATAATAGAAATATGATACATGTTCAAAAAATCTATCCAATTTTCTTAACCCTCCATACAACTTTCCCGTTGACTTCCTAACTCTTTGACTCTATCATGTAACCAACCTCTAAACTGCAATTTCCCTAAATGTAATCCTCAAATCTCTACCTATCCTCAATTCTCCTCAAACCTCTACCATGTAATCTACCCACAAAATTGTAACTTCCTGGTAATGTCCAGCTATCTTCTAATTTAATCCGCTTAGAACTGCAAGGTACAGGCGGAATAAAAGTCACTAATGTAATGTAATGTTATCAGTCAGGTTTTCATTTTTTTAAATGGATATGCATGAAAGAGATATGCATACAGTGGAGGCACTGTATGCAAATTAATCACAGGTGTATTTATTGTGGATATCCTGAAAACCTGACTGGCAAGGGGATATTCCAAGACCAGCTTGGGAAATACTGTTGTAGATAGACAACAGATCAAGTGCAGTTCAGATACATAGGTAGGTGAAAAGCAGTGACTAAAGGGGTGAGGTTAGATATAGGATGAGTAATTATTATACTGTCTAGTATTTTTATATCATGGATTTTTTATATTGTGATTTTAATTTTGTATGTACATTTGGAACCTGTTTAGCTGGGCTATAAGTTTCTTAAATAAATAAATAGAACATACTGAAGTTATATGTACAGCTGCATAAGATATGAGAAACTGGTCCTGTTACAGGTTGCACAGATATCTTGCCCAGGGACAGAGTGAGTGAGTAGTCAGTATAAAAAGGCTTGGGAAAAGAGCCTGATTTCTGTTCTCCAAAAAGGCACACTAATTTGGTTATATTACCTTGGTCATGTGGACCTTGAATCACTCTGGAAGGGGAGGCGTGGTTGAAGGTTTGCCTAAAGTGTCCACATAGCCTTGGGGCTGGTCCTGCTCAAGATTTGTTGAGCAATTTACCATAAAATAATTTCATTTGCAAACTGTAATGATGCCACAACATGTATTTGAAAATTGATGGGCCTTTTGTAATTTGAATGACATTTTTTTATCTTTCCTTCCTTTTTTCTCCTGCTATCAGTTCCAAGTGCTGTACCTCTTGAATCCATCCAAGGGGGTACGTTTGAAGAGAAGATCTTTCTCCAGTGGAAAGAGCCAGCTCAAACATATGGTGTGATCACTTTATATGAGGTAAATTTCAATTAGATTTTTTTTTTCTAGCTTTCTATCTATACCTTTAATTTACAAAATTTATTGCAAGCTGTATAAGAATGATGCACTTAAATATTCATTTATTTATTTCTATAGTTCTTAACTTATAGAGGCCCTCATTCACAAAGCTGTGCTAGCATTTTTAATGCTGGCCACGGTGGTAAGAACTCCAATATTCATGAGTGACGGAGTTCTTACCGCCGCGGCTTGTGCTAAAAACATTAGGCTTTGTAAAGGAGGGGGAAAATCACAACACAGTTAAAAAGTCTCATAAGCACAGAAGAAATAAACAATATGTTGCAAATAAAATACAAATTAAAACGATCGAGCAGGGCTCCTGAAGCGAGGGCAGCGCAGATGCCGCACTACTGTCGACAGCCTGCAGTTGAAGGAGCTGAAGGGAGCTTTCCGCAAGATCCACTATCCAGATGTGCTTGTTGGACTGTACTGGAGCGGGGGGAGAAACTGGCGGTGAACCTGGATATGACAGGGTCTGGAGTGCAGATTTGGCTTCAGGACCGGGGAGCCAGGTGGAGGAAACGGGAGAGGACTGGGGTGCTAAGTGGTGCTCCGGGTGTATCATTGCCTCCTCCACTGGGACTGTGTTTAGTTGTTCATCTGAGCCCACCTCCTTTTCTGATCACTGTATGGAAGTCGGTGCCTGTGTCGGCAGTGACCAAGCCTCTTGTCATCCCGGCTTTTGGCCCTGCTGTCTTAGGCCTACTTGGCCTCACTGGCCTCATCCAGACATCCCTCTTCGGAGGTCCCATTCTGGGTCCCTATTTTTGGCAAATGTCTCAATGCTCTGGAACCTCTCATGTTGACAGCCGCCATTGCCTATCTGCAAACCACAACCAAAATCTTTCTGAAACTCACCGAGAGTCACCTGCCAAGTTGCCAGCGGCACCAGCACACACCGACAATCAGATCCGGGCGGCTTTCCCGCAGAGGAGAAAATCCTGCAATCACCGTGAGCCTCATCTGGGGCAGCCTCCTTGGAGCGGCTGGGACACGGGCAGTATGTCCGGGAAGGAATACATGGATAGGAGACCATCGCAGGGGAGAAGACATAGGCATCTTGGGACTGTCAGCCCTTTTTCTGGAAACGTTATCCCTCCTCCTAAACTTACTTGCTCCACTTCATCAATGACGCTGAAACCGTGGATTGAAGACAAAGTTTTATTTTTATTTTTCTTTCCAGCTTATGATCTATCTTTAATCTTATCTATTGTTTTGCCTTTTGTCTTTGTTTTGTTCTATCATTTAAATTTATCCAGAATTCTACTGTACAACGGTTCCCCCTTCTGCATCTATTCCTTTCTCTCCTCTCTTCCACCTTCCAAAGTATCCAGATCAATGCTGTCTTGTTAAAATGTTTATTTTTATTTTATTTTTCCTCTATCTCTACACTTCACTTCTCTATTACCCTCCAGGTACTTTAGTTAGATTGTGAGCCTTCGGGACAGTAAGGGAATTTTTCAAGTACCTTTCTTATTTTTAATCTTAATGTATATTTTCTGTAAACCGCTTAGAACCTAACGGATGTAGCGGTATATAAGAAATAAATTACATTACATTACATTATAGGAAAGAATATGAAAATATATTTACAATATTTATATTAACCCATTTGATGAATGACTAGTGGGTTAATACAGTAAGCTTCAAACCAGCTCTTAAGTACCTCCTTCCCCGGCTGGTTTTCACAGTGAATATCCACTGTCTAGTTTTATATGCACTTCCTCCCTTTTGTTCAGGTATATTTAAGTCATATTTATTGTGGATATCCTTGAAGTTTGTCCACCAAAGGAGTAAATCTGCCAAAGAGATATTCAGATTAGTAGCGAGTATGTTTGCTATAACAAAAGATGAGAAGATGATCTGACTACATAGCACCAAAAACAACATTTTTCTTTTGTTAGTCCTTCAGTGTAAAATAATGTACTATATGAAATCTTAGCTATAATAATAATTTTATTCTTATATACTGCCATACCGAAAAAGTTCTAGGCGGTTCACAACAAGGTGAGCTAATACATAAGATACAGATAAAGTACAAATTAGAATAACGGACTTAAAACAGATAAAGATAGAAAGCATTTACAATATAACGCAGAAAAGAAAACAATAGCATTGAAGCATTGATTTACTACAGGATTCAATAACCTTATTTAGAATATTGTGTACAATTCCGGAGGCTGCATCTTCAAAAAGATATAAAAAGGATAGAGATGGTCCAGAGGAAGGCTACTAAAATGGTATGTGGCCTTCGTCATAAGGCTTATGGAGACAGACTTAAAGATCTCAATATGTATACTTTGGAGGAAAGGTGAGAGAGGGGAGATATGATAGAGACATTTAAATACCTACATGGGCGTATAGAGTCGAGTCTCTTTCAATTGAAAGGAGCATAGTAACATAGTAGATAACGGCAGATAAAGACCCGAATGGTCCATCCAGTCTGCCCAACCTGATTCAATTTAAATTTTTTCTTCTTAGCTATTTCTGGGCAAGAATCCAAAGCCCTACCCGGTACTGTGCTTGGGTTTCAACTGCCGAAATCTCCGTCAAAACCTACTCCAGCCCATATACACCCTCCCAGCCATTGAAGCCCTCTCCAGCCCATCCTCCCCCAAACGGCCATATACAGACACAGGCAAATATTTGATTATGACAAAAAAAATATCCAAGTCATAGTCCCACCCACCCCACACTTATAACACATCCCCTTGAGATTTAGATGAACTGCAGATAAACAGCATAAAAATCCATCTAGAAAATAGGATTCAAAAACAGTGACTCAGAAAGGTTTGGTGAGAAAGACATCCACCTGACCCTTTAGGCTACATTATTATTTTAGGCATTTACTTGATTAAATTTAATTTGGTTTTCATTATAATTTTTACTTTTATTTAAGCATCAAAATTTGCATTTGCATTTACCTTTACTTTTACTGAATAGCAAATTTTAAGCTGAAATTATCCACTACTTGCATGATAAGGTTTGCCATAGCAAAATCCTGTTTCCAATGTTGCTGTTTCATTTGGTTTACTGAGGAATTTAAATTTACATCTCCCATCCACTTTTTACTTTTAACTGCAAGTATCAAATGTAACTAGATAAAAGTAGTAAAAAATGGTAAAATTATTACTTCAGTAAAAGTAACAGATGTTATCCTGTATTTCTTTACAATTAAAAATATCAATAATGTGGGTCACATATAACCATAAAACATCAAATTTTGAAAACCCAAAAGCACTGGAAGAATTCATCTCTAAACAAGACGAACAGATGATTTAGATTTACTTTTGCTGTGTCTCTGTGGAGTGTCATGGCTCATTTGTGAAATCTCTGCAAAATTGTCTGTTTGGTTATTGGATTGAAATCTATAGTGACTTTGGCTTTAGGAGTCTTGCAGTGTGGTGAGGAGCTATTTGGGAGATTGGGCTAAATAAGGGAGATTATTTTTTGCAGGTTTGGATACAGGACAGATTGTCTCCTTGTTATACTTTTAAATCTCTTCTTAAACTGTCTTCTGTTGTCTGAGGGTTACCACGGAGATGCGTCCTTTCTGCTGTTAGGTGAGAGGAGGAAGTTTATGTAATCAGCTTTGTTTTTACATGGTCTCTGTGGTTACTTCAGAATACTGCTCTGCTGACAGCTTTTACACTGGATTACAAACATAGCTACCACAGCCATACTTTAATTTAAGGGGGTGGGGGGGTGCTAACAGTGACTACTTTATTGATTTTCTTTAATGTGACATGGTAATGTAATGTAATGTAATTTATTTCTTATATACCGCTACATCTGTTAGGTTCTAAGCGGTTTACAGAAAATATACATTAAGATTAGAAATAAGAAAGGTACTTGGAAAATTCCCTTACTGTCCCGAAGGCTCACAATCTAACTAAAGTACCTGGAGGGTAATAGAGAAGTGAAAAGTAGAGTTAGAGGAAAAATAAAAATAAAATAAACATTTTAACAAGACAGCATTGATCTAAATACTTTGGAAGGTAGAAGAGAGGAGAGAAAGGAATAGAAGCAGAATGGGTCAGCGTCAGTGATGAAGTGGAGCAAGTAAGTTTAGGAGGAGCGATTGACGTATCCAGAAAGGGCTTCTTCAGGGAAGAAACTTGGCCGACAGTCCCAGGATGCCTATGTCTCCTCCCCTGCGATGTTCTCCCATCCATGCATTCCCTCCCAGACACACTGCCCGTGCCCCAGCCGCTCCAAGGAGGCTGCCCCAGATGAGGTCTATGGTGAATGCAGGATTCTCTCCTCTGCGGGAAAGTGACATTAATGGCCTCTTTTACAGAGCCGCGCTTACGGCTGCGCTGCGCTAACGGCCCCGAAGCCCATAGAGATTTAAAGGGCTTCAGGGCTATTGCCGCGCAGCTTTGTGTCTTAATGCACTTATTTTTTACTGAGATTAATATATAATTGCATCTTGTTGGTATAATAAAGATGGGCAATAAGTTGATTCATACTTCACATTAAAAATGCTTTATACATTTACACCAAACAGTTTTAATATCTATATTTTTTAATGGAATTTTATAAGATTAGCTGCATAATTCATTTACCAATAACTCTTATATAATTTCATGGAGTTACAAACAAGGCATAGGATTACTACCTTGCTACCATAATTGATATATTTCTAAATTATTTGAATAACTGCAGTAAATAAATTGGGAGGTTATATTTTAGTTCTTATATATTATTAATTCATTTTCTAGTATATTTACTGGGCATAAATTCATGGTGTTTAATTAATCAATTACATACTGCCTTTTTGATAATTTGCCTATTACAAGTACACATATATACGATTACATATATATCATTTTGGTGAGTTAACTAACATTCTAGATTTATTAGGCTATAATTATAGTTGGCATTACTTGTGCTATTTAGCTTAGGGCTCCTTTTACGAAGGTTCACTAGTGTTTTTAGCACACTCACCGGTTTAGCGCGTGTTATAGCGCATGCTATCCAAAAAACTACTGCCTGCTCAAGAGGAGGCAGTAGCGGCTAGCATGTGCGGCATTTTAGTGCGTGCTATTCAGCGCATTAAGGCCCTAACGCGCCTTCGTAAAAGGAGCCCTTAGTGTCATTCTGCTTTTATTAGAGGGTTCTTCAGTTTATGAATTTGACTTTTGATTTACTGTAACCATATTTGTTATATATTAGGCTACATACTCAGTTCTTTTTTTTCTAGTTCCTTATACAACTATATATATATTTATATTACTTACATTATATTATTACATATACATCCAAAATAATTTTTATTCTCAAACTATTTAACTTTAAAAATTTTTTATCATATATTTTAATATATTTAAATTGACTTAGTTCCTGTCTCTTCAAACAAATTTAATTATTGATTTAAATATTTTTGAGAAACAAATTAATATCATATTGAATGTTTTCTGATTTTGGGGAATATATTCTAAGTGATAACTTCAGGCTTTATTAACATTTAGTTCAGGGAGAGGATGGAGATTATATGTGTGCCAAAGGCAACCAAGTTTACCATGTATTTTCACATAGGGAGGGTATGGGATGGGTTAGGGGAAGGAAACAGGGGTTTAGGGTACTAGAAGTATATGATTAGTTTGTTACCGAAAATGATAGGGAATAGAGATTCAAAATTTGATAACTTCAGTTCATATTAGATTTAAACTTAAATGAATATAAAATTATATTCACTAAATACAAATGGACTCAACCACCCTATTAAAAGGGGAAAAAAATTCTTATCTGAAAGGACAACAAGCAGATATATATTTCATTCAGGAAGCACATTTGTCAGCAGAAGAATCAGCTAAATTGAAAGGGAGGATGGATCAAAGATTGGTTTGTTTGGGGTTTTTTTTTTATTCCTGCAGTAGGAAAGAAAGCTGGGGTAACAATCCTGATTAACAAAAAGTTTTCTACAACCTTTGATAATATACATGCAGATCCATTGGGCAGATAGATCTACATTAATATGACTTATGGGAATAATACCCTGACTCTTTGTAATCTCTATGCTTCAAATTCTCATCAACCTGAATTTTTTAAAAAATATTCAACAAAATATTTTATCACATAGCCTGCCTAACTTAGTAGTAGCGGGAGACTTCAATGCTGTTATGGACCCATATTTGGATAAACAACCTGCTAGGGAAATGAACTCTATTGGGTTAGATCACTTTGTGAAAATTTGTGGTTTAAAAGATATTTGGAGAATTCTCAATCCAACGGCACGTGAGTTCATGTTTTGTTCTGAAGTCCACCACTCATTTTCACGAATTAATTATGTTTTAATATCAAACCATCTTGTTAATAAAATTATTGATTCAGGAATTGATCCAATTATCATTACTGACCACGCAGGTATTTGGGTTAAATATCAAATTAATGTAGAACATGCCGAAAACCCAGTTTGGAGATTTAATAATTCTCTACTTGCAGATTCGAAATTTATAGAGGAAATGCAGTTTAAAATCTCAGAATTCTTTCAAATTAATGCTTCAGAGCAGATCTCTCAAGGTTACGTTTCATGGACAAATTATTGTTTATTCGGCTTACATCCATAAATCTATGGGGCTTGAGTTTTATAATTTAGAAAGAAAACTATTTACAATCTTGAATTAAAACTTATATCATAATGGAATCAAACAACATTAAGGGCTCCTTTTATGAAGGCATGCTAGCGGTTTAGCACACGCACCGGATTAGCGTGCGTTAGCCGAAAATCTACCACCTGCTCAAAAGGAGGCGGTAGCGTCTAGCACGCGGCAATTTAGCATGCGCTATTTCACGCGTTAAGGCCCTAGCGCACCTTCATAAAAGAAGCCCTAAATAATCTGATTGCTGCTAAATACAATACAATACCATTAGTAGTCAGTTAGCCAGGAAAGATCTGTTTCTACAGAAAGCTATCTACTATGTTAACTCAAATAAAGCAGGGAGAATCCTAGCAAATTATCTTAAAGCTAAAAAACGGAGAGAAAAGATTACAGCTATTAAAGACGAAAAGGGTATAGTATATACCAGTGGTTCCCAAACCTGTCCTGGAGGACCCCCAGGCCAGTCGGGTTTTCAGGATAACCCTAATGAATATGCATGAGAGTGATCTGCATATAATGGAGGTGCCAGGCATGCAAATCTGCTCCATGCATATTCATTAGGGCTATCCTGAAAACCCGACTGGCCTGGGGGTCCTCTAGGACAGGTTTGGGAACCACTGGTATATACTAAGCAGTCTAATATTCTATCCCAATTTCTACAATACTAAAAAAAGCTGTATTCCTCTGATTTAGTTACAAATAATACTATCAAAACTGAAGAATTTTTACAATCTATTAAGGGACTTAAAATTCCAGATCACATAAGAGAATCCCTCGATGCTCCTATATCTTTTTCTGAAATCCAAAATGCACTGAAGTCTCTCAAAATAGGTTTGGCACCAGGAAATGATGGATACACTGTGGAATTCTATAAATCTTTCCAATCCAGATTATTACCTTATCTTTTTTAATTATATCAAACACAACTGTCAAAGTGTCAGTTATCTGGATCCATGGCTGAAGCTTTGACAATAGTACTCCCTAAATCAAATAAAGACCCGATGATGGTGATTAATTATAGGCCAATTTCATTAATTAAAGTTGTTGGGAATTTATTAGCTAAATTTTTGGCTCTTAGATTGGAAAAAGCTCTTTCTTATATCATCGGTATGCATCAAACAGGTTTCATTGCTCACAGATATTCCTTTAATAATACTAGATTGGCTCTCCATGTACTTAATTTGGCAAATTCATTGGATGTTCCAGCTTTTTCACTGTCTCTTGATGCTGAGAAGGCATTTGACCGTGTTTAATGGTCTTTCATGTATCAAAATGTATGAAATGGTTTGAGTTTGGGCATAGTTTTATGCAAATGATAAAAACACTTTATAGTTTTCCTTCTGCTGGACTATATATCAGTAACATTTTTACTGAAAAATTTCCATTAGAGAGGGGAGTTAGACAAGGATGCCCCTTATCTCAACTTATTTTTGGTCTTATTTTATAACCTTTACTATTGGCAATTCAGCAAGCGGTGGATATAAAGGGAATCTCATATGCATGTTGAACGTAAAATGTTTCTGCCTATGCAGATGATATTTTGTTGCATTTGACTAATCCTGAATTATCTATTCCTTCTTTGTTTCAATTGATTGAAAATTTTGGAACCATCTCAGGTTATAAGATAAACTGGAACAAATCTGAAGGCCTCCCATTAAATGTTCATAGTGTTAAAGGTTTATTTGACCCTTTTCCATTCCTATGGAAAGATGTTGGAATAAAATACCTAGGAATAATAATCCAAAGAACATTTGATGATACTATACTTGCCAATGAAAAACAAATATTGATAATGGTTAAGGAGATGTGTGAGCGATGGAATCCGTTACATCTTACTTGGTGGGGGAGCCCATCCCCTCCTGCCCCGACACAGCCCCCCAACCCCCGATCAGATCCGGGCAGGAGGGATCCCATCCCCTCCTTCCCCTGTGACCCCCCCCCAAACCCCCAAACTGATCCGGGCAGGAGGGAGCTCAACCCCTCCTGCCTTAGGCCCCTCCTGTAGGCGAGGCATAAGAACATAAGAATTGCTGCTGCTGGGTCAGACCAGTGGTCCATCGTGCCCAGCAGTCCGCTCACGTGGCAGCCCTCTGGTCAAAGACCAGTGCTCTAAATGAATCCAGCCTCACCTGCCTACCTTGGAAAGGATGAACGATCTGACTTTATCTGCTAAGTCTATTCCTTTCAGTATTTTGAATGTTTAGATCATGGCCCCTCTCAGTATCCTCTTTTCAAGGGAGAAGAGGCCCAGTTTTTCCAATCTCTCACTGTACGGCAAGTCCTCCAGCCTCTTAACCATTTTAGTCGCTCTTCTCTGGACCCTTTCGAGTAGTACCATGTCCTTCTTCATGTATGGCGACCAGTGCTGGATGTAGTACTCCAGGTGAGGGTGCACCATGGCCCAGTACAGCGGCATGATACCTTCTTTGATCTGTTCGTGATTCCCTTTTTTATCATTCCTAGCATTCTGTTAACCCTTTTTTCCCACCGACACACATTGCGCGGATGGCTTCATCGACTTGTCGATCAGAACTCCCAACTCTCTTTCCTGGGAAGTCTCTCCAAGTACCGCCCCAAACATCCTATATTCGTGCATGATATTTTTGTTACCCACATGCATCACTTTGCACTTATCCACCTTGAACCTCATTTGTCATGTCGATGCCCATTTCTCGAGCTTGATTGTCACGTTGCAGATCTTCGCAATCCCCCTGTGTCTTCACTACTCTGAATAACTTCATATCGTCCACAAATTCGTATTATCTCACTCATCGTATCAATGTTCAGATCATTTATAAAGATGTTGAAGAGCACGGGTCCAAGCACCGAGCCCTGCGGCACCCCACTGATGACACTCTTCCAGTCCGAGTATTATCCATTTACCCCCACTCTCTGTTTCCTATGCTCCAGCCAGTTTTTAATCCACATGAGTATTTCACCCTCGATTCCATGGCTCGCAATTTTCTGAAGTAGTCATTCATGTGACCAGAGGCCTTAGGCCTCAAGCCCTAAGGTCTGCCATTCGGCAGATGGTGACCCATCCGTCCAACCAACGGATTTTAGGTAAGAGGGTGTCGGGGGTTGGGTGTCTCCAGGTCGCTGTGTGTGTGTGTGGGGGGGGGGTGTTGCGGGGTTCGGGGGGGGGGGGCGATTGGGAGTTCAGGGGGGTGGGAGAGTTTGGGCTCCCTCCTGCCCGGATCTGATCAGGGGAGTGGGGGGCTGCATCGGGGCAGGAGGGGTTGGGCTACCTCCTGCCCTAATCCGATCGGGGTGGAGTGGGGGGCTGCATCAGAGCAGGAGGGGTTGGGCTCCCTCCTGCCCATATTTTAGTGGGGGGAGGGTCATAGCTCTGCAGAAAAGATTGGCTAGCTCTCCTACCGCGGTAGCGATCCCCCGAACTGTCGCCAATCGCAGTACTTCGGGGGGGAGGATTGCAGCAGGGGAGATGCCTCATCTCTCCTGCCATGATCCTCATCCCGAAGTGCCGCGGTTGGCGGCAGTTCGGGTGATTGCCATCGCAGCAGAGGAGATGAGCCATCTGTCCTGCCACGATCGTTGCTGGGGGGGGGGGGGTGGATTCTGTAACCGGTGTTCTTTTTGACAGACACCAGTTACAAAATCCAGCTTTTAGGTGAAGGACTGGTCCCTCCTTCGCCTAAAAGGTCTTGTTTTGGGCGTTTGGGACTTTGGCTGTTTTTTGGTTGGTAATGTGTTATAAGTGTAGATATAGTGATAGTCTTGCTGTTTAAACAGCTGATTGTAGTTATAGGCCATTCTTAAAAAAACCCTCAATTTGGCCATTTTTTTTTGAGAATGGACATTTCCCCTGTTTCTACTTTCATCGTTTAGGGCCTAGGCCAAAAGGGGACTTTGACTTTTTTTTATTATATCCTTCCGCATACATACTATAGACTTGAAAAAATTCTAGCAGAACATAAGGGCAATACCCGGAAATTTAAAGAAATCTTAGGTTCCATTAGATGATTTTGTAACATACATTCAAGTTAACTGAAGTTTTCATAAATTTATCTATTTTACCAGATCAGATATTAATAATAATAATAATAATAATAACTTTATTCTTGTATACCGCAATACCATGAAAGTTCAATGCGGTTAACAGATGAAGAGACTGTACATTTACAGCGATATTACATACATGACAGAGATGAGGCATAAAAGATAAAGGACTTACAAAACAGGGCATTTAGTTAAACTAAGCGATCAGATTTGTTAGGCCAGTAAAGGAAGAGAGGGTGGATGGGAGGGTTTATAAGATAGAAGGTTTATTCTAATCAATATTTGTTATATATAAGTGCTTCTATGAGATTAGTTTATTGTATTTGATTGCACTTTCTGTATGTATGTTTTTCAAAATCAATAAAAATAGAACTTAAAAAACAAAAACAAAAAACTTTTAAGTACAGTAATTAGTTGAATGTACTTAGTTACTATATAACACTGGCATTTCCTAATCTCTTGTGTAACATTTTGTGTAATATTTCTAACTAGTTTTAATTATTAGAAATCTGATTTATAAAACACATATTAGAGGAAAAGAAATGAGCAAAATTACACGGTTGTGACAGTCATCATTGCATTTATGTGGGACTCAGTTCAGTAAGCCCATAGTTAAAGCAACCAGCAAGTGCAACTTAAAAGAAAAAAGAAAGCTTGTGTTTGTTTGAATGTGAATGCTTCAAAATGACACGTTAGTTATCTGAAATTCCCAGTTCTTCCTGTGAAACCCATGCATGGATACCTTAGAGAAGAGCTAATAAAGATGAGGTTGTCGGATAGCTATCGGTGATAAAACTGTTACCTGAACCAACTTACTCATATTCATTAGGGGGGAAAGGTCATTGTCTTTGAAATTATAATTAAAAAATAATATTTTTTTTTAAAAGGCAATAAAATCTATCTTTGAATATTAAAATAAAGATGTTATTTGATTAGGAGAGTAGTGTTAAAAGAATACTAATATGTACAGAACACAATCTGGGCATTTGGGACTAGACCTGTTTCAATAATGAATAAGTGCCAGAAAGATGCCCTGACCAGATGATCACTGTAGGGATGTTAACACAACCTCCACAAACTCCCCTAGTGATCACTGACCACCTCCCACCCTCCAAAGGTGTAAATGATACAGTTTTTACCTGCCTGTATGACAGCTTCAGATGTATCTGATAACAGTGTACCTAAATTTTAAATGCCCATCACCCGCCCGTGCCCCTCCCTTGACCACACCCTCTTTTAAGAGCACACAGTAGAATTTACATGCATCACTTTACAGAATACACTTAGAAAGTTGTGTGTACAAATTCTAAACAGTGTCAATTATTTGTTAATTGGCAATTATTAGCACCAGTTGTCTTGTTAGCCAATCAAGTTGCATATGCAAATCAGCAATGCACACAGATTTGGTAGCAGTATAAAGAATCTGGGGGTTAGTGTTATCCAGTCTGTTTTTTCTCCGATTCCAGTTTAATTCAAAAGCCCAGTTTGTTATGGTAGTCATCTATGAAGGTACACACGTGTATCCAGTAGTCACAATATTTATGAGATTGCTAGAACATGTGCATTGTGGTTTAATGATATAAGTATGATAAGCATTTAAATGCAACATGCACTTTAAAAGAACTATTAGTCCCTCTGACAACAAAATATTGATTTTTCTCTCTACTAAATAATAATGAACTGCTGAAAAAATACTGTTATGAAGGCATAATAAATCAGTATATTATTGGATCAGTGGTGTGCCAAAATTAATTGTTCTAGCCACCAAAGTTACATACCATTAAAATATAGTGGTTTGAAAATGTTTTATGAATTGTTGCGACTAAACTTTAAAAAGAACAAGAAGGATGCACAGAAGAATGCACTAGATATGTCTTTTTTTTTTAGATCCTTATAAACCTAGACAGGTTATTGACTCCTTTTTAACTCTTTTGGGGGTGATTTGTATAAACCTCTTTTCATGTATATACTGAAAATGGCCTCGTATAAAATTCAGACATGCAAAAGAGTACAGTCATGTGAAAAAATTAGGACACTCCGTGAAATATTCAGTTCTTTCTTAAGAAATGTTCACATATCGATGTCAAATCTTTTTTATTTATTTATTTATATCTGGAAAAGAAAGTGATGTAATTGCAGGTAAACAGCAAAAATTTTCCTTTATTTACAATTTCCAAACTCGCAGAGAGCGGAGTTGGCCTTGCTGTTCCAGTTTCACTGGACAACTTTGCACATTAGGTATTTACAGTAGGTGTCAATATCCCTGCTGACTTAGGTTGTCTTTATCAGGTTAATTATCCCCCCCCCCCTTCTTCAAGAGATCTTTGTCGAGCTAGATCTGTGGGAAGGGCTTAGAGTTTCTTGGCTAAGTTTCTTTACTTGTTTTCATGCCTGCTGCTTCCAGTCATGGGTGGGAGCTGAATCCCTCTTCTGCTGTCCAGGACTTCACTGGGATCTAAGATGGCCACTAGGAACCCTAGCATTCATCTCATAGTAATGTTGGGAGAGGAATCGGGATTAGAAGTTATGATGTTGGAGCTACAGGGGGGAGGCAGGGAAGCACTATTGAAACAATCACAAGCTGCCCTAAGAACAGATAATCCATCTGAGGAGCCATACATAACATCCTTATACAATAGGCTTATTGAGAAGATACACAAGGACTACAATATACCAGTGGTAGCAGGTCTCTTTCCAGCTTCTTACGTCATATGGCCTCTGCTAATGGGCTTAAAGGGGTTACTCACATTAGAAACACATAGTAAGTGATATGTGAAGTCACTTTGGGGAGGGATGACAAGAAAGTAGCCCTCTGATCCCAGTTGATGATAGTATTTAGAGTGAACAGAAGGTTGCAGCTTTTATGGCAGGGATGAGACTACTTTCTACTCAGAGTTGTCTCCCACATATGAGGGCCACACCTGCTCTTTCACAGACTGGAGTGCCAACTCATGAAGAACTTACTCTTTCATCGCAAGCAAAAAAGTGGATGGCTTTCTAATATCAGGGGCAAGCCTTGCAGCTTTTATAGCTTCTTCCTTATAACAGAATGTAACAGTAATGAGAGAAGAACCGTGGAGGGGCATAATAAAAAAAAAAAAAAAAAAAAAAAGTCTTAAGTCTCCTTTTGGCCTAAGGCCTTAAATGTTGAAAGTAGAAGCAGGGAAAATGTCCATTTTCAAAAAAAACTTCCAAAAGGAGGTTTTTTTTTATAATGGCCTGCCTCTACGTTCAGCTGTTTAAACGCCCAGACAACCACTACATCTACACTAACACCATATAATCAATCTAAAAAAAGTCTAACTCCCAAATGCCCAAAACAAGAGCTTTTAGGTGAAGGAGGAGCCAGTCCTTCGCCTAAAAGCTGGATTCTGTAACCGGTGTCTGTCAAAAACAACACCGGTTACAGAATCCCCCCCTACAACGATCCGGGCAGGAGGGAGCTCAAGCCTTCTTGTCCCGCGGCACCCCCCAACCCCCGACACGATCGGGGCAGGAGGGAGCCCAAGCCCTCCTTCCCCACTAAAAACCCACCCGCCCGACATGATCGGGGCAGGAGGAAGCCCAAGTCCTCCTGCTCTGCCGAAACCCCCTACCCCCCACGCCCACTAAAATACGGGCACCCCCACTAAAACCTGACAGCGTACACTTGTGATCAGAAGAAAATCTTCATAGTAATCATATTATAGCCGTGTAGGCTAAAATTGAGTCCAACTCGTCCTATATGTACAAGTATGTCTATGTTTGTACCTATATGTCTTGGTTCTTTGTTCAGAGTCAACAGTAATGTGACTACAAAAATGACATTCAAAAGTGAAAAGGTATTAGCTTAAGTCTGAACCCTTCTGTTTCAGCTATAATCTACCAGTCTGTAAATCTCTGTATCGTTAAAAAAAGAAATAATAAATAAAAATAACTCTTAACAGTTTTGGATAAGGTATTGTGTGTTTTCATTGGATTTCGGATTTGAAGAGTATACAAGGAGTAAAAATGCTTATCGTAAAACAACTGACAGTACATATATCAGGAGGGCTTACTGGATAAAGATAAAATCTTTGGCCACCTGCTCTGGGTATTTTATCACCTTCTTTTTCTATTACAGATCTCGTACAGTGCTGTCAGCTCATTTGACCCAGAAATACATCTGTCTAATCAAAGTGGACGTGTTTTAAAACTGGGAAATGAAACTCACTACCTTTTCTTTGGATTGTATCCAGGGACTACTTATTCCTTTACCATTAAGGCCAGCACAGCAAAAGGCTTTGGTCCCCCTATCACAAATCAGTTCACTACAAAAATATCAGGTATTGTTCTAAATTAATTGCTGCTGTTTTATTGTTGTTTGTGTCTAGAAAATCGGGTTTTTAATAGTTACACTTATCAACGCACTTCCCTCCATTGCTCCCCCCAGCAACATATGCAAAATACAAAAATATGTGATTCTGATTATAAAACTAGGGGCTCCTTTTATGAAGCTGCGTTAGCGGCTTTAACACGCGCAACTTTTTATCACGCACTAACCCCCACGCTAGCCGAAAAACTACCGCTTGCTCAAGAGGAGGCGGTAGCGGCTAATGCAGCCGGCAGTTTAGTGTGAGCTATTATGCGCATTAAACCGCTACCGCAGCTTTGTAAAAGGAGCCCTAGGTCTTATAGGCATTGTAAGAAAATCTACTTTTGTGCATAGTTTGGGCTTCAGATAGACCTGAGTTCTAAGGATGGAACTTAGTCACAGTTTGGACGTGCTTAATGCAATCTGCTAAATAGCTCTCTGGGTTTTCATTTTTGCTTTATTAAGCTCAAAATACATTTAATCCACCACATAAACAGGGCACATCAATACAAAGATATTGCAAACAGTAATGGTATTTGCTAATTAGAGGAAAAGATCCATTAACTGAAGCACAACAAATGAAAAAAAAAACAGCTTTATGTTTCTTGCTAAAAAGCTACCATTTTTTTCTCACTAAAGATTGCTCCGATTAGGTCATTCTTGAAACAGGTAGATTCAGCAAATAAAGCACATGACAAAAATATATAGATTGCATACATACCTTCATTTTCAAAAGGTTAAAACCAGAAAAAAACAGATACAGACCTTAGCATGGCTTCTACTTCATTGCAAATGGAGGTTTGCAGCTGCACAATGGTGACCTCATTGTGAGATCATCAGGGTACACCTGCAAGATAGAATGCCACAATTAAAATATGTGCTGGGGGATCTGGTTGGGATTCAAACCCATGACCTCTGGAAGAGGAGCACAGGGCTTTTATTTATTGAGTTATAGCAGCTTCCAGGCAGGTGTCTCTGACTGCCCTGTGATATGATAGCTTAGGGATGGTAAGCCTTTGTAAAAAGTGAAGGAAAAGTGCACTGAAATACATCTGCATTTTACTTACAAGTGCAGCCTATGAACTCCCGTGACAGACGTGCAGTAGTAAATTATGCAACAAAACTTTTAACTTTAAACTACATGAGTCAATTACCTTTTCCCAGAAGGCTCTAAACATTTTTTTAACTTGGTCAGTACATCTCATGGGAAATCTTTCTTATTTCTTTGATTTCGGTATCTATCACTGTCACATAATGTAGAAAGATTATATAATTTATGACACAAGTCATGCATGAAAACAATATTGGAACTCTCCTGATCTGATTACCCTTAACCACTGAGTCATTGCTGTGGAAAATCAATTGACATCTTGGGAGTAACATAATTAAGCCTTTTAGTTTTCATTTAAAAATGGAAGATGTGCTCAGACATTTCAGTCTTTAGATTATAGCTGATGGCTGTAACTTGTTTTTATAAGAATGTGTGGTACTGCTTGATACCTGTAGTCTTACTTGACTTATACTTTTTCCCACAGTATAAAATTGTCATGAATTAAGTTGACTTGCAGAGAAGTCATGAGAATTATGCAATTATGTTTTGTTAGATTTAAAGGACAAAGCCAGTAATCCAGGTTCAGTTAGGTGAACATGAGTTTATGTAGTCTGATTAACTCATTCAGTGGAATAGAACTGTACAAATATAATTTCTGTCATTTTTAGACCTTTTCTTAGCCCTTATTTATTCCCTAATTTTCTTCTCTGTTGGGACTCTGTCAGTTGATGTATCTTGATATTTGTTTTGAAAACTAACCATTTTGGCAAGGGAATTATATATAAAAAGTAGAGTGAACACCAAAAGAACCCCCCCCCAAAAAAAAAAAAAGGGGTCCCTCAAGACAGATATATGTGTAAAAGTTTATTGAAAGTCCAGTTTGCAAATAATGATGGTCTCAAATTCAAAAACAAGAAAATTGACTAACAGCTAAAAATAGGGAAATGTCTGCAACAGGAGTCAACAGTATGCCAAGGAATTGAACAAGCTAGCTGAAGATGTTAATAAATAACAATGGATCGTATTTCAAAGATATTTGGTATGGTAGCTCAAACAGGTGATAATCAATATAACCATAAAGACGTTGTCTGTGAATTTCACAAAGCAGTACTAAAGGGAATTGCAGAAATATGCTTGTTTTTTTATCTTCTTGGAAAATGAAAACATTTATATTAGAAATATAGAAAAATGAAGGCAGTTAAAAACCATATGGTCTATCTAGTCTGCCTATCTATGACAACTACTATCCTATCTTCTACCTTAGAGATCCAGTGTACTTATCCCAAGTTTTTGTGAATTTAAATACATTTTCAATCTCCACCACCACCCTTTTCATGAAAAAGTGTTTTCTGAGATTACTTCTTAACCTATCCCCTTTCGCCTTCATCTTATGCCCTCTCATTGCAGAGCTTCTTTTCAGTTGAAAGAGACTTATTTCATGCACATATATGCCTTGTAGGTATTAAACATCTCTATCATATCTCCTCTCTTCCATCTTTCCTCCAAAGTATACAAATTTAGGTCTTTAAGTCTGTTCTCATATGCTTTATGACAAAGACCACCAACCATTTTAGTAGATTTCCACTGAACCGACTCCATACTGTTTTAACATACTAAGGATTTTAACACCGATGTTGTTATCCATCTGGGAACAAATGACCTAGCCAACAACTCCACACTTGGCAACGCAGAAAGCTTTTCGGGAGCTTGGTGAGGGCTTGAAACCTTTTGTAAAGACTAGCTTTTTCTGAAATACTGCCTGCATATGGAAAGGGAGAGCAAAGAGTAAAAAACACAGAGGACTTTAATAGATGGCTCAAAGCCTGATGTCATCAAGAAGGCTTTAGGTACATAGGAAGATGGGGGAGGATGGGGAAATATATGGAAGGACAAGAAGCTATATTGCACTGATGGGCTACATATTACTACACCAGGAAAAAGAAACCTTACGGAGAAATTTAGACAATATGGGATTCATAATAATTAAAAAAAAAAGTCTAAAAAGTGTCCTAAATGGCTACTTGAACGATCAAAAAGCCTGATTGTCCAAGTACCCATAACCAAAGCTGGTTTTTAGACGTATCTAAAAACAGCTTAGGCCTTTCCCCTGCCTCTAGACGCACAGAGAGAAAAGAGGCGTGTTTAGTGTTTAGAGGAGGGGAAAGGGCGGGAGGTGGGCCGACCTACACCTAGGCGTACAACACATATAACCAAAACAGTTGACAGATTGCCTAGTCGGCACTTAGACCTTTTTGACTTACACGAAGTCAAACCAGGTCTAAGTGCCGAAGAAGGGGCGGCTGAGCTGATGACCGCTGGCGCGATCAGTTCAGCAGCCCGGCAACCTACCCACCGCAACCATCGCGGCAGGAGCGATGCCTCATCTCCCCTACCGCGATGTGATCACCCCTCTACCCGAACTGCTGCGACCTGCGGCAGGAGAGATGCCCAATCTCTCCCACCGTGGGTTGTGGCAGTTCAGGTACAGGAGTGATCGCATCGCGGCAGGGGAGATGGCCAATCTCTCCTGCCACGATACATCACCCCCCTCCCCCGACGATATCAGGGCAAGAGGGAGCCCAAGCCCTCTTGCCCGTGACAGCCGCAGCACCCCCGATGATATCGGGGCAAGAGGGAGCCCAAGCCCTCTTGCCCCGGCGATCGTGCCCCCCCCCGACTCGATATGGCCAGGAGGGAGCCCAAGCCCTCCTGGCCCTGGCGACCCCCCCCTCCGACACAACAGGCCAGGAGAGAGCCCAAACTCTTCTGGCCCCGGCGACCCCCCCCCCGACTGGATTGGGCCAGGACAGAGCCCAAGCCCTCCTGGCCCCAGCGACCCCCTACCCCCCACCCTCCACTATAATACGGGCAGGAGGGATCCCAGGCCCTCCTGCCCTCGACACAACCCCCCTCCCCCCAATGACTGCCCCCCCCAGAACCCCCGATCAGACCCCCCCCCGCTGACCCGTGACCCCCCGGCCGACCGCACGACCCCCCCACCCCCACCCCTTCCCCATACCTTTAAGGTTGGCCAGACAGATGGGTGCCAAGCCCGCCTGTCCGGCAGGCCAGCCGGGTCCAGAATGGGGCCAGATTGGCCCAAGCGGGAGAAACCCCGCCCATAGGTGGGGCCTGAGGCACCTGGGCCCAACCCATGATTTGCACAGCCCAAATAATTTGTAGTCCTCAAAAACATGTTTTTGTTGTTTTTTCAAATGAATTTTGTACAAATAGTCTATCTGCTGCAGTGTGTATAATTGGTGTGTTTGTGATTCATGATCCTCTTATTGAATACCCTGATGGTTTTACGAATGTATATCAGATTGCATGGGCATATGGCAAGATACACATTCCTGAGCTTTTGCGGTTGGTAAATGTGGTAAGTTTCTACTTCTCTCCTGTCATTTGATGGTTTCAAGATTTAGGGCTCCTTTTACTAAGCTGCGATAGCGGTTTTAGCGCGTACTTAGCACGTGCAGAATTGCCACGCATGCTAGACGCTAAAACCAGCATTGAGCTGGCATTATTTCTAGCTGCATAGCGTGGGTTTAGCGCACGCAGCAATTCTGCGCGAATTAAAAACGCTGTCTCAGCTTAGTAAAAGGAGCCCTTAATATTCATATTCACTATACAAACTTGTAATGCCCTCTTGGTCTTTGTATGTAATATTGGGCTGTCACAGGAAGAGCTGAATGTAGTAGCAGATCTTTAAGTGGTTTTTTTCCCCTTTTTTTGTTTGCAGTCATTATATCCTTGTTTTTAAATGTTCAATGCTTTGAATGATATGCTGATGTTTCCGCAATATTGTAATGATGTTCTTTGAGCTCTATCTTCTCGTTCGGTTGTCTCACGTTCGGTATCAAGAAATCCTCTCTATTAGTTGCCAGTGCTCTACAATATCCCTTCTTGATTGCCTCCTTAGGTTAGTCCTTAGATCTAAATTGCTTGGCCATATCTCTTGCTGGTCTCCTGAAGGAAGTATTATCAGAGCAGAGTCGTCTCCGTAAAAATTGGCTGTAGGATGGATTTTTCTCAAAGGATTGGTTGTGGCACCTATTGAAATCCAGATACTTATTAACATCTGTAGGTTTCCTGTAGAGATTTGTATGAAATTTTCCACCTTCAAAAATTATGCAAATGTCCAGAAAGGGAATGCATTTGATATCAAAATTCTTCTGAAACTTTAGATTATAGTAAAAACCATTGAGGTCTTCAAAAAATTGATTAAGATCTTCTATTGTCCCGCTCCAAAGCATAAAAACACCATCAGTGTAGTGTCCCCATAAAACAACATGTTTATTCCTTGGTTCTTGTTCAAAAAATTTTCTTCATGCGTCATCTCAAGGTTTTTTATTTTCTTTTGGTGTATGGGTCCTAAATGCTCTGTCATCTAGAGTGTCCCCGAACCTGGTTCACAACTAGCAATGGTTCTTAGAATTTCTGTACTCTCCTGATTTAATAGTTGTATTGAGAGATATTAATGTATGACTCAGATTTTCTGACTTAATTATAGTTCTTTTCCTTTTTTATTTTTCTTGATTTAATGAATGTAAACCACTTTGATCTGACCTCATAAAATGCAGAATAGCAAATGCTTGAATAAACAAAGTAGTTGGAAGCATTCAAAAAAAAGGAAAAATGAATAATATTTTCTTGATTTAATGATTGTAAACCACATTAATTTGACCTCATAAAACGCAGAATAGCAAATGCTTGAATAAGCAAAGTAGTTATAAGCATTCAAAAAAAGGAAACATTAATAATAATAGCATGAAAACAGAGGAAGGCCATGAAGTAGTAAGCATAAGTAGAGTACCATCAGATGCTTTCAGGGCTTATCCTTGTAGAGATAGTTACCTACCTTATAACACAAACCCCAGTCCTTCTGGTAGCTATCAAGTCAGGGGTTCTAGGGTTTAAAATCACTAGATCTCAGCTAAAAGCCATATCAGTGCAAAATGCACCCCTACAGAGCAAACAAAGTCTACCTCATGAGTTATAGCAGAGCTAATCATCGGTTAAACACTTCTAAACTAGCTGCTATGTCTAGACATCATAAGGTGGAGTAAAAACTCCACCAAAGTCCAAAAACTCCCAACTGTTAGTTTAAATCAATTTAAAGCTCACATTCATGACTACTATAGCACAAAATTCAAAATAGCATGTAGTATTTAACTCATTTCCTATTGCAGTGAAGAAGTAAGACACATTGGAGCCAGAGCTGTCCAAACATACCCGATTAGGGCCCTTTGTTTTGCTAAGGGCTGCATCAGCTGGAAGACTGGAAGATAACTTATAGAACATGGCAGCCAGAGCTGGCTTTCTCTAGAAACCAGTGTCCATCCAAAATAGCCAATCAGCCTGCTTCCTACACCAATCAGAAAAAAAGACACTTGGCTTTTATCTGCCATCGTGTTTCTATGTTAATGAAAGCACACTGATAAAATGCCTGCCATTCTGCACCTGCATTCAAACTACAGGGTTCCATTGTATATAAACGACAAATCTATTGTTGCTCACATCTCGGAGTTTTCTGGACATCACCTTCTCTTATATTAGGGGGAATCTAATCCACAGCCATCATCGCAACTAGCTAAAATGATGATTAAAAGAAATGCAATGTTGAACCATCGGTGCTTCCCCTTTCCTTTTGGTAATATAAAACATGGGGGTTGTATCTGTGAGATTTTATCTACTGCCTGATTAGAGAGAGTACCTACCTTAAGAGCTACATGAGGATGCATAGTTTAAAAACAATAGGTTGCAGATCTTTTAGTTGGGCACATTTATGTATCTGAAGTGTTTTCTGTCATCAATATGTTTGTTTATTTATTTTTTTGCATTTGCTGATCTCTATCAATTCTGATTACAAAGATTTAATTTAAAAAGAGTATAATGTATATTTTTAGCAATCTTGATAGCATCATTGTTTTGAGGCTGCAGCAGTCAGTGATTACAGAAGAACGCTTTGACCTAAATGTTCAATACTGGGCCTAATTTGGACACTGGTGTTAAATACATGGGGCTTTGCAGGTCGCTGAAAGTTATTCAGGTGCTGGCTGATATTTAGAGTGATGCCTTGATAAGTCACCAGATTACCCCCCCCCCCATTCCTATACAAAACCGTAGCACAGTTTTTAGCCTGCTGCAGTAGTAACAGCTCTGATGCTCATAGAATTCCTATGAGTGTCAGAGCTGTTACCACCGCGGCCAATGCTGAAATATGCGCTATGGTTTTATAAAGGGGGGATGGAGGTATTAAGGACTGAAATTCACTGCTAACTGGGTATGTCCCAGCTCTGTCTTGATTGCACTCCCAGCTTACTTGGCTGTAGCCTAATAGTGCCACTGTGCTGATATTCAATTGCACTGTCCAGTTAGGTGAAGTTAAACATCTGTGGTAGAATCGGCCATCAGGATTTAACTGGGTAGACTACTTCCTACCTGATTAAATCCCACTTGATTAAATACCCATTTTTAAAACCTTAGGTCAGGGGTGTCCAATGTCGGTCCTCGAGGGCCGCAATCCAGTCGGATTTTCAGGATTTCCCCAATAAATATGCATGAGATCTCTATATATGCTAATAGATCTCATGCATATTCATCGGGGAAATCCTAGATCTCATGCATATTTATTGGGGAAATCCTGAAAACCCGACTGGATTGTGGCCCTCAAGGACTGACATTGGACAACCCTGCCTTAGGTCATTGGTCTCTAACCTGTGGTCCTCAAAGTCCTGTTGTGGCTCTCAATGTTTCTCAAGTCCTGAAAATTAATTAAGTTCAATCTTGCCATCTCGGATAGTGCATTTAATATCTGAAAAAAAGGATTGCCATAAAAAGGCATGGATGAAGGTCAGCATAGGTAGAGAATTTGTCTCCGTCCCATGGAATCTATCTCCGTCCCCATCCCTGTAAGCTCTGTCCTCATTTGCAAAAGCCTCGAATACTTAACGATTTTAAAGTGTTCGAGGCTTGTGCAGATAAGGACAGAGCTTGCAGGGATGGGACAGGGACAGACCTAACGAGGACGGGACAGGAATAGAGATAGATCCCGTGGAAATGAGGACAAATTTATTCCCATGTCATTCTCTAGGCACAGGGCATGTATAGGATCTATTGTGCTTATGCCTTATGTGCATATGGCCATAGGACAAGTCAAAGGTCAGGATTGATATTTAGATGCAGTGGTATGACAATGCTAGAGAAACCATGAAACACTTACATTCAGAGAATTGTGAAAACAATGCCAAAATTTTGCTAAAATACAGAGTGCACAATGAAAACGTATATAGGCTTAAATATGCAAGCTTGAAATCTTTTTGTGGCCCTCAGAGCTTTTTCATATTCACATTCAGGTGCATTACATTACATAAACATTGGAGACCACTGCCTTAGGTCAGATGTAAGGTATATAAGATTCTCCACAGTTCTTTTTGCCAAACCATATTAATCTGAATCTAATTTAGAGAGATTTAACAAATTTTAGAAGCTTAAACTGTTGTCACATCTGTACCGAAGCTCATGTATTGTAACACCTTTACTGAAGCCCATGCAAACAGCTCTGAATTGACTCCCCCGTCATTAGTAGCGGTATAGAAGCTTCCAATAAACATAAACTATAAATGCAGACATACGTATTTTTGTTTCTGAGCTAATTAATGATCCTGTTCATCCTCTGTTTTTTCAGCACCCTCCATGCCAGCTTACGAACTTGAAACACCTTTGAATCAGACTGACAGTACTGTGACTGTCATGCTTAAGCCTGCTCATAGCAGAGGTGCTCCTGTCAGGTACAGAAAATAATAATAAAGATCTTTGAGAAATTAAAGTGAAATTGATTTTCGTTAATACCTGCCTGCCTCTTCATCCCTGCTCCCCTTCGGAGGGATGTGATCCCCAGAGTAATTAGTGTTGAAAACCATTCTTGCATTACATATAGTTAAATGAATGCTGAAAATGAAAATACTTTTGTATTGAGGTAATGTTAAAAGAATTTGGTCCAAATGCAAGCAGGTGACGAACAAAGCCTTGGTTTCAAGTTTCTATATTATTTATTTTACCGCCCATCAGGATCCAACCAATGGGTTTACATATATAGTATACAGTACTCCCCCGCGAATTTGCGGTCCCGGTCATTCACGGTATTTTCTGACCGTGAATGACTGGGTAGGAGAGGGCAGATAGAGAGGCAGGAGAGGGCAGCCAGAGCGCCAGCGAGTGAAGGAAATCACTTGCGGTATGCTCCGACTGCCTCTTCCTGTACTAAAGTCGGGCCTCGCCAATCAGGAGCTGCTTTGACACGCAGCAAGGGTGTGGCATAGGTAGAGTGTGGTCAGGGTGTGGGCTTGGTGTTGGTATGGTCTAACCCAGAAGTGAATGCTGGTTGGTTCATCCATATCTTATCTCACCTGTCAATCAGTTTGACATGTAGTGTACCCAATGTGGTGGTCTTTTACTAAGGCGCACAAAATATTAGCGTGTGCTAAATGCTAACACGTCTATAGAATATAATGGGCACGTTAGCATTTAGCGTGCGCTAAAGCGGCTAGCACGCCTTTAGTAAAAGACCCCCTATATTATTAACTACATATAAAACAAATTACTGTACATATCTTATGGGACTCATAAACAAAACAGAAAAACGTCTAAAAACTGGCCTAAATCGGCACTTGGACGATCTAAAAGACAAGTCGTCCAAGTGACAATAATCGAGCCGAGTTTTAGACGTATTTAAAAATGACCTAGGCCTTCAAAGTGCTGCTGAATGACCAGAGCTAAAAGGGGCGTGTCAGGAGGAGTGTTGAGGGTGGTATTTGGGTGGAACGTGGGCCATCCTAGTCTTAGTCGTATTGCATGTATAACCGAAAGTTTAACAATACTGCTTAGATGGAACTTGGACGTTGTGACTTAGGCCATTTAAAACCAGGTCTAAGTCACAAGAAGGTATCCAAAGTGACCAGATAAGCACTGCAGACACAAAGTATAGACTCCCACACACACACACACTGCCCCAGTGATCACTGACCCCCCACCCCCATAAAAATTGTAATAACAACTTTACATATTTGCCTCCAGAACATCAGCACCTGGCATAGGAAAGCCTAGTAGAGCTGCACAGAGGTGGTTTAAGTGGTTTGGGAGTGGGTTAGTGAACCATGGAGAGGAGGACCCAGGCCCATAAGCCACTCTAATCACTGCATTCATGGTGAGAAATGTGCACCCCCCAAAAAACCCTAACTCTTTTGTACTGCCATATACCGTATTTTCACGCATATAACGCGCGCGTTATACGCGTTTTTACCTACCGCGCATACCCCTCGCGCGTTATATGCGTGAGCGCGGTATACAAAAGTTTTAAAACATAGTTCCCACCCCGCCCGACGCCCGATTCACCCCCCCCAGCAGGACCGCTCGCACCCCCACCCCGAACGACCGCTCGCACGCGCTCCCACCCGCACCCGCATCCACGATCGGAGCAAGAGGGAGCCCAAGCCCTCTTGCCCGGCCGACTCCCCGACGTCCGATACATCCCCCCCCCCCCGGCAGGACCACTCGCACCCCCACCCCGAACGACCGCTCGCACGCGCTCCCACCCGCACCCGCATCCACGATCGGAGCAAGAGGGAGCCCAAGCCCTCTTGCCCGGCCGACTCCCCGACGTCCGATACATCCCCCCCCCCGGCAGGACCACTCGCACCCCCACCCCGAACGACCGCTCGCACGCGCTCCCACCCGCACCCGCATCCACGATCGGAGCAAGAGGGAGCCCAAGCCCTCTTGCCCGGCCGACTCCCCGACGTCCGATACATCCCCCCCCCCCGGCAGGACCACTCGCACCCCCACCCCGAAGGACCGCCGACTTCCCGACAATATCGGGCCAGAAGGGAGCCCAAACCCTCCTGGCCACGGCGACCCCCTAACCCCACCCCGCACTACATTACGGGCAGGAGGGATCCCAGGCCCTCCTGCCCTCGACGCAAACCCCCCTCCCCCCCAATGACCGCCCCCCCCAAGAACCTCCGACCGCCCCCCAGCCGACCCGCGATCCCCCTGGCGACCCCCACGACCCCCCCACCCCCCTTCCCCGTACCTTTGGTAGTTGGCCGGACAGACGGGAGCCAAACCCGCCTGTCCGGCAGGCAGCCAACGAAGGAATGAGGCCGGATTGGCCCATCCATCCTAAAGCTCCGCCTACTGGTGGGGCCTAAGGCGCGTGGGCCAATCAGAATAGGCCCTGGAGCCTTAGGTCCCACCTGGGGGCGCGGCCTGAGGCACATGGGCCCAACCCGACCATGTGCCTCAGGCCGCGCCCCCAGGTGGGACCTAAGGCTCCAGGGCCTATTCTGATTGGCCCACGCGCCTTAGGCCCCACCAGTAGGCGGAGCTTTAGGATGGATGGGCCAATCCGGCCTCATTCCTTCGTTGGCTGCCTGCCGGACAGGCGGGTTTGGCTCCCGTCTGTCCGGCCAACTACCAAAGGTACGGGGAAGGGGGGTGGGGGGGTCGTGGGGGTCGCCAGGGGGGTCGCGGGTCGGCTGGGGGAGCGGTCGGAGGTTCTTGGGGGGGGCGGTCGTTGGGGGGGAGGGGGTTTGCGTCGAGGGCAGGAGGGCCTGGGATCCCTCCTGCCCGTAATGTAGTGCGGGGTGGGGTTAGGGGGTCGCCGTGGCCAGGAGGGTTTGGGCTCCCTTCTGGCCCAACTACCAAAGGTACGGGGAAGCGGGGTGGGGGGGTCGTGGGGGTCGCCAGGGGGGTCGCGGGTCGGCTGGGGGAGCGGTCGGAGGTTCTTGGGGGGGGCGGTCGTTGGGGGGGAGGGGGGTTTGCGTCGAGGGCAGGAGGGCCTGGGATCCCTCCTGCCCGTAATGTAGTGCGGGGTGGGGTTAGGGGGTCGCCGTGGCCAGGAGGGTTTGGGCTCCCTTCTGGCCCAACTACCAAAGGTACGGGGAAGGGGGGTGGGGGGGTCGTGGGGGTCACCAGGGGGGTCGCGGGTCGGCTGGGGGAGCGGTCGGAGGTTCTTGGGGGGGGCGGTCGTTGGGGGGGAGGGGGGTTTGCGTCGAGGGCAGGAGGGCCTGGGATCCCTCCTGCCCGTAATGTAGTGCGGGGTGGGGTTAGGGGGTCGCCGTGGCCAGGAGGATTTGGGCTCCCTCCTGGCCCGATATTGTTGGGGAGTCGGCGGTCCTTCGGGGGGAGGGATGTATCGGACGTCGGGGGGGGAGGCATCAGGCTTTCAGGATGGGGACAGACCTTCAAGGGGGGACAGTGCACGGAAGTCAGGGGGGGTGAACGGAGAGTCGGAAAGTCAGGGCGGGCGAAAGGAGCGTCGGGCAGCATGCGCGGTATACCCGTGAGCGCGGTATACCAAAGTTTTTGTACATATCATCGTGATTTCTGCGCGCTATACCCGTGTGCGCGTTTTATACGGGTGCGCGTTATTTGCGTGAAAATACGGTAAGTGGCTCCTGCAGCCATAAGGGCTATTGGGGTGGTAGATAGGTGGTTCTAGTAGATTCTGGGGGTGTTTTGGGGGGCTCACCATGACCTATGAGGGAGCTGTAGTGAGATGTTTATGTGGGACCCTTTTTGTAAAATTTACAGCAGTGCCCTGTAAGGTACCCCCACTACTCTGGTGCCATGTCTGGGTATTCAGTCCATCACTTTTCTGGCCCCTCCCATGCCCAAAAGGTCTTTTTCTAGGCGTTTGTGACTTGGACAAATTTATGGACGAAAATGGGGTTTAAAGATGGATGACTTAGCGGTCTGAATGATCAGATGGCTGGACATACAGTTAGACGATTTTCAGAAAAAAAAAATGTTGGATGTATTTTCGAAAATGGACCTATTCTCATGTCCGACTTTGGGCAACTTAGGCCCAAAACAGACTTAAATATTTTTTTTTGATTATGCCCCTCCACTAATGTTCCCTCTAAGCTGTGCGCGCGCACACAACTTGCTGAACCCACGCACACAAATTAAAATAGCGCGCACAAAAAAATAAATTTTTGCCTAAAATGATTTTCACTGCTAAAATGAAATGTTGCAGAAGACCAGCTGTTCCGATTTCCCATTTAGCACATTTATTGAAGCGCTATAATATAAATTTTAAGTCATTCACGTGATTCCGTTATCTTTGGCAATTGAACTTGACACGTCACGTGCCCCATAGGGCCATAGCCTATGGCCCATAGGATATGAAACACTTCCGATTCTTTGACTTCCTGAAGTTCCGCCATATTGTTTATTTCGTGGAATCGTAGTGTGCAGCGTGGTACTGCGGTTGTATAACTGTATTTGTTTATTAAATTTCAACCAGATATAACTCTTAAAATGTCTAAACCGCGAATGGTGAAAAGTGTAAAACGCAAGAGAGCTGCAACAGCTTTTAGGTCTGAATGGCTTGAAGAAATTGTTGAAACGGAGACACCGGAATCTCGAAATACAATGCGTGTTCGACCGTGTGAAATATTTACCTATGACGAAGACGATGGAGTTGTGTGTTGTTATTGTCAAAATGCCAAAGCAACTGGAAAATTCTCTACTGAAAAAATATGGGATGATCTTTGGAAATTGGACTTTCTGAAACACCATCTATCAAGTAAATCTCATACTGACAGTATTAGGAAACTCAGAAGTAAAAATCCGAATTTGAGAGGGGGACTGGTTAACATGTTGCTTAAAAGCCCAACCAAAAAAGAAAACAGGCAAATTAGTAATGAATGGAAGCGTTCCAGTCCTGATGAAATTAAGGTTCTTGTCGACAGTGTTGTGCTGGCTATTAAGTTAAATATCTCAATGCTCTCTGTTCAAGATATCAATGAGCACATGGCAAAGTATATTAGTATACCTGATAGCTGGAGAAGCAAAAACTATGTGTTTGAATTTCTTGGAATTACCAATTGCATCGTGTAAGATGATCGTATGGCAGACATTAAATTAGCAACATATCGTACGTTAACTATTGATGAAAGCACAGGCATTTCTGTCAACAAGTACTTAATATTCTACTTTAAGTATCAGCCAGTCAATTCAAATGAGTATAGGACATCATTTGGTGGGATGCTACAGTTGGAAGCATGTGGTGCTACATCAATAGTAACAGCAATTAGGGAATTCTATAGGAAACATGAACTTGACCTGAATAAAATGGTTATGTTCACCTCTGATGGTGCCTCTGTTATGTTGGGCAAAATAGATGGTGTTGCAGCAAAGCTGAGAAAAGACATTCCACATTTAGTGCAGCAACATTGTGTTGCACATCAGGAAGATTTGGGACTTTCTGATTCATGGAAAGAAGTAAAATTGATGAAAGAAGTAGAAACTGTAATGAGAACTGTGTACACGGTGTTCTGTCGGTCTTCTACTAAACGATGCAAATTTCAAGAAATAGCAGATGCATCTGAATGTGAATCAGTTGCTTTCAGACCTCTGAATGAAGTGTGCTGATTATCCAGACACTTTGCACTTAAAGCAATTATTCAAAATTATGATCCCCTGTTAAAATATTTTGAAGACAAAGATAATGATCCTATTGCAAAGTACTGCTATAAGAAGCTGGACAGTGAACAATTTCATATTACACTTGAAGTTTTGAATGATGTCTTATCCTTAACCATGGCATTTCAAAAACGTGGTTTGACACCATTGGAAGCTTATCATCTTGCACAGGGTAAATTGAACAAACTTCGAATGCAATACTTAGGCGACAAGGTTAAGTGGAGTGATAAAGTCAACAGTCTTCTTGACAACAGGATGAGGTCTGAAGAAAAAGTTTCAGTGGATACTAATTCCATATTAACCTTCATCAACATCCTATGTTTGCATCTGGGTGAAAGATTTCCTGAAAATGAAGTTGAGAAATGGTCTGCTTTTGACTGTACAGCAACATCACAATGCGACTTTGACTTCGGAAATGGACATATCAGATCTCTTTGTTTAAAGTATAAACAATTTCTTCCAGAGGAAAGTGTTATTATTCAGCAATACAATGACTTTAAATTCCTTGTTGCAGAAAAAAATCAAAAGCAATCTGATAAACAGCTTTCCAGATATGACGAAATTTGCATTTCAGAACGATCAATTTGCAGATTTAGCAAAATTGATGGACATTGGTGCCACATTCTTAGCATCTAGTTCAGATTGTGAGCGTGGTTTTAGTCTAATGAACAATTTGAAGACTAAACAAAGGAATCATTTACTTTTAGAGCATTTGGAAATGCTGATGCGTGTTAAGAGTCACCTTCAAGATGGAGGCTCAACAGATCTTGACAGAATTTATTCGGACTGGATAAATATGAAAGATCGCAGGGAAAAACTTTGAAAACTAAATTGCTGTTATTTTCTAAACTTTAAGTATAAAGTATAATGATACCTTATTTATAGGTAGCGCTCAATGAAACATGTCAATGAAACATAATTTATGTTTATTGAAATGAGACTTTATATTGCATAACTAAAATTATATTGTGTTTTCGTTAATTCAGACTAAACTCAAAGACCTGCCAATAAATGCCCATAACTGAACTCCGGGCCCTCTGGCAATCATTTTTATAGCGCACACAAATTTAGTTTTTCTTTAAAATGCGCACAGATGAAATTTTTTGCGCACACAGCCTATGAAAAATTAGAGGGAACATTGACCTCTACTTGTCTAAATGTGTGTATAGCAAGAATGTGCTAGTGTGTGGGTAAGTTCTTTTCCTCTTTAAGTAATTGTTTACTGCTTTGCTTGGAGTTTAAGGGCAAATCACATATTAAGACAGATTTTATTAACATGGATTTATTTTACAAGGGCTTTTTCCACTTATAGTATAACTGCCACATATATGTAAATTCCTGCATGTATTTTAGAACAAGCTCTGTAAGAGCTGATCCTGTTCTAAGATACTAGCATGCCCCATGATGCATCAGTTTTGATTGCTCACCTTCCTAAAATCCACCTCTCTATATATAAGGACCCTGGGTAATTCAAAATAAAATCAGTTACATGTTTAGCATGGCAGAAAACATGTATCTGCCATTTAATACTGACCTCATATATATACAGGGCTCCCCCGCGAATTCACGGTCGGTGGTTCGAGGTCCCGGTCATTCGCGATATTTTCTGACCGTGAACCACCGACCAGGAGAGGACAGCTGGAGAGGCAGGAGAGGGCAGCCGGAATGCCGGCGAGTGAATGAAATCACTCGCTGTATGCTCCGACCGCCTCTTCCTTTACTAAAGTCGGGCCTCACCAATCAGGAGCTGCTTTGACACGCAGCTCCTGATTGGTAAGGCCCAACTTTAGTACAGGAAAAGGTGGTCAGAGCATACAGCGAGTGATTTCCTTCACTCACCGGTGCTCCGGCTGCTCTCTCTTGCCTCTCCCGCTGCCCTCTCCAGTCTCCCCCACAAAAAAACGTATATGAGGTTTTTCAAGATTTGCAGGGGTTCCTGGAACGGAACCCCTGCGAATATTGGGGAAGTACTGTATACAAATCTATTTTTGTATAGTGTAATGTCATAAAATACAATGCAGGCAGATTACTGTAATTGTATATAATTCAAATAGTATGCCACATTGAAAATTAGAAGATTAAAATTAATGGACATTTTGCTAGTATTCCACTGCTGTGGAATTTAATGCTCATCTCTGTGGGATGTCCGATTATCAGCAAAGCAGCCTCCTTGATTTTGCTACTGGGATGCATTTATATGCTACACTGGTTTATGGGGTCTGACATTTTAAATTTTGTTGCAAAAGTTTGGATAGTTTTATGTTTTTTTTCTCTTGATTCATGTCCCAACAATCAGTTTTATTAGAAGAAAGCAGTTTATTGAAACTAGTAAGGAGGGGGATCATAGGGCCTGCTTATACTATGTGCTTTGATATAAATTCCTTGCTCGTATTCACAAAACACAGTGAAGTAATGTGATTGTGGTTCATTTAAAACAATGATCCATGATGAGCTCCAGATGTTTCCAACTGTTTTTTCCTGATATAGTCGGTGACTTGATGAGCTCTTGCTGTTATTACTTGGTAAAAAAAAGTGTCTGCTAATGTCATGGTGTGCATTGTTTTGCACCGTGACAGTATTACAGTATGGTACATTAGATCATTTTGGTTAAAATGTATTTTGAAGATTTTTCCATTTTATTTCTTTGGGGGAAATAATATACTACATTGGTCCTTTATGTTGAGTGCTTGTTCTGGGTGACTGAATCGAACGAGAAAAACTCTGGCATAATTTTTCATTTGTGTCACTGTCTTTGACAGCCATTGTGTTTGAAGGTTGTAGAAGGAAACCAGTTTGTTGCAAAATGAAATCCCAGAAACGTGTATGTGATATTGGACTTTTAAACTGTGCTTTGGATAGTATGGAGTTTCTGTTTGAGTTTCCAATGCCCCTGTTGGATTTTAAGTATATTTAATCATCTATTTTAATTTTATCAATGTTGGAGTAAATCATTTACTAACGGCAAAAATGCTAAAGATGGACCAACCAAAGAATGAGATTGAAGGTCTGAGTGAGAGATTTTCAGACAATGTTTCTGGGTTACAAATCTCGAAAGATTTAAAGGACACAGAGAGGAGGCTAAAGTAGGTACCGGAAATGTAGGCCAAGGTTTTCTTGGCCTACATTTCCGGTACCTACCTACTGTGTTTCCCTGAAAATAAGCCTTAGCAAGATTTTCAGAGTAGGTCTTAATATAAGCCCTACCCCAAAAATAAGCTCTATTTGAAGCGCTTATTTTGGGGGTAGGGGGAAGCAAAATAAAAGTCCACTGCTGGTACCGGGATCTTCCTAAAAGCCGCAGCAGACCCTTCCATCTCTCCCTCCACTTCCATGTCATCAGCAATGCGGCAGAGGAATACCCCGACATGAGACAGCCCAAAGCAGCCCATTTAGATTGCTGCCGCGATGTGCCTTTTGAAAGTAGGGAATGGTATGTCAGTCACGCAGTCGCCATGGGGAGGAAGAGATGGAAGGGTCAGTGGGGGTTCAGCTGCATGGCAGGGGGGATAGAAAGATGCTATGGCTTTGTGATTGGGCATTGTTTCCCCAATGGTAAGACCTAGTGTGTTTTTGGGGCCAACAAATAATATGACAGTGTCTTATTTTCAGGGAAACATATGATATGAATCTTGCCTCCATAGGTGCTTTAGGTCACCTAACACCACTTCCAGTGTTAGCCACACCCATAGTGGCATTAGGCAGCTTAAAGTGCCTATGGAGGTACAAGTCCAGTGCCAATTTTTTAGGTGCCGGTAAATGCCTTGAAACTCAGTTTAAAAATTATTCCAATGGTGGGTTTTTTGTGTTTTTTTTTTAAACTGAATTTGGGTGCCTATTGGCACATTAAAAAACTGCACCATTTATAGAATCAGGACCTAAGTGTTTACCTAGGTTAATTTTCTGGATGAAAAAATATACTAAACTCAATGGTTATAAGTATGCGCATAGGTTTCAGAGCTCCTGAACTTAGAGATACTGGGAAAAGTATAGGGCAGGAAGAGGCTTATGCAGGAAGATGTGCTTAAATTTCTTTCTACTGGTGGGGCTACTTGATTTTTCTCCTCTTAGACTTGCTTCTAATAAAACTAGTGATCAGGATCAGTGTACTGGCACTGAGGATCAAATGATTGGGATAGCTTTCAAATGAGTGGAATGTACTCCTAATAAATAAGACTTGTTAACAGTGCATGCCTTCCTATACAAGTGCGGGAAGAACATTCTGGTTCTCTGCTCCAGAGTGGTGACTGTAAAATATAATGAAATGGTGATCTGTTCCAGTGGCATAGCCACAATGGGCCTGGGTTGCCTCAGTCCCACCCAACAGTGGCCCACCTCTGATCTAGCTCCAAGCCCCACCAGCTGAAGACTCCTGGCATCTTTCCCTTCCCTCCTTTGCTGTCGATCTGACTTCTCTTCCTTGTCTCTGAATCCTCTCCCTCCCCTTACTTACTTTTGAAAATGTTCTAAATTTGTTTTCACTTCTGGAGGTCACAGGCAGTAAGCAACAACTTGTATGCACTGTATATACCAGCCCCAGAGCCTTTCCTCTGATGCGGTCCCAAGTCGCCGGGCAGCAGTAATGATTCCCTGCTGCCGGTCCCTGCATCTTCTCTCCAGTGTGGCCCACCCTCTCTGACAACTTCCTGTTTTCTCTGGGGCAGGCCGCAATGGAGAGAAGACGCGGGAACTGGCAGCAGGGAATCACTTCTGCTGCCTGGTGACTTTTACAAAAAATGAAAGGTAGATGTAGCAGCGAAGGGGGCGGGGTAGAATGGGGAAAATGCCAATTGTGGGGAGAAGGGTTAAAGTCTTAGATGTGAGGAAGGAGAGCAGCAGAGAGGGCCAGCAGCAAGATGCTGCTCCCTCAGCAGTGCCGCCTGAAGATAGATATTGGACTCAAGTGACGAAAGGAGGGAAAGATAGACTCAGGGATGGGATAAGGGAGGGAGGGAGAGATGTTAGATTTGGGAGATAGATGGGAAGGACAGAGGGCTAGAAGGGGGATAGGAAGAGATGGCCTTAAGGAATAATGGAGGGGACAGGAAAGGGAGAGATGGCAAAAGAGTTGAAAGAGGATCAGGGAGAAATGGTAAAGGGGGGAAAGGGATGGAGAGAGAGAGAGATGGACTTGGTGGTGGGGGAAGATGGGGAGAGATGGTGGAGGGGAAAATGGGGAGAGAGAGATGGGAATAGGAGGCTGGGGAAGGGGCAAAATAGTAAATGGAAGAGCTAGGGGGTGAGAGAAGGAGATGGAAAATTGATAGTTGAAAGTACAAAGGAGTAGGGTGAAATTTGAGTGGATGAATTAAGAGGAAAACAAGGAAAGCAGAAACCAGAGACTGGGACCACTCTTTTTTTAGAAAAAGTAAAAGATAAGACAACAAAGATATTTTTAGTTTAGGATAAAGCTGGTAGCTGTCACTAAGGACTCCTTTTACTAAGCTGTGATAGCGTTTTTAGCGTGTGCAGAATTTTAGTACGCGCTAAACCCACGGTACGTGGCTAGACCTAACGCCAGCTCAATTCTGGCATTAGCATCTAGTGTGTGCGCTAAAACTGCAATCGCAGCTTAGTCAAACAAGCCCTAAATGTTAATAAATAATGAAAATGGGAATAAAGTGATTTCTTTTTATTGGATTTATTTTAATACATTTCTGATTAATATTTAGAGACCAAACCCTCCCTTCCTCATATCAGAACAGGGTACCATAACTGCTGTATGCTGTCCTGACCTAAGGAAATAAGTTTTGGCCTCTAAAAGCTAATTGAAAAATGAATTTACCCCAATGAAATGGTATCATATTATCCAAATTTTGTTTAATTTGTATTTGTTAACCTGTGGAGGGGCATAATAAAAAAAAAAAATCTAAGTCCCCTTTTGGCCTAAGGCCTTAAACGTTGAAAGTAGAAGCAGGGAAAATGTCCATTATCAAAAAAAACGTCCGAAAGGAGGGTTTTTTTAAATAATGGCCTGCTTCTACGTTCAGCTGTTTAAATGCCCAGACTACCACTACGTCTAAACTTATACCATATAATCAATCTAAAAAAAGCCTAAGCCCCAAACGTCCAAAACAAGAGCTTTTAGGCGAGGGAGGAGCCAGTCCTTCGCCTAAAAGCTGGATTCTGTAACCGGTGTCTGTCAAAAACAACACTGGATACAGAATCCACCCCCTTCGACAACATCGGTGCAAGAGGTAGCCCAAACCCTCTTGCCCTATCAGCCACAACCTTTCCCGACAACATCGAGGAAAGAGGGAGCCCAAGCCCTCTTACCCCGCCAACTGCAACCTTCCCTAACAACATCGGGGCAAGAGGGAGCCCAAGCCCCCTTGCCCCGCGATCCCACCCCTTCCCCAATACGATTTGGCCAGGAGGGAGCCCAAGCCCTCCTGGCCCAGCAATCTTCCTTCCCTCCGACACGATCCGGCCAAGAGGGAGCCCAAGCCCTCCTGGTCCAGCGTTCTTCCCCCCTCTCCCCCCCACACAATCCGGCCAGGAGGGAGCCCAAGCCCTCCTGGCCCGCAACACCCTCTAACCCCCACCCCCCACTAAAATACAGGCAGTAGGGATGCCAGGCCCTCCTGCCCTCGACGAAACCCCCATACGACTGCCCCCTGAACCCCCGATCAGACCCCCAGCCGACCCGTGACCCCACGACACCCCCACCCCCCCTTCCTCATAACTTAAAAAAAGTTGGACGGACGGGTGCAAAGCCCATCCATCCGACAGGCCAGCCATCACGGGAATGGCTGGCCTTAGGGCCTGATTGGCCCACAGGTGGGGCTTGAGGCGCCTGGGCCAACCAGAATTGGCTCAGTTGTCTTAGGCCCCTCCTGTGGGCGGGGCCATAGGCACATGGGCCGGTTGAGTCCATATGCTTAAGGCCCTGCCCACAAGAGGGAGGGCTCATCGCGATAGGCAGGTTGCTGTGGCCGCTGAGCTGCAGCGATCAGCTCAGCGGCCCCTTTTTCAGCACTTATACCTGTTTTGACTTGGTCTAAGTCAAAATGTATAAGTGCCGACTAGGCAACCTGTCAAATGTTTTGGTTATACCTGTTGTACTCCTAGGTCTAGGTAGGCCCACCTCCTGCCCACCGCCTGCCCTTTCCTCTCCTCTAAAAACGCCTCTTTCTCTCTGTGCGTTTAGAGACAGGGGAAAGGCCTAAGCTGGTTTTAGATACGTCTAAAACCAGCTCTGATTATGGGTATTTGGGACGATCAGGCTTTTTGATCGTCCAAGTAGCCATTTAGGCCACTTTTTAGACGTGTTTATTTTTTTTGATTATGAGCCCCATAGTGTAATGATTGTAATAAATCAGTTTTTGAAATTTACTTCTGCAATCTTTATATTTTGCACAGTACAGGGGAATGTACATTATTACTGTTTCTCTTTCTCCAGTGTTGCACTGTGGCTTCTTGAGAGAGCATTGGAGAGTGGGCTGGAGAAAATGGGGAGACTATAGAGAAGAGCATTGGGGAGGGGATTGAATTTAAAATTTGGGCACCTATAGATAACTGAAAAGCTAGGATGCTGCACTCCAAGCGTCAATTCACATGTAACTGCCATTATAGCAGTTACTGAGGTGACATTGCATATTTAAAATCTGCCTTGACATCAGAAAAAAGCGGAATATGAGTGATAGTTAATTAAAAATTTCTCAGCATAGTGTGCTTTGTGTAGTTTAATTTTGTGGTTATCATTATGTATCATTAATAAGATTATATTAATAAGATTATATAAGGAACCTCAGTGCATATCAAAAATGTTAATTCCCCATTGTTCTACACGTGCACTTAGATCATCTTCTCAAAATCTATTAGTTGTTCCCTCTTTAAAAATAATAGGCACTCGAAGACCAGATATGTTCTCCATAGTGGGTCCCCAATGGTGGAATTCTTTGCCCCAATCCATAAAAATTGAAAAAGACATTTCTTCCTTCAAAAAATCCCTGAAAACATTCCTTTTTAAAGAGGCTTTTAATATTTAAATTTTATTTTAAATTTTATTTTATTTTACGAATTCTGTTTTTAAGAATCCCCCTGCTCCTCGATTCTTTTCCCTTAAATGTTTTTCTTAATATAACAGATGTAACTTTTCCCCTCCTTTCCTTCCAATTGTTGTTTGTCTTGTCTGACTTCTAATGTTTATATATATTGTATGTTTTTTAACTTAAATTATCTTATTATTATGTACATCGCTTTGTATAAAGATATAGCGATTCATCAAATATTTAATAAACCTTGAAACCTTGAAACCTATTGTGTGTGTATATGAAGAATGAATAGAAGAAATGGCATTACAATTAGTACTATTATTATGGGGGTGGACTATGGGGTGGAGTTTGGGCAGGTCTGGGGCGGCGCTTGGGTGGGGTCTAGGGTAGAGCTTTTGGGCCCCCTCAAACAAAAAAGTGTTCCGCTGCCTATGGCCCCATGAACTTTCCCTGTGCTGTTAAGACTGTAGCCAGCTCAGTGGAGTCCATACTGGACAGAGATTGTTATGACAGTATTTGTCCATAAGGAGAACCTAGAAATTGTGAGTAGGCAAGGCCCACTGATTAGTTCTTCTTTCAGCAGGGCACTCTAGATTCAAGGAAGATCAGATGGGGTTTTACATCTATAGCAGCCACTTTGCTTCAGGTTGAGCCCTTTAGAGCTGGTAGCAACCAGGCCTTACCTGCTACTTCACTTTTGATTTTTCTTTTAGCTCCGTTGACTATTCTCTTTTTCGTGCCTTACATGGCACAAAGGTTGGCTATGCTCAAGCAGGGACTTATTAATTGTATGAGCGAAGCTTATCTGCTATCTGTGGTCACAGAAGCTTCTAAATGTACTGTGGGGAAAGGGGCATTCTTAGCAGATGTCTGTGAACTGATGTCCTACTACATCAGTTTTTCTTTGGGTTATAAATCAGATCTAAAGTGTAGCTCTGTACTGTTCTTCGAAATTAAATGTGGCATCCAGATGCAGAATCATGAACAGCCCTTCTACTTTAAGATAAAATTCACTCAAATCTGTTTTCTAAAGTGGAGTAGAGTAGAGTAGTGGTTAGTGCAACGGGCTGAGAACCTGGGGAGCCTGGGGTTTGATTCCCATTGCAACTCCTTGTGATCCTGGGTGCAAGTCACTTAACCCTCTATTGCCCCAGATACAGAACTTAAGATTGTGAGCTCACTAGGGGCAGAAAACAGTATTTGCATAGAGTACAGTATTTGTAAACTGCTTTGGTTGTACCCAGAAAAAGGTAGTATTTCAAATCTATGACCCTTACCCTAAAGTTTTGATAAAGTAGTAAGTCTACATTTACTTTAAAGTGTACATATCCTTAAACATAAATATCTTATTCAGTCTGTTACAATAGCAGTTGGTATTTATCTCCTCCAGAGAGAGAAGATTCATCTGCCATTAAAAGTCAACTCTGCCTTTCAGATAGGACATAAAGCTTTTTTTTTCTGACATGTAAATACCCTTTCTGTGGAAGACAAGCAGCTTATTCAAGAATTCTGTGGCTATAAGAATATAAAATTATTTGTACATGAAGCCATGTGATTTGAGTCATTTCTGTCAGCTCTCCTAGATTAGCAAACAATCATTGTACATAGTTCAGTAAGAGAGTGTTTTAAATTTATGGCAAATTGATAATGTCAAAATCTGTACGATAAAGCTTAATAAACATTGCAAGTGAGTGGGAAATGTGAATGATTTTTTTTTTTTAAAGCAATATTCTAACCTTTGTACAGTGCATTTCAGAAAATTTATGATGTAATTTAGAAACCACCCACCTACTGTAACTTGTGCAGTTTACTCAGACGCAGCAAGGAAAATTTATGTGCATACTTTGATAATTCAGAAGAATTTGCATAAGGCCAATGCCCACCCCATGGTCACATTATGAGTAACATTCTGTGAGGTAAAAGTAATTGGTAGGTGTGGTTCTATAAGGAACTGCCTAACTGCTGTAGCAAGCAATTGCAGGGAGCATATGCAGGAGCATAAGGTTACCAGATGTCTGGGTTTACCCACATGTCCTCTTTTAAGAAAGCATGTCCGCGCGTCCAGATGGCTTTTCAAAACCCAGCACTTTGTCCGGGTTTTAAAAAGCAAATCGCGTCGGGACACGTTGACTGCGTGCGCTAAAAAACGCTAGCGCACCTTTGTAAAAGGAGCCCATAGTCATATATGCAAGCTTAGCATCATAAACACAGTATTCCAAGCGTAGAATATTATAAGAACATAAGAAGTTGCCTCCACTGGGTCAGACCACATGTCCATCCTGCCCAGCGGTCTGCTCCCGCGGCGGCCTATCAGGTCCATGACCTGTGAAGTGGTTCCTGACCATTTTTTATAACCTACCTCTGCTTCTATCTGTACCCCTCAATCCCTTTATCTTTTAGGAACCTATCTAAACCTTCCTTGAACCTCTGTACTGTGCTCTGGCCTATCACAACCTCTGGAAGCGCGTTCCATGTGTCCACCACCCTCTGGGTAAAAAAGAATTTCCTAGCATTTGTCCTAAACCTGTCCCCTTTCAATTTCTCCGAGTGACCCCTAGTGCTTGTGGTTCCCCATAGTCTGAAGAATCTGTCCTTATCTACCTTCTCTATGCCCTTCAGGATTTTGAAGGTTTCTATCATGTCTCTTCTAAGTCTCCTCTTCTAAAGGGAGAACAGCCCCAGCATTTTCAACCTGTCAGCGTATGAAAAATTTTCCATACCTCTTATCAGTTTAGTCGCTCTTCTCTGGACCCCCTCGAGTACTGCCATGTCTTTCTTGAGTTATGGCGACCAGTACTGGACACAGTACTCCAGGTGCACACCTACATGCACGTCACTTGGTGCATGTAGGTGTGCATATTTATACCTACCATTGACATAGAAACATGAAGACAGATAAAGCCCAAATGGCTCATCCAGTCTACTATCACCTCCTCTCCCTAGGAGATCCCATGGGCCTGTCCCATGCTTTCTTAAACTCAGACACAGTCTTTGTCTCCATCACTTCTACCGGGAGACCAATCCACGCATCTACCATCCTTTCTGTAAAAACAGCATTACCTTAGTAATAGTATTATCAGCTCTTAACTTCATCCTATGATCTCTCTTTCCGGAGCTTCCTTTCAAATGAAAGAGATATGCCTCATGTGCATTTATGCCACATAGGTATTTAAACATCTCTAGCACATCTCCCCTCTCCTGCATTTCCTCCAAAGTATATGTATTGAGATCTCTAAGTCTGTCCCTATACATCTTATGATGAACCGACCATTTTAGTAGTCTTCCTCTGGACTGACTCCATCCTGTTTATATCTTTTTGAAAGTACGATTTCCAGAATTGTACACAATGGGGTCCTTTACTAAGTCTCGCTAGCCGACTTAATGTGCACTAAATGCTAATGCGTCCATTATATTATATGAATGCATTAGCGTTTAGCGCGCACTAATATTTAGCGTGCGCTAAATAGGCAAGTGCGCCTTAGTAAAAGGGCCCCAATATTCTAAATGAGGTCTCATTAGTTTCTTATACAGGGATATCATGACCTCCTTTTTCCTACTAGCTATACCTCCTCTGTATGCATCTTAACATCCGTTCAGCTTTTCTGTTGCACTTTCAACCTGTTTGGCCACCTGAAGGTCACAGCATACTATCATACCCAAGTCCGACTCCTCTTTCATACACAAAAGTTCTTCACTTCCCTTGGGTTTTTGCATTTCCTAGCATTAAATTTTAGCTCCCAAATTTCAGACTATTCTTCAAGCTTCGCAAGTCCCTTTCTCATGTTGTTCACACCATCAGAGGTGTCTGCCCTATTATGGACTTTGGTATCATCCGCAAGGAGGCAAATTTTACCTGATAGCCATTCAGCAGTATCGCTTACAAAAATGTTAAAAAGAACAGGCTGTAGAACTGAACCAAGAACCGAATCTTGAGGGACACTATTGGTAACATCCCTTTCCTCAGAGAGTTCTCCATTGGCCACTATCCTCTGACATCTTCCACTCAACCAGTTCCTGACCCACTTCATCACTTTGGGGCCGAAGTTGAGGCTTGCCTATGACAATTTATGCTAGTATTCTGTAAAGGCATTTTAGTTTATAGATGACACTTAGATTTAGTATACTCACTGCATTAGCACACCAGAATAGAGACATCACATTACAAAATTGCCTCCTGTTTACTTGCAGTGACTCCAAACCATTTTATAACAAGCCATTTCCGCATATCAAGTACAAAGTTTTAACTATAATACACCATGTGCTTTATGGTGTGGCACCATGGTACCTGATTCAAATTTTGAGAAGATATATCCCCAATTGAAATTTACACTCACATTCAGCTATGAGATTAATTGAGGAAATCAGGAAGTAAATTATTTAAAAAAAAAAAAACCCACTATAGCTGCTGTATCGGTGGCAGGCCCAAGACTTTGGAAATCAATGACAGGATCACTTAAAGTATGTACAGATGTTAAATCTTTCAAGAAATTGTTAAAGACCTCCCTATTTGTAAGATTCTTCCTTACTTGATCGTCTGGATATTAGTAGCTAACAGAGCACTCCTTTGTGATTTGAAGATAAGATGGTGGTTTTAATAAGTGTTTTATTTGATAATGTATTAATGGATATGTAATGTTTGTTACTTTTGTGTGTATGTACTGACTGTTACCCGCTTAGTTGATAAGCGGGATAGAAATTTTAAAAATAAATATTTTTTTTCTGCACTTAAATTGAAGGTTCTCAACCAGCCTGTCACCAAGAGCTGGCCAATGTCACCAGTGAGAGTGTGGCACAGTGGCTAAAGCTACAACCTCAGCATCCTGAGGTTGTGGGTTCAAGCCCATGCTGCTCCTTCCAGAAATGTAGGTTCATCCTCCATCCTCTGCAGCAGCAACTACTATATTGCTGCATTGTTAGCTGAAGAAGGAGGAAATGGCTTTCCCCCATGATTATTGGGGCTTGTTGGGGAAGAAGAGGATTTAAAGGAGGAAAAGAGAGAGGCTTTGCATATGGGTAGGGAATATATGATGGGGGTTTAGAAATATAGGATGAGCCTGGTCTTGTTACAGGAGGGGGGAACCCAAGGGATGGCAAACACTCCCATCAGAAAAGTGGCCTTTAGAACTAATTGGGAATAACGTAGGGAATTGTGTAGGTGTTGGGTGCATTTTGTTTCTGAATGGAAGATGCTGGGATTAGGGACTGAATAAGTAGGGAATCGGGGGAATATGTTGCAGTGAGGGGAATCCTTATTACTATAATGTTTGTATTATAATGCTTGGCCAAACGGGGCCAAGGGGATAATCAGTGATGGCTGGAGTATTAAGTTAAGTTTACTATAAATATTTTTGGAATGAAACTATTTATTGAAAAAAACAAACAAACAAAATATTTTTGAAGATATTTATAAGTATTTATGCACTTATATATATAGGAAAAATTAAAAACTTACAAAAATAATAGAAAAATCATGATAAATTAATGATGAGAATGCCACTGGGGGAAAAATGAAGAACTAACCCGCTCAGAGCTATGTTGCTCGGAGGGTAGACTGATACCCCAAAGGGATGTAGGAAGTATTCTGAGGCTGGACTATATGTGTTTTTGTGCAGTGAGGGGAAGGCAAATGGGTAGAGGTATCTGTAAGCCTGTGCTAGATGGCTGAGGTATTTGAGATAAGGCAAAGAAAGATGATGTGAAACCATGAGGGACAATGCAGGTGCTGGAGACAAGGCAAAAGAAAAAAGGTGCTAGTATGTGAAGGATTAGGGGGTGGACCTAGAGAGGACATGAAGTGATTTCTATGGGAGCCACATTTCAGATCAGTTTCCCTTTTAAGTGTTTTATAAATTTGAGAGTTAACACATATTTTTTGATCCTCAGCAACTGAGTTCTTTATATATACTGCTAGAGCTTCCTTGACTGAACCATGATTTATTATGGGCTATTGATGAGTGCAAAACCTTTTCCTATCTTTCTTTAGTTTTTCTTTATTATCCAGCTTACTCTGGTTCTTAATTTCTTGGTCCCCCTCTCTTGTGGACAGCTTAGGTGTACGGTGTACTTCATGTTTGACAGGCTTCAGCGCACACCAAAAGCTCAGCCACTCAGGTGCAGAATGGGTGGTTTGGCATTTAGTCTACGCTGCTTGTCAGAGCAACTTTGGAAAAGAACCCATTTATTCTTTATTTTATTCTACACCATTTTCCTGTAGTAGTAAATTTTTATTAAAACAATAGGCATAATAGAAAAAAGAAAGAAAAAGGGGTATGGGAAGCTAGGTAGTAGATGAAAAGACTGCAAACTGACTGGAATCACCCAATTAGTAAATTGTTCTCACAACAGTGATACAAAAAATATATTTTATTTTCAGTTTTTAGTGCTTGGGAAAACTTATCAGTTTTGGGGAATGTGTTTTTTGTGTTTTTTTTTACATCTTTGTAAGCCCCCTCAGTCCAGGGGGATATTTATTTCATACTGCTTGAGGACCTTTTCTTTTCATGGTATCCATTTATAAGTTTTGATCCTTCATTCTGTATATGGTGAGGGTTGGTCTGTGTTTTGTGGGTAAAAGAGTGAGGAATTCTGCTGGCATGCAGTTTCTGTATGGGGATTAATAGTACCGGTAATCTGACTTGTTTGGGATTTTCCAGTAGGAGGTGTATTGATGTTCTAATAGCTGCTGTCTGTACTGCCTCAAAGATGTAGTTCTGCTATTTGTGTCCTTCAGTTTGCTACTGTTGTGATATGGAAGGTTTCTTGCATACATTCTGTGTAGCTTGTTTGCAGGTTTTGTTACCTCACAAAGTTTCAGACAGTAGGGGAATTTTCTTTTGCTGTTACTGAGGTGATAACCCAGAATTTGATTTTATTTTTCAAGCTGTATGGAAAAATATTCTAGGAGAGTGGGTAAAAATAAAAATCTTGATGCTGACTGTAAATTGATGTTAATTTGTCTACCATTCAACCACATATTGAAAAATGGTGTACAGTACATCTGTCCCAGATATCTCGCTAATGAAATAAGCGAAGATTAAAAATGTTTATGAAAAAAAATAAAATTTAATAACTCAGATTTCAATAACAGTTTATAAAAAGATAAATTCTATTAAGCATATTTATATTTCCCTTGCATCACTTTTATATATAATAATAAATGATATTTGGGCTCTGTAGTATTGCCATGCACATGGCCTGTCAGGTATGCAATAAAAAAAACCCAAAACATTTAGGACAGTAGTTCTCAATCTATCTTAAAATTATGCCCTTAGTTGTCAATAAATCATTTACTCTAAACCCCTCATAAATCAATAACTGTCTACTGAAAACTGAAGCTAGTGAGCCAAACTCTGCCAGGTAGTCTTGTGTGTGTGTGTGAAATTATTGATCAAAATGAGAAACATATGTATTTTCCAAATCTTGTAATACTTTGTCAAATTTGCCCTGGCCTTTTATCTGTATTTAAATTTTACAGATATCTAGAGCAAACCAAACTTTTTTTGTCTAGGAATTTGAAGGAAGTTTGGCATTTTATGGTACTCGTAATTGTCAGTTCTTTGTGGACAACATCTTTATTTACAGCTTCAGGGTCAATTTCAGTTTCATATTGCGAAGAGTACAGTAATTACTTTTGCGATAAAAATGCTGTAATTCTTTTTTGTTATCTAGGAGAATTTGTCCTTGGAATCATACTGTGACTTGAATAAGAATTTTCTGGCACTGGACATAAATCATTTTAATATATCCATGTGTGGCCAGTATTTGCTCTAATAATGACAGTTGCTGATAGGATTCCATAGAGCACAAAAAGATTTCATTCTTTTACATAAGATATCACAGAAACTAGTTAGTAACATAATTTGAAATGATATGAACTTACTTTTGTAGGGACTTCTTGGTATGTACCAGATTGGAATACAGAGGCCTCTACTAAAATGAAGCCAGTGATCATCTATAATAGTAAAATGCTAAGCGTGCATGCGCACTTTTACCGCGTGTTCCCTGATCCCTGATCTGTAGGTCTGTGGTCGGCAGGAGTGCGCATGCACGACACCAGAACTCCTCCTCCCGAGCCCAAGTAGCAGCAGTGGCAGGGATGGCGGAAACGTTACCGAGGCGGCTGTAGGCTTCAGGCGTGCATAGCGGCTGTCGGCGCCTGCAGGCCGCGGCGGCTTGAGGTGGCTGTGGTGGAGGGCAGACACGAACGGAGGTAAGAGGTGCTGCTGGACAGGGGGAGCAGGAAAGAGCTGATGATGGACAGGGGAAGAGGTACTGATGGACAGGGAGGGGAAGAAAAAGGAAGGGAGGCCTACTGCTAGACAGGGGGAGCAGGAAAGAGGTGCTGCTGGACAGTGGGGAAGTAAAACAAAGGGAGAAGGGCTGCTGCTGAATAAGGAGAGCAGTGAAGGGGTGGTGGTGGACACAGGGGAGGTAAAAGGAAGGGAGAATGGACAAGGGGAGCAGGCAAGGGGTGGTGGTGGACAGCCGAGGATAAAGAAAGACAGAAATACAGAAAGCAGCTAAGGAGAAAGAGAGAAAGAAATAAAGACAGACACACATACATATATTCTAGCACCTGTTAATGTAACGGGCTATAAGACTAGTTTTTATTAATAATAATTTTTATTAACAACCAATTTAACAAATCCATCAAAACAGACAGTGCAGCATATCTAAACAGAGTCATAAAAGGTTGGTCAGGCTCTCCTTACTAATGTCATGGTAGGAAAATACCTCAAATTGGAAGGAAACTGTATTAATATTAAGCCAAAAAAAAAGCAGTTTCTTGTCTTGGTTAGCTAAACCATTATACCGACACTGTAGTACCACTTAAGTATCCTAAGAAGCTAGGGCAAGAGGAGGCCTCTCGGAGAAGGCAAATATAAGGTTACCACTGATCGTGGAGGAAAGAGAAAGATATCAGAGGATAATCCTAAGAGTTTTGACAAGGAGGGCTAGGGTTCTACAAGGCAAAAAGTCTACTTCCAAATCAGTACAGTATCTGGTTAACTCCTAGGTATCTGACAGTAGTGGGACCCAAGTGAAAAAAAGCACATGTATCCACAGTCTGCCTTCCAAAGGAAGAATTAACGAGAGAAGAAGACTGAATTCCCAGCTACTAGGAGAACTTCAGTAGAAGAAGATGAGAAGTTTCTCTATCTCAGGCTAGAGAGTGAACTCACAAAGTGAACTGCAACTTTTACTGTTTGACACTCTGCTTCTTTTATGGATTAATTTTTGCCTTGTCTCCTTAAACAATTTCAGTGAACGAGTGGTTCAGAAGAAAACCTGGAGTGGGCAATGAGTTTGTAGAATTGAATGCACGTGGCTGAATGAAGGATCCCAAGATATATCAGCCTCCAAATTCTAGCTTATCCTGTCCTGGAACCCTGAAATTGATGAGTAGTAAACCTAACCAGGACAGTACTGCTTCCTATGAAGTATGTACCCTTGATCTCCTTGCAGAGTAATCCATACCTGGTGAGAGATCACAGAGCAGGGGGCTACATCAGAATACCTTCTGGCTAGCTGCATCTGTTATAAGGAGGAACAGAACAAAAAAAATTGCACTGTAGATCTTAAAACTAAATTCTTATGTTATCAAAACGGAACAAACTGTTGCAGTGTTGATCACAGAATTGTTTTACATAGAAACTGACGGCAGAAAAGGGCCACGGCCCATCTAGTCTGCCCACACTAAAGACCCACCCCCTAACTTCCTCCGTGAAGAGATCCCACGTGCCAATCCCATTTTTTCTTAAATTCTGGCACGCTGCTGGCCTCAATGTGTGAATATGTGGTTTTTGTATGCTTAGAACAAACCTGGATGCCATTAGTATGAATCTAGGAATGTATACATTTATTTTTTAAAAAACACAAAAAAATGAAGGCAGAAAGGCCCTCACAAAATCTCTGAAAGAACAAAGAATAGTGAGGAAAAATCAAAAGAAATTGCAGAAGTAAAAAAAAAACAAACACCTTGTGTTTAAAATGTCCTTTACTAGTCCCAATAAAAAATTATATCTGCTGCCTGATGTTTTTCAACACTGTTTAATCTAAATAATAAAACGGTAAGCTGCGCATGCGCACTTCCTATGCGTGCCCCGGTTTTCCGTGAGTTGTAGCGACCTATAGGAAGTGCGCATGCGCGGCTTATGGTCTGGCCTCATGCGAGGCAAGACAAGTGCGCATGCTCGCCCTTCCCTGCTCTCCACCTACGGAGCGGCGGCTGCCAGCTGCTAGCACCCCCTGCCCTCTCCGTCGCCTTCCGGCTCCAGCGGCGTAGGCAGCACTATAAACACGTTGCTTCGCACACCTTCTCTGCCGACATCATCGGAGACAGACGCGACAGAGGAAATCACCAGTAGAAGGCCGCGAAGCAGCGTGTTTATAGTGCTGCCTACACGGCTGGAGCCCCGAGGTTTGTCGGCGGTGGGAGGGTCAGGAGCAAGCCGGATCGACAACGGCAGTAAAAGAAGGGGGAGGGGCCGAACGGAGCAGGGAAGAGAAGGCAAGAGAAGGGAGTGGGGGAAAATGCTGCTACTGCTTCTACACAGGAAAGGGGGGGATAGGAGGGAAATGCTGTTGCTGCTGCATAGGGAAGTGGGATGGAAATGCTGCTGCACAGGGAAATGGGGAAAAATAACAAACAGACAGCGGGAGGGAGAGAGACAGAAAGAAAGAAAGACACAGGGGTAGGGAGAGGGACAGAAAGACAGATAGAGAAAGGGGGACAGAGAGAGTCAGCGGGAGAGGGAAAGGGGGCTGCTTTGGGGGGAGGGGTGTGCTTGGGGCAAACAGCTTTGCTCTGGGGGGGAAGACAGAAGGGGCCATGGAGAGATAGGTAAAGGGGGCTGCTTTGGGGGGAGGGGTGTGCTGGGGGGAGACAGAAGGGGCCTTGGAGAGATAGGGAAAGGGGGCTGCTTTGGGGGGAGGTGTGCTGGGGACAGACAGCTTTGCTCTGGGGGGGAAGACAGAAGAGGGCCATGGAGAAACATTTGGGGGGGAGGTGGGTGCTGGGGGCAGACAGCTTTGCTCGGGGAGGAGGGGGAGACAGAAGGATACAGACAGCGGCCAAGGAGAGAAAGATAAAGAAACACAGACAGACAGACACATCTATTCTAGCACCCGTTAATGTAACGGGCTTAAAGACTAGTATATATATTTTTTTATTTTTTTTTTTGCACACTGCTTGTTTACTACTTCCATCCTCAGAATCAGGTCTCCTGACTCCACACACCTTCTCATCGTTCCACCCTTTGTTGATACTTATAATCAGCCTCCTAGCAGCAGCACGTGCCATGGGTATACACTGAAGGAGCAGGTCTTGCTCTTGGATCAACACTTTTATTAATAGTTTTGTTAAGTTTTCTTTGTTTCTTTAGTTTATATTCTTTATCAATTATGCCTGCAGTTCAGTCCTGTCACCTTATGGAAAATCAACCAAATCAGTCTTTTGGAGGGAACCACCCTTTTTATCCTCAACGCTATTTGAACAAACTAAGTTAAGAACTCTTATCAATTGTTCCTCTAGTCACTCTCCTCCAGAATTACAGGATTCCTTATCTAATTTTGTTAATGTTCCATTTTTTTGATTGTCGATCTTTAAAGAAATAAAAACTACCTCGATATTAAATCTTCTTTCTACTTCCTCTGTACCTATTCGCCAAATTCGTTCACTATCCAAATTTCTATGCCCAAAGTCTCTTAATATACTAATTCATTCCCTGGTTATTTTGAAAATTGATTATTGTAATGCTTTACTTATGGGAATAGCACAAAAATAAATTAGACGTTTGCAGATCACTCAAAATACCTCAATTAAACTCATAATGAAAGCAAGGAAATTTGATCACGTCACTCCTCTTCTTAAGAAAGCACACTGGCTTCCAGTAGCACATCGAATTCAATATAAACTAAATCTACTTACTTTCAAATCCCTGTTATATAAAACCTCAGCTTTCATCTACAAGTTATTGATCCCTTATACCCCAATCAGATCACTGAGATCTATTGACCAACATCTATTAGTTACACCCTCACTTAAAGTTATTAATACATGGCGACACTTTATCTTCTCTGTTACAGCTCCTCAAACTTGGAACTCCCTCCCTATTTATCTCAGAGAAGAAAAGAACTTAGATAAATTTAAAAGTAAACTTAAGAGCTTTCTTTTCAAAGACGCTTATGATATTTAGGAGTCCCAGCCTATTTTTGCTTATTTTCATAAGGCTACTTCTTTTATTTCCCTCCTATTGTTTTTTACCATATTCGTCCTGCTTTCTATCATTATTATTGTATTCCATTACCCTGCCTTTCCCTTTGTTTTCCTTTTCTGTTTATTCTGTTAGTCGTTAATTTAATATGTTTTGTTCAGTGTCCATCTGTCTTTTATAACCCCTGTATTATCTGTAAATTGAATGATTTGTTCATCGCTTAGATATTTAAGTAAGCGATTAATCAAATACTTATTAAACTTGAAACTTATTCTCTGTCTTACAAAGACTTGGTTAAGAAGAGGTAAAGAATTCTTTCTTTTTCAATGCATGCCACCTAACTATTCAATTTTTTGGGCCTACTGTCAGTTTCGTTCTGGTAGGGCTATTGCTGTTTTTTGTCTGTAATTTATTCCTGTACAGGAAATTTCAACTGACTTCTTTCCTCATAAAGAACTTTCATTAGTTAAATTACAATTACAAACGCCTAACCATGTGCTTTTATTATATTTTCCACCATCATTTACTTTGGATTCATGTGAGTCTTTGCCCCATACATTATCTTTGGTTGCCACTCTTTATCCTAATCTGTTGATTCTTGGTAATTTTAATTAGGATACTCCTACTCGTTCATATGTTAAGGCTTTCCTTACTTTATTATCAGATCTTACATTAACACAATATATTCTTTTTCTAACACATTGCACAGGACATACTCTGGATTTGATAATATCTTCATTTTTGTTCTATCTCTTTTTCTAACTTTCGTTCTACTCTTGTTCCTTGATTATTTGATTTTTTTTTCAATTATGCACTTATTTTAAGGTGTCTTCCACCTCTTCTGTTCTTGGCTCAATGACAAATTATAAAATTGATCCCTCTACAGTTCATTCATTTTGTTCTTATTTGCCTACAGATTTTGATAGTCTTTTCCTGGAAACTCAATCTACTGTATTACCTAGAATTGAGCCCTCAATCAAGGCCTTACTAGTATAACTACTTATACTAGGTTCTCCTCTTGTCATCAAAGACCAGCGCCCTAACTGAGACTAGCCCTACTTTTCAGATTCAACATACTGCTAATAGACCAAAGAAGCTATTTTCTATTTTTGCGGATCTCACAAATTCTTGTAATATCAGTCACACTATGAAATCAGTTGTCCTCCAATGATCTTTCTAATTTTGTGTTAGCAATAAAGTGAATAAACTCCATACTCAACAGCAAATTTTGTCTACAAGTTCCATTATTCCACAATCAGTATCAACAGTTTCTTTGTCATCTGACACAGTTTCTATTTCTAATTCTACCATAATACAAGCATAGCCTTCTTTTTCACTGCCAGATCTGACCTCTTTTATGAAATTAATCAATTCTTCTTGAAAAACGACTTCATTATTTGATCCTATTCCATCATCATGGGTTTCTGAGCCTTGTCATTTTCTTATTATGATTTGTAATAGTCTGTCCTTTGGTCTAGTGCCTGCTGCATGGAAGCATGCCCTTATACATCTAGTATTAAAGAAAACTTCACTTGATGTAGAATCTCCATCAAATTACCATCCAATTTCAAATCTTCCATATCTTTCAAAACTCACTGAACAAATAGTTTTTAAGCAGTTATTTAATTTTGTAGAATCAAGAAGCATTCATCATCCTAGACAATCTGGATTTTGACCCTGACACAGTTGTGAAAAAGTTTTAGTCACTTTATTTAATTATCTTCAATCTACTTTAGATAGGGGCATGATTAAACTACTGGTTTCTGGATCTTACTAGTGCTTTTGATATGGTTGATCACTCTATTTTACTTTCTCGACTTCAGGATACTGGAATTATACACTGTGTTTATTTGTGATTTAGATCATTCCACAGTGATCATTATTTTTGAGGGTTTTTTTTCTCAAATCAACAATCAAATGATTTCCCTATTAATTGTGGAATACCCCAGAGTTCAGTCCTTGCCCTACTTCTTTTAAATATTTTCCTTAGTCCCTTGGATCTCTTAATTCAGGAGCAAAGTATTTGATTTTTTTTCTATGCTGATGACATCTTACTAGTTTACAAGACAACTTCTTCCTCCCGAGATATATTTCTATTAACTTTAGTGTTCAGTTATCTTACAGGTTTCAATGTCTTTTTCTGATACAGGGTTAGCAGCAGCAGCAGCAGCAGTCAAGTCTGAACCAATGTGCTAGTTTTTCTTGAATATCATGTATTTCTGGTGAAGTGGACTCTTATCTAACAGATGCCTCTGATGTCTCATTTTTGTTAATTCAGGTTAACATAGGTTCCCATCTGGAAGCTGAAAATCTCCATATATTGCCTCACCCAGCTACCCTGCAGAAAAAGAAAAAAATCCCAACAACCTCAGTTTATTTCATATCATAGTATTCTTAGCCAAAAACATGCCTAAGATTCTTGTTTAGAATTTCATGTAAATTGAAAAGCTGTATCACACATGTTAATTATTCATAGAAACATAGAAACATAGAAATAGACGGCAGATAAGGGCCCACGGCCCATCTAGTCTGCCCACCTTAATGTCCCTCCCCTACCTTTGCCCTGTGAATAGATCCCATGTGCCGATCCCATTTGGCCTTAAAATCAGGCACGCTGCTGGCCTCAATCACCTGTAGTGGAAGACTATTCCAGCGATCAACCACTCTTTCAGTGAAAAAGAATTTCCTGGTGTCACCTCGTAGTTTCCCGCCCCTGATTTTCAACGGATGTCCTCTTGTTGTCGTGGGACCCTTGAAAAAGAAGATATCTTCCTCCGCCTCGATGCGGCCCGTAAGATACTTGAATGTCTCGATCATGTCCCCCCTCTCTCTGTGCTCCTCGAGCGAGTATAGCTGTAATTTGTCAAGCCGTTTTTCGTATGGTAGATCCTTGAGTCCCGAGACCATCCGGGTGGCCATTCTTTGCACCGACTCCAGTCTCAGCACATCCTTGCGATAATGCGGCCTCCAGAATTGCACACAGTATTCCAGGTGGGGCCTCACCATGGATCTATACAATGGCATAATGACTTCCGCCTTACGACTGACGAAACCCCTTCGTATGCAGCCCATGATTTGTCTTGCCTTGGACGAAGCCTGCTCCACTTGATTGGCAGACTTCATGTCCTCACTGACGATTACCCCCAAGTCTCGTTCTGCTACCGTTTTTGCTAGGATCTCGCCATTAAGGGTATAAGACTTGCATGGATTCTGGCTGCCCAGGTGCATAACTTTGCATTTCTTGGCATTGAAGTTGAGTTGCCATGTCCTAGACCATCGCTCCAGTAGGAGTAGGTCGTGCATCATGTTGTCGGGCACTGAATCTTCGTCTGTTGTGCATTTGCCCACTACATTACTCGGTTTGGCGTCATCGGCGAATAATGTTATTTTACCTCGAAGCCCTTCTGCCAAGTCTCTTATAAAGATGTTGAATAGGATTGGGCCCAAGACTGAGCCCTGTGGTACTCCACTAATCACCTCCGTCATTTCGGAGGGGGTGCCGTTCACCACCACCCTTTGGAGCCTACCTCCAAGCCAGCTCCCAACCCATTTCGTCAATGTGTTACCTAATCCTATAGAACTCATCTTGCTCAGTAACCTGCGGTGTGGTACGCTATCGAATGCTTTGCTAAAGTCCAGGTACACGATGTCCAGGGACTCCCCTATATCCAGCTTCCCCGTTACCCAGTCAAAGAAGCTGATCAGGTTGGATTGGCAGGATCTCCCCTTAGTAAATCCATGTTGTCGGGGATCCCGTAGATTCTCCTCATCCAGGATCTTATCTAATTGGTGTTTGATTAGAGTTTCCATTAGTTTGCTCACTATCGATGTTAGACTCACTGGTCTGTAGTTTGCTGTCTCCATCTTTGAGCATTTCTTGTGGAGTGGAATGACGTTAGCCGTCCTCCAGTCCAACGGGACGCTGCCTGTACTAAGGGAGAGTTTGAAGAGCGCGGACAGTGGCTCCGCCAAGACATCACTCAGCTCCCTAAGCACCCTGGGGTGCAGGTTGTCCGGCCCCATTGCTTTGTTAACCTTGAGCTTTGACAGCTCACCGTAGACACTGCTGGGCGTAAACTCAAAGTTACTAAATGGGTCAACTGAGCCAACCCTTGTCTGTAGCTGAGGGCCGAGCCCTGGCGCTTCTCGGGTGAAGACTGAGCAGAAGTATTCATTTAATAGTTGGGCTTTTTCCGAATCCTTTTCCACATAGTCTCCGTCTGGTTTCCTAAGACGTACAATCCCGCCTGAGTTTTTTCTTCTATCACTGATATACCTGAAGAAGGATTTATCTCCCTTCTGGATGTTCTTTGCTAGAGACTCCTCCATGAGGAATTTAGCCTCCCTGACTGCTGTTTTGACGGCTTTTGATTTGGCCAGGTAGTCTGCTCTAGAGTCCTGCTTCCCTGATTGTTTGTAAGAGATGAATGCTTTTTTCTTCTCCTTGATCAGGTCTGAGATCTCCACAGTAAACCACTGTGGCTTATTGTTCCTTCGCCGTTTACTTACTGATTTTACATAGCGGCCTGTGTTTGTTGTGTTTTTATTTTTGGTTTTTTTTAACAGGGTAAGCAAACATTGGGATTTCCAGCAAGCATTCACAGACAACATCATGATTGCAAGATACCTTTAAATAATAGTAGCCTGCTCATCCAGACTACATTAAGTAACATAAAACCAATTCAATGTCTACTTCATACTTAAATGCAGTGCATATTATACTTTGACAGCTTTGGCCTACATTATAATTCAAGAGTGCTAGAAAAGAGTTGCAAAACATGACATCAAAGGGAATTTTTTAGCAACTTACGTTTTTATAACAATACCAGGTATTCATTTAGAGCTGGAGTGAGAACAGACGTAATACAATTATCTGAGGTGAACAGAAGATTTTAAGTATTACATTATAAAGAACTGTTACAGGAACTATATGTATATACAGTCTGACTAGTAATTTTAATGAAAGGAGTATAATAGCCAATGTTAATCAAGGAAACAAAAAACTGAGATTTTAGGAATGAGTAAGAATTCAAAGGCAGAGTGAACTTAAAGGCCCTTTTACTAAAGATCTTTAATGTACAGATACCGTGTTTCCCCGAAAATAAGCCCTAGCAGGACTTTCGGGGTAGGTCTTAATATAAGCCCTACCCCTAAAATAAGCCCTAGTCCCAGGATTTGCCGGCAGTTTCCCTTCACTCCCTCCCATCCCTTGTGCAGCAGAACCTTTGAATGAGCGAGCCCCGCCCCCCAAGCACCCGCACCCGCCGTGCAGCCAAATCCCCATCCTTCCCTCCCTCCCATCGGAACCCCACCATGAGCCCTACTTAGCTCCCTAAGCAGCGTCAGGCTGGCAGCACTCTAACAGGCTGCTTCAGCCTTGTCCACCCATGAATTCACTGCCGCGTTACTGATTACATCATCAGTAACGCGGCAGAGTGAATTCATGGGTGGACAAGGCCGAAGTAGCCTGTTTAGTTTGCTGCCGGCCCAACGCTGCTTAGGGAGGTAAGTAGGGCTCGCGGTGGGGTTCTGATGGGAGGGTGGTAAGGATGGGGATTCGGCTGCGAGGTGGATGCAGTGCTTGCTCAAGGGTCCTGCTGCACAAGGGATAGGAGGGAGGGAAGGGAAGCTGGGTAAGGGTCCTGCTGCATGAGGAATGGTAGGGAGAGTAGGATAGAATCTGGGCAAGGGTCCTGCTGCACGAGGGATGGGAGGGAGGGAAGATAGAAGCTGGGCAAGGGTCCTGCTGCACAAGGGGAGAGAGGGAGGAAAGGGAAGCGGGGCAAGGGTCCTGCTGCATTGCGGTTGGGAGAGAGGGTAGGAAAGATTCTGCACATGTGGGGGAGAGAAAGGAAAGAGGAAGAATTGGGGTGAAGAAGAAGAAGTGAGAGATGATCTGTGCGTTAGTTAGGCAGTGGTAGGCCGCCTATTGCAACCTAAATTAATTGTTTTAATTTGTGTTAATCCACCTAGTTTAAAACTGATTAAAATACAATTTTTTAAAAAAATGTAGGTGCCTATAAAAAAATGACACTGTTATTGCATCTACAGAGGTACCTAACAGCACCTAAGGTCAAATTAGGCATGGTAGGCCTGTAGGGACCTCTGTGCATGTGATTGTTGTCAAACATAGGCACTGGGAATGTGAGCCTTCAAAATCCTGGCCTGCATTACTGGCATCTATGTTTAACGGTAGGCACGATTCTGCAAACAGCACTGTAGCATGACTGACACATGATCAATGGAAGTTTTTTAGACAGTTGCCAGTGTAGGCGCAGTTTGCAGAATGTGGCCCTTAGCATCTTCTAAACATTAGCGTACAACTGCATATTTCACCACATTTTAATAGAAGGTCACCATAGTTGCCAAAGAAGCAAGCTCTGAAGGAGCTTATATAATTTTATTTATTTATTTTATAAATATATATCCTTCTTTAAACATTCTAGATGAGTTTTATAGAAACATACATAATCTAAAATAAAAAAAAATAATAGAAATAAAAATATGTCTTTGACAGTGTTCCACACAAGCATTTAATAAATAAAATGAGTGCCCTCGCTATGAGCCCCAAAGTGATGGACTGGGTTAGCAACTGGTTGAGTGGAAGGTGACAAAGGGTAGTGATCAATGGAGATTGCTCTGAGGAAAGGGATGTTACCAGTGGTGTGCCTCAAGGTTCAGTTCTTGGGTCTGTTCTTGTTAACATTTGTGTTAGCGATATTATCCCAAGATAAACATGTAGCATATGCTCACAGATGGGTGGCGTCATCCACAGAGACCTGGTATGGACAGTGCAAACGTGTACTGTTATTTTAACTTCTTTAGAAGTCTCGAGACCATGCAGGCACAAGTGCATTCCTGCCCGACATTGGCTCATAGGACCATCAATTCTTAGTTATTTGCAAAACTAAGAAGTTGTGTATTAGAGCATCTCCAAGTGTGCATATTTTTTCTTCATTTTTACCTGCCTTCCCATCATTTAAACTTTTTGTTTTCTTCATTATTTTTCTTCCCAAGTATTTCCCATTCAAATTTTTTCTTTTTCTGGTTTTCAGATTTTCGCTGCCTTCAGGCCCCTTTAGGCCAACTGCATCAACCTATTTTTGGACTCTGGCCTACTTGATGTCTAGTACGATTGATTCCTTTGACTTCACTATGGCTGTTTTTCCATTGATGTCTAAGTCTTCCAGCAGCTTCAAGAAGTGTGCTAGGTACAACAGAGCCATCTCAATCACTGACCCGCACAACTGGGTGGACTCTTGTGCCTGCGGTTCTATGTTCTAGAAGCGGTTGTTGAAGGCTAGACTTTTGCAGCAAGAAAAGTTATTCCCATCTCTAGATCATTGATAAATATGTTAAAAAGCAATGGTCCCAGTAGAGACCCCTGGGGAACCCTACTTTTTAAGCAAATACTATACCATACAATCTCTTAGTATAATAATCAAAAATCTTTTTATCTTGCACATTTAAATCCTCTTGAATAAAATATTTTAAACTGCAGTATACAAATGAGTGTTTGAATGAAACAAAGTGTACATCAGTGAAGAGCTAATTTTTGATAAGTAATAATAGTTTTTTTTTAATAAGTTGAAATAACATAAATGACTAAAAATTGAATGGTGTGCATTTCAATAAAATGAAATAGATGTTTGAGGAAGCAAAAGGAAGTTTTTTGAGTCGACGAGGTTGGTTCCCTTTCCAGTCCACATGCAAGATAAGCTCTGGCAGCAGACAAAGATCTGAGACTTTTTCCTCCTTTTGAAGCAATTGCCCCTCCAGTTTCAAGTATTTTCTCCAAGAGGGTTTAAAAGTGCAGGATAAAAAGATTTTTTTTAATATTATACTGAGAAATTGTATGGTTATAGTAAACCCCACTATTTATTCTTCTCTATTGAGAATATTGACCATTTAAATCTACTCTTTGTTTTCTGTGTTTCTACCAGTTCTTAATCCATAATAGGACATTACCTCCTATCCCATGACTTTCTAATTTCCTCAGAAGTCTTTCATGAGGTACTTTGTTAAATGCCTTTTGAAAATCTAAATACATAATATCAGCCAGTCTACCTTTCTCTATGTGTTCATTCACCCCTTCAAGGAAATGCAGTAGATTGATTAGGCAAGATTTGCCTTGACTAAATCTATGTTGGATTTCTCTCATTAGTCCACGCTTTTGTATATGTTCTTTATAATAGTCTCTATCATTTTGCCCGGCACTGACATCAGATTTGCCAGTCTATAATTCCTCAAATCACCTCTGGAACCCTTTTTAAAAATTGGCATCACTTTGGCCACTCTCCAGTCTTCCAGTACTATGCTGAATGTTAAAGAATAATTACTAACAATAGCTCTGAATGTTCATTTTTCAATTCTATCAGCATTCGGGGATGTATACCATCTGGTCTAGGCGATCTGCTACTGTTGAATTTGTCAAATTGTCCCATTAAATCTTCCAACATTACAGAGATTTGTTTGTTTCTCTGATTCATCAGAGTTGAATACCATTTCTGGCAATGGTAACTTCCCTACATCTTCCTCAGTGAAGACCGAGGCAAAGAATTAATTTAATCTCTCCACTATGGCCTTGTCTTCCCTGAGATCCCCTTTTATCCCTCGATCCATCTGATTCTCTTCCCAGCTTCTTGCTTTTAATATATCTAAAAATGTTTTAACTGTGTGTTTTTGCTTCCAATGCAATCTTCTTTTCAAGGTCTCTCTTTGTCTTCCTTATTTGCGCCTTGCATTTGACGTTACATTACATGTGCTGTTTACAATTATTTTCATACTAACAAACAGTGGAAATGTCCAAAGAAAACAGGTGAGCTAATGTGTTTCATGACTTTGCTTTATTCACTCACTGACTCGACATTTACATGTTTTGGCCCAACTGGCCTGCATTAGGAGTCTAATGCTTTGCAGAAACACCGATAGGGTTTATCAATTCAAGGACTTGGCTCACTATATTTGATATGCATGTGTGAGTTTATAAAGTGATCCGGTGAAGTACCTCAAGCTGGAATTGTGTGTGACCGTGGAAACTTTGGATTGATAAAGAATATTTGCCAAACAATGCCCCGAGACCCCAGCATTCCCCAGGGCCAACATATAACTGAGATGGGTCAATTCCAGCAGGAATGTACATTTTAAGGATCAAGGCATTCAAGATATCATATTGATAACAAGGAGTCACCAAGATCACAAATACCTAGACCACAATCAACCATCAAAATATCAAACTCACGTTCTGTAATTTTCTCATGTACTCCCACTCTAATTCCCTGAAACCCATTCTTATTTCTTCATACAAGTTTCCTTAATTCCACCCTAAACCCATCCTCTCCAAACTCTCCAAACCCAATATAATTCTACAACCCATACTCTCCCATCACACCACATGTGACAGGAAGAGGAACTACGTTTAATGCTGTGGAGCCCAACACCCCTGCATCCAATACAATGCCCATTCTTAAATCTCAAGAACCATAATTATTACAAGTAATTGCAATTTTGTAAACACAGAGATGGAACGCTTGAACCTCAGTCAAGAGAAAACTGAACAAAATGCCTGAAATATAAGCTAGTGTAATCAAACAGCACATTATTGAGAGAAAAAATGCTTTTGAACAGATTGTCTCATATCATAGTGTATATGAACTCAGCCCTGCGGAGTAGGCTTAACAGCATCCCGAGCTGTTGTCATTGCAGCAAAGGACTGCCATGATCCGTTGAGAAAACTTTTAGGATGGTGGGATAGACCCACATGAATTTAATGTTCTTTTCTATCAAAGAGGGACACAATGGATGATACTGCCTTTGTTTTTTTCTTGTAGTGCAACAGAATAATCTTGAAAAATACAAGAGTAAATCAAAAAGTAAAGGCAAAATACATTTAATGGCTTTAATAGAAGTAACTGTGAGCAATTAAACATATCACTTTTCCACGTGGTCCCCATGCAAAAAGACACATTTGTTGTATCATTCAACTAGCTTCTGCATTCCTGCAGAGAAGTTTTTTGGCTGCTCCCAAAGCCAGGTAAACACCACTTCTTTTACTTCATCATGCTTTATCTTTTGTTCTCCAGGTTGCAGTGATACACCCATGTCTTGTCATCAGTGACAATTCTCTCTAGAATACTTGGATCTTCTTCCTTCTGTCTCAGGAACTGGGTTGCAACCTCCACATGCTGCTATTTGGGAACCCATCATGTTCAGACTTTCCTATATCCCAAATCATCATGCATTATGGCAAATGCAGATCCATAGCTGATATCCAAATTTGCAGCCAATTGAGACACCATTATCCATCGGTCTTACATTACATTACATTGCATTACATTAGTGATTTCTATTCCGCCGTTACCTTGCGGTTCAAGGTGGATTACAAAAAGGATCTATCTGGCCATTTCCAGAGGAATAATAGAATAGTTAGGGAGTAGTCAACTTGGTTCATAGAGATGAGGTGGTTCTTGTGGCATTAGGTTGTTTTAGAGAGTGGGGAGGCATTAGGTTGGTTTTGATTGTTGGGTATCAGGGATTTTTTTAATAGTATGGTATTTATTTCTTTTCTAAATGTTCTGTAGTCAGTGGTCGTTATCAGCAAAGTAGAGAGTTGGCGGTCTAATCTCGCTGCTTATGTGGCCAGGAGGCCATTATACCGTTTTTTCCATTTGACTTCTCTGATTGGGGGGTATGTGAATGGAGCGTGGGTTCTCCTTTGGCTGGTTGAGGTGGTTCGGATTAGACGGTTGTTTAGGTATATTGGGCTGTTTCCGTTCATGGATTTAAATAGAAAACAGTAGAACTTGAATTGTATACTTGCTTGAATTGGTAGCCAGTGTGAGTGGAGGTATGCCTCGGTGATGTGGTCATGTTTTCTCAGAGAGTAGATGAGTCTCAGGGCTGTGTTCTGAATTGTTTGCAGTTGTTTATCATGGTCGCAGGGCAGGGTAGATAGAGAATGTTACAATAGTCTAGTAGACCCAGCATTAGGGCTTGAACTAGGATCCGGAATTGAGTTTTGTCGAAGAATTTTCACACTTGTCTTAGGTTTCTCATGATTGCAAAGGATTTCTGTATTATTTTGTCTTCTCTAATCAATGCATCCACCTTGTCAATGTGTTCTTGTGTGCACGATGTTGATGGATGACCAGAATGACCTTCATCACTTACACCTGTTCTTCCCGCTTTAAACCTTTTGACCCACTCATAAACCTTTCATTGATTCATGGTGCTTTGTCCATACTGAGTCATTTCACAGGTTTCACTCCCTCTGCCCAAAGAAAGCGCACTACTGCACGTTGTTCTTCAATGGTGCAATCTTGCAATGGATTGTCCATATTTCTGACCTCATAGCTGCCACATGACTAAAGGCCGAGCACTGCACTGTGGATGGATGAACTATCCAACAGGTAATGTATGAGTACATATGTTGCATTTTGCTAGCTTTCTTCCAGTTATCAAGTCATTTAACAATTGCCTTCAATTTTTGATTTGCCATTATACATATCAGAAAGCCTTCATAAGTCAAGGAATCTCTTTTATTGCGTTATTCACGCAAGATCTCCATTTTATGAATATATGTAACGACGGCAGTGATCAGCGGGGTGCCGCAGGGCTCAGTCTTGGGCCCGATCCTTTTCAATATCTTTATAAGGGACTTGGCTGAGGGGCTTCGCGGTAAAATAACGTTATTCGCCGATGACGCCAAACTGTGTAATATAACAAGCAAGAGCACAACGGACAATATGAAACACGACCTACTCCTGTTGGAGCAATGGTCTAGGACCTGGCAACTGAGTTTCAATGCCAAGAAATGCAAAGTCATGCACCTTGGCAGTCAAAATCCATGCGAGACTTACACCCTAAATGGCGAGATCCTAGCAAGGACTGTTGCAGAACGGGACTTAGGGGTAATCATCAGTGAAGACATGAAGACTGCCAATCAAGTGGAGCGGGCTTCATCTAGGGCTAGGCAGATCATGGGATGTATACGTAGGAGTTTCGTCAGCCGCAAGCCTGAGGTCATTATGCCGTTGTATAGATCCATGGTGAGGCCCCATCTGGAATACTGCGTACAATTCTGGAGGCCTCATTACCGCAAGGATGTACTGAGGCTTAAGTCAGTCCAGCGAATGGCTACCCGGATGGTCTCGGGACTCAAGGATCTCCCGTACGAGGAACGGCTGGATAAATTACGGCTATACTCACTCGAGGAGCGCAGAGAGAGGGGAGACATGATCGAGACGTTCAAATACCTCACGGGCCGTATCGAGGTAGAAGAAGATATCTTCTTTTTCAAAGGTCCGATGGCAACAAGAGGACATCCATGGAAAATCAGGGGTGGGAAATTGCACGGCGACACCAGGAAATACTTTTTCACTGAAAGAGTGGTTGATTGCTGGAATAGACTTCCACTTCAGGTGATCGAGGCAAGCAGCGTGCCTGATTTTAAGAAGAAATGGCATCGTCACGTGGGATCTCTGCACAGAGCTAAATAGGGGAGGGTCATTATGGTGGGCAGACTAGATGGGCCGCGGCCCTTATCTGCTGTCTTTTTCTATGTTTCTATGTTTCTACGTAGTTATGAATTTAATTATGGCTACCCTCCAGGGCATGGCCTATGTGGTATGCACAATTCAGGCAAAATGGCCCCTTACTATCCAAAAGTGCGAACTCAAGGGACAACCACTTTCTCAGCATGGTTGGTAGCAAAGTTTCTGGCAAAGTCTGGTAAGTTTCTGGCAAATTATCTCTGTGATAGCTGTTTTCTAACTCTTGAGTTAAGCAGCCTGCTCCACTAGCTGTTTCTTAATTTTCGGCAAAGTTTCTGTTACCCCTGCCATGCGGTCTTCAAAGTTGGATACTCACTGCTCCAGGGCAGTGGTTCTATTATTGGTAACGGTCAAAAGAGTTTCCACCGCTGTTAGCTGTGTAGAAAGCAAATCCAACCTTGGGGAAAGAGCAGCACTAGCTGCGGTTGTCAGCTGATACAACTGTTGTTAGAGAATACTGAAACTGCGGTAGTCTGCAGCTCTGCCAACTTGCCACTGCTGTGGTTGATTTCCCTGACATTTCACCTCTGATTTTAGCAACAAACTTGCCTATGTAAGCATTGAGACTTTCCAGTAGCTGAATCTCTCTCAAATTAGTTAATTTTCTGATTAATTTAGTGGCTGAAGATGTCCTCCCCTCTCACCGCACCATGTGATCCCTTGCGAATTCTGCTTTATGGGCAGATCAAGGAGGTCGGGGATTAGGGGAGGAGGTCATGGTAAGAGGATTCAGGGTGGCTGGAAAGATCCAATGTCTTATGTAGCTCCCTGCCAATACTGAGCTGGGACCAACGTACATGTCAGGATATGTATTAGCGCAACATATTCTAGGCTGGTAAAACGCCCAATATTCAGTGATGGTGCCTGGACATGGCTAGGCATTTAATATTAAGGCCTAATACTGCCTGCGCCAGCTTGTAAAAAGCCTATTGATTGCTGTCGGCTGAATATTAACCAGACAATTTATAGACAACTAGGAATGGAAGTGCTAAATATAAGTTGTATCTGGCAAAGCCAAATAAAAAAAAAGTAAAACTTTTAAGTGTATTTCTTACCTATATGTTTAAAACTGAAACATGAACATTTTAAGCAATATATCATGATTGTCTGGTGTTTAATTAGAATTTTGTATGCTTGTGGTTTTTGCATAGCTATAATAATCCAATTCTGATGGCAGGGAAGGAAAATATATTTAAATACATTCTTAATGAAATATTTAAATCAGCTAAGAAGCAAAAAAATACATCATCCGAAAAGATCTTTCATCCAAGACAAATTTATTTTAAATGTCTCGCCTGTTGTGAAGATTAGTAACAGGGGGCCTTTTAGTGAACCTTCAGCCTAATTCTAATATTCAAGTTGTTCTTTTATTATCCCAAATCACCATAAGTAAAAGATTTTTTCACCCTGCACTTTGTTCACAATACAGGACTGTAATTGAGTTCATATTTCTCACCCAACCTTTGAGCTATAATTAATATTTTATTACATCTGATTTTATCACTAAATAGAGCAGCAGGGTATTGAGCAGCATGAGAAAGAGCAAGAGAGGGGGGAAAAAACCCTACAGACTTGGTAATACCAGGCAAGTTCCTTGTAATGAGTTATGACACAGAGAATACAAAATACATTTACAGTGCCCAGCTAACATGCTGAAGTAATATATGACTTATCTTGATCAAACCAGGACACAGATAAATTAATGGGTCCTTTTACAAAGGTACAATGCCTAACAGTTGTGCTAAATGCCGAGTTGCTCAATCTAGTCCTATGGGCATCTCGGCCTTTAGCATGAGCTGCTTTGCAGTTCACCTTTGTAAAAGCCTGCGTAAGTTACAAAACTTGAATATTAAGCATGCTCGTTCTGATTGTGACATATGTGTTATATCCAAAAATATTGTCCAAAGCTAGCTATTACTTGGCTTTCAATATTGCTCGTTATTAATGGGTCAGACTTACCGGCCTGTAATTCCCTACTTCTTCCTTACTTCCACTTTTGTGTAGAGGGACCACATCCATCCTTCTCCAGTCCTCCGGTACAACTCCTGACTCTAGAGAAGCTTTGAAAAAGTCAGTCAGTGGAGCCACCAGAACTTCCCTTGTCCTTGGTAGCAGCATTCAAATTCCATTATATCCTGGTAGAAGTGTTCCCCTTGCTCCTCTTGAGTATGCTCCCATGCTCTCTTTGAATGTCTCAACACGAGCATCAAGGACATGGACTTTGAAAGACATCCTAAAGCCCATTTTAATATAATTTTTCATCAGATTCTCAACTCCATTTAATTTTCAGCATTGAGATTGCCCAGGAAACCTTGAACCACTGTGACAAAGCTATTTCAATCCACTTTATCCTTCCTAATTAGATTCTTCCAGGATCTTATTTATCTGTGGTCTGATGAAGATACCAGCTTTGACCGTTGCCTCATACAGATTAGGGAAGATGTCTTGAAGGCTACCGAATCCTTATCTAGAGCTATGACAAATTGTTTTATTTGGCCCAATTTTATGTGCCATAGTGGCATCAGCACCTTCTGGTGGTTCCCATTTGATGTTGTTTCTCCCCGCAGAGAACTCATTCTGCTGTGGTCAGTCCTGCCTTTGATAGTGCGCCTTTGTGTCCCTGCTGTCCGAAAGGTGGTAGAGATGAAAAACGTATCTGAATTAAAAAAATGTATGGGATACATACATAAGAACATAAGAACTGCCATCTCTGGATCCATCAAGTCCGGTGATCTGCAAACGTGGAGGCCCAGCCAGGTGTACACCTGGCATAATTTTAGTCACCTATATCCCTCTATGCCTTTCGTAAGGACATGTGCATCTAGTTTGCTTTTAAATCCTAGAACGGTGGATTCCACAATAACCTTCTCTGGGAGAGCATTCCAGGTGTCCACCACTTGTTGCATGATATAAAACTTCCTGATATTTGTCCTGGACTTGTCCCCCCTTAGCTTCAGTCCATGTCCTCTTGTTCATGTCACATTGGACATTGTAAATAATTTTTTTTCCTGCTCTATTTTGTCGATTCCTTTCAATATTTTGAAAGTCTCTATCATATCCCCTCGCAGTCTCCTTTTCTCAAGGGTGAACAATCTCAGTCTCTTAAGTCGTTCCTCATATTCCAAGTTCTCCATACCTTTTATTAGCTTCGTTGCTCGTCTCTGCACCCTCTTCAGCAGTTTTATATCCTTCTTTAGGTTGGGAGACCAATGTTGGACACAGTATTCCAAGTGTGGTCTGACCATTGCCCTATAAAGCGGCATTATAACTTTCTCCGATCTACTCGTGATTCCTTTCTTTACCATGCCTAACATTCTATTTGCTTTCTTTGCCGCTGCCGCACATTGTGCCGACGGTTTCAGGGTCCTATCTATCAGTACACCCAGGTCCTTTTCTTGTTCGCTCTTACCCAGAGTTGCACCTGACATTTTATACTCGTGTTCTTTGTTCTTTCTGCCTAAATGCATTACTTTGCACTTTTTCACATTAAACTTCATCTGCCATTTCTCCACCCATTTCTCTAACTGACACAACTCTGGAGTTCCTCGCTATCCCTCTGCGATTTGATTGCACGACAAAACTTTGTATCGTCTGCAAACTTGATGATCTCACTGGATGTTCCTCCTTCATTGATGAAAATATTAAATAAGATGGGCCCAAGTACCGAGCCCTGGGGCACACCGCTAGTCACTTTCTCCCAGTCTGAGAACTTCCCATTTATGCCCACTCTCTGCTTTCTGTTCTCCAGCCATTTGTCTATCCATCTTAGTATATCTCCCTCTATTCCATGGCTTTGTAGTTTCCTGAGAAGTCTTTCATGTGGGACTTTGTTGAATGCTTTCTAGAAGTCCAAGTATATTATGTCCACCGGTTCTCCACTATCAATTTGTTTGTTCACGATCTCAAAATATTGAAGTAAATTTGTCAAAAATGATTTCCCTTTCCTGAAGCCATGTTGACTGGCTCTCATTAGGTCGTGTGTATCCAAGTGCTGGACTATGCTATCTTTAATCAGTGCTTCAACCATCTTTCCAGGGACAAACGTAAGACTCACAGGTCAGTAGTTGCCAGGTTCTCCTCTTGATCCTTTTTTGAAAATTGGCGTGACGTTCGCTATCTTCCAATTGTCCAGTATCTGTCCAGTTCTAATTGACAGGTTGGCAAGTTTATGCAAAAGCTCTCCAATTAACCGTCAGTTCTTTTAAGACTCTCGAGTGAATTCCATCAGGTCCAGGGGATTTGTCACTTTTAAGATTGTCGATCTGGTAGTATATCTAGTCCAAGTCCACTTCTACTGTGGTGAGGCTGTCCTCTATTACTTCTTTGAACACTTTCACTGCTTCTGGTATTATTGTGGCGTCCTCCTTTGTAAAGACAGACGCAAAGAAGGAATTTAGTCTGTCTGCAATTTGTTTGTCTTCCTTGATGTACCCTTTTCTTCCCTGGTCATCCAGCGGTCCCACCGCCTCCTTTGCAGGTTTTTTTCCTTTTACGTATCTAAAGAAGGGCTTGAAATTTTTGGCCTTTTGCGCTATTTTCTCCTCATAGTCCTTTTTTGGCATCCCTCATCACCTGGTGACATTTGTTCTGATCATCTTTGTGTTTGTTCCAAGCTTTGGTTGTTTTCGTGCAGTTCCATTTTTTAAAGGAGTCCTTCTTTTCTTTTATGGCTTCCTTTACCTCTCTAGTAAGCCATGCCGGTTCTCCTTTGCCTCTAGTTTTCCTTTCTTTGGAAATCCACGGAATGTAGAGATTTTGTGCTTCCGTGATAGTATTTTTCAGTAGGGACCATGCCTGATCTACTGTTTTAACGTTGTCCATCTTTTTCTCGAGCCGTTGTTTCATCATGGCTCTCATGCTATCGTATCTTCCCTTTTTAAAGTTTAAGGTCGTGGTTAAGGTTTTGGTACGTTTCCCTTTCCCGATGTCAAGTTTAAAGTTGATCATGTTGTGATCATTCGTCCCCAGCGGGACCGTGACTTCTACTTCTTTTGTCAGTCCTGTAATGCCATTTAGGACCAAGACCAAGTCCAAGGTGGCGTTTCCTCTCATCAGTCTCCCACCATTTGTTCCAGGAAGCAGTCCCCCTAGCCATGAACTTGGCCTCCTTGCCGCAGTTCGAGGTTCCCAGGTTCGAGTCTATCCCCGGGAAATTGAAGTCTCCCATGATTATTACATTACCTGTCTTACATTCTTATTTAATTTCCTCTATCATTTCTGAGTCTGTCTCCTCCATCTGTCATAGGATTTCTGTGGAAGAGGAAAGGATATTAGATGGCATGGATGTGCAGACTAGATAGGCCACATGGTCTTCAGATGCTTTCATTTTGTTTAACATTTTTATGAATCTGGTAATTAACATATTTATTTGATCCTGATCTGTCTTTGCCATTTTCAAGACACAGATCGTAGAACAGTATTTTCTACCAAACTAGGAAAACAGAATGCGATTAAAAATGTAATTTTTAACAAAAAGATATATGAATATAGTACTAAAGCACACATTAGCGATTCTTCAAACATATTGGCCTTTCATATTTTATATTAACTTTCAGAAAATGTGAAAAGAACCAGGTTGTTTCAAACCCAAAATGTCCTTTCCTCCTTATTCCAGAAGACAAATTAGATTTGCAAGCACCCAGATCTCAAATCTATTTGCTCTTTAATAATTTAAGCCCTGAAAGGTCAAACAGCTCTTTTCTGTTCCCTTTTATCAAAGTCCAAACACTAATGAAAAATAGCTAAATCCTCTCTACTGACCAATTTCCTCATAGAGCTGTCTCCCTGATGTAAATTAACACATTATTAGCACGTGGGTCAGTGTTAGCTTGACAGAGTTTTATAAGCAATATATCTTTTATTTGCACAAATGGGATCATTTCACAAATGAATTTCAAAAGCTTACTTGCAATACAAATTATCATCTACAAAAGCTGCAGAGGGATTCTGAAGTGGAAGTTTAACTATCTAATGTGGTTTTCTCTTAGATCTTTTTCTATTTTAAAAGCGCAAAATTATTCTTTAAATATATCAATTTCTGCACAGGTTCAGATAAGACCAAACATCTGTTATCAAGGAATACCTTAATTAAAAAGCAAAAATCACAAAGAGGTTATTCATCAACCTAATACAATAAACAGCATAAGGAAATTGTGTTACATTGGATAGATGAGTTTTCTTTATTGCAGGATCTGTAGCATGATAAAGAAGGGAATTATGAGTAGATCAGAGAAAGTTATAATACCGCGTCCAGCATTGATCTCCATACCTAAAGAAGGATATAAAACTGCTAGAGAGGGTGCAGAGACGAGCAATGAAGCTAGTGAAAGGTATGGAGAACCTGGGCTACGAGGAACGACTTAGGAGACTGGGGTTGTTCTCCCTTGAGAAGTGGAGACTGTAAGGGGATCTGATTGAGACTTTCAAAATACTAAAAGGATTCGACAAAATGGAGCAGAGAAAGCAGTTATTTACAATGTCCAATGTGACACGGACAAGAGGACATAGACTGAAGCTGAGGGAGGACAGGTCCAGGACGAATATCAGGAAGTTCTGTTTCACACAGCGAGTGGTGGACATCTGGAATGCTCTCCCAGAGGAAGTAATTGCAGAATCCACCGTTCTAGGATTTAAAGGTAAATTAAATGCACATCTCCCTTGAGAAGCAAACAGTGATATGGGGACTAAAACTATGCCAAGGTAGACCTGGCGGGGCCTCCGCGTGTGTGGATCACCGGACTTGATGGACCCAGGGTCTGATCCAGAGATGGCAATTCTTATGTTCTTATGTCCTTCCATTTCTCATCACAGCATCGCTGTTCTCAATTTCCTGTACCTACCCTGTTCAGCTACATATGCCAGCATTAATTACTGTATTTTTTGCTCCATAAGATGCACCGGACCATAAGAAGCACCCTAGATTTAGAGTAGAAAAACCAGAAAAAAAACCATTCTGAACCAAATTGTATGCTAATATATACCAAGCTCTGCACCCAGCCCCCCTCACTCTCTGCCAGGCTCTGCACCCAAACCCACACTCCTTGCCAGGCTCTGGACCCTGTCTTCCCTTCCCTGCTAGGTTGTTCCTTTAATTTTTCATACACACGCAATACACGCAACAGATATAAATTATCAAAACTGACACATTTTGATCACTAAATTGAAAATAAAATCATTTTTCCTACCTTTGTTGTCTGGTGATTTCATGAGTCTCCTTCCTTCCTTTGTTCACTCAAGCCCAACAATTGTCCCTTTCTATTCCCTCCCTCCCATGGCCCAAGTTTGTGCCCCCTCCCACTCACTGCCTTCTAGCCTTTGTTCTTAGACCTACCTCCCTACCATGTTTCAAGTTCGTGCCCCCTCCCACTCACTGCTTTCCAGCCTTTGTTCTTTGACCTACCTCCCTCCCATGTCCAGAGTTTGTGCCCCCTCACTGCCTTCCAGCCTTTGTCCTTCGTTCTCTTCCCTCCCATGTTCCAAGTTCGTGCCTCCTCCCCCTAACTGCCTTCCAGCCTTTGTCCTTCATCCTCCCTGCCATTCCAGAGCCTGCCTTCCTCCCTCCCTGCCGCGCTGAAGCATGCCTTCCCTCCACCAATTCCTTCTCCTCTGGCCCTGGTCCGCTGCGGCTGCACCGCAAATCCATGAAGGAAAGGGCCAGTGTACAGCGATTGCATGTCGCTGGCCTACAAGCCTTCTCCCGATGTCAGAACTGATGGGGGAAGGCTTGTGGGCTGGCAACGTACAATCACTGCACGCTGGCCCTTCCCTTCCTGGAGTTGCAGCGCAGTGACAGGGAGCAGGAGCAGCGGAGGCAGGCAGGCGGGGGCGGCAGGAGTCAGCCCACATACCTCCGAGTGGGACTTTTTAAAAAGGTACAACGGGTGGGGGTGTTTAAAAAAGTTACCTTCGCTTCATAAGACGCACTGAAATTTCCACCCAATTTTGGGTGGAAAAAAATTGTGTCTTATGAAGCGAAAAATACAGTAATACCATAAAACCATAATTTTAAGATCAGCTAGCAACTTAAGTAATTCTCTTTGCTCTTAGGGGAAAAAAGAAAGGAGCCCTCAGTGGAGCTAAATGCTTCATGTCCTATTTTATACCTATGGATCCACTGGCAATTAGTGCACGCTAAATAGAGAATGATATGGGGATGGGGGGACCTGTGACAAATCCGCAGTATTGGTATAGCCTGTAGAAGAATTACTGCAGATGCAGAAACAAAACTTTTTGCTGCCCTGTGGGAATAGTAAAAACAACCTTTTCCTGTGGTAATACAAAAAGGTTCCAAGTTTATTAAAATTTTGATATAATGCTAATCATAATTTCTAAGCATTTTACAATAAAATAGGGGAAAACATTTAAACATTCTAAATATATACTGGACGAGTGGGACAGACAAAGTAACAAAAGGGAAGTAGGGAGAATTACAATTTAAAAGAAAGGAGGACATGAAAGGTAAATAACAGAAGGGAGGTAAAGGAGATTAGAATAGGAATAAGGCATCAGCAGAACCTTTTCATCATTCATATGCATCTTTAAAAAGGAAGGATTTAAGATTTCCTTTGAATTTATCTAAGTTTTGTTCGACCCTGATATAGGGTGTTAATGATTTCCAGACAGTGGGTGCCATTGTAGCGAATGAAAAGGCCCACCGCTTACTGATGATTTTTAAAGATGATATGTGAATGAGATGCTGAGAAGAGGATTTTAGGGCTCTAGGGGAATTGTATGGGATTAGGAGCTTATGAATGAAAGCCGGTTCTTTGGTATTTGGGGTTTTGAATGAAAGAACAGCTATTTTACATAAAATTTGGTGTGGTATTGTCAGCCAATGTGCACTTTTTAATAAAGGGGTGACATGATCAAATTTCTTCATATTTGTAATGATTTTGATTGTAGTATTTTGTATCAGTTGGAGGTGTCAAATGTCTTTTTGGCAGATTCCTTTATATAATGAATTGCAGTAGTTGAGTTTGGATATGATAAGGGCGTGGATTAGTATGTTGAGAGAGTGAGGGTCCAAAATATTTGATAAAGATCTTATCATTCTAAGATTGAAAAAACAATTCCTTACTACTGTGCTGATCTGTGGACGGTAGAACAATTTACTATCTATTATTACTCCAAGTATTTTGGTTGTGCTAACAGAATTGATTGGTGCATTTTTAATGATGATTGGAGATGTAAGCTATATATTTTCCTTCCAAGGAAACAGAAGACAGTTGGTTTTGGAAATGTTAAGAGAAAGCATATTTTTGCATAGCCATTGGCTAATCTTGTCTAATTTCAAATTAATGAGATTAATGTCCATGGGGCAAGAAGCATCAATCAATGGGTGGATAATCTGTATATCATGCATATAGGCGAAAGTGGCAAGACCTTTTGACTAAGAGTGTCAGTAAAGGGGACAGATAAATATTAAAAGAGTAAGGGAGACAATATTGATCCTTGAGGAATGCCAAAATTATTTTGAGTGATTGATAATGTGGAGTTATTAAAAGAGACCATGGAAGTGCAGTTTGAGAAGTAAGAAGTAAACCATTTGAGTACTTGTTCGAAAAAAGCCAACAGGATGCTGGGCATCATAAAGAGGGGCATAACAACCAGGACGCGGGAAGTCATCATGCCATTGTATCGAGCGATGGTGCATCCACATCTGGAATACTGTGTTCAGTATTGGTCGCCACACCTCAAGAAGGACATGGCGGTACTTGAGAGAGTCCAAAGGAGAGCAACGAAACTGGTAAAAGGGCTGGAACACTGCCCATACGCCGAGAGGTTGGATAGGCTGGGGCTCTTCTCTCTGGAAAAGAGGAGGCTCAGGGGAGATATGATAGAGACCTTCAAGATCATGAGGGGCATAGAGAGGGTGGATAGGGACAGATTCTTCAGACTGAAGGGGACAACAGGTAAGAGGGGGCATTCGGAGAAACTGAAGGGAGATAGGTTCAAAACAAATGCAAGGAAGTTTTTTTTCACACAAAGGGTCGTGGACACTTGGAATGCGCTACCGGAGGAAGTGATCAGGCAGAGTACAGTACAGGGATTCAAACAGGGATTGGATGGATTCCTGAGGGATAAAGGGATCGTAGGATACTGAGAGAGGTGCTGGGATGTAATACAAGTATAGAAAACTAACCAGGTAATAAGTATGGAAACCCAACCAAGTCGTGAATGTGCAAGACCGGAGGATTAGGACTTCGATGGGAATACAGGACTTCAATGGGAAACCAAGGTGGCAAGGGGGCCCCTTCTGGTTATTCAGACAGGTCGTGACCTGTTTGGGCCGCCGCGAGAGCGGACTGCTGGGCAGGATGGACCTATGGTCTGACCCGGCGGAGGCACTGCTTATGTTCTTATGTTCTTATCCCTATCATAGCCAATCTTAGAAGTAGAAGTTGGTGGTCTATTGTAACGAACGCCACTGAAAGATCTAAAACAAGGATAACTGATTTGTTCTGATCCATAAAGTATTGTATGGATGTGATTAAACCTACTAGTGCATGTTCCATATAATGTTTTTTTGTGGAAGCTGGTTTGATTGGAGTGAAGAGCTTGAGTTTGATTTTAAAAATCCGAGATTTGGTTATATACAATTTTTTCCGTTAATTTTGCAAGAAATGGAAGGTTAGAGATTGGCCTATAATTGGAGCAGCTTTGAAGACTTTCTTTGTTGTTTTTAATTGAAGGATAAATAATAGAGTGTTTCCAGGCTGTGGCTATAGTTGCTGTGGTGAGGCTTTTGTTTACTAGCTTAAGAATAAATGGGCCAAAAATTGGGAAGTATTGCTTTAAGATGGATGAAGAAATCGATTCTTTGAACCCTTAAGATTTAAGGATTGCATGATGCGTTGAATATCATTTAAAGAAGGAAGAAAGAAATTTGAACATGTAGAACATAGGTGGTTTGGTGTAATGTCCTCCGGATGATAGATGGTTCGGGACTTATTTTTAATATCTTTCCTAATAGTAAGAATTTTCTCTTGAAAGAAATTTGATAAATTTTGAGCCAAGGGTAAAGGAACATTCAGGAAAGATTGTTTCTGTTTAAATTGTGTCAGTTTTTTTAAGAATGAAGAATAGAGCCAATTAAATCTTAGCTTTTGAAATAAATTTTTTTATAATATTTTTTCTTTTCCTAATTTACATATTGTTTATAGTAACTTGAGTGCTCCTTACATTTATTGAGGTTTGATATTGTAGGATTGGCACGCCATTTTCATTCCAAAGAGCGCAATTGGGGTTTGAGGAACATAAGGACATAAGAATTGCTGCTGTTGGGTCAGACCAGTGGTCCATCGTGCCCAGCAGTCCGCTCACGCAGCGGCCCTTGGTCAAAGGCCAGTGCCCTAACTGAGACTACCCTACCTGTGTACGTTCTGGTTCAGCAGGAACTTGTCTAACTTTGTTTTGAATCCCTGGAGGGTGTTTTCCCCTATGACAGACTCCAGAAGAGTGTTCCAGTTTTCTACCACCCTCTGAGTGAAGAAGAACTTCCTTACATTTGTACGGAATCTATCCCCTTTCAATTTTAGAGAGTGCCCTCTCGTTCTCCCTACCTTGGAGAGGGTGAACAACCTGCCCTTATCTACTAAGTCTATTCCCTTCAATAACTTGAATGTTTCGATCATGTCCCCTCTAAATCTCCTCTGTTCGAGGGAGAAAAGACCCAGTTTCTCTAATCTTTCACTGTACGGCAACTCTTCCAACCCCTTAATCATCTTAGTTGCTCTTCTCTGGACCCTTTCGAGTAGTACCGTGTCCTTCTTCATGTACAGCGACCATTGCAGGAGAAGCAGGGATGAATTAAACCAAGTTTTTTTTTTGCTTTTTGGAGGAGATGGTATGGGTGGAAACGGGCTATTTTATCAAAGAGAGAACAGCAAACATTGTCCCAGATCTTTAATTGGTTGTCTGGTTCTTCTGAGTCCAGAATATCGCTATCAAGTTGGAATGAAAGTGGCGTGAGCTTTTCCTTAAAATGGCAGTAGTCCCTTGCGAAAACAATTAAAGGAGGTATTGAATTTGTGGGTATCGAGTGGTAGCAAGAGGTAGAGATGAAATAATGATCAGACCAGGGCACTTAAAGTAGTAATGGATTTGAAAAGTTGGATTTATGAGACAGTGGGATAAAGATCATATCAAGCATATGACTTTTGGAATGGGTGGGATCGGAGATCAAGGGAGAAAATGCATTTACCACTGATTACTGCTGGTCTGGTTCTGCCCCAGCATACTCAATTTCCCATGCCTACAGCTCCTCCATAATGGATTGCCTCCCAGTATGGCCTGGCCTAGGCCTTGTTCTCCAGTCACTGCAATAGCAATACACTATACACTGAAAGTGATGCTTCAGTCTGCATATCCCATGCACACTGTTACTGAACTTTGATCTGGGCACAATTGTCTTAACTAGAGCTTGTGAAATACCACCTGTAACTGTCTCTATCTGAAAAAGAGCCATACATTTTACTACATTGCTAGCTCTCTCTATACATAACTATGATAGTAAGTTTATAATCCCTAATATCCACTGGATATAATCCATGCTACTTCTGTCAATTAATTTTGATTTATTCATGACTGCTCATCTTAATTATAGAATGTTTTCTGCTTTTGACGTTTATCAATTATTTGGATCAATATATCAGACTTATTAATTACTTTTAATTATTTCATTCAACTGCTCATTTGTAACCTATAATAAGTTCATTGGACTTGCATTCTAACTCAGTGGTTCTCAACCCTGTCCTGGAGGATCACTAGGCCAATTGGGTTTTCAGACTAGCCCTAATGAATATGCATGAGAGAGATCTGCATTTAATGGAGGTACAGGCATGCAAATCTGTTCCATGCATATTCATTAGGGCTGTCCTGAAACAGGCTGTCCTGGACAGGACAGGATTGGGAACCACTGATCTAACTGCTATTTTTTATTAATTTGTATTTATTAATTATTCTTTATTAACTTATTGATGTTATTTATTAATTGTTTTTGACTAATTCATTGGAAGTGTTTTTTTTTTTTTACCTGAAACATTTTTTAAATATTATAAATGGAAAAAAAAAATTATAAGACTTCATAAATTTATGGAAGTAGTTGTCTGGGTTGCTTTGGGTTTCTTTGCAATTTGAGATCAGAGGAAGTTGGTTATACTACTCCTTTACTGCATCTGTTGTTTTCAGCCACCGATTCCTTTGCCAGAAGGACCAGTTTGTATGACAGATGGAATACAGTATTTGATTTCAGTTTTAGAGATAAATTTTCAAAGATACGTTTTTGTGCATCCAAACTGATGTGAGTGATTAAAAGCCATTTTATTTCTCAGGCCATTGGCTTGCCTGACAGATAAAGAAAAATGTCCAGGGCCTTCAAGGACTGCAACCCTCAAGGAACAAGTTCCAACTTATTTCCCCCCCCCTCCCCCCGAGTCAGTATAATAAATAAGCTTAGGTTTCAAAGATGATGCATGCAGTCATAAATCTGAACTGAATCCAGATTTTGATGAAATAGTCACAGCATAGTAATGAACTAAAGTGAAAAGCTTCATTTTCAGTGAAAACATCAAGGGATCATAACCATATACATTGTGATAATTAGGAACTCATCAAATCAGAAGGTTGTTTTCTAAGAGTCTAAATTAGTTCCCATTTATTCTTACATCCTCGTAGCCAAAACCTCAGTTAAGTTATTTATAACCTGGGTAAGTGACTATACGCACAGCAGTATTCTGGATAATCTGCAACTTTTTAAAATTTTTCATGGATATTGAAAGATAGAGCACATTAAAATAATCTAATATACTGAGAACAAGAGACTAAACGAGCAATCTAAATGAGAAAAAGTTAAAATACGACTTAATTGTTCTTACTTTCCAGTGAGCAGTAGAGCATCAGTATACCCACTGTAAAACTAAACAAATCAGACTAGTACAGATGGATTCTGCACAGTCAATACTAAAAGAAAACCATGTCTTTCATACACACAGAACACAGAAACACCCTCGTCCAGTATGGAATATGTGATCACAAACTAAAAATAAAAATATGCTGACAAAAGTTAAACTGAACCTAAAAGAAGGCAGACTTTGCATACAATGCAACACCACAGAAACATCAATGCGCAAAATATAGATAGCAGATGTAAATTTGAAAACAAACTGAAAAATAGGAATGATCACTTTACAATTTAACAAATAAGAATAAAACAAAAATTGAGAAATAAGATAATACAGAGGCCAAAACCTCTTTCCTCAGATCAGTAAAGTATATTGCTGTTATAGTATCCTGTCCTGTCCTGTCCTGTCCTGACCTGAGGAAGGGGGTTTGGTCTCTGAATTAGTCAACAATGTATTAAAATTATTCCAATGAAAGGATCACCTTATTTCCATTTTCTATTTATAAACGTTTATCAACACAGCTGCACTACTACTTTATCCTAAAGCAAAAAAATAAATGAAAGACAGAGAAAAAGTTTTTCTATCTTTGTCATCCCTGGTTTCTGCGTTCTTCATCTTCTCATCACTTTTATTTCCATCCTCTGTCTGTCCTCTCTCTGCCCCTTCCTTATGGCATCTTCTCTCCTTCTATGCACCTTACAAAAACTGTCTGTCTCCCCCTTCCATGTCTCCCCCATCCATCTTGGTCTGGCAACCATCTTCTTCCCTTCCTTCCCCTCCCCCAATTGCCTGGCATCTCTCTCCTCTCCTTCCCCTTTTTCTCCCACACCCCCTCAAGGACTAGCATTTCACTCTCCTCTCATTTCCCTTTCTTTTTCCTTTCACTCCCTTGTCTTCCTTCTCAACTTAGTTTTTGCATCTGTCTAGATTAAATTTTTTCTTACTATCCAGATCTTAATTTTCCTCTTTTCACTGCGTCTATGTACAACAAAAATAATAAAAAGTTTGGGATGTTTTCCCTATGAGGAAAGGATAGTGACTAGGGCATCTGCTCCCCTCTTTCTCTCTCCACTCACCACTTCCATCTGGCATCTGCTTCCCTCTCTCTCTCCCATCTCCACGTTATCCAGCATCTGATCCCCCCTCCCCACTAACATTCAATGTCTCCCTTCTCTCTCCATCCACCTCACTTCCATCAGCATCTCTCTCCCTCCAACCTAATTCTATCCAGTATTCTTCTGTGTCTCTCTCCCTTTCCCTGCACCCCAATTCCAGCAGCATCTTCCCCTTCTCTCTCTCTCTCCCTCCACCACCCTTTCATACCAGTTTCCTATTCCTTTTTCTCTCCTTCCACCCCAAAGCCATCCAGTATCCTGCCTCCTAACCTCCCCACCACTGCTGTATGTATCTTGAACCAGCAGCATCTGTAAACTTAAATGCAGCTATCACAGGACCTTCCTGCACCTCCCCACAGCTACTGGCTGTGCTCCGGAATAAGGAAGTGACAAGAACTTAAGAATTGCCACTGCTGGGTCATACCAGTGGTCCATCATGCCCAGCAGTCCGCTCATGCGGCGGCCCTTAGGTCAAAGACCAGTGCCCTATTTGAGTCTAGCCGTACCTGCATATGTTCTGGTCCAGCAGGAACATATCTAACCTTTTCTTGAATCCCTGAAGGGTGATGTTGGAGGGGTTGGACTGGCAGCCGTCGGAGGTGCAAGAAAGTCCTGCAATGTCAGAATTTAAAGTTTACTGCCGCTGCTGCTGGTTCAGTAAGAACATTTGGTTTGGCATCAGCATTCCTGAACCCCAAACAGCATTTATATATGCTCATGTCTTGTTCACATGACAAAACTAAGCTCAGTAAGTGCTAGCTCAGTCTCATGAATGACCCTATACTGTGATAGAAAGTTGGCTTCCTTTACCTAGTTCTGTACCTCAAAGAGAATTTTAACTAGAAAATGGCACACAGGGAGATGTAAGAGGAATGTTGTGTCAGATTGTAGTATTTGGGAAAAAAATAGCAACCAGGGAGTAGTTGCCTAAGACAGGAATTTCTAGGATTTAAGTAATATCTAATTAAGTCTTCAGTGCTTGTAATGAGAGCATGGTTGCTACGGAATCTAACCATCGTCAGTTATCTACAATGAGAAATATTTGTAATGAATAAGTCTTTTAACTCAGTAATATAGGATGTGGTGATAAAGATAAGATTATAGACAGTAATATTGCTTCCTTATTTTTATTTGATATTCTTCTTTTTAACCTTTTTCATACCACACAGTGAATTACAATCAACAAAATGCATTATATATTGAGAGAAAAAAATGTTAATGTCCCTCTTCCTCTAGAATAGTCCCATATGAGATATCATCTTCACAGCTCCTAACAGGAGTATATATAAATAAGTGTATCCATTTAAAGAACTGTCCTTTCTTCTAGAGCAGGGGTGTCAAAGTCCCTCCTCGAGGGCCGCAATCCAGTCAGGTTTTCAGTATTTCCCCAATGAATATGCATGAGATCTATTTGCATGCACTGCTATCATTGTATGCTAATAGATCTCATGCATATTCATTGGGGAAATCCTGAAAACCCGACTGGATTGCGGCCCTCGAGGAGGGACTTTGACACCCCTGTTCTAGAGTCTTAGATAATTTGTCCGGATGCATGGCTTCAGCAGTAACGAAGTCTATTGAACTGGAGGATGACTATAGAAGACATTTTGCTTTGTCACCACAGTTTCTGAATCAGAGTGCTTTTTCTGCTGATTTTTGCATTCTAAGGGCAGGGGGAGGACAAATTTATCAGCATGGGCTACTGTTGATATGCACTATTTTACCATTAACTCATTCTGTTTTAGCACAGGCCCCATTTTATGCAATAAGACCTAGGGCTCCTTTTACGAAGCCACGTTAGCAGTTTTAACACACGCAGCTTTTTAGCGTGCGTTAAACACGCGCTATGCAGCTAGAACTAATGCCAGCTCAATGCTGGCATTAGCATCTAGCGTGGCCGGCAGTATAGCGCATGCTATTACGCGCGTTAAACCGCTAACGCGGCTTCGTAAAAGGAGCCCCTAGTTACCAATACCCGTGGTTAATAGTAAAAAATGTTTTAATGTTAACCCAAATTGATAACCCACTATATATGTAAACCTACTATGCACATGTAAACTTTAATACAGATCTACACATTGAGAGGAAGAGATAATGGTTACTGCGGATGGGCAGACTGGATGGGCCATTTGGCCTTTATCTGCCAACATGTTTCTATGTTTCAATGAGTTAATGTATTGATGCTAATTAAAATAATTGAGATATGTTAATGTGCATACTAATTTTTTCCAATACAGGCTTTAATTCAACTTGGGATCATATAACAATTATAGGTATCTATGCAATTGAGTGCACTCCCAAGTGCTAAGCTCTTTTTCCTAAGAACCTCAGCGACACCACTTATAAAGGCTCAAGCATTTCATTGCCTTAAGCTTTATGTCTCCACTCGTCATCGGTTCTTATTTAATAGTAACACTTCCAAACTTTTCTCCAAATTTTCTTAACTAATATTTTGTTAAATTACTTAACCTAGTGGTCTCATGGTTGGGGAACATCTAGCCTGAAGTTTTTTTCAAGGCTCTTCCCCTAAAACTGTACCACCATCTCGCTGTACCACTTTCCCAAACTAAGTCTTGAAAAAGTATTGAAATTTAAGTTGGGGCTGATGTGCAATACTGCCACGAGAGGAAGCACAACCTGGCAGCACTGGGGGACATGTAGTCGGGTGGGGGACAGGAGATGCATATGTGATGGGAGAAAAGGTCAGCTGTGCGAGGGTGGGAGAATTGTCTTTCCACTGAATTAAATTGGAGTCTGTGGAGATTTTGGACGTGAATGGGATGAGAGTAAGGCAAATGGGATTGCAAGTGCCAATGTTATGTTTTGCTAGTATACGGTAATTGATAGTAGAAACTAAAAGCTTATATAATAAATGTGTTCTTTTTTGTTTTTCCTTTTTTTAAAGTGTCTACCAAATAGTCATTGAGGAAACCCGCCCTCGCAGGGTAAAGGAGACACCTGAAATCCCGAAGTGCTATCCAGTAGCTGTTCATTTCCAAAATGTTTCAGTTCTGAACTCACAGTACTACTTTGCTGCAGAGTTTCCAGCCAGTGGCCCATATGGTTTACAGTCTGCTCAGCCTTTTACCATTGGAGACAACAGAACATATCATGGTTACTGGAATGCTCCACTCCTCCCCCATAAGAGCTATAGCATTTATTTTCAGGCTGCCAGCAAAGCCAAGGGGGTAAGTCTCATGTCAGATGATCTTGTAATTTAGAGATGTATACGACTGAAGCTGAACCCTATGTATTGTACTTTTATTGATTAGTTGCTAAGATACTGAAATTATTCCGTTTTATTTGATCTATTTGGTAGAAGAAACATATAGGAATATTTTTGAAAGAATGTCCAAGTCAGAATTGGGACAAAATAAAAAAATCCATCTCACAGCAATTGTCAAACAGGAAAGACATCCAGATTTACTATTCTAAAATACAAGAGAAGGACATCCTTATGCTTGAGACATCTATCCTGAACAACCATATTACAAATTTAAACTTTTAAATTATAAATGGAGGACAAGAAGGTGCAAAGATGTTTGTCTGGCAACATTCTTATGAAAAGGGCAACACAGATGTGTGGTGCAGTGGTTGGAGCTACAGCCTCAGCACCCTGGGGTTGTGGGTTCAAACCCCACACTGCTTCTAGTGACCCTGGGCAAGTTATTCAGTCCTTCATAGCCCCAGGTATGTTAGATAGATTGTGAGCCCACCGGGACAGATAGTAAAAATGCTTGAGTACCTGATTGTAAAAACCGCTTAGATAATCTTGATAGGCAGTATATAAAAACCTAATAAACTTGAAACTAGTGGTTAGTGCAGTGGAGTGAAAACCAAAGGGGACAAATTCAAATCCCACTTTAGTGGGGGGGTTTTGTTTGTTTGCCTTCAGGCTTGCAGATGTCATATCTTGAAATACTGTAAATATTTTCCTGTTCCTGGAGGAAGCCCAAGGAAAAAAAATTAAGAGTTACACCACAATTTGAACATGTACCACTTGACTTACAGGCCACTGTATTTACCATGAGGCTGTGCCTCTCATCTGCCTACTGTTTCACTCAGAATGGCTGTTTTTCTGGTTTCACTTCCAGGAGAGGAGGACAGCAACCTCTGAGGGGTCATGCCTTAATCCCTCCAGTGGTCATCTGCTCAATCAGAGCACCTTTTTGTGATTTGGACGTGACTGAAATAAGTCTGGATAAAAACATCCTCTTTAGATACGGGCATGTATTCCCATACAGAAATTGCTGTTGGATATCCTACTTTTGGGCCCTCCCTATTCCCGCCCAAAACATGCCCACAACACGCCCCCTTGCCATTTAGATGAACTGCAGTGTAGAACATCCAAATTCAGATTTTCCCAAATCAGGATTTGGATATTTTTAGCAGAGGGGTGTTTATTTCTTAGACATTTTGAGGCATCCATCATCTTTGAAAATGAGCATCTAATGTCTTAGGAAAGGGCTTGCCAGCCAGCTACTGTCCTGCAAAATCCATGAAGAGGTTTACTAGATAATTCTATGTAGTGTGCCAAAAGTTAGCGCCAAACCTTTGATACTCAAACAAAAGTTAGCAGCAAAATTAAGTGCCAAAGTTAGAGGAAAACAAAAGTTAAAAGTCTAACTGCAATTTAGATACTGTTCTATAACTGGGCTCTTAGGTGTGTTAGCATATAATTGCAAAAGGGGTGTTTACTTGGGTGAATCATTGACATTTCTGACTATTTCTGCTTTATTGAATACTATCAGGTGCCTAATTACTGTATTTAGGTATTTGCAGTTACACCTGCCATAAAGATGGCTTTGATAATGACATTTAAATTTTGGTACCTAATTACTGACTCGGGCTCATATCGTATGACATACTAGACACGCAAATTTCCTGTTATAGAATAATAGCTTAGTGCCTAACTTTTAATGCAGTTTGTGAATATCCTGAAAACTAAGGGGACAATTCAATAGAGACTATCCATGACATGTCCTTAGAATTCCATTGTTTAATGGTTTCTCCTTCTATTCATAGTCCCTCTCTATACCTTTTTCCACACTTCCAAAATCCATATATTTTCTTTTATATTTCTATATTTTATTTCTAATTCAAAAATTTTTAATTTAATTTAATTTATCCACTATATTATTGTTGAGATGTACATTTTGCTTTAAAAAGAGTGTGGCCTTAGAGAGATCAATGTATTCTTGTTGGGATGTTTCAAATCTTGTTTTTATCTCTGTCTTTATTTTTACATCTTTACTATTCATTAATTGTTTTTCCCAGGTACTTTAGCTAGATTGTGAGCCTTCGGGACAGTAAGGGAATTTCTAAGTACCTATCTTTACTTATCTTATTTTTATTGTATACTTAATGTATATTTTCTGTAAACCACTTCGAGCCTAATGGTATAGCGGTATATAAGAAATAAAATTAAATTAAATATGCAAAAGTATATTATATGACGAATGCAAGTTGATCCTCAACGTCAGACTTATTTGTGGCTCACGAGGACTGGAGTTGGCTACTTTTGTGTTGCACTGCCATTTTTGGGTGACTTAATAGAGGCTTATGCAGTTTTCTTTAGGAATTTAGGGGCCCAGTTACTAGGCTGTGGTAAACAGCAGGCTTAACATGTCCTAACACAGGACCTTCCCTGCACACTAAGCCTATTTTTAATGTGGCAGTACAAAAGTGCTTTTTCCATTTTTATTTTTGCTAGGTCTGTACTAAATTTTCCGTTAGCTTGTGGAACTAATAAAAATATTGCATCGGAGCACTTACCACCTCTTCTATAGGGGGCAGTAAGACCCTGATTCTGTAAACGCCACCTAAAAAATAGGTGCCAAGGAATGTGGCACATAGCAGCTGTCAATCTTCAGTTAGGTGCTGTTTATAGAATAGAACCTAGCGGCGCCTAAATTGAACTTAGGTGCCTGTCGGAGTCAACATTTTAGGCACCCCTATGTATGCCAGGTTTTCTTGGCCTAAATATCAGCACCTGTCCGATTTAGGCACTAGCACAGAAAACACGCCCAAATTCTGCTCATGATCTGCCCTTAAGCGTGCCCACTTTCTGGTAGATTCTTCGGGTTGGCGCCTACCCGAAATCGGAAGACGCCTACCGATTTAAGTGCCTAGCTAGCAATTTTAATTTAAGCCAACTATTGAGCCAATTAAGCTTGTTATCAGTGTCAATTAAACTAATTAATTAAGTTAAGTGCGGCGATTTAGGCATCTTTTGTAGAATCTGTAAATGCCCCAGACTAACTACTACTACCAATCATTTCTATAGCACTACTAAATGTACATAGTGCTGTACACCTTATAGGCAGATACTTTCTCTGTTCCTAGTGGGCTCACAATCTTTTTTGTACATGGGGCAATGGAGGATTAAGTGACTTGCCCGGGGGTCACAAGGAGCAGCAGTAGGAATAGAACTTAGTTTCTCAGGATCACAGTCCACTGCACTATTAGGCTACTCCTCCAGTCACCCCTGCATTAACTAGTTAGTTCATGGTCATTTAAATATATGAATGCATCCATGCTGATCGTCCATCCATGGCACACGTTCCCTAAAAAAAAAAAACACAGAAAATTATTAACGTACGATTATCACATGAAAACTACCATTTATTGTACCTTAGTAAAAAGGCCCCTTCTAGTCCTAAGACAATGTTCTATATTTTGGAAGCATATCTTCATCAATACAATAAACATTCTCTTATTTATGCTTCTTGTTAATGTGCCCCCCAGAAGATGGCTGTGATATCCTTTAATAACTAATTTGCAGTAGACATCTGCTCCCAGTTATCTGGATTTGGTTATGCTCCTGTCTTATAAAATACTTTTTCTGTTACGTCCCTTCCAGAATCAATACTAAAAGTTTTACCTCAACCTGCAAACCAGGTCTTGCGAACCAGAAATCCACACTTTTTTCTCTCCATTGCTCCTCCCACTTGGCTAAGAAATACAGAACCCCCTGCAGTTTTTCATTTCTGCAATCGACCCGTGCAAAAGTCTTTCTGATCTGCTCTCCTTCTTTTCTTTCTTTTTCAATGGCATAGTGCCATGAGTATCTTTTGGAAATGTTCTCTGCCTGGGAAAGGACACAGTTGGCGTGGAATCGGACTGCTGTTTCACAGGGCAAACTTTGGGTGGAATTGTGGAGCCAGCCTGCTGTGTGCTACTTTCGGAGCCCGGGGTCCTTCTCCCTGGGAGCGTGCTTACTTTCTGACCCAGTCAGCGGTTTAAGCATAGGCTGGAAGCACCTAAGTGCCCTCAGGGTATTTGGGCACTGGCTACATTTTCTGCCTCTGATCACATGAGGAGGGTCTGAGGGGGTGGAGGCTCATCTGACTGGCAACCCCAAAATCTTGAAGATTGAGCTGTTTGGATCCATGAGAGTGGTCACTCTCAGAGAGAGTGTTTCATCTCATTGTGAGTTCCTGGGACAGACTTAATGGCTTCAGCCAAGAACTCCAAAGTCAAGAGCTTCTTAGTCAAAGAACATAAGAATAGCCTTACTGGATCAGGCCAATGGTCCATCTAGCCCAGTATCCCATCTTCACGGAGGCCAATCCAGGTCACAAGTACCTGGCAAAAACCCATATAGTAGCAGCATTCCATGTCACTGATCCAGGGCAAGCAGTGGCTTCTTCCATGTCTGTCTGTACAACAGTTTATGGACTTTTCTTCCAGGAACTTGTCCAAACCTTTTTTTAAAACCAGATACATTAAATGCTTTTATCACATCTTCTGGCAATGCATTCTAGAGCTTAACTATTCTCTGAGTGAAAAATATTTCCTCCTATTGGTTTTAAAAGTATTACTCTGTAACTTTGTGTGTCCTCTAGTCTTTGTAAATCTTGATGCAGTAAAAAATCAATCCACTTGTACTCGTTCTACACCACTCAGGATTTTTTAGACTTCAATTATATCTTCCCTCAGCCATCTCTTTTCCAAGTTGAAGAGTCTTAACCTCTTTAGTCTTTTCTCATACGAGAGGAGTTCTAGCACCTTTATCATCTAGGTCGCTCTTCTTGGTCGCTTTTCTAGTGCCGCTATATCTTTTTTGAGATAAGGAGACCAGAACTGAATGCAATACTCAAGTTGAGGTTGCACCATTGAGCGATACAGAGGCATTATAACATTCTTAATCTTGTTTACAATCCTTTTCTAATAATTCCCAGCATCTTGTTTGCTTTCTTGGCCGCCACCACCACACATTGGGCAGAAGATTTCAGTGTATTGTCTACGATGAAACCCAGATCCTTTCCTTGGGTGCTAACTGCCAAGGTGGACCCTAGCATCAGTTAACTATGATTGGATTAGTCTTCCCAATGTGCATCACTTTGAATTTGTGCAGATTAAATTTCATCTGCCATTTGGACACCCAGTCTTCCAGGAAGCTTAGGACAGGACACATTGGTCCAGCCTTGCTAACATGGGAACTTCTTTATGTCTTCCCACCTTAGCCCATGATAGGTCAAGTCATAGCAAGATCACAACTCATTCGGGCCTGGTGATCAAGGTCATGCCGGACTGGCCTTGCAATCTGTGGTATGTGGATCTGGTCCATTTCCAGAGGGACATGAAGCTCAGGCTCCCTCTGCATCGAGACCTCCTCATTCAAGCGCCTATTCCTATGGAGAACCCCCAAGTGCTTTGTTCTTATGGCTTGGCTCTTGAGTGCACAGCCTTGATGCAAAGTGTATACTCGAACGGGGTGATTTCCACTCTTGAAGTCTAAGAAGCCCTCTTCTATGGCGGCTTATGCCAAGGCTTGGAAAGCTTTTAGCTGTGGTGTGCCAGAGACCAGGTAAAGCCTTTTAGTGTTCCAATTCCAGTGGTCTTAGCCTTTTTGCAGGTCAGTCTAAGAAAGGCCTAGCAGTGGCTTCCCTTAAGGTACAGGTGGCAGGTCTGTTTTGTTTCAGAGGACACAATGGTTCCACTTCACTTATAGCTCATCCTGATGTGATCAGATTTTTCAGGGGGCACTTAGTTTGCGAACACCCATGCATCAGCCCTTTCCAACTTGGAACCTCAATGTGGTGCTAAAAGACCTTGATGCATTTCCTTTTGAGCTGCTCAAATATGCGTCTCTTCTGGACCTTACGGTCAAGACAGTATTCCTCGTTGCGATTGTCTCAGCCAGGCATATTTTGGAGTTACAAGCTCTCTCTTGTAAGAGACCCCTTTCTCCAGATCATGGAGGCTGGTGTATTCCTCTGTACTGTCCTTCCTTTCTTCCGAAAGTAGTTTCAGAGTTTTATATCAACCTGGAAGTTTGTCTGCCTGCTTTTCGGTCCACTGGATCTGATGACCAGGATAAGATTTTGCGGAAACTGGATGTCCAAAGAGTCTTACTGCAGTACTTGGAGAGGACCAATGACTTCTGTTTTTCTGGCCATCTATTCATCCTTACTATTCAGCCTAAGCCGGGGCAGGCTGGTGTCTAAGGCTTCTATTGTCTGATGGATTTGCATGACAGTTTTGTCGACTTACATCGCTTGTGGCAGGCAGCTGCTGGTATCTCTCAAAGCTCATTCGACGAGGTGGGCAGAGTCTTGAGTGATGAATTCGGCCGAGATTTGAAGAGTGGCCACATGGTCGTCTCTTTGCCAGATTTTACAGAGTGGACGTGGTGGCCCGGTCTGATGCTGCCTTTGGGGCCTCAATGTTGCAGGCAGGCTCTTCTGTCCCACCCTAGATGTGGCCATTGCTTCAGTACATTGCCTTTAGTATTGATTCCGGAAGGGACGAAACAGAATGGAAGAGTAGGTTTTTCCCTTTGGTAATCTTCTTTCTGTAAGTCCCTTACATAATCAATACGGCCCACCCTTTATCTACTCTCTTTATCAGTAACACCTGCCTATTTCTGCCTTGGAAGTTTCTCCTTTGAAGCTTCAGTATCTTCCAGTCAGCAGAGACAACCTGTGGGGAATCCTTCTGTATGAACAAATCCATATAGCTATCGAAGTCAGGTTTCCAGTTTGTGCTCGTTGCACATGGCAGGTTGGTTCCATGTTGTTACCAGTACTCTTGCCTGTGTTTATTGTTGCCTGTTTGTTAATTGTTCTTTTATATTGCAGAGCAGAACAGAATGCTGTTGTATAGTGAAGTGATTTCCCTGTGCCGCCCCCCCCCCTCCCCCCAACACACACACACACCTTTCTGTGTTTTGGTCAAGTGATTTTTAGTGACCTTTCAACTAAACTGCAGGGGGCTCTGTTTTCCTCAACTAAGTAGGAGGAGCAAAAGAGAGACAAAAGTGTGGATTTCTGCAAGACCCATCTTTAGTTTTGATTCAAATTATTAGCTTTTTTAATCAATCCAATCATTTTTAAAATTTAACCTCAGTGAACTTCTATGTATACAGTACATTTACTGAGTACCTGCAGCTGAAGTACAATACACGTGTATTTTTTTTTTTTTTTTTTAATGAGAAAGGAACAAAGAAGAGGCCAAAATGATAAATAGTTTAGGTTTATTCATAGGCTTGATAAACTGTCTTTTGAGAGTATTAAAGTGGTATTTCATGGGTAAAACCAAATGTATACTTAAAAGTGTCATTTTACATATAGCATAGAGATTCAAATTTTGGAGGTTGGGATATGATCAATTCCAAAACCAGCCTTTTCTAAAATACTTACAGGACTGCGTGTGTATTTCCTGGTATATGCAGTGGGAGCAGCTATTTTACAGATATACAAGTTGAATAAATGAATAGCATGAACTCAACAGCTTCCACTTGGAAGTGTTAGCACTTCCATGTAGAAAATAGTAATTTTGTTATCTACTTCTATATGTAACTGCCCCATTTTACAAGTGTAAATGCCACCAATTAAGTAGTAAGGCTGCAATTTTAACTATTGTTTTGGAGGTGGACATAAGAGAATGACTCTTTAACCCCTCTATGAAACCTAGGCTGAAACTAGCACATTTTTAAAAGCTTTGTATGCCTTTCAGCTGTTTTCTATATGCCATTTGTAACCACAGCGAGGCGGTATATCAATTTCCACCCCTTTCCCTTTCTCATTTTAGTTTCCACCAAACCATGCGTCCTTGATGCTTCTGAATGGCATGGATTTACCATGTGTAATAGCAGCTTTCTGAAATCAGTTTGTACATATACAATATTTTCATACAAAGCACTCAAAAAATGTTGTTTACCGGTAATCGTGGCCACTGAGGAGCACCCGACTTCAAACCCAGCATGCACCCAACATATGAGGGAGAAAAAAGCCTTAGATTAAAAAGAAGCAGTACGTACACCAATAGGAACAATTTTAACTGCTATAATTGCTATCACAGGCAAAAAAAAAAACCTCCCTCACATACAGCTTAGGTTTAAAAATGAGAACTGCTGTTCCGAAGCACGCTCAAGAACTTAATTGAATAGGGACAACCTGCTCCAACGCTGCCACATCTCTTCAGACCTCCCTCCTGAGTGGCCACAATTAAATATTTGTGTTGTGTGAAGATATTGTTGTTATCCTCAGCATATTTGTTAAGATGCGTATACTGTTAAAATAAATATAATGTCACTATTTGCACACGAATATGTTTCTAAAATAGTTGTCTAAATGCAAAAAAATTAAAACATCCTAATAAATACTGTAAAACAAAAGTATCAATATTGAATATGAGAACTACAATAACCAAACCAACAGACATAATGATAAAATAAATACTTAACACCAATCTGATAAAACAAAACCTATGCAAAGGTGTACCTTAGCATATAGCAACATAAACCACATGATTCTTCCTTGAAATGTTCATCTCCTGGCTGGACCTGGACAGACCTGTAGAGGCCACTTAATTTCTGATGCATTTTGGCTCTCTTCAGATAGCCTGGAGATTTTTTCTCCCAGATATCATAATAGCCATTTTTTATATGTGTACTGACAACACAAAGTGGTGAAATACCATTGATTTTTTTTTTTTTTTTTTAAACCTTCCGACATGCTGCTTGGGCCTTTGCCTTCAGGACAAAATATCTTTCAAGGTCAGCGAGCTTGCAGACCTTTTAAAGAAAGGTACTCATATCATGTCTGACATATTTCCTTCATCTTGGTAAATGTTAAATGACGTATTGGTTACCTGTCTAAATGCATTCTGCTTCAGTTTTCTGTGGCTGAAGTTCACAAGTCATTCAGGAGATTATTGTGATCTAAAATGCATGCATACACAGTATCTGTATGGGATATTATTATTATTTTCATAAAATTGTACATAGTGTTGTGTGTTCTGGTAACAATCACAAAATGTATTTTTCCTCTCTTTGGCACAGGAAACCAAAATTGACTGCGTCAGGATAGCCACAAAAGGTATGTTAATCCTGACATTAGAGAAATTTTCTAACCCTTTTGTCTTTAAATAGTGTCATGTATTTCTAGCTGAAACCTGTTGATATTTCTATCATAACCTTTGATAATTGCTTTTTGCAAAAGCTCTAGAAATGTTTTCTTTTTTCTTTTCCTGAAAAGGCCTCTAAATTAGATTGAGCACCATATCAGATTATTTAAAACCACAAGGATTTGGGGTTTTTTTCTTGAACAATTTGAATTCAATATTCATTAAATATGTAGGAATACTAGTCATTTATAAATGTCTGATAACTTAAGCAGATTTCAAGGTGGGTAAGGCTAAAGTCAAATTATCTAACTTAAAAATATTGTTTAGGACTTCTACTAAGAATGTACTAAAATGCCTTATAAAAATTATCACAACCTTACATTATACGTTATTCACATTCTGCTGTCTAAAAATAAAATACACAATGCATTAAAGTAGAAATTTATACCTTCAATGTGAAAGAGCAACTATACATGCAATCAAAAAGTAATTAAGCAAAATAAACCAAAATGTATTGAATGCACAAAGTCTTAATACCTTTTGTCATAGCAAATAGTTCTTTCAACCTAGGGTTAGCAAATGGCTTCAGAAAAAGGAGGTCAGATTGAGATATCCAGGTTTTAATGCCATTGCTTTCAATGGAAATAAAACCTGGATGTCTCAATTTGTCCTCCTTTTTCTGGAGCAATATGGTATTCCTATTTCAACCTTAAGAAAGCCCATAATAGATTAACGAGAGCCCATCTTTGTCCATTTAGTTTATTGTTTATTGGAAGCTTCTATACCGCTTCTAATGACTGGGGAGTCAATTCTGAGCAGTTTGCATTAGCTTCAGTAAATGTGTTACAATACCTGAGCTCCAGTAATGGTGTTACAATACATGAGCTAAATATATGTGAATCTTACCTATTTATACCATCTATATATATATCTATACTATAATTATTGTTTCTCTATATAAATATTGTTTCTTTTTAGTGCTAAACCAGTTCAAATACTCTTGGAAAAAGGAAAAAGTATCAAGCTATTTGGGTTTTTTGTTGTTGTTGGGGTTTTTTTGGGGTTTTTTTTGTTTTTTTTTAGGGGGGGGGTTAAGTGAATGCAAAGCAGAGGTCTAATTATGCCAAATATGGAGCTTCCAAAATAATTCTGGGATAAGGTTATTCAAAGGTATAGATAAGGAGACAAATGTAAGAGATTTTCAATGTGTTTGAATATCCCTTGGCATGCTGTCAGGATCACTTTGTAAAACTGAAACAGCTTGGCACTACCAATTTGTTGCCTCGATCAGGCTCACTTAAAAGACAGTAGTTGTGAGTTCAGGAAACTGCTAAGGAAGATTACTATAAATCCTATGATCACATTAAGAGAACAGTAGAAGGCTGTGACTGATATCAGGAAAAATGTTGAGTATTCAGACATGTTTTATAATACTCCACAAACATGTATGGGAGAGTTGTAGGAAGCCACACTGCTGAGGAAAGTTAATATAGAATGCCACATAGCACAGACAAAAAAATTCTTATTTAGGGGACATTACGGGGTCAGTTCAAGAAAGATCACCTAAAGTTTACTAAATGCAAATTCTGGAATGGCAATTAAGCATGAGGTTATAGAATACTAGTGTAAGTCAGCATTCACATTCTAACATTTAGATTATTACATTACAATAGGGATTTCTATTCCGCCATTACCTTGCAGTTCAAGGCGGATTACAAAAGAATTATCAAGGATGTATTACAACAAGAACTTACCAAAAAAAGAAAAGAAAATTGGTCATTATCAAAGAGAGTAAGAAATGAAATGTGCACATCTAAATACAGCACCTTGCATTCATAACTAATAATATTCTATGAAGTGCACGCTGGTGTATAGTTGGAATATCCATAATCTGCTCCTCCTACACTAATACCCTTGTCATAATAATGCTGTAGACCAGAGTTCTTCAATCGCCTGTCCACAGACCAGTGCCGGTCTGCAGAAATTTCCTGCCGGTCCACAGGGCCGGCATGTGCATCTGACCCGAGACAATGTTCTTCAGTCACCAGTCCATGGTGCGATCAATGCGGCATAATCTTCGGGCTGGCTCCCTCTTCCTTAGTGCTGCAGTGCACAAAGCCGCGGGCAGCGGCTCCTACGCGCATCCTGCGCCTGAACCAGAAGCCTTCTCTCTGACGTTGTAACGTCAGAGGAAAGGCTTCCAGATGAGGTGTAGGACGCATGCAAGGAGCCGCCTGCAACTTTGTGCACTGCAGCACTGAGGAATAGGGATCTGGCCCAAAGATAACACCGGGGGCGGCATAAAAAGGCCAAGCTGGAGCAGGCAAGAAGGTAAGGCACAGCATGGAGGGAGGGAGACAACAAAGGTAGGGGGAATGATTTTACTTTAAATTTAGTGATTGAATTGTGTCAATTTTGAGAATTTACATCTGCTGTCTGTATTTTGCACTGTTCAGGAAGAAATGCATTTGTTTCTTTTTCTCTGGGGTTGTACTGCATGCAAAGTCTTGAATCTTAGGGTTTTCTTTGTTTATATGAGTACTTTTAGTTTTTGGTCCCATATTTGCATAAGGGTTATCTGTGCTCTGGTAGGAATGAATGTTGAGAAGCATACAGTGTCCTTTGTGTAATTTAATTTTGTGGTTAACCATAATGTGTTGTTAATAAGATTATATTGTGTATGTGTATATGAAAAATAAATGGAAAAAATGGTGTTTCAATTAGTACTATTATGGGGGACAGGGTTTGGAGCAGAGATGGGCGGGGTCTGGCCCACAACTTAGCCCAGTTTTCTTCGACCGCCGGTCCACAAAATAATTATTTTATTTCCGCCGGTCCATAGGTGTCAAAAGGTTGAAGAGCACTGCTCTAGACAATGTATACTGTACAGTATATGTGCTTTATAGAAGAGGGCATAACTTAGTGCTAGTTATCGAGTGTGCCAATCAAGGGCAAATTAAGGAATAAATTTACACCCTTGGAGGGATATAATCAAAACATACGTCTAAGTTCAGTTTGGACTTATTTTTTCAAGTTTCAAGTTTTATTAGTGCTTGATAAATCGCTTATTAAATATCTAAGCGATGTACAATTCAAGTAAAATAGAAATACAAATACACTGACCTTTAAATAAAAAAAAAAAAAACAAACTGGGTAAACACACATGAAACAGGAGGGTAGAGGCTGAAAGTTACAATATATTTGTAGAGGAAAATATACATTTAAGGGAAAAATAACTCAGGGAAGGGAAAAAAGCAAAATTCTGGGATATTAAATCTAGTGTTAAAAAATAAAAATTTGTAAATCTGAGATTCAAATGTTAAAAGCTTCCTTGAAAAAATAGGTGCCCAAAGTCAGCAGTGGGAAAATGCCCATTTTTTTGAAAAATATGTCTAATATATATATATATTGTGGCCACCAGCTTAACCCAGAACAGGGCTTTGTTGCAATTCTGATGGCTACACTAAACAGCACCTAAGCGTGTGACCCGGCCTGGAGTCACCCTGCAGGATCGGGATTTCAAAAGTGAAAAATAATACCACAAATAAAGTTCCAACACAGGGACAGTTTATATAAATAGTTCTCTTTACTTAATCCTTCCAATCAGGTAAGTAATACTTTCATTGCTTCAGAATTCCAGACAGAAGTCCAAGAAAGAAAATATAAAAAAAAACATGCAATACTGTCAAAATGGCAGGGTAATTGAAGCAGCACTAATTACCTCCAACTTTCCTTTTTCTCACTGCTTCTTAAGTCTCTCCTATTGTTGAGACCTTGGGCTCAGTAAGGAGCTCACTCTGACTGCTACCAAGCAGTCCTTTTCTTTATTCCAAAACAGCTACAGTCCAGCCTTCAAGTTTTAGTTAGATTGCAGTCCATAACAAAAAAAATAAGAAAGCCTCTGGCAATTAATAATTAAGGTTGCCAGGAAGAAGAGAGAGTAGTAGGTTTTGCAAAAATACAGTCTTTCAAACAGACTTTCACATTCCCTCCCAGGTGGAAGCAAAACCTCTCCCCCAAATACTCTCTCTAAACTTTCACAGCAAAAATCAGCATTCAAAAACCAAAAGAACAGCACACAAACAGTTTCCAAAACTCACTCACTGTTTGTGGCTCAGAGTCCAGTTCACCTGCATTGGTTCAGGTAGGTTAGCATCCTCACCAGCACAAGACTCTTGGAAGTCCATAAGTTCCTCAGATTGAGTCAAACCCTCTGGTTGTTCAACCTCATCCAGCTCCATAGGTTGTGGCTCTCTGTCCCTGTTTGGCTCGTCAGGGTCCCTAGGGAGGCAAAGCCTAAACTTCCTCCCTAACCGGCTTCTTTCCCTGTTGTCAGGGGCAGGCTTATATACTCTGGGGAAACGCCCTGCTGTATCAGCCCTGGCAGTATTCCAAGGGCCTCTTGGGCTCCCCCGGTGGTCTATGAAGTTATTTAATTCAGATCCAACCTGTTCTTTACCAATTCCTACCCGGGATGCTGGTCACAATATATAAATCAACTATCTGGATGTCCAGGCCATTGGGTCACCCAGATGACCAGAACGTCTATCTTTATACCACATTTTCGCCAAAAATTTTGTCCAAGTCCCAAACACCCAGAACAAGACCATTTGGATATGGAAGGGGCCAATCTTGCAATGGACTGGCCACCCAGACATGGAAACAGAGCAGTGGGCCACCTTACAGGGCACTGCTGTAAACTTCATATAAAGGATGCCCATATTTTTCCTCATAGATGTACCAAATAATATCGAATCTTATGAAAGCGCTACCGGATTCTCAAGTAAATTATTAATTTGACTCCAAATAGATTTCCAAAAATTATGTATTAGAGGACAAAAAAACAATAAATGATCCAATGTACTAGCTTCTAGATGACAGTGCCAACATCTATTAGACTTAGAGCAATCTAATTTGTTAAACGTACCGGGGTCCAGATTGCTCTATGTAACAGAAAATACCAAGTTTGTCTCATAGATGCAGACACTGTATATCCCATCCTCCAAGACCAAATATCCTCTAAAAACAATAAATTATTACTTATAATGACAGGAGTTGCCATTCAACAAATTACAAAAAACTGGAAAAATCATGATAGATTAAGTTATAATTTCTGGTGGAATTCATTGTGCCATATTTTTAAAATGGAGAAAATATTAGCTATTGATGTTTGGGAGCCATCAACAAACTATTGTAAGGATTGATTATATTGAATTTATTTCTTCCCCTTTTATTTATCAAGATATGGGGTGGTGGGAGGGTGGGTTTAATTTTGAATTAATCTAAAATTATAAAGTTATATTGAAGGGAGGGTGGGAGGGAGGAATTATATTATGATTCAATATATGTGTGATCAAAAAGTGATATTAAAATGTATATGTTTGTACTTTATTATAGTCCTCTTGTTGAAAGTATAAAAATGAATAAAGAATTAAAAAAAATTAAAAAAAAGGATGCCACATAAACATCTTACCAGAACTCCCTTATAGGTTAAGGTGAGTCCCTTAAAACCCACTATACCCACCTGCCTACAATCCCAATAGCCTATATGCTTGTAGGTAGCACCTATATGGTAGTAGAGTAGGGTTTGGGGGGAGGAGGTTGGTGAGCTCACATTTTCCACCATAAATGTAGTGGTTAGAGTGGCTTATGGGACTTGCTACTCCTCTCTATGGTTCACTAGCCCACCCACCAGGCTACTTAAGACACCTTGTCAAGTTTATGTATTATGCATTACGTTACTGTTAACCGAGTTGAGCTCCTTTTGGTTGATGACCCCGGGCTATAAAATTAAGTTTTAGTTTAGTTTAGTTAGCTCTACTAGGCTTTCCTTTACCAAGTGCTGATGATCTTTTTTTTTATTCTGATCTTTGTGGGTGTGTGAGGGGGGTCAGTGAACACTGGGGAAGTGTGTATGGGTGTTTACTTTGTCTCTGCAGTGGTTATCTGGTCCGGGCAGGAGACCAAAGAGGCAGTGCTGGGACAGAACAGGTCTTTTGGTACTGATCCTAGGATGTTAGGATGGCCATGGGAGCTGTGTGTGCTTTGGGCATGCCAAAAAGAGGCATCCCTCTCAGCCACAAAGGCAGGAAAAACAGGGACTACTACTGCTGCTACTACTACTATGTATCATTTCAGTAGCGCTGCTAAACATATGCAGCACTATACATTAAAATATTCAGGAGACAATTCCTTTACTGTAGAGCTTACAATCTAATCAAACAAATAGGACAAGTAGGGGGTTGGTAGTTTTTCATGCATGGGGGTTAGGCGTTAAAAGCAACCTTGAAAATGTGGTCTTTTAGCCTGGTTTTGAATATTGCCAGGGATGGAGCTTTTTGTACTGGCCCAGGCACTGGTGTGGACTGTGGGTATTTCTGGACATGCATGGACATGTGTAAAAATGTTCTGGCCCTCCGAGGAAGACCCAAATTGAAGCCAGGTTATTGATTTAGAGGCTGTCCAGTGGACCCATTACCAGTTTTTATGCTTGGGCCCAGGAGTAGAATTAGTGTTACCATATGTCCAGGAAAACCTGGACATATCTTTGTTTATAGGCTGTCTGGGTGTCCAGCCAGGTTTTTAAAATTATGGAATCTGTCCGGGTTTGGCAGGGCCAGCTTACAAGGAGTCTAGTGGCTCTCCCCCTCTTATCTCTTTGGCGCTGCATTTCTATTTTATTTGCGCCTTCGGCAGCTCAGCAACATGAGCCTGCTGCCATTGGCCTGCCCTGAAATCTGCCTCTCTGCAGGGTCCTGCCTCCATGGGAACAAGAAGTCGCTACAGATAGGCAGCTTCCAGGACAGGCTGACGGCAGCAGGCTCATGTCGCTGAGCTGCTGGAGGCACAAAGAAAATAGAAATGCAGTGCCGAGGAAGTAAAAGGGGAAGAGTCACTGGACTCCTTGTAAGCCAGCCCTACCAAACTAGTTTCTGGAGGGCTGGGCCAGAGGTGGGGTGAGAGCAGAGTTGGGGGTGGAGGTGGGGTCATGTGTCCTCTTTTTTTCAGGTCAAAAATATGGTAACCCTAGTGCCACCAAGATTCATCAGAGGACAGGAGGGATTTGGGGCACATCATAGGAAGCAGGAATGAGGGAATCTGGGGTTGGGCAGTTAATTTAAATTGATTTTTGGGGTGTAGTGCTCTGTCATTAAAGATTTTTTTTCTAGAATAGGGCACAGACTATAAATTACAGTGCTTATGCACATAGCTCTTGCTTTAAAAGAAGAGAAACAGAACAGTTTAGACCAATTTTCTTTTTTTTAATGTAATAAAGGTAGGGAGTAAGAACACGAGAAGAATAAAGCTGGAAGACATAAGGGTCTAACTGTCAAGAAAGAAGAAGAGAGCCTATAAAAGAAAAAGACAACTCGGAGGAAAAAAGGGAAAGGAAAGAGAGGGAGATAAGAGACAAATGAAGAAAAAAGTAATACTTATCTGAATGAAATTCTAAAAACAGAATACTGTAGTTTTACAATCTGAAGCCGTGGGTGCAGCTTCCTTATATAGGGCAGCCTATGTAAAGACATCATAGATAAGCCACCCCATTAGTAGAGCACTCCTCCATACCCGTACCACGAGTCCCCCATACCTGGAGCTCCCTTCTGGACGGGTGCGGGCTACCGGCCTCCTTCTGTAATGTCGTGGCTGCGGTGCAGGGCAGGAGCAATGTATTCAGCATCCAGCCGGCCCTGCGCTGCTTCCTCAATTCTTGCCTTCAGTTCTCACGAGAATTGCGCGTCTTGAGAGAACTGACACAGGCATTGAGGAAGCAGCGCAGGACCAGCTGGTTGCTGAAGAGATCGCCCTTGCCTTGCACCAAGGCCGCGACATTGAAGGAGGCAGGAGGCAGCCGGCGAGGTATTTACCGGGGGCAGGGATGTATAGGCCGCCCCCAGGTGGTTTTAAAACTCTTAGATAAGCCGTGGCTAGTAACATGGGGCAGCTTATCTAAGAGTTTTGAAACCTAAATCGGCATTTCCTGCGGCCTATACATGGGGGTGGCCTATACATGGGGAAATTACGGTATTGTTTGTAGTTAAACATCTGTATACCACAGTTAAAAATGATTGCACTTTTATGATAAAGTGCAGAAATTTAAGGTGATTGAGATTTCCTGTTACCTGTTTCTGGATTATACTGAATAGTCTGGAGAAAGAATTTATTTAAATCTAACTGAACATAATCCATTTTTAAAATAACTGCAGTACACTTTTTATCTATCTTATCAATCTAATTTATTTATCTCTCTATCCTTGTGCAAGAAATCACTTCTAAATCATTGTAGAGCAGGGGTCCCCAAAGTCCCTCCTTGAGGGCCAAATCCAGTTGGGTTTTCAGGATTTCCCCAATGAATATGCATTGAAAGCAGCGCATGCACATAGATCTCATGCATATTCATTGGGGAAATCCTGAAAACCCGACTGGATTCGGCCCTCAAGGAGGGACTTTGGGGACCCCTGCTGTAGAGGGTAATTATCAAAAAGTTGCCTAGAGTTGGGCGCCAGGATGCTGTGCTGTGACTGCAGATTCTGTTACAGCAATTTCATGTGCAATTGCTATTATAGAATACTAGTGTAAGTTAGCATTTGCATGCCTAACTTTAGGCACACACACTTACTTTAGCCAAATGGTGTAACTGCCTAAATGTAGGCAGACGTGTAAGTAAAGATATTATATAGCCACACATGCAATTTCCAAACAAACCCCTGACCCATCCATGCCTTTCCCAGGTCCATGCTCTGGAATTTGCATGCACAATATATAGAATGCTGATTAGGGGCAATTATGCATGTAACTGCTAATTACTGTCAATTAGCACCAATTTTAGCCAATAATTGGTTAATAACAACTAGAAACTGTTTGTTTATTAAATTATGTATGTAACTGACCTATTCTAAAATTTGCAAGTGCAACTTTGCACACTAGTAACAAAGTTGGGGTTACAACATAAGAACATAAGAAGTTGCCTCCGCTGAGGCAGACAAGAGGTCCATCTCGCCCAGCGGTCCGCTCCCGCAGCGGCCCATCAGGCCCATTGCCTGAGCAGTGGTCCCAGACTATCCCTATAACCTACCTCTACTCCTATCTGTACCCCTCAATTCCTTTCTCCTCTAGGAACCTATCCAAACCTTCTTTGAAGCCTTGTAACGTGCTCCGGCCTATCACAGCCTCCGGAAGCGCGTTCCATGTATCCACCACCCTCTGGGTGAAAAAGAACTTTCTGGCATTTGTTCTAAACCTGTCCCCTTTTACATCTTGTCTCAGGAAGAGAGCTCAGTGTCAGTAATAACATTTTTATTTGCTTTTTTTCTTTATGCTTTAAAAATATGGAATTGTATAAAAAAGGATCAGTATCCATCTGCCCTTTCATCTGTTTGTCCATCTGCTCAAAGGCTTAGTAAATTTTAAAAAAAAATAGATTAAATGAAGTGGTTTGGTAGCTGTGTTACACTACTTTGAAAGATAATAAATAGAAAGAAAACAAAGGAAAGAAAACTCATCCGTTTCTCCCTGTTTCCCCCCACCCCACTCCTATCTATCCCCATGAATCTTTCATTGGAATGCTTGTATGTTTCACTTATATGAGTATTCTGATATGTCATCATTGTTCATAGAAACATAGAAGCATAGAACATGACGGCAGAAAAGGGCCACGGCCCATCTAGTCTGCCCACACTAATGGCCCACCCCCTAACTACCTCCATGAAGAGATCCCACATGCCAATCCCATCTTTTCTTAAAATCTGGCACGCTGCTGGCCTCAATTACCTGTTGTGGAAGATTATTCCAGCGATCAACCACTCTTTCGGTGAAGATGAAATTTCCCACCCCTGATTTTCAACGGATGCCCTCTTGTTGCCGTGGGTCCTTTAAGGAAAAAGAGATTCTCTTCCACCTCGATACAGCCTGTGACATATTTGAACGTCTCAATCATGTCTCCCCTCCTCGAGTGAGTACAGCTGCAACTTACCCAGTCGTTCCTCATACGGGAGATCCTTGAGACCTGAGACCATCCTAATGGCCATTCGCTGAACTGACTCAACTCTCCGCACATCTTTTTGATAATGCAGCCTCCAGAATTGTACACAGTATTCCAGATGGGGTCTTACCATGGATCTGTACAATGGCATTATGACCTCGGGCTTACGGCTGACGAAACTTCTACGGATACAGCCCAAGATTTGTCTAGCCCTGGATGAAGCTTTCTCCACTAATGTCTTCACTAATGATCACCCCCAAGTCAAGTTCTGCTACAGTCCTTGCTAGGATCTCACCATTTAGGGTGTAAGTCCTGCATGGATTTTTGCCGACCTTACATTTTTTGGCATTGAAGCTTGTTCATATCTGAAGAAGGTATTGGCTTCAGAAGCTAATAAAAAAAAATGTATTAATCTAATAAAAACGGTATCATCTTTTCTCTGTTTTGTTTTATTTCTACTTATTATAATATGTAGAAATAAAACAAAAACATAAAGGAAACGAGAAAAAAAAACATTTTTTATTAGACTAACTTAATGTACCATATTTTTCACTCCATAAGACACACCTCACCATAAGATGCACCCCAGATTTAGAGAAGAGAAACAAGAAAAAAAAAACCATTCTGAACCAAATTGTAAACTAATATATACCTGACACCTTTAAATTCTGTCCCAGCCCCCCCAATCAATCATCACTTTTACATACCCCAGCACCTTTAAATTCCGTCCCAGCCCCCCAGCACCATTCAATTCCATCCCACCCCCCAATCAATCAATTATCGCTTTTACATACCCCCAGCACCTTTAAATTCCGTCCCAGCCCCCAATCAATCAATCATCACTTTTACATACCCCCAGCACCTTTAAATTCCATCTCAGCCCTCCAGCACCTTTAAATTCCATCCCAGCCCCCATCAATCATAGTAACATAGTAGATGACGGCAGATAAAGACCCGAATGGTCCATCCAGTCTGCCCAACCTGATTCAATTTAAATTTTTTTTTTTTCTTCTTAGCTATTTCTGGGCGAGAATCCAAAGCTTTACCCGGTACTGTGCTTGGGTTCCAACTGCCGAAATCTCTGTTAAGACTTACTCCAGCCCATCTACACCCTCCCAGCCATTGAAGCCCTCCCCTGCCCATCCTCCTCCAAACGGCCATACAGAGACACAGACCGTACAAGTCTGCCCAGTAACTGGCCTAGTTCAATCTTTAATATTATTTTCTGATTCTAAATCTTCTGTGTTCATCCCACGCTAATTTGAACTCAGTCACAGTTTTACTCTCCACCACCTCTCATGGGAGCGCATTCCAGGCATCCACCACCCTCTCCGTAAAGTAGAATTTCCTAACATTGCCCCTGAATCTACCACCCCTCAACCTCAAATTATGTCCTCTGGTTTTACCATTTTCCTTTCTCTGGAAAAGATTTTGTTCTACGTTAATACCCTTTAAGTATTTGAACGTCTGAATCATATCTCCCCTGTCTCTCCTTTCCTATAGGGTATACATATTCAGGGCTTCCAGTCTCTCCTCATACGTCTTCTGGCGCAAGCCTCCTATCATTTTCGTCGCCCTCCTCTGGACCGCCTCAAGTCTTCTTACATCTTTCGCCAGATACGGTCTCCAAAACTGAACACAATACTCCAAGTGGGGCCTCACCAATGACCTGTACAGGGGCATCAACACCTTCTTCCTTCTACTGACTACGCCTCTCTTTATACAGCCCAGAATCCTTCTGGCAGCAGCCACTGCCTTGTCACACTGTTTTTTCGCCTTTAGATCTTCGGACACTATCACCCCAAGGTCCCTCTCCCCGTCCGTGCATATCAGCTTCTCTCCTCCCAGCATATACGGTTCCTTCCTATTATTAATCCCCAAATGCATTACTCTGCATTTCTTTGCATTGAATTTTAGTTGCCAGGCATTAGACCATTCCTCTAACTTTTGCAGATCCTTTTTCAGATTTTCCACTCCCTCTTCGGTGTCTACTCTGTTACAAATCTTGGTATCATCTGCAAAAAGGCACACTTTTCCTTCTAACCCTTCAGCAATGTCACTTACATACATATTGAACAGGATTGGCCCCAGCACCGAACCCTGAGGGACTCCACTAGTCACCTTTCCTTCCTTCGAGCGACTTCCATTAACCACCACCCTCTGGCGTCTGTCCGACAGCCAGTTTCTGACCCAGTTCACCACTTTGGGTCCTAACTTCAGCCCTTCAAGTTTGTTCAACAGCCTCCTATGAGGAACTGTATCAAAGGCTTTGCTGAAATCCAAGTAAATTACATCTAGCATATGCCCTCGATCCAGCTCTCTGGTCACCCAATCAAAAAATTCAATCAGGTTCGTTTGGCACGATTTACCTTTTGTAAAGCCATGTTGCCTCGGATCCTGTAACCCATTAGATTCAAGGAAATACACTATCCTTTCTTTCAGCAACACTTCCATTATTTTTCCAACAACTGAAGTGAGGCTCACCAGCCTGTAGTTTCCTGCTTCATCCCTGTGACCACTTTTATGAATAGGGACCACATCCGCTCTCCTCCAATCCCCAGGAATCACTCCCGTCTCCAGAGATTTGTTGAACAAGTCTTTAATAGGACTCGCCAGAACCTCTCTGAGCTCCCTTAGTATCCTGGGATGGATCCCGTCTGGTCCCATCGCTTTGTCCACCTTCAGTTTTTCAAGTTGCTCATAAACACCCTCCTCCGTGAACGGCGCAGAATCTACTCCATTTTCTCGTGTAACTTTGCCAGACAATCTCGGTCCTTCTCCAGGATTTTCTTCTGTGAACACAGAACAGAAGTATTTGTTTAGCACATTTGCTTTCTCCTCATCACTCTCCACATATTTGTTCCCAGCATCTTTTAGCCTAGCAATTCCATTTTTTATCTTCCTCCTTTCACTAATATATCTGAAAAAAATTTTATCTCCCTTTTTTACATTTTTAGCCATTTGTTCTTCCGCCTGTGCCTTCGCCAAACGTATCTCTCTCTTGGCTTCTTTCAGTTTCACCCTGTAGTCCTTTCTGCTCTCCTCTTCTTGGGTTTTTTTTTATATTTCATGAACGCCAACTCTTTCGCCTTTATTTTCTCAGCCACTAGGTTGGAGAACCATATCGGCTTCCTTTTTCTCTTGTTTTTATTGATTTTCTTCACATAAAGGTCCGTTTTTATCGCTCCTTTCAGCTTAGACCACTGTCTTTCCACTTCTCTTATGTCCTCCCATCCTAACAGCTCTTTCTTCAGGTACTTTCCCATTGCATTAAAGTCCGTACGTTTGAAATCTAGGACTTTAAGTATCGTGCGGCCGCTCTCAACTTTAGCTGTTATATCAAACCAAACTGTTTGATGATCGCTACTACCCAGGTGAGCACCCACTCGAACATTAGAGATACTCTCTCCATTTGTGAGGACCAGATCCAATATCGCTTTTTCCCTTGTGGGTTCCGTCACCATTTGTCTGAGCAGAGCCTCTTGAAAGGCATCCACAATCTCCCTACTTCTTTCCGATTCCACAGACGGAACTTTCCAGTCCGCATCCGGCAGGTTGAAATCTCCCAACAGCAGAACCTCCTCTTTCCTTCCAAACTTTTGGATATCCACAATCAGATCCTTATCAATTTGCTGCGATTGAGTCGGAGGTCTGTAGACTACACCCACGTAGATAGAAGTTCCATCTTCTCTTTTCAGAGCAATCCATATCGCTTCTTCCTCTCCCCAGGTCCCTTGCATTTCGGTCGCTTGGATATTGATCTTTACATAGAGAGCTATTCCTCCACCTTTATGACCATCTCTGTCCTTCCTAAAAAGATTATATCCCGGTATGTTTGCAGGTTGCAGGTTGAAAATAGGGGATATGTGAGGGAAGGAGGCTTTACTAGCACCCGTTAATGTAACGGGCTTAAACACTAGTAGGCTATATTTACTGTACAGCAAAATTTAAGGTGAGATGTTTGTGTGAAGAGGTTTGCGATAGCAAAATCCTGTTCCAAATTTTTCTGTTTGGTTTACCAAGCAATTTTCACTTGTATCTCCCTTCCACTTTTACTTGTAACTGTAAGTATTAGATGTAACTAGGTAAAAGTAGTAAAAATTGGTTAAATTGTTATCTCAGTAAAAGTAACAAATGTTTTCCTGTACTTCTTTACAAGTGAAAGGAGCAAAACTTTTACTTATGTACAGTAACTAGTTACATTTACTTAGTTAATGTACAATACTGGAGGGAGAGGGGTTACTAGAAAATTGTTACTTCAGTGGTTGGAACAACAGTGGATTTACAGGCTGGGTACTCAATTTAAAAACAGAATGGCAGCATTTTTACACGTTAAGAAGTCTGTTAAACCAAATAAAATTTTCAAGGAAAATAATACTATAGAACATCCTTGGACAGGAGGAGTTGAATGAGAAGTGGAATTAAATAGCTCACTGCCATGACTGTTTTCTACAAACATAAGAACACAAGAGTCACCGTACCGGGTCAGATCAAGGGTTCAACTAACCCAGTATCCTGTTTCCAGTGGTGGCCAGACCAAGTTACATGTACCTTCCAGAATTCTAAACAGCTTCAAAATTCTTTGCTACCTAACTTCAGGGATAAACAGTGGCTTTCCCCAGATCTGTCTTAATAATTTATGGACTTTTCCTCCAGGAATTTGTTCAAACCTTTTAAAAAAAACAACCAGCTACATTAACTGCTTTTACCACTAAAACAGATCTTAACTATATGTTCAAAGCTAGCTGGACCATTGGACCAGGTGAAGCTCTTGCCCAGGGTGCCAGAGATATAGGGTGTCAAAATACCTAGCCCCTGAGCTCAGCACCAGTGCTTCACCTGGTCCAAAGCTTCTTTTCCCTTCTCCTCAGTCCAACATTTATCCCCTTCTCTCTTCAGTCTTTAGACCAGCATTGCTCCCTCTCCACCTCTCCTTTCCTTCTTCCACCATGGCTCTTTAAATATTACTTTGCTTTAGTATGTACAGCAGGCTCCTTTCAGCCAGCCCTGGGGTTTTTCCTCTGCTGTGTCCCACCTGCAATTTCCTTTTGGCAGGACACAACAGAAGGAAGATCCAGGGCTAGCCAAAAGCAGCTTGGGCTGTAGGGAAAGGAGGTAGCAATGCCAGACTAGGGGTTGGAGAGAAGGGGATAAAGCTTAAATTTCAGGATCAGGGGTACCACCATCAAAGTTGGTTAAGGGTACCATAACCCTTTGAGCTAGCCCTGTATATGTTGAGTGAAAAAAATATTTTCTCCTATTTGTTTTAAATGTGTTAATATGTAACTTCATGAAGTGTCCCCTAGTTTATATACTTTGTAAGAGTAAACAGTCATTTCTCATTTATCCATTCTATTCATCTGCTGTCTTCTCTTCTAAACTGAAGAGTCCTAACCTATTTAGCCTTTCCTCATGAGAATCATTCCATTCCCTTAATCAATTTGGCTGCTGTTTTTGTTGTTGTTGTTGTTGGTATGTTTTTGGTTTTTTTTACCTCTTCCAGTTCCACTACATCTTTTTTCAAGAAGTGGTGACTAGAATTGCACATAATACTCAAGATTCTGTCTCATCATGGGGTAATGCAGAGGCCTTATGATATTCTTTTGTTTTATTCTCTATTCCTTTCCTAATAATTCCTAACATTTTGGCTGACACTGTATACTGATATGCAATGGAGTAAGAGGTGTCTCCCATGGGAGTGCATGTGAACCAGCATGTATCATGTACCAGCAATAATCAACATTAGACAACAGAGCTAAGGAGATATTTTTATTATTATTATAAAATAATCATTGTTTGGGGGAAAACAGGATGGGAAACAGAGGGAGGGAGATCATCTCAGGGTAGAGGAGGAAGACAGTTGTCAGGAGATGGCAAGTCTAAAGAGCACCTTGATGGAGTATATGGAAGATGCCAACTCATTCAGTGGAAAATTTCATGAGCACAAGAGTCATAGGTATGTGTCATTTCTGGGAGCATATGTGCTCCCTGCCCCTTCATCTCCAGGGTGCAACTTCTTCAGAGCTTACAATTGGCACTCTTTAGAGGTATGATATTCAGCTTAATAGTCTGTTATTGAGAAAGACATGGGGGAAGCCACTGCATGCCCTGGATCGGTAACAAGGAATGTTGCTACTCCTTGGGTTTTGATCATCAGAGAAAGAACACAGATCACTTTCAAACTAATCCAACCCACAATGAACTTATGTCATTCAGAAAAAGGGGGCTTCTTTGGTTCACAAAAAGTTGTTAATTTGCAGATTTTTAATTACACATAAAAGTGTATCAACTTATGCACAGATTAATACGATATAAATGACATCTTGCTCAAGCCGTTAATTCGGATACCCTGATTTAGAGAAAACTTTCCCAAATAATAATTTCACTAGGAGGTTGACGTATCATATAGAGGCTTAACAGCTCAGTACATAGAACCTCTTATAATATGTATGTTATTTCAGGTCCTTTTCCTGGATATATCAATCATCATATAATCATTTACGTCAAACCTCCATCCCACCCTTATACATGAACTCTATTTGTGTCTAACTGGAAAGAACTTTTAGTATATATCAGAAAGAACAGCAACACTTATCTAAATGCCAATTCCAACATTGGTAAGTGTCTCAGTAAACACCCGACGTTCCACTTTGTCAGGAGCGTTTCAGCCACAACAACCCTTCCTCGGGGAACAATAAAACTGTTGCTGAACTTAGTTTGCTGCCATGGTGAGGATAGCTGCTTTACAGCTCTCATAGGCTGTAGTGTGCTGCCTTCCTTCTGCTGTATGGCTTTGGGTTGCTGGTGCTGGTACATCTTGGAAACTAGATAGAAAACATCCTTAACAGATAATAATATCTTGTTGCTCCCGTGATGTCAGTGTATTTCCAGGAAAATTGTATTGAAACTAGTTGAGAGGCTCCTTTGCCAATTTCCAGTTCTTTCTCAGATTCAAAGGAAATCACAGGTACTTCTGAAATCACCTTCTCAATAGTTTTCAGCCCCTCTGCTATTATAATAGGTTGAGGAGGTGGGGTAGGGGAAAGCGAGACTTGCGTTGGTGACTAAGCTGACACTGCTCCCAAAGAAGGTGTCACAGTTAATTGAAGATGAAAGTCCATAGGCCCCTTAATAATTGGGGCTACCACATTTTTCTGGTCTCCTTTTCTTTTCCCCATTTTGCCAAGGAGAGCTCCCTTGCTTCTCACTCTGCTGGTGCTCTGAAAGGGCTCCAAAGGGGTGGGACATGCCCCTTAGGTCACACCCCTTTGGGCACGCAACCATGATCACATTCTGTGGCAGGGACACTCTCTTTTATTTGGTGATTGAGTGCCTTCATAGTGACTACCCTGGTGCCTGCAGCTGGAAAACTGGAGCTTTCTCAGATGGCCTCTGGGGCATTTATATTCTGATGTTTTGTAATAGAAAACATTGACTCAAAAGTTGAAACAACTTGATTTAATCGGGAAAACCTGTCTGGCCAGGATGTTTCAATACCAGAAGTACCAAAGGTGATTACAGGCAATAGAAAGTCCAAACCCTTAAAAACTGGCTGGAGCATAGGAAACTGAGAGTGGGGGTAAATGGACAATACTCGGACTGGAAGAGCGTCACCAGTGGGGTGCCGCAGGGCTCAGTGCTTGGACCCGTGTTCTTTAACATCTTTATAAATGATCTGGACATAGGTACAACGAGCGAGGTGATTAAATTTGCGGATGATACAAAGTTATTCAGAGTAGTAAAGACGCAGGGGGATTGCGAAGATCTGCAACGTGACATAATCAAGCTCGAGGAATGGGCGTCGACATGGCAGATGAGGTTCAACGTGAATAAGTGTAAAGTGATGCATGTCGGTAACAAAAATCTCATGCACGAATACAGGATGTCCGGGGCGGTACTTGGAGAGACCTCCCTGGAAAGGGACTTGGGAGTTCTGATTGACAAGTCGATGAAGCCGTCCACACAATGTGCGGCGGCAGCAAAAAGGGCAAACAGAATGCTAGGAATGATAAAGAAGGGGATCATGAACAGATCAGTGAAGGTTATCATGCCGCTATACCGGGAGTACTGCGTCCAGCACTGGTCACCATACATGAAGAAGGACACGGTACTACTCGAAAGGGTCCAGAGAAGAGTGACTAAGATGGTTAAGGGGCTGGAGGAGCTGCCGTACAGCGAAAGATTAGAGAAACAGCCTCTTCTCTCTCGAACAGAGGAGATTGAGAGGGGACATGATCGAAACATTCAAGGTACTGAAGGGGATAGACTTAGTAGATAAGGACAGGTTGTTCACCCTCTCCAAGGTAGGGAGAACAAGAGGGCACTCTCTGAAGTTGAAAGGGGATAGATCCCGTACAAATGTAAGGAAGTTTTTCTTCACCCAGAGAGTGGTGGAAAGCTGGAACGCTCTTCCAGAGGCTGTTATAGGGGAAAACACCCTCCAAGGATTCAAGACAAAGTTAGACAAGTTTCTGCTGAACAAGAACGTGCGCTGGTAGGGCTAGTCTCAGTTAGGGTGCTGATCTTAGACCAGAGGGCCGCCGCATGAGCGGACTGCTGGGCATGATGGACCACTGGTCTGACTCAGCAGAGGCAATTCTTATGTTCTTATGTTCATTCCATCAATATAAGAGGAGGGTCCATACGAATTTGAAACAGATCACATGTAATATGGAAATTTCCAAAGAAGAGGAATGCACACCCAATAGAATGTTTATATGTGAATGCCCGCTCAGTTTGTAACAAGACTTTGATGTTAAGAGATTTCATAAACTAGTTATCGGAAAGGAATAACATGTTTAACAGAAACATGGATTCCAGATGAAAACTCCTCAGTTTTAGTTGATCTTTGCCCACCAGGTTACAAGGTGTCCCACTGTCCCAGAAAGTCAAAGAAAGGGGGTTGGGGGGGTAGTACTCATTATATATAAATCATTTCTCTCCCTGAGGTTATAACATAACATAACATTGTGCTCATTAACTGCGTATCCATAGGGTCAACGCGGTTTACAAAAGATTATAAACAAGGAACAATATTATTAGAAACAGAATAAATCATTTAACCAAGTATTTTGAAAAAAAGATCCGTTTTCAACAAAGTCCTAAAGTGTTTGTATGAATAAGCAGAAAGCAATAATGATTGAAATTCTTTGTCATGGGAATCTACCTGAAATGCCAAAGTATGTTCAAGAAATGTTTTGCTTTTACAGCCCTGTACAGAGGGAAAATTAAACAAGGCATGAGTTTTTCAACTGTGTTTGTACGATGCTATAGAAAAATCTATCAACCAGGTAGAATGGAGCAGTGCCATACAGAACCTTGTAACAGAAACAGCCCAACTTGAACAGGACACAAGCCTCCACCGGTAGCCAATGCAATTCACATTAAAATGGCGTAACATGGTCATACTTCTTCAGGCCATAAATCAGTCTGACTGCTGTATTCTGAATCAGTAGTAATCTGGCCAAGTCTTTCTTAGCGATTGTCAGATATATAATGTTACAGTAGTCGAGAAGACTCAAAAGCAAATATTGAACCAAAAATCTGAATGCGGAAAACTCAAAGTATGGTTTGATAGTTCGCAATTTCCATAAAGTATAATAACCTTTGTGTACCACCACATCTATTTGTTTTCTCATGGTCAGATGTTGGTCCAAAACAACTCCTAGTATTTTAATTATTGGATGAATTTCATACAATGTTGAGTTTATACTAATAGAGGGTTCATGGAGAATTTTGTTAGGTGACACCATAAAGAACTTTGTCTTATCCGAATTGAGTTTAAGTTTAAATTCCTGAATCCAGGAGTTCATCAATTTCAATACAGATTCAATCTTATTGGTTATCTGTGACAAAGCTGTATTACAAGGTATAACAATTGTAATATCATCAGCATAGCTGAACAATCCTATACCCAAGTTGCTCAAACTAGAACCTAATGAAGAAAGATAAACATTAAACAATGTGGGTAAGAGTGGAGAACCCTGGGGGACACCACATAGATTTTTCAAAATAGAAGAGAGTTGATTGTTAAACCTAACCTGGTAAAGTCTAGATTCAAAAAAACTTAAACCATAAAAAAACATTTCCTTGTAAGACTAAAGTGTCTAGACAAGCCAGCAATTTGGTATGGTCTACCAAGTCAAAAGCACTAAGATCGAATTGAAGCACCATTGCACTACTACTCCTACTCAGTAAACTATTTAGGTGGTCTAACAGTGTAGCTAATACTGTTGCAGTACTGAAATGAGATCTAAAGCCTGATTGCAAATCATGAAGTAATGAATGTTGCTCGAGATATTTTGTCAACTGAATTTGGACCAAACCCTCCATGACTTTTACAAAAAAGGGAATCAATATAATTGGTCTATAATTCGAAGGTAATGAAATAGATTATTTGATGCTTTTAATTATTGGAGTAATAATTATGTTACCTTCCTCTTGAGGAAACTTCCCTGCATCTAAGGAGACAGTTAACCACTCAAATAATTTCAATTTCAATTTAAAATTTAAAGGAGCAACAACCATCAGGTCTGGAGAGCAGGGATCAAGGAAACAGTACGATTGTTTATATTTATAAAATAATTTGGAAAAATCATTCCATTCTGGAGTTTCAAACATTGACCAGTATAAATCTGCATGAACTTCTTCCTTCATATTTAAATAAAAATCAATGTTTCCCAAGCAAGATGGACAGGAAGATCTCCAACATGATACCTTAGAGCTGAAGAAGTTTGCTAAATCATTTGAGGATGGAAGAGGCAACCATGAAGATTGTGTCTTTTTAGTCACATTAAACACATTATTTACTAATTGTAATAATTTTTTGACATTAGTGCTTAGCTGAATAATAAAGTTTTCATTTATCCCTTAATGCCTCCATTTTTTTTTATCTGCAACTAATTTAGATTTTAGCCACGTTTCATCGCCAATAATTTGGTATCATACCACTTTTTAGAATCATCTGATTTGTCTTTTTATAGTATGCTTAGGTGCAATTTCATCTAAGATGATGTTACAATTATTTTTCCAATTAGATGGAAAATCCTTCTAGTAATGAATCAATCCGTTTCCAAAATTCAGTTGGGTTAGAAGATTTCCTAATAAGGATTTCTTGTTTTTGCAGTGCTAATTTTGAATTTTGTTTCTTAAACTATCCTAAAAAGAAATAATAAATGTAATGGTCTGACCAAGGTGTTGGTGACTATCTATCTCCCTGTAACACAATTTTAGATGTTAATTCTGATTTGGTAGTTAATGATACCAAATCAAGATGATTATCTCCATTATGAGTTTGTGAGGGTTGTGAGAAAGAATAATCTAGTAAAGATAAAAAAGCAGTAATATCGGCCACATCTTGGTCACATTCTGCTTCCAAATGGAGGTTAATGTCACCTAACAGTAAGCAGTGTGAAGTCACAAGTGAGTTATTAAAAATAAACTCATAAAAATACTGTTTGGCCCTAATCCAAGAGCCAGGTGGTAAATAAAAAAAGAATGCAATTTAAAGGATCTGATAAATCTGTTCTATTAAGAGTACAAGAAGTAATTTCTAAGTTGCTTGTTGTCAACAGGTCTTGCACTTTGAAATTAAAACTCTCATGTAGTATAATAGCAATTCCTCCTCCTTTTATCCTTCCGACAGAGAGGAATAATTTTATAATTTGGAGGAAGCAGATCATTAATAACGGGGTCATCATCAGAAATGAGCCAAGTTTTCAGAAAGAAATACGCAAATCAGATGCTGATCAGTTATCCAATCCTTAATTATCTGTGCTTTGCCTCTAATTGATCTTGCATTTACATAAGCACATTTGTAATGGCGGAATAGAAATCACTAATGTAATGTAATTAGATAAAGGAGCCTTGAAGTTCTTAGTAATAATTGGTCTCAAAGTCTGCTCTCTTTTAAAGAAAGTTCTTGAATGTCTATAAGAAGTTGTATGTATCTTAACTAGATATGATGGTAACTCTTCGAAATTAGATAAATTAAGAATTGACTGTTGATCAGGACATATAATTCTACGTGAAGCGTTATCTATCATTGATAACTCAAGTGTCAAAGTGTTAACATCCTTCAGTCTGCCTAAAAAGAGCGATAATAAAATGACATTTATAAAATGCATTTCGACAGCTTTAAATAATAAATCTAACTCTTAAATAAAACTTATGTTGTAAAATACAAGCATGGTTCAGACAGTATAACAAACCCTAAAATGAAGTACTTAAAAATTCTACAAGTTCAAATCAGACAATTAGCAATTATGTCATTTAAAACTATTAAAAATAGGTTATTAGATAGCTGCAATGAACAAGGATTAAAATATATAATTTGCAGCATGAAAAAAACAGAATGAGGTAAGGATTTAGGAATATTCATGATTTATAGACTACCTGGTAAGTGGAGCATGGTAGAGGATAAACTGTTTAATTTGATCTCTCAGTACTCCACAATCTTTACTAATCTGATAATGCTTAGAGTTTTAAATGTGCATTAAGAAATGCAAGAGGGGGGCATGTGATGCCGGGTGCGTGAACGGACGCGCCTCTCTGTAGCTCCGGGTTGCGCCGACATATCCCGCATTTAAAACTGCTTTTCGCCGGCCGGCACAGTGCTCAAACCTACGTCCCTGAACGGTCCCGATGTGCTGGATCCCGATCCGCTACGACTCTTCAGTAAGGGACGAGTCGATGGCAGCGAAATCGGCAAGAACTGCAAGGGACAAGTTGAGAGGCTCTGACATCAAGATGGCGGACCGCCACGAGGTGCCAGTCTTTACCCTGGAGGCAGCGGCGGTTCAGGAGCTGATGCGATCGCTCACTCTAGTAATTGAAGACAAGCTGGCTACCATCCATACCTTCATGGAGGGGATTAAAGAAAGCCTTGACTCCCAGGCTAGTAGGCTGCAGAGGGCTGAGGATCGTATCGCTCAGAAGGAAGACACAGCTGCTAACCACTAGGAACTCCTGCGCACGTTGGAATCTGAAAACAAGACCTTGCTGGAGCGCCTTGAGAACCAGGAGAATAGGGGCTGGCGCAATAATCTAAGGTTTGTGGGGATCCCCAATTCTGTCCGGGATGAGGACCTTCGGCGCTGGCTGGAGGAGTGGCTGCCTCAGGCCGTTGCCCTGTCTGACACACTGGCACCGTTTTTCATTTAACGCGCACACAGATTGGGAGCCCGTCGAGACCAGGAGACTAGACCCCGGCCGGTCATTGCCCCGTTTCATAATTATGCAGTGAAGGAGAGAGTGCTGGCTGCCTACCGACAAGGAAAAGACTTGAACCTGCAAATAGAGGGGCACAAGGTTCTTATCTTTCAAGATTTTTCACCCCAGGTCTCGTCTCGATGCCGGCCATGGTGCCCCACTGTAGCGAGCTCTTCAAGCGCAGCATCCGATTTCCCCTCTTGTATCCAGCTCGGGCCAGAGTGACTTACAATAATGCTACCACTTTTTATGATACTCCGGCTGCGTTGGAGGGCTTCATCAAATCACTTCCTGCTGTGGCTCGTGGGGACCGAGGAGTCTCTTGAATAGTGGTGGCTCCATTTCTGCACTGGTCCCGGGATCGGCCCCCCTTCTGCCCAGTTGTTCTGTTCCATTTTGGGCGCATCGGTTGTTGAGGGGCTGTTGCTATGTGCTACCTGCAGTATACCGAGTTTTGCCACTTTGACCTGCCGGGGGTTGAACCCGGGGGTGGCTCTTCCAGCATCTTATGCAGGGTGCCTGGCTGATGGAGATGCCTGCTCTCGGGGTCTGGAGGTTGTACTGTGGAGCTTGGACCTTTGTTTGGATGCAACGAGTCAGCGGCTGCTCCTTGCCTGTACTTGGCTCGTCTGTTACGGCCGAGCTGCCTTGCACACCAGGGCTCCTGTTATCTTGCTCTGGAAGCCTTGTTCTCGGCGAGTTCTGCTTGACCTTCCTCAGTTGCATCTAAGAGGCCTGCTTGTTTTATGGCCTCTGTCAGGCCCTCTGCTTCATTTTCTGCTGGGCTTTCTGTTTGTATGCCTTGCGCTGTTACGTTTTGAGTTTGCATACATGGACTTTTGCTACCAATTTAACTTTGCTCCTGCTATCTGGGTATGGGCCATGCTTCTTTGTGCAGGGGTTGGGGCCTCGTTGGGCTGGGCTACTACACTCAGTGGGGCGACCCGGGGCTACCTGATGGTTTGCTCTAAGGGTTGGGAATAGCGGGGACTTTCCTTGCTGTGAATGAGCTTTTGGTCTGGTGGGGAGGGGGGGGGAGAGCGTTTGGGTGTGTGTAGGATGTGTGGTTGTATGTATGAGTTTGTATGTTTGCTTTCTCTGCTGGAGGGTTGTTTGGAGTTGGGGCTTTTCCTTGTCTCTCTTTCTCCATCTGAAGTGGTGTCCCTTGCCTTGGGTGGGATTGAGCTGGAACGTCCCACCTTTGTATTACTGTAGGATGCATATTTGGTCATTGTTGCTGTGCACTTGTAGATGATATGACTCAATTGAATGTGAAATCCATTAGTGTAGATGGGATCCACTCCCCAATCAAACGTACCAAAATTCTAGCCTATCTTAAGAGGGAACGCACTGACATTGCCTTTCTGCAGGAGACCCACCTGACCCCTCTAGAACATGATAAACTACGTAGAGAGTGGGTGGGTGTGGTGGGTCACGCTTCCTTCACTGCTCGGAGATGTGGGGTGGCTATACTCATACACAAAAACATACCCTTCCATATTCACAGTCAGATTACTGATCCCAATGGGAGGTATACTATCATGATTGGGGAACTGTGGGGGAAACCTCTGGTTTTGTGTAATGTCTATGCCCCTAACTTGTATAATCATGCCTTTTTCACAACATTGGTGGGCCACCTTGCTCCGCTTTTGCCCCAGCAGATTATCATGGGTGGTGATTTCAATTTTGTAGCTCACCCTCAATGGGACCATAAGCCAGCTAAACCGGTACCGAAGGGACACTTCACTAAGAGGGTGCACTTTCTCATGAAGGAATTGGGATTGCTGGATTCTTGGCGTACCATGCATCCAGATGAACATGATTTCTCCTTCTATTCCCACCCCCACTTGACATACTCTCGCATTGACTACATCCTTATATCTGATTCTTTTTTTCCCTCCCTGGCGGCCACCAGCATCTCTGGGCCTCTCATTTCTGACCACGCTCTTCTGGGCCTTGCCTTACAGTTTGGCTCCCAAACAGCGGGTCGCGTTTGGCGAATGTCACCCCATCTCTTCACAGATGCTTCCTTTCGTGAGTTCTTTCAGAGAAGATGGGATGATTTTGCTCAAACTAATTCAGTGGAGGATGCGGGCCCGGTTGTTTATTGGAAGGCTGCCAAGGCGGTCATGCGGGGGAACATTCTTGCTTATTCTGCTTCCTTGAAAAAAATGACGTGATGCGGAGCTTCTTGCTTTGTCCAAGGATCTTGCTGCTTATCGGACACTTCATATTTCTCGTCTTGATGATGCTACGAAGCAGGCCATGGGTATCATTAAAGCTAAAATTAACCTTCTGTTGGATCAACGAGCTAGCCGTAATATCTACTGTTATAAATATAAACTACATCGGTGGGGAGATAAAACGGGTTGGTTGTTAGCTAATTTAGTGTACCCTCACAAAGCGCGGCATACTATTACTTCTATCAAAGACAAACAGGGACCTGCTCATGTTACCCATCAGGCCAATAGTAGCAGTGATATTGGCATCATACAGCTTACGGGGATCACGATAGAGCATGATACCTAAATATTTCAACTTCCCAGGAACGATGCCGACTCCCAGGCCCTGACACCAGGCAACAATTTGTGCAATTCTACTCCGACCTTTACGCTGCTCAACCTTTTGATGCGGCGGCTAGTGACCAATTCTTCCAGGGTATCTCTCTCCCTTCGTTGTCGGCTGATCAATGTGCCACTCTTAATGGCCCCATTACAGGTGAGGAGTTGCAGGTGGCCATCAAGAAACTTAACCTAGCCAAAACACCAGGACCTGATGGTCTGGGCCCTGAATTTTATAAACTTTTGGATCCTTCGGCTTTATTTTCTTTAGGGAATTATTTTATGGGACTTTGTAATACTACTCCTCCAGGGGACTCCCATAACAGAGCACACATCATCATTCTCCCCAAGCCTAGGCGTCCGCTCGAAGCTTTGGGGTCTTATAGGCCTGTATCCCTTTTAAATCAGGATATCAAGATTTTGGCTAGTATTCTCACAGCGTGACTTAACAAATTTTTGCCTTCTCTCATTCATGAGGACCAGGTGGGCTTTGTACCGGGCAGGCACGCATCCATGAATCTTTTGAAAATCCTCGCGGTGTTGCAGTCTTCCCATGCCATCACTGATCGAGCGCTCATTACCAGCTTGGATGTCGAGAAGGCGTTTGACATGGTCTCCTGGCCACACCTTTTCGGGACCCTTGAGCGCTTTGGTATTAGAGGCGACTTCATTGCATGGCTGCTGGCGCTGTACCGCAATCCTCACTCCCAATTATTGGTGAATGGTGGAGTGTCAGATCCCTTCCCACTGGGGAGAGGTACGCGGCAGGGTTGTCCCCTTTCACCGCTTCTCTTCCTTCTCTCCATAGAACCATTGGCCGCGCGAATCCGTCAAGACGCCCAGCTGGAGGGCCTTCGGGTGAGCAGCCGGGAGTACCGCATTAGTATGTTTGCTGATGATATGCTTCTCTATGTTAATCACGCCGACTAGACCATGCCCATCTTGATGTCTATCATACGGTGTTATGGCGCTTTCTCGGGCCTAAAAATTAATTTCGATAAGACGGAAGCCCTTTTGTTAGGAAATTCGCCGGTGGAACCCTGGTGTCAGGGCCTGGGAGTCGGCATTGTTCCTGGGAAGTTGAAATATTTAGGTATCATGCTCTATCGTGATCCCCGTAAGCTGTATGATGCCAATATCACTGCTACTATTGGACGGATTAAAGCCCTTTGTCTTAAATGGCAATCGCTCCCCCTTTCCTTGCTAGGCCGTGCAGCACTCATGAAAATGGTGTTATTTCCGAAGCTGTTATACACGTTGCAAACAATACCTGTATGAATCTCCCGCACGGATGAGCGCTCTTATCAATCTATTGTTCGCTCTTTCCTTTGAAGGGGGAAGGTGGCCTGCATCAATGCTCTTAAACTGTCACAGAGTCGAGATAGGGGGGTCTAGGATTACCAGCTCTTCGTGTATATAATGTTGCAATGCTTCTCCGATGGATTCATGAACAGCTGGTATCTTCGCGTCGTTACTCTCCGGCAGCCTTGCTTGAGGATTGCTATCTGCCCTGGTCTTTTTCCTCCTTCTTTCATGGGGCGGGGGGAGGCGGGTCTGGTACTCCTGCTTTTCCATTCCTCCTTCCTTTTCGTAGAGCGTGGCGATGGTGGCGTTTACAGCAGGGTAGGTTGCCTACTGTTCCCCTTTTCTTTCTCTCCTTCGTAATCCTGCCTTTGCTCCTGGGGTGGGGGGCTTGGCGGGGCTGAGAGGCCGTCGCGAACGGGCTACGACTTTAGGTACTGCACTGGCTTTGGGGGGAGGTGTGTTTCCCTCTTTCGCTCAAGTACAGACATCGTGGTCTTTACCCCCTGCCCACATTTATACTTACCTCCAGATCCATCACTACTACCATTCCCTGGTACGCGCTCATGGGGAGAGATGGGGTTACAGTACTTCGGACTTGATTTTCCTCTCCACCCCCACCATGTCTAATAAAATTTCCACTTGGTATAGGGAGGGGAGGAATGGCCTTGGGGAGAGTTGTCTCCAGGTTTTGGTAGGTGAGTGGACCGCCGAACTTGAGTTGGATGTTTCTATCCATGATATACGGCAACTCTTCCAAATGCTATATCTCAATGTGAAGGCGGCAACCCTGCAGGATACCCAATATAAAATTCTGCACCGCTCTTATATCACCCATGCCCGTGGACATGTTATGGGGCTCTGGTTGACGATAAATTTCTTAAATGTAAAACTTACAGGGGCAATTCCATTCACTCCTTTTTTGCTTGTTTAAAATTGATTTTCTGGGACTCGGTAAAGACTTGTCTAGCTGCTCTCCTACATTGCAATGTGCCCTGGAATGCACCAGCTCTGCTGTTGGGGGATGTTCAGGACTTACAACAACATGGACTGGATTTCCCCTCCCAGAAATTTGTTCTCCATGCAATTCTTGTGGTGAAAAAGCTTATCCTGAAATATTCGACCTCTGAGGAGGCCCCATCATACACCTTGTAGGTCATCATGATGAAACAGCAAGCCCGATTTGAGCTGGACACTTATACGTCTCGTCCACAGGACCTTTGGAAGGCTTATTGTTCTTTTTGGCTACAGATTTTGGATCTAGATGTCTAGCCGATATGGCCTGCTTTGTGTCCCAACTTGTGTGGTTTCCTGGACTTTCCTTTTATACTGTTCACATTGCAGTTTTTCTGGCAGGACAGTGCGCTTGTGTGTATGTGGTTGTGACTGAGTGTTTGTACGGTTGAGTTTTGCGTGCATGGGTGTGTTTCATAGGTTTGTGTAAGCTGTGCATGGCAGTGGTTTGTCTGTATGAATCGTTTGGGGATTCTGATTGTTTTGTTTTTCTACATTCAAACTAGAGGGGGGTGCTGGGTTGCAAGTTGTTTCCACCTTTCCTATGTCATTGTCCTGTGGTATCCCCTGCATATCTTGTGTATATCTCGCGACCTGTATTGTATATTGTACCTTGCACCATTCTGACGCTGTATGATACCCTGTACGTTCTGCTGATTTGTGGTTGACTCTTGCTATTCAGTTGCCTCTTGTCTCAATAAACATGATATTAAAAAAAAAAAAGAAATGCAAGAGGATCCCAAAATCTGCTCCTTCAAAAACTTATTGGAATACCTGATCTTTGTCACAAGGGTGGTGTCACACCCACGCTCTCTGCGAACACCCTGAGCCATCGGGTAGTGACACAAAGTTTGTTACTGGCATGATCCCTTTAGAATTAGGGTCTTCTTTCAAGTTGGTAGCCGCTGGCAAATGCCCAACTAAGCTTATTCCCCAAGGGCTTTGAAAAAAAATCACGCTTTGTCAGAATGGCCTTGGGGCAAACATAAGCTTTTATTCGGCCACTGGCCGTGGAATTACTGTGCCACTCCAGGTTTTCCTAGTAGCATGAACATCATACAAAACCAACAGAAAAAGTTCCTTTCACTCCTGGTCACCCAGTAATCAGCTCTGGGCTTGGTTGATAAACCACATACAGTCCTTAGTATTTCACGAGGCTAGGAGGTGAAACAGCACAAATCACTTTCCACTGTAGCTTTACAGAAGAGACATTCCTGTTCATGTCTGAGAAATATTCTGTGCTGTCCTGCAGTGCACTCACTCTCTCTAGCTGAGCTGGACTTTCTCCTTAGACCCGAGCAGGCTTTTTCCTGAGAGGGTTAATCTCCTTCTCCCTACAAGGCAGGCAGGCTAATTGAGTTAGTTAGTTGCTATGGCAATCTCTTTACAGCTGGGCATTTTCACGGAGCCCTGTAGCCAGGAAACTCTGGGGTTTAAACTAGCCAGCATTACAGCCTGGCATTGGGTTCAGCTGTGAACATAACCTGAAGAGGAGATTATTGTATCCTTTCCAAATTCCCGCACACTAGCATGTGAAATTGCAGTACAGGATTATTTTCCCTAGTAACTCCCACAGTCATTAGTTCAAAGAGCAAACAGAGAAATACAGCCAGAAACCAAACCTCTGTTCATAGACCTTTTCCAGGATATTCAGCTCTCCATTTCCTCTGACCAGCTTTCCTGTATAGCCCCACTTTCCTCCAACACCATTGGCTCTGGGGGAAGGAATTCGGTGGCCAATTTACCAGCCTGTTCCTCAGTCATTTCCCAGTCAGTACTGAGGAACTGCTCTGCAGGGTCTGAGGCAAGCTCAGCCCCGTTCTGCCTCTGCTCTACTGCCAAGCCTCGTTCTGCTCCTCCTCCTTCCTCCGCATGCTTCCCCTGCTCTCTGATGAGCCTGGCTTTAAGCTGAGGGAAAGAACCACTCCCCCTTGGCTTTGGATGGGGGAAGGGAATTCCTTCCTCAGCCCATGCCGTTTCTCTGAGGGGAAACTGCTTGTGAGCTTTCTGCCTTACAGGCAGTGGACAATAGCAAGGCAGCTTCTTCCTGCCTGGCTTTGGGACTGCTTCAGGTAAGTCTAAGCCTTCCTGTTCTATTTCCATTTCATTGTCACTCACCAGGTAGTCAGCTAATTTATTGTCCTGGGCACTGTCCTAGTCAGCCCTTCTGCACTGGGGTTTGTATACTTTGCTTCCTTTCCCTGTGGCAAACCTTGGGAAAGACGTCCGTTTATCACAGTGGACACAGTCTAGATTTCATATCATATGAGGATTTAAACTTTCCCTTGATAGACCATGTTGAATGGGGACTGGTTATCTGTTCTGACTATTATTTTCTAAATTTCTACTTGAAATTGCTTCTAAAAAGTATATCTACTTCCCTAGAAGGAGCGTCAATGGTAAGGCACCGTAGGTATACCAGCAGAAGAATTTTAGAGCAAGATTGGAACTGATAACTGGAGATGTAGATAGGGTTTTAACCTCATGGCATGATCTTACTACGTCAATTCTAGATAAGATTGCCCCAACTAAAACTGTATAAGTAACACAGAGGAATAATCCATCGTTCTCCAAATCATTACGAGCCTTAAGAACAAACATAAGATTAAAGAGAGTCCTGTTCCTTGTGACTATGGGCAAGTCACTTAATCCCCCCATTGCCCAAGGTACATTAGATCGATTGTGAGCCCACTGGGACAGGCAGAGAAAAATGCTTGAGTGCCTGAATAAATTTATGTAAACTGTTATGAGCTCCCCTGGAAGAACAGTATAGAAAATTGAATAAATAACATAAATAAAATAGAGGAAACAGGAGCATTATTTTAGCTGGAAAAGAGAAATAAAACAATATAAGTTGGCAGGAGCGGAAGCTAAGAAAATATATTATGACAGCCTGATTAACCAATCAAATAATTCCTCCAAATATCTTTTTTAGGATTTGCAACTCTCTATTTTCAACCAAAGATATAACTGCCAACTCCTCATCACTTCAATCCTCCCCCCACCCAATTAGAATCCCCTGTAGCAATAATCTCATGACAGGAGACCCTGGTGATACAACCCTCACCTGATCCCCATATGGTGGACAAGCTCTCACAATATGGTACCTCCCTCCCAACAATGCAGAAGGGATGAAGAGATTTCTCCTTATCATAACTCACTTCCCAAACTTACCAGGAAATCCTGATATCTAGCGGAATAGGAGAGTTGCTGGCCCTCAAAATGGCTGCTGAGATGTCTGTCTTTAAAATTGCAGTATTTCTGCTAGGGGTCAGGCAAATGACAATATATAGAAGTCTGATCCTAAGTTTCCAAGTTTAATAGATTTTTGTTATACCGTCCATCAGAAGTATCTAGACGGTTTACAATTTAGATACAGTAAAAGTTAAAAGAGAAAAAAAAATAGAAATATATAGATTTTAAAAATTTTTAGGGGGGATGACATACATGACAGACAGAAAGATATAGGGAAAGGGGGAGGAAGTTACAATAAAATAAAGGATAGAAAAGGAGGGGGAGGATAAATACAATTGGGGAAGGGAATTTTCATCAAAAATGTTATATCATAGGGCGTTAACCTTCACAGAATGCATTTTGGAATAGGAAGGTTTTGAGTTTGGACTTGAATAGGGATGATTCTTGTCTTAGTATGTTTGGCATTGTGTTCCATAGTATTGGAGCAGTGACAGAGAATATTGATTTACGAGTAGTGTCATAGAATATTTCGCAAATGGAAGGGATTGCAAGAAGATTTTGAGTGTTAGAGTGTAAGTTTCTGGAAGAGGAATAAGGAATTATGAGTTTGTCGATGAAAGCTGGTGAAAGAGTGAGTTTTGTTTTAAAGGTAAGTTGAAGCAATATTACTGCCAGAGATCTTGGTGGCCATTTTGAGGGCTTGCATTTTCAAGACAGAAGCAAGTGGGCATTGTTTCCATCCCACTTAGACCTCTAGGGAGCCCCCCAGTAAGCCCAGGGAGTAGTTTGGGAGATGAGAGGTTTGAGGGCTGAAAGGGGAAGCCTCTTCAGTCTTCCCACTGTAGGTAGGGAAAATTGGAAAATTGAGGGGATACTATTGAGAGAGGTCAGGGTCTATTTGTGAAGGTCCTCTGTTACAGGAAGAGGTTCTGATGTTTGGGGAGGCTGCCAATAAAAGGGGTTTCCTGCTGCATGATGGATTTAATACCATGGAGGACAGATTCTTGAGGGAGCAGCAGTCTTTCAGAGGTGCTTCAACATCTGTGTATGTGATATAGGAGATTTATGTATGTTTGTTTGTTTGTTTCCATATGTAGCATTACAAAAAGCTGCACTCTAGGTGCAGAGAGGCTTGGATGTACATTTCTGCTCATATTTTACAAGAGGCTCTACATTTAGCAGAGTTTCTTGTAAAATAGCATGATAATTCCACATATAACTTAAACAATTGACTTCCATTCTCTGCATGCTATCTAAGACCTGCCTCCACCTTTATTTTTCAAATACCAATAGAAAACTTAAATATATTTCTGGTTTTATTCAATATATGTGTAAATAAGAATTAAATCTCTGCATATTCTGTGAAAAGGAACTTACTGTTATACATCTGCTTGAATGTCTCATTCTACTTTTTTTTTAACTTTGTGAGAAGCAACAGGTTTGCTCCATCTGCTGAAAGCCTTTTCTTAATTAGCTATGACTGAATCTCTGTTGCTAGAATATACTTTTTGATTATAAACAAATGTTATTTTACAAACTTTCAGAAAAAAAACCATTCAGACTTGCCTTTCTGAACTTTTTTTTAATATTCTACTAACCTTGGTCTTCTCCCTTTAAAATATTATTAGGTACTCTTATTCTAACAAAGTTTTTGTCTTTGAAAGTTATTAAAAATATGAAACTCTTATTTGTACAAATTGTTAGGTATAATAACAGTTTGAATGTTTCTATGTATACTAATACAATATCCCTCTCTCTTTATGTCGTAACAGCCATATTCAAATGAAGATAGCATCAGACAAACATAACTTGCTGTGTCATCAGGGAGACTAGCATCCGAGCTTAGACATAAGGCTTTTTAATATTAGAGATGCTACTAAATTTATGAAATACTACAATGCCAGATGTCCTGAGTTGTTTTACTGAGCAGAACCATTACAGTATTATAAGCCAGCAACATTTTGATTTTCCCCTGTCACTGTAGCTTAAAGGACACTTTCAGTAGGAATGGATCAAAGGCTGAAATGTTAAACATGTCTGTTGCTTTAGAAAATAAAAAATAAAAGCATCACTTTTAGGGCTCCTTTTACTGAGCTGCGATAGGGCATTAACGCACGGAATAGCGCGCACTGAATTGCCGCACGCGCTAGACCTTAACGCCAGCATTGAGCTGGCATTAGTTCTAGCCGCGTAGCACACGGTAATATCCTGCGTGCACTAAAAAGGAGCCCTTAATGATATAGCACAGCATTTTGTAATTTCTTAATATTTTCTTTCATATGAGGCATAGGAAAGGGCTGCTATGTTCCCAACAAAATCAGGTTCACTTCCTCATGTGATGCTTTTGTGCACATGCCTTCTCATACAGAATTGTCAAATTAAAAAATATAAATTTTTATTTTGGGTTTTTTTTTAACATGTTTTCCTCCTTAAGGATGCATTGTATGTGTGATAAACTCTAGTATGGATACTTCAAATTTACAGTTGTTCTCTGTAGCTCTCCAATATATGTTACTTCATAAAATGCAGAGACTTCTATAAAGTCTCTTATATCATTATTGTGAGCTATTTATTTTAAACATTCAGTACTTGAGGGTCCTTTTACTAATGGACATTACAATCTAGTCTTGCCTTCTCCACTCCTCACTCCCCCCCCCCCTGATATTCAAAGCTATTTAAGCAGCCAGGAACAGCCCCTGACAGGTTAAATAGTATTTTGGTGCCTAACCATGAATATTCAGTTTTCTCCGAGGACAAGTAAGCATATGATATTCTTCCATCTGGGTGCTACCATCCAAATGTAACCAGTGTTACAAATAAATATATATTTTATAGCTGGCCCAAGGCAGGAGAGACCTGACAGAATTAAAAATATATTTATATATTTTTTTTTTTTAATTCTTTTTTGATTTTATTATATATATCAAAAGTGCAACAGAAATACATTCAAGAATTCAAAACAACAGCACTTGCAAATTGCTTAAATCTCATTATCTATCCCCCCTTCCCTCCCACCCTTCTAGAATTGGGATAGGCTGAATTTTACTTTTTGGTGGGAAACACTTTGTATTATCGTTATGAAAGATTGTTAGCAGACCAATCGGGGCAGTTTAGGAAATTTATAGAAATTTGGAGTCCATTGGAATCATTTGTTAAAAAAGACTTTTTAATGTTATCCAGCAAAGATAATTCTGTAAATGTGCAGGCATTTCATAGGATGTCACTGCATGAAGCCGATTGGCTAGAACAAGTCAGGAAGCTGGTTGAATAGCAGCAGTTAAAAAAAACCCAACTGAATATCATGAAGAGACAGGAGAGTTTGTGAGTGAGTGCTCTGTGAGAGAAAGACATTTAGCTAGAGAAGGAGTGGAATTTAAGTGAAAATAAAGTTGTATGAGAGAGTGAAGTTTAGGTCCTTTAGACAGTGAAATATTTAATTTTTTGTAGTCATGCATACAGTATTAGGTTCCTGTGGTTAGGCAGGAATAGCTTCACACACTGTTAGGGAGGTACTTTCTCTCCTTTTTATTTATTTCAGCATAAGTTTAGGAAGAAAAATATACAAGAAAGAAGGAGGAACAGAAAATAAAGCTGGAAGAAAAGCGAAGATTAAAGAGAGACTCTTTACAAAGACAGTTAAAAATAAAACACAACAATATATTTACCTAGGTAAAATATCTTCAACCCCCTTCCCCCCATACAAATTATTTGTGAACATACTTTTATTATTGACTGATAAGTTTATTGAAATTCTTACCTCAGAATTGTAATTGGAAATAGGAATGCTGGATCCAGTTAGTTAGAATAGTGTTTGGAAACTATTTTTAACCCTAATTCCAAGGTAATTATAAGGTATTAAACTACTTATTGAAATTCTTAATTTGGTTTTAAATGGTTTTAAAATATTTTATTTGGGCAAACTGCAATTAAAGAATCTTTTGCAATTAAAAACAAAACATATCTGTGCTATTTGTAACATTGAGGCTGATTCTAAATTAATTTCAAATTTCATCCTGGTCAGGTTCTTCTTGACAAATAACTCAGTCAAGATTTGATTGGTGCATTTCTCTGTTCAGATCTCATCTGTACACTGTACATCTAGCCTGAGATAACTTGGCTACATGACTACATTAATGATAAAGTAAGGCTAGTGTTATAGAACTACAGACAGAGGCTGGTTACACAAAAAACCTGGCACCGAGAGTCAAAAGTGTACCATCTATCGAAACCTTTAGGACTGCCTGTCTCTCTATCTCCACCTCCAGATCCTCCCACAGGAGTTAGGCGTCACCATTTCTACCTTCGCTGGACCCTCATAATATCAGATCAATGGGTTCTACAGATGGTGTCTCGGGGATATGCCCTCTGGTAATTAACAAAAGCCTCATACCCACCCTCCAAGAGTCTCTTTTCTGTTTTTTCCAGATGACTCTCATTCACCAAGAGCTTTCAGCACTTCTCCAGTTCAGTGCCATAAAACAAGTTGTTTTGCAAGAGAGACGCCAATGGTTCTACTCCAAGTATTTACTGGAGATCTCTGTCCAATTCTAGATTTCTGTACTCTCAACAAATATATGATGAAGGAGAAGGTCTGCATGATCACTCTGGGAACTCTCTTACCATTATTGGACAAGAATGATTGGCTCTGCTCTCTAGACTTCAAGGAAGCATACACTCATATTCCCATATTCAAGTTTCAAGTTTATTATGACTTGATATACCACTTTTCATTTCCAAAGTGGTTTACAACATTACATATCTTTAAAAATTAAAAACAACAGAATTGGAGGAATTACAAATGCAAATACATAGGAGGACAAATTTCAAGACCCACTTCATGTGGGTTCTCGCCATTACCAGTACAGGGTCCTACCCTTTGGTTTAGTGTCAGCACCAAGAGTGGTTTATGAGAGATGCTCCAACCAGCTCAAACCTTGGAGTTCATAGGATCTCTTTTGGACATAATACAAGCTCAGGCTTTTCTACTTCAGCAGCGGATCAACAATTTTATTCACATGTGCCAGAAAGTCTCCTCCCTGCCATACTTTGCTGCATATCAGATGTTATGCCTTTTGGATCACATGACATCGACGGTTTACATCACTCCATTTGTACATTTATACCTCAGAGGCCTTGGTGAACTCTGTCCTCGCAGTGTACACAAGCCATGGGGTCTCTTTCTCAAACAATATGAGTGACTTCAGAGCTTCATCCATCCCTCCATTGGTGGATGCTTCAATCCAAACTCTCCAGAGGCCTTGTCTTCCAGCCTCATACCCACCAGAAGCTGCTCACCACAGAATTTCCATGGTAGGCTACGGAACCTATCTCAATGGTCTCCACAACCAAAGTAAAGGTGTCTGGACTTTTTATGAGAAAACTCTCTACATCAATCTCTTGAAGCTCTGCACAATATGCATATTCCAAGATCACCTCTAGAATCAAGTAATCTTCATCTGCACCAGCAATCAAGTCACTTGAACAAACAAGGAGGCAATGAATCTCACCCACTCTTCCTGGAAGCCATAAAAATATGGACGAGGCAATTGTTCACAACATATTTCTCAAAGCAGTTTATCTGGCAGGGAAACAGGATATCTTAGCGGAGAAGCTGAGCAGACTCCCTCAAACTCACAAGTGGCCCCTCAACACACCCCTCTTATACCATATCATTTTTGATTGGGGGACCCCTAAAGTAGACCTCTTTGCTTCCCCCCACAACAGCAAACTTCCACTCTTCTGTTCCAGACTCTACATTCCTGCAGTCTGATTCCTTTCTCCTCAACTGGCAGGACAAATTTGTGAAAGCCTTCCCTTCGATACCTCTAGTCAGGAAGACTCTACTCAAACTTCACCTCCTACTTACAAGAAGCTATGGTTACCTATCCTACAGCTCAGCGTTCAGGAACCTATCACACCAATTATTTCCAACATTAATAACACAAAACAAAGGTTCTCTCCTCCATCCCAATCTGCGTTTGTTAGCACTCGCAGCTTGGTATCTATCTTTCACAGAATAGGTATTTTTACTCTGTTTGCACTATTATAGAAGCTTCCAGAAAACCTTCCACACAACGATGCTATTATTTCAGATAAACTCGCTTCACTGGTGTAATCTTCACTTGCTAAATTCAATCATTTGTTGAAATTTGGAATAGGCTTCCTGATGCTATCAGATTGATAGGTCAGTTACAACAATTCCAGAAAGATCTAGAAACTTGGTTATTTACACAATATCTTAAAAGCTTACCTGCTGAAGTACTGTAGTAATAGTATATTTTACTTTTCTAGTTTAATTTTACACCTTCAATTTTAATTACCAGTGTTGTTTCTGGAAATGATATACCAATAGCACTCTCTCTCTCTTAGGCCTACTTTTATGTCATTCCAATTTTAATCAGTTGTGAACTGAGTTGAGCTCCTTCGGGAGATGACCCAGTATATAAACTGAAGATTAGATTAGATTTGTCCCTATCATCAGTTCTGGATTATCTCCTTCATCTTTCTAACTCTGGCCTTAAAACTACTTCAGTACATGTTCATCTTGGTGCTATCAGTGCCTTTCACTCACCACTAGACAAAAAACCATTATCAGAGCATACCTTGGTTTCCAGATTCATAGCAAACCTCTTATCAAGCCTCCTGACATTGCTTGGGACCTCATTGTTGTTCTATCCATTATCATGAAGTCTCCTTTTGAATCTCTCTCCACTTCTTCTCTCAAGCATCTGACTTGGAACATGGTCTTCTTCACAGCCCTTGAGTCTGCATGCCAGGTCAGTGAATGTCAAGCACTTATACTGGATCCACCCTATACATGCTTCTAATATGACAAGGTAGTTCTACACACATCTCCAAAGTTCCTCCCAAAAGTCATCTCTGAATTTCATCTTAGCCAGTTCATCGTTCTATATGTATTTTTCCCAAAACCGCTTTGCCGCCCTGTTGAGGTAGCTCTTCATATGTTAGATTGTAAATGTGCACTGGCTTATTAATTAAATCAAACTAAGCCTCATAGAACTACCATTCAGCATTTTCTGTCATTCAACCCTTACAGATTTGGACCTCCGGTCACCAAGAGAACCATCTCCACATGGCTAGTGGACTGTATTTCCTTTGCATATGCTCGGGCTGGACTGACATTTGACAACCATGTCACTGCTCATAAAGTTCAAGCTATGGTGACTTCAGTAGCCCATCTTCATTTTACACCCTTTGAGAACATCTGTAAAGCAGCCACTCGATCCTCAATCCATACTTTCACTTCTCACTACTGTTTGGAGAATCATTCCAGATGGGGCAGTCAGTTTGGGCAAGCAGTTATGCAAAATTTATTATCTTCTTAAACTCCACCTTCCCTCCAACTCTTTTGGTTATGCCATGCTCATGGTAGTTAACAATAACCCAAGAAAATAAGAATTGCCATACTGAGACAGACCAAAGGTCCATCAAGCCCAGCATCCTGTTTCCAACAGTGGTCATCCCAGGTCTCAATTCCTAGCTAGATCCCAAGTAATGAAACAGATTTTATGCTGCTTATCCTAAGAATAAGCAGTGGATTTCTCCAAGCCATTTCAATAACAGCCTATGCACTTTACTTTTAGAAATGTATCCAAACTTTTTTTAAACCCCACTAAACTAATTGGTTTCCCCACATTCTCTGGCAATGAATTCCAGAGTTTAATTAGATGTTGTGTGAAGAAATATCTTTTCCAGTTTGTTTTAAATCTACTGCTTAATAGCTTCATCGCATGCCTCCTACTTCTAGTATTTTTGGAAAGAGTAAACAAGTAATTCACATCTACCTCTTCACTCCACTCAATATTTTATAGACTTCTATCATATTGAGCCATCTCTTCTCCAACCTGAAGAGCCTGTTTTAGCCATTCCTCTTAGGGAAATTGTCCCATCCCTTTTATCATTTTTGTCACCCTTCTCTGTACCTTTTCTAATTCCCCTATATCTTTTTTGAGATACTGCAACCAGAACTGCACACAGTATTTGAAGTGTAGCATACCATACAGTGATACAAGGGCATTATAGCATTTTCATCTTTGTTTTCCATTCCTTTCCTGATAATTCCTAACATTCTATTTGCTTTCTTAGCCACTACCACACATTGAGCTGAGGGTTCAACGTATCCTCAAAAATGACACCTAGATCCTTTTCCTTGGCAGTGGCTCCTAACATTGAACCCTGCATTACACAGCTATAGCTCAGGTTCCTCTTTTCCAAATGCATCAATTTGCACTTGCTCATATTAAACACAATCTACCATTTTGCTGCCCATTCTCCCAGTCTCACAAGGTCATCTTGCAATTTTTCATAGTCCTCTTGCAATTTAACAACTTTGAACGACATTATGTTATCAAATTTAATTATCTCACTAGTTAGTCCCATCTCTATATAATTGATAAATATGTTAAAAAGCTTCAATCCCAGCACAGACCTCTGGGGAACCCCACCATTTTCCCTTTTCCAATGAGAATATTTATTATTGAGAATATTTAAACCTGCTGTTTGTTTATTTTCTTTCAACCAGTTTTTAATCTATAACAGGACATTAAATGACCTCCTATCCCATGACTTACTAATTTGCTCAGAAGTCTTTCATGTGGTACTTTCTCAAATGCCTTTTGAAAATTCAAATACACAATATCAACTGGCTCACCTTTATCCACATATTCATTCACCCCTTCAAAGAAATGCAGTAGATTGGTGAAGCAAGATTTCCTTTGACTAAATCCATGTGGGGTTGCTCTCATTAATGCATGCTTATGTATATGTTCTGTCATTTTGTTCTTTATAATAGTCTACCATTTTGCCCAGCACCAACATTAGACTCACCAGTCTATAGTATCCAGGATCACATCTAGAATCTTTTTTAAAAATTGGCATCACATTGGCCACCCTCCAGTCCTTTCAGTACTATGCTGGATTTTAAAAGAAAAATTACTAACAGTAGCTCTGCAAGTTCATTTTTCAATTCTATTAGTACTCTAGAATGTATACCATCCAGTCCAGGCAATTTGCTACTGATCAGTTTGTGAAATTGACCCATTACATCTTTCAGTGTTACAAAACTTTTTTTGAGTTTCTCGAATTCATCAGAGCTGGATACCATTTCTGGCACAGGTAGCTCCCTCACATCTTCTTCAGTAAAGACCAAAGCAAAGAATTAATTTAATCTCTCCACTATGGCCTTGTCTTTCCTGAGAGCCTCTTTTATCCCTCGGTCACCTAGCAGTCCAACTGATTCTCTTCCCGGCTTCTTGCTTTAAAATACTTGAAAAACATTTTTACTGTGTGTTTTTCCTTCCAGCGCAATCTTGTTTTCAAGGTCTCTCTTTGACTTCCTTATTAGTGCCTTGCCTTTGACTTGCCATTCCTTGTGCTGTTTACAGTTATTTTCAGCCGGATCCTTCTTCCACTTTCTGAATGAATCTCTTTCAGCTCTAATAGCTTCCTTCACATCACTTGTTAACCACACCAGCTACAGTTTGGTCTTCCTTCCAACTTTTTTAAAATATGGAATATATCTTGTCTGGGTTTCCAGAATGGTATTTTTGAATAACATCCATGCCTGATGTCAATTTTTGACCTTTGCAGCTGCTTCTCTACATTTCTTTGTTACCATTCTCCTCATGTTATCATAGTCTCCTTTTTTTAAAATTAAATGTTGTTGTATTGAATTTCCTGTGTGAACTTATTCCAGGGATTATATCAAATCTGATCATGTTATGATCACTGTTATCAAATGGCCCTAGCACCATTACCTCCCACACCAATTCATGCATTCCACCAAGAACTAGGTCTAGAATTGCTTCATCTGTTCTCAATTCCACTCCTTTTTTTGTATCTGAGTTTGTGGTTTTGGTTCTCATGTTTTATACTCTGATACTCATGGAAAAGCATATCAGATGGTGATCAGTCCATGGTAGTATGATCGATAAAGAGTTACATACTGTGATATCCTCTTACCCTCCAAATAGTAATTCTAGGTTGCAAACTTCACTGTCCAGTGTAACCCAAAACTCCTTAATTGGTGAACCAGAATTTGTGCTGTTGAGTTTGATAGGTCATCTGCATGTAGTTCCTCCCTTTTCCCTCGTGTAATGTCTATATTACACGAGTTTGTATTTTCATCTATTTTAAATTTGTATCCCCTATTGTATTACTATTGTATCCCCTATTGTATTACTATTGTATTCTCGCCTCAAGTTTATCTCTGCAATCACATTCAAACTATCCTGCCACCATGCTCTATCCTGTGTAGGGGCTACATACAATACCATCATTCCCATTTTATTTGATCTTCCTACTCTCTCAGAAGTAGCCATTCTGCTCCCTTTGGTTGTGAAACCTTTATTTTCTGGAATGCTTATGCTAATAGTGTCTAGTATTCTGCTGTATCTCCAGCAGGATTCAAAGCATTTACAAAAAATTACAAAAAGCTTACAAAGAGTACGTAAATTAAGAACAAACAGTGCATATGGACAAAAAACTAGAAATTGAAGTCAGAATTCTAAGGCATCATGTGTTGAGCAAGGTCCATTTCTCAAAGAAGTAGGTTTTCATCAATATGTGAAAAGAACAGTAAGTAGATATAGGTCCAATTTCAGCTGGTAGGTAATTCCAGGTTTTAGCTCCCAGATAATCAAAGATGGGATCATGATGTTTTTTAAATTTGACATTTTTAAAAGTTGTATATAATAAGACTTTGCTCTTATTGAGTCTCATGAAGCCTGTACTGTGAAGTAGATAACAGTGCTCATGTGATGGACATTGGCCAGCCAGTCCCTTGAAAATAATGCAAAGAAATTTGAATCTGGTCCTGGATTAAACTGGTTAGCAATGCAGAGTACATAATATAGGAGTTATTCTATCAAATCTTTTTAGCACATTAATCAGTTTGGCTGCCGTATTTTGCAGGAGCTGAATTTTATTCTGAAGTTTCTTTGTGATTCCCTCATATAGTGAGTTACAGTAATCAGAGGTAACAATATAGCCTGTGTTATGATATGAAAGCTATTTCTGTCTAAAGATGATTTAATACTGCATAGCTGACGTAACTTGTGGAATAGCTTCCTAACAAGAAAATTTACTTGATTCTTCATAGTTAATCCCGAATCTAGTATAATACCTAAAACTTTGGATTTATTTTCAGTTTGGAGAGTTTCTCCAGTTAGAAATTGGAAACATATACAAGGGATGTCATCATAATCACCAAACCAGATGATTTTAGTTTTTTGTTTATTTAGTTTGAAGAAACTATCTATAGCCTAGGTATTTACCACACCAATGGCCTTTAATAGAGAATCAATACTATTAGCATAAGAGTCCAATGCTGAATAAATTAAAAAAGATGTCATCAGCATAAAATTACAATTTGTAAACTAGTAGGCTCTGGATAAATAATTTCATTCATACATATTTCAAGGAAGCCTTAGCCCCACCACTCCACCGCTTGTATAATTTTTCAACCGCGGGAAGAATTACGTGGTGCTTCATCACTGGCCGTCCCCGTTAATTTGTTCAAAATAATTGTTAATTTATTTTTTATATTTTATATACTTTATAATTTTCAATAAATATGTGTATTCAAACTATCTAAAATATGTGGTACTTAGCTTGAAGTTTTTTTCAATTCTATTTCATGGTCAGCCAAACCTGGGAATAAGACATAAGAACATAAGCAGTGCCTCCGCCGGGTCAGACCATAGGTCCATCCTGCCCGGCAGTCCGCTCCCGCGGCGGCCCAAACAGGTCACGACCTGTCTGAATCACCAGAAGGGGCTCCCTTGCCACCTTGGTTTCTCATTGAAGTCCTATCTTCCCATCGTAGTCCTAATCCTCCGGTCTTGCACATGCACGACCTGTTGGGTTTCTATACTTATTACCTGGTTAGCTTTCTATACTTGTGTTACATCCCAGCTCTTCCCTCAGTATCCCACGATCCCTTTATCCCTCAGGAATCCGTCCAATCCCTGTTTGAATCCCTGTACCGTACTCTGCCTGATCACTTCCTCCGGTAGCGCATTCCAAGTGTCCACGACCCTTTGGGTGAAAAAAAACTTCCTTGCATTTGTTTTGAACCTATCTCCCTTCAGTTTCTCTGAATGCCCCCTCGTACTTGTTGTCCCCTTCAACAAGACCCGACATGTTTCGCTCAAAAACCTGTATCAAGGGTCACCCAAGGCTGCCGTTGTCATCCGACTCCACTAACAATGTGGATCTTTCCTCACACATTGTTAGTGGAGTCAGATGACAACGGCAGCCTTGGGTGACCCTTGATACAGCTCTTTGAGCGAAACATGTCAGGTCTTATTCCCAGGTTTGGCTGACCATGAAATAGAATTGAAAAAAACTTCAAGCTAAGTACCACATATTTTAGATATTTTGAATACACATATTTATTGAAAATTATAAAGTATATAAAATATAAAAAATAAATTAACAATTATTTTGAACAAATTAACGGGGACGGCCAGTGATGAAGCACCACGTAATTCTTCCTGTGGTTGAAAGATTATACAAGCAGTGGAGTGGTGAGGCTGAGGCTTCCTTGAAATATGTATGAATGAAATTATTTATCCAGAGCCTACTAGTTTACAAATTGTGATACAACAGGGCTGGATATAAGAAGCTATTTATCTGTTGCCAATATTTCAGAGGCTATCAGCATAAAGTTATACATATTGACCTAAGGTAGTTATGTAAACTTCTAATAATATTAGGTAAATATTAAATAATAAAGGAGAGAGTGGTGAGCCCTGTGGAATGCTACACTCAGATTGCCAGTGATCAGAGAATACACTTTTCTTCTGTACTCTGTATGACAGTTTGCATAAAAATTCCATCAACCATTCCAGGACAGAACCTGAAATGCCTAGCTCATTTAACCTGAAAACCAGGACTCGATTGTCAAATTGTAAAAGATTTTTTTTTTTCCTTTGCTAAGGTAGAATAAAGTTTCAGTGCTTTGAAGAGCAAAAAGCCATTCTGACTAGAATGTAGGAGACCAAAATTAATTACATAGTTTAATAGTTGTTTGAATACTTCAAACTCTAATAGTTTAGTAAACCAAGGGATACTGGTAATTGGCCGATAATTATCAACTTTTGTAAGATCTAGTCCAGCTGATTTTGGGGATAGGAGTAAGAGCAATCTCAGAGATATCCTCTGGGTAGTGACCTGCTGCTAAAGCTGAATTTACAAAGGCGGTTAGCCATGAAATGCCTTTGACTGAGATTGATTTTAGCAGATATGAAGGACATACGTTCAGGCTACAAGATTTATTTGAGAGTTTACGTAGGGAATTTCTTACAGAAGTCAGTGTTGTCTGACTAAATTTATCCCCAAATCTTTTTTTTTTTAATTCTTTATTTAATAATTTTTATTCTAATACAGTGATCTCATCACAAAACAAATCAACAAAAAATGTGATTCACAATCTTAGTAAACTGATAAAGGTAAAGATAATGCAGCTTATCTATCCCATTATTAAAGGAATCCTATATCGCTACAACATATAATCATCATTGAATGTGATTCACAATCTTAATACACTAATGAAGATAATGCAACTTATCTATCCTACTATTAAAACAATCCTAACACCTACTTCCCCCCTCCCCTCCCCCCCCCCCCCCGGAGACCTGGCTCCCCAGTCTATAAGAATAAGACAATATACCTCTCAATTCTTTAATTAAACTTATTTTTCCATTTGAATGTAACTCTCCCATATATCATTAAACTTTGCCCATTGATTTGTTAATAGGGCCGACAGTCTATATTTCTTACACACTATTCCCAGACGTTCCTTCATATCTTTTAACGTTGGTACATCTCACATGCGCCATTGCTGAGCCAATGTCAATCTAGCGGCTATAAATACCAAATCCAAAAGTTTAGATTGAGAAGGTGATAAGCCTTCTATTTTTATTCTCAACAGTGCCATTTCAGCATTCAACTTAAGTGGAATCTGGATTAATCTGATCAGGTAGCCAAATACTTGTACCCAAAACCTCTGTACCCTTTGGCATTCCCACCACATATGATAGAATGTACCTCTTTTACCACATCCTTTCCAGCAAGTAGCATCACTCTGCTTATTGCATTTACTAATTAAAACCGGAGTAGTATACCAGCGTGTTAAAAGTTTAATAGCATTTTCCATCAAAGTAGCAGCTCTAGCTATCTGAAAAAGATGTGATACAATTACCCCCCATTTGTCTATAGACCATTCCTTTTCCAGGTCTTTGTCCCATGCTTTCATTTATGAGGTTTTGATTACTTTATCTTTATTTATAATTTTATATATCCAGGAAATACATCCTTTTACTACTGGTTCCCCTAGTCTTTTTTTCAAATTCAGATTTCTTTAGGATTCTATTACTCTTCCCCTTATATGTCAATATATAATTTTTTATCTGTAAATAAGGGAAAGGATTCCTCGTTTTTTATTGATATTGACCCTGCATGTCAATAAAAGCTTTTACCTCCCCTTCCTCAATTATTTGGCTAAAGCATCTTAACCCTTTTGCCTCCCACTTCTTAAAAATTCCCCCCTCCCTGCCTGGTACAAAGTCTCTTGTATATAATATAGGGGGGAAAAAAGATACCTTATTCTCTACCTAAAAGCTTTTTCCTAACACTTTTCCATGTAACCAATGAGCATTTACTAAAAGGATTGTTTATATTTATTGTTAATGTGATTGAATATATATATACATTTAATGTAATTTTGAAAATGAATAAATAATTTATAAAAAAAAAAAAATCTTTTTCCCCTACCCATGGTAAATATTTCAAATCCCTAATTCCTTCTTTCCCATTTAACATTGCTTGTTCTACCCTTACCCACAACTTAGATGGGGATGAATGCCCTCAACTATTGCTCTCAACTGTGCAGCTTTATAATAGTTTTCCAAAGATGGTAAACCCAACCCTCATTCTGCCTTAGACTTGAACATTGCCTGTCTTCCTACCCTTGGATGCTTTTCTCCCCATATAAATCTCAATATCATATTATTCCATTTTAAGAAAAACTGTTTTGGGATTTCTAACGGTAATATTTGGAATAAATAGAGAAACCTAGGAAGAACCATCATCTTTATAACTTTCATACGACCTAGCCATGAAATAAACAATTTATTCCACCTTTTTAAGTCTTTCTGAATCTCCGATGCTAATGGTATATAATTTTGCTGAAACAAAAGTGTCCAATCAGCTCCCAAAGTTATCCCCAAATAACGAATGGAGCCCTTTACCCATCTCAAAGGGACTAATCTCTGCAATTCTATCATCCTCTCCTTCAAAGTTGATATATTCATCACTTCCATCTTGTTTAAATTAGCTTTAAACCCCAAAAATTGGCCATATTCATCCATAATATCCTTAAGGGTAGTTAAAGTCTTCTCTGATGCCTCAACAATAGGTAATATATCATCTGCTAACAGAAACAACTTTTGCTCTTCACCTGCCACAAGCCTTTTACCTGTTGAGATTGTCTGATTTTCTGAGCTAAAGGCTCAATAACTAATGCAAAAATCAGGGGGGACAACGGGCATCCCTATCTTGTCCCTCTTTGAAGTTCAAATATATTAGAATAAAGTCCATGTATTTTAACACATGCTAGTGGGCTATTATATAATGTAAATATCCAGTCCCTAAACCTTTTCCCAAAGCCCAAATGTCCCAAGACTGCATCCATGAACCTCCATTCAACTCGGTCAAATGCTTTTTCAGCATCGACCGAGACTGCTACCCATCCTGTTCTATCCTTTTTAGCCTTCCATATCAAATCTAGCACCTCGCGAATCCCATCAGATGCCTGCCTCCCAGCAATAAAACCCACCTGATCTGGGTGGATAAGAGATGGCATATATGATGACAGTCTATTAACAAGGACTCTGGTCATAATTTTTGTATCTATTCCTAAGAAGGAAATAGGTCTATAACTAGCACAAAATGTATTATCTTTTCCTGTTTTAGGTAATATTGTAATACCTGCTAATCTCATAAAATATGGCAATTGTTCTCTGTCTTTTAAGTTATTAAATAGTTTTGCTAAGAGAAGGGTTATATAAGATATAAACTTTTTATAGAACAATCCTATAAAGCCATCCATCCCTGGGGATTTGCCTAGTTTAAGATGATGTATTACTTCTCGTATCATCCTCTGTTATATCTTCCTCTGATCTTTGAGCTTCTAATTCTTGAAGCTTATTTAATTCTAACTGGGACAAATATTGTGACAAGAGTGCTTCCTGACCCTGATATTCTGATGTATATAATAAGGCGGTCTAAATTAAATTGAATGGCTTCATTGTCCATTTTTCCTAGAGTCACATGGAACTCTTTTATTTGCATCCTAATCTGTTCCCCACCTAATCCCTTCTTATGTTGTATTACTAATCCCATCAATTTTTCTCTTAATCTTTTTTCCTCCTTTTCCCGGATCTTTTTCTTATAAGAAGCTATAGATATCAACTCCCCCCTTAACATAGTTTTTAAGGATTCCCAAATCGTTATGGGTGAGTAATTATCAGTGTTATTATTATCTAAAAAGTTCCTAATAGTCTGTTCTATTTTCTGGACTACCTTAAGATCTTTTAATAATGTATCATTTAATTTCCAATATCGTGTCCCTATTTTAGCATATCCCCATGTTAGATCTACCTATATTGGGGCATGATCTGCCCAACTAGTTTCTTCTATTTTTGGATCTATTAATTTACCCCCTAGAGATTTATCTAACCAAATCATATCAGTACGGGAATACACTTTATGTGGAGGCGAATAGTAGGTATAATCTCTACCTAACATATGTATGCTCCGCCATCCATCCAATAAATTTAATTCTTCCAAGAATCTTTTTAGTTGTTTCCTATCTTATTTAGTTCTATCCCTTTTAGTGCTGTAGTGTCCCAACGGGGGTCTGAGATTAAATTAAAATCCCCTCCTATTAATAATAATTCTTCCTGGGTCTTTAAAATTAGACTCAAAAGATCTTCAAAAAGATCTTCCCTTGGTTGAGATTAGGACCATAAAGATTCACCAAAGTCACCTTTTCCCCATTCAATTCCCCCACCCAAATAATCCATCTCCCTTCATCATTCCTCCATTCAGCCTTTGTCAGAACTTTCAATTTTTTATCAAATACTCTCCCCACCCCTGTTTTCTTTTTCTCTTTTTTATTAGAAGCCCAAATTCTCATCGGATAATCTTTAAAATGGACCATCTTTTCCCCTGATTTTTGTAAATGCGTTTCTTGTACATAACATATATCATATTTCAACCTTTTCATCTCATTTAAGAGCAAGTGGCATTTTTGGCGTATATTAAGTCCGTTCACATTTAAACTTCCTAATCTTAACTTCATACATTCTTCAAACAGCCTTACCAATCTTATAATTTTTGCCCAGGTCTCCTTGTCCCCCCCCATTACCCCAAACACCACCAATCATTCCTAAAAGAAAAATTAATTTACCCTCAACCCCTTCCCTCTTCTCCCACAATTCCCTTCCAAATCTCTCTCGTTGTCTATCTCTGGACCCAGATCCAATCACCAGTCAGTGTGACCAAGTGTCAGATCTACTTCCAGATACCAGAGTCGAAGAAAGTTTAACCTGACCCGGATCTCCACAATTTTATTATATTCTACCCCTTTTACAACAACTTATCTTTATTATATCTAAATATCTTTAAAATAAAATTATTAAAATCATCAATTCTTCTCATTGTCTCTGTAATCTCTTTTTTGTTCTACTCTATGCCATCTCTGACCTGGCGGTAAATTTATCCCAAAATCTATCACAAGGCAAATCATTTGCAGCTATCTTCTGATAAAAGCCATATTTTAAGAAGTTGTTAGACTTTATATCAAATGTTTTTCTTATCTTGCAGACTTTGGATTGAAAGAATTTAGCTAGCTCCACAGATATTGGTTGCAAATTTTCACTAATTATGATTAGTTGGCTTACTTTAGTCAATTTATAAAAAATAGAAAATGAGGTTTTGGATGAGTTTTCTACCTCATTCATCAAGTCAGGGATCAGTAAGGAACTGTCATGGAGGCTTCCTGACTCGCTTTGCTCTTCCCGGCCTGATATGTTAGCATCTTCCATTGTATGAGGATGGGGAGGGGCAATATGATCTCCCATGTGGACAAAATGTGATCTCCCTCTTACAAGTTCTGATGATGAGCTGCCCTTGAGGGTTTCCGACCTGCTCTGCTCAGATGTGCATTGGCATCTGTTGCAGAAGGAAGATGAAGGGCGGGGTGATCTCCCATGCCAGGTGTCCTTGCAAGTCCTGGACTGGGATCAGGTAGGGGCAACTCAAGATGGTGAGGAACTGCCCTGGAGGCTCCCTGACCTGCTCTGCTCTTCACGGTCCGGCATGTCTGCATCTTCCATTTCAGGAGGGAGGGGCAGGGCAATCTCCCACATCATATCTCCTTGCAAGTCCTGGGTCGGGGCAGCTCCAGATGATAAGGAACTGCTCTGGAGGCTTCCCAACCTTCCAGAGCAGATTGAAATCTTTAAAAGGATTATTTCTTGATGTATTTTTTCAACATGGGCAACAACGACTCCAGGTCTGCAGCATCTAGAGTCGTCATGGCTCTCATTGTGATTTTATTGGTTTGTAGAACTTTACATCAAAACAAAACAAAAAATAATTCTGTCATAGCAATGAAGGGCAAGCTCTACAATGAATTCTGTAGCTATCCTGAGGGGCAAGTCTCTATTTTCCAAAGTATCTCTACTATTAATCACATCTAACTGAAGTTTGTTACTATACGAGGACTTGATGGTCACTGTGGATAAAAGAATATGATCATCTTCATATATGATACTTTTCAAAATATTTATGACAAATGGAATTACAAATGTGAGAGGGAGCTAATGGAACAAAAGGGCACAAAAATATGTCCATAAAAATAGGAGTTTCAAGAGGAATCCAGTCACAGACACTGTTGGTCTTTCTCAGGGGTCTCAAAGTCCCTCCTTGAGGGCCGCAATCCAGTCGGGTTTTCAGGATTTCCCCAATGAATATGCATGAGATTTATGTGCATGCACTGCTTTCAATGCATATTCATTGGGGAAATCCTGAAAATCCGACTAGATTGCGGCCCTCAAGGAGGGACTTTGAGATCCCTGGTCTTTCTGAAGACACTGAGCTACCTGTATATTTTATGTAGCATATATAGTGTGAGTAATACTCAGTGTCGCTCTTAGAAATTCTGCTTCTTTTGCAGTAATTAAATCTTTTCTTAACCCACAGCAATAACATAAGCTATTCTTTCTTGAAGTGTATCTGTAGGATTCTTACTTAATTTCCTGTAGAAGGTGTCATCATTCACATGTCTCATCATCTCTTTCTTGTAGGCACCCCTATCCATAATTAAATTGTCCTTCCTTCGTCTACCAGTTTAATTACAGTGGCTGTGAATCACACAATTTCACGCATATATGGGCTATGACACTGATTTAGTTATTTGTATCTTTATTTTTCTTTTCCTTTATTACTCTTATCAAACTGCAGCTTTCCTTTCATTAAAATACCTAACCTTGGGAGACCAATAGATAGTAAAGTAATGTGAGCTGTGAAGAAAAGTTGATTGGGTTGAATTTCTCTACTGTGGAAAGGGGAAACGAGGGTGTGACGATGAGAATGACGATCAGTGTTACCTACATGATCTCTATTGAGGAAAGGACAAGACTTGGATAATTAGCATTTATTAAAATACAGGAAGAACTTTCTACTACAGTTGTGACTAAGGAAAACTTTATGCTAGAATAAGTTACTTTTAGAAGATGTGAAATATCTGCCACTGGAGATTATTGAGAACCAACTGGATAAATATTTGCTGGAAAGATATAGGGATTGTGGATTTCTTGTTATTATTTTTTCTGGACTTAGGGAATGGATTAGGTGAGATTCTATCCACCTGTATTGTTTTATGATTATTTGAAGCTCTGGCTTTTGGATTGTGACCCACAATTCAACCAGTCCTTGCTGCTTTCTGTTAGTTATTTTTAAGAGTGGTTATTATTTATTATTTTCAGAGGCCATGTAAAAATCCCAGATTTAGTGCCTGCAGTAAGGATGTGTGTGGCCAAATGATATTCAGGTTTTGGCTCATTTGGATTTTTCCCTTCAATTTTTAATGCATTTTTTTCAGTTTCACATTTATTTTAATTATTTTTTTAAAGCCTGCATTAGAGCTACTTTATTTACAGAAATCAGTTTCTGTGAGTGTTAATCATAAGTGAATGTGCCTACAGTTGATTTTGTTCATACTCTAATTTTCAAGCTGCCCAACCAAATGTGTGCTAATGAAAGTACATCCCATTTGAAATGTCTGCTAGGCCTGGCCTTTTCTGTTCTTAGTACTTAATGAAATGGAACTGTTACGTTGTTTGTTCATATTCAGGCATAGCATCATTCTCATTAGCAGAAATTCTTATTTGTGACCATTTGTTCACAACACAATCCCCCCAATTCTCTAAAGGTCACTCAGATCGGAGCCCCAAGTAATTAGTTTATGAGCTCCAATGATTTAATTATTGGAGTTAACATGCACTTAATTGGTGCTAATTATGATTTGTCAATCTGGCTTTGTGCTATTTTGTACAGAGAAACAGTCGGGATGGTATGTGGTAGTAATGACAAGGGGGCTGATCTTGACAAAGTGAAACATGTTGACCAGTCCCTTCCCGGAGTAGATAAGCGATAAAAGTGGATGTAAAAAGCCATCAGTTTAGCAGATAAAAGCTAAGTTATCGAATGCTTTCATTGATAACATTTATGAATATGAAAGTTTTATTGTATGAGTTTACGAACATTAAACACACTTTATATAAAAAAAAATTTAAAAAGCAGATTGGATGATGATATATATGCCAGAAAATTAATTCATTCAGCCATTCCAAATAATAAATGGCTGGTGGAGGCATATCTGATTAATCTGCAAAAAATATTTTTTAAGTGGATTCAGAAATTTTGTGTACTGCTATTTTGGGGGTATTTGGTAACAATAGGCACCTAAATTGGATTACATGCTACTCAAAAAGAGGCATTGCCATGACAAGGGGCAAGAGTAGGTCGGGGCATTCACAGAAGATGTGTACAATGTTGCAGAATAGTGGTGATCTGCGCCCACAGGATTTACATCAGGTTTCAGCTGGTATAAGTCCTCATGCCCAAAGTTGAGCATGGAATCCAGTGTGCAATGCTATTCTATAAAGAACACTCATTCCAGACCTCCTCCCCCCTTCTAGAATAGTGTTGAGCACCAAATTAAAGTGACACCTAATTCTTAGCACCATTTATAGAATTTTCCCCACTGTAAACTACCAATCTATAAGATCCGGTACAACTCTCAAACAGTTAAAATATAACAGGTTGAATAAAGGACCCAAACATACAATGAGCACCTAATATGCAAATCTAGGTGCTTTAAAGATTGAAACACATTAATTTTAGGGAATGCAGTTGTGAATTTTGCAGTGATTCATGGTTCTTATTTAGCATGGCCCTTTCCTGTCAAAATGGTTATAAGTCATTGATTCAGAGCCATGTTGATATTCTCTAGGATTCCAGGCTGTTGACTGAAGGGTAAAGCAATATTATTCTAAATTTCAGTATTAGGACTGTTTCATTAATTGAAAGGATGTTTTAACATTTTTAACTCAAGCTTCTATGAAACTTAGCTACTAACAACACTGTGGTTGAATGTTGCAGAGGGATATTTCAAAATCTTATGCAGCAGCAGATTTGAGTATACCGTATTTTCACGCATATAACGCGCGCGTTATACGTGTTTTTACAAACCGTGCATACCCTTGCGCGGTATACGCGTGAGCACGTTGTACAAATTTTTTTTTACATAGTTCCCCCCCCCGACATCCGATTCACCCCCCGCAGGACCGCTCGCACGCACCCCCACCCCGAAGGACCGCCGACTCCCCGACACGATCGGGGCAAAAAGGAGCCCAAGCCCTCTTGCCCCGCCGATTTCCCAACTCCCCGACAATATCGGGCCAGGAGGGAGCCCAAGTCCTCCTGGCCCTGGCGACCCCCCCCCTCGCTAGTTTTTCGGGCCAGGAGGGAGCCCAAACCCTCCTGGCCACGGCGATCCCCTAACCCCACCCCGCACTACATTACGGGCAGGAGGGATCCCAGGCCCTCCTGCCCTCGACGCAAACCCCCCTCCCCCCAACGACCGCCCCCCCCAAGAACCTCCGACTGCCCCCCTGGCCGACCCCCACGACCCCCCCACCCCCCTTCCCCGTACCTTTCTGTAGTTGGCCGGACAGACGGGAGCCAAACCCGCCTGTTAGGCAGGCAGCCAACGACGGAATGAGGCCGGATTGGCCCATCCGTCCCAAAGCTCCGCCTACTGGTGGGGCCTAAGGTGCCTGGGCCAATCAGAATAGGCCCGGGAGCCTTAGGTCCCACCTGGGGGCGGGGCCTGAGGCACATTGGCCCAACCCGACCATGTGCCCAAGGCCCCACCCCCAGGAGGGACCTAAGGCTCCCGGGCCTATTCTGATTGGCCCAGGCACCTTAGGCCCCACCAGTAGGCGGAGCTTTGGGACGGATGGGCCAATCCGGCCTCATTCCGTCGTTTGCTGCCTGCCGGACAGGCGGGTTTGGCTCCCGTCTGTCCGGCCAACTACAGAAAGGTACGGGGAAATGGGTGGGGGGGTCGTGGAGGTCGGCTGGGGGGGGGGCGGGCGGGGGTTATTGGGGGGGCAGTCGGTGGGGGGAGGGGGGTTTGCGTCGAGGGCAGGAGGGCCTGGGATCCCTCCTGCCCGTAATGTAGTGCAGGGTGGGGGTAGGGGGTCGCCGTGGCCAGGAGGATTTGGGCTCCCTCCTGGCCCGAACAACTAGGGGGGGGTCGCCAGGGCCAGGAGGACTTGGGCTCCCTTCTGGCCCGATATTGTCGGGGGTTGGGGAGTCGGCGGGGCAAGAGGGCTTGGGCTCCCTTTTGCCCCGATCGTGTCGGGGAGTCGGGGGGGGGCAAGAGGGCTTGAGCTCCCTCTTGCCCCGATCGTGTCGGGGGTGCCGCGGTTGGCTGGGGCAAGAGGGCTTGAGCTCCCTCTTGCCCCGATCGTGTCGGGGAGTCGGCGGGGCAAGAGGGGAAGCAGCAGGACACCGGTAGGAGCTTCTACATGATGGGAGGGGTCGGGAGGCTGTGGGGGTGCGAGCGGTCCTTCAGGGTGGGGGTGCGTGCGAGCGGTCCTTCGGGGTGGGGGTGCGAGCGGTCCTGCGGGGGGGGGGATGAATCGGACGTCGGGGGGGCATCAGGCTTTCAGGGTGGGGACAGGACTTCAAGGGGGAGAGGAGAGTCGGGGCGGGCGAAAGAAGAATCGGGGTGGCCAGAGGAGAGTCGGGGCGGGCGACTGGAGAGTCGGGCAGCATGTGCAGTATACAGGTGTGCGCGGTATACAAAAATTTCTGTACATAAATTTGTGTTTTCCGCGCGCTATACCCGTGTGTGCGTTTTACACGGGTGCGCGTTATCTACGTGAAAATACGGTAATTGTCTGCAGATGGTGGATGATCTATTTTCTTCACTCACTGCTATATTTCTAATAGCGTTCAGGCTGTTCTGTGTAAATTAGAGATCTTTCATATAAGCCTGTCCTTAATTTTAGTGTGTGTTCTTTTTTTTTTTTTTTTTTCGTTTATCTCATTTTCCAGCTGCATCATGTTGCATTTAAGCGTTTAATTTATATTACTCAGTACACTGTACCGTGATTTTTTTTTTTTTTCATGTACAAATTACTTGAAGATTTTTTTAAAGTGGTCATTTCGACAAACCCCAGCAATTACTTTCATCTCAAGAAACCTTCAAGTTCCTTTAGGAACATACATTTTCCCTTTTTGTCATGGGAAAATTGTCAACAGGTTAAACATTGGAAAAAATTGTGCCTAAGTGAATTGCGGCTTTAACAAGAAATATGACTACACAATAATCTGCAATGAAATTTAAAGAGAAAGTTAAAATATATAGGTCTTGTATTTATCAAGGGCTTTTCTCATAGACACAGTATGGGAGAACACATGATAAATCAGACCAATATTGCTAGTGTTTCAGAAGTAGAAATTACTGTCAGTCTGATATGTCTATTAGGGGTCTTTTTACTAAGGTGCGCTAACCGATTTGGTGCACACTAAAGATTAACGCATGCTAAATGCTAAGGTGCCATTATACACTATGGGTGCCTTAGCATTTAGTGGACACTAATCTTTAGTGCGCGCTAAATCGGTTAGCGTGCCTTTGTAAAAGGATCCCTTAATGAGGTACAATAGGTATAATACAAATAAGGGTTGAACCTTGGCCAAGCAAAACAAACACCGTAGCCAATAGGGCCAAAGTTCATTCCTTAAATCACTGTACATATAGATTTCTATAGCATGAATTGTCATGTCATTCTACGAACCAAGGTTGCAACCAGCTTGTCTTTTTTGCATCACAAAATAAATGAACTCAAACTAATCAGGTCAAGGCACTGGCATCTTTGGTGACTTTATAAATGATCTCTTGAGTAAACCATAACTATTGACCAAAATTCTTCTTGCTAGTCTAGCTTCAGTGTGGCTTTTTTTTTTCCCTCATGCATGCTGACCTGGAAATCTTCCTTTGCCTTAGCTGCGATAATCGTGACTCAGCTTACAACACCATACATTCGCATCGCCCCTGCTGCAGGTGACGACCAACTAACAGGTCAGACATAAAAGTACAGACAAGTCATCTTGCCCATCTCCCTACTTTGTTTGTTTATCCATCCCTTATCAGTCATCACATGTCATCATTTACCTTCAGATATATTGAAGCTGCAACATGATTACAAGGAGAAAGGAATAGCGCAGCAGATAATTTAAAGGCAACTTATGCCACCTTGTACCAGTGACAGAAGAAACGGAGAGGACAGCTGGTGTCTTATTCATGAAGAGATTTTGTTCTTCTGTTTTTTTACTTTGTACCAGTGGCCATTTTTTTAATGAGTTTTCTTGGGTTTTTTCCCTCCCCCTCCACCTGTACATTTCTGAATGTATTCTTATAGGCTGTTTGCTTTTCTTTTAATTTGGGTTGACCCCTGCATTAAATAATGTGCTTGGCATCTAATATGCATACACTATATTCCTGTACATAAAAGTATTTTGCTGCATGTGTGCATTGTTTTCATTATCTCTAACATTTTTTCAGTCCAGTGATGTAAAGAAATGTAATTGCACTGCCTTTGCATTTATGGTGGCAAGGCGTTGGATTTAAGCTATTAATAGAACATCATTTATGGATATCTAGATCAGTAGTTCCCACCTTCTGTCATTCTAAAATATACTTAATAACTATAAGAAAATGAGACACTATTTTCTGCAAACTTTGTGCAAATTATTCTTGGCAGACTTTCATCTGGGTACCTCAAGTAGGGCTAACAGAAAATACCAACAAACTATGTCTGCTGTGTGCTTTACTGTTTATTTACATAATGGTGAGTTATCACATTGGTTTTCATCTTGATCCTTAAGTTCTTTCTCACCAGTCTGGTTTTCAAGATATCTACAATGAATATGCATAAGATAGATTTGCATACTAGGCAGATAGTGTATGCAAATTTATCTCATATATAGTCATTTTTAATATCCTGAAAATCAGACTAAGGGGTTACTTGAGGACTAGGTTGAGAACCACTGCTTTATCAAATAGTTAATTTTGACTTGATTTATTGAACTTCATATTCTACCTTTTAAAGTATTTATTATAACAAAGTGTATCACAACTAAAATTAAAATCATAATTATAATAATATACATTTCTAGTCTTCAGTAGCTGACTGTCATTATTAAGCCATATTATAAGAATTGCTGGTCTGAATGAATTGTTTGGGAGAGGGGTAATCATTTGTTTAAATTAGGGGAAGAAGCATTGTATTCAAGAAATAGTATATTTTAAAAAATAACTAAGGGGCCCTTTTACTAAGGCACGCTAATTGATTTAGCACGCGCTAAATGCCAAGTCACCCATAGACTATAATGGATGCCTTAGCATTTAGCATGTGCTAAATCAATTAGCGCGCCTTAGTAAAAGGACCCATATGAGCCCCTTTTACAAAGCTGCAGTAATGATTTCCAGCAGCAAATGCGTCAAAGCCTATAGGAACTGAATGGGCTTTAGTGCATTTGCTGTGGGATAATCACTACTGCGGCTTTGTAAAGGTGGCCCTAAATGTAAATTTGCTTAGGGACCCTGTGACTAAAACTTGGCATATGCTAAATACTGTGCATCCTATTTTATGTCTACGGACCACAACAGTACATGCTAATGTCCATTATTGCATGCTAAGCTTTAGTAAAAGGGCCCCTTAGTTATTTATGCAAATGTAATATGGTGTTATATGTGTTAATGCCAAAATATAGTGGTCATATATAAGACTTAATCTTAAAAAACTGCCAAGTGCTAGGGTTTTCTTTGTTTGCATCACTTGACAGTTGAATTCATTAGTGGAAAAGTATGTTCAAGAGGGATTCTCGGTTTAATGAACACATTTACAGTGTACTTAAGGGAGGAAATTCTACATGTTAGATGCTACTTATGTGCTGAATTTTCAGTGTGAAAAAGCATTTTGATGTATGCAAGGGATCAAAACAGGGCATAGGTGGCAAATCCATGTGAAAACATACTTATGTGCCTATTTGTAGAATAGCACCTAAGTGTTTCCACGCAGATCGTATCGAGGGCCGTATCGAGGTGGAAGAAGATATCTTCTTTTTCAAAGGTCCCACGGCTACAAGAGGGCATCTGTGGAAAATCAGGGGAGGGAAGCTGCACGGTGACACCAGGAAGTACTTTTTCACCGAGAGAGTGGTTGATCGCTGGAATAGTCTTCCGCTTCAGGTGATCGAGGCCAGCAGCGTGCCTGATTTTAAAACAAAATGGGATCGTCACGTGGGATCTCTTCACAGAGAAAGGTAGGGGAGGGTCATTAGGGTGGGCAGACTGGATGGGCCGTGGCCCTTATCTGCCGTCTATTTCTATGTTTCTATGATCTGTAAAGGGGCATAGCCATGGGAGGAACCTGAAGGCCAGATACGTTCCCTTAGAATTTGGAAGATCTTCACCCAACTTGCGCACCAAGATTTATATGTGGTTTCAGTTTGTGCAACTCTTTGTGCCCAAAGTTGAGTGTGAATCTTAAAGCTGTTCTATAAAGGTGACAATCCTAGAACACCCATTAAAGAATACCATTCATTGTTGATTTTTTTTTTTTTTGTACTGAATTTTGAGCATCTTTTATAGAATTTCCGTTAAGATTCATTAGAGCAGCAAGAAGCAACATTTTTCTTAGACATAAAGGGCCAGATTTTGTATAAGACATTACATTACATTGTGCTTGTTAACCACGTAACCACAAGTTCAACGCGGTTTACAAAAGACTATTAACGATAAGCATAGTACAAATGAATTAATTAATCAGATACTTGTAAAATAGATAAGTCTTCAGCTGTGTTCTAAAATGTTTATAAGAATAAGCTGTGAGCAGTAATGCTCGAAATTCTTTGTTGTGAGAAGCTGCTTGGTATGCTAGTGTATGATCAAGACATTTTTTACTTCTACAGCCTTGGACAGAAGGAAAATTAAACAAATGATGAGTTTTTCTGCTGTGTTTATATGAAGCTAAGGATAATCTATTGACAAAATAAGGAGGAGCTGATCCGTACAGTACTTTGTAGCAAAAACAACCCAGCTTAAACAGCACCTGAGCTTCCATAGGAAGCCAATGTAATTCACATTAATAGGATGTGACATGGTCATATTTCTTCAGGCCATAGATCAGCCTGACCGCTGTGTTCTGTATTAGTATCAGTCTCCCTAATTCTTTCTTAGTGATTATCAAATAGACAATGTTGCAGTAATCAAGAAGACTCAGTAATAGTGATTGTACTAATAGTCGAAAAGCAGCAAATTCAAAATAGGATATAACTTCCATAAGGTGAAATAACTTTTACATATTACTGCATCTATCTGAGTCTTCATGGTGAGATGCTGATCTAAAACAACTCCTAATATTTTAATCATTGAGTAAATAGGACACCCGACCTCAACAGTTGCCTAAGCGGCTTTTGCGAATCGTACATAGACATCCTATATAGAATCATGTCTGTCCTAATGGACAGAAACCTAAACACCCCGATTCTCTAACTGGTGTTCATGTCACAGGCACCAGTTAGAGAGTTGCGTTGCCACAAGGGAATCTCCCTACGGCAATCAGTTTAGTGGCCTTGACTGAGGCAGGGAACCTGCCCCCCCTACAAAGTTGGCCGGCAGGAGCGATGCCCACTCCCTCCTTCCGGAACCCTCAAAGCCCCCTATCCCCAAATGTCTGCAGCAGGAGGAATGCCCAATTCTTACTGCCACCACCACCCTGAGACATCCCCTGGTAGAAGGGATGCCCACTCCTTCCTGCCACCACCCCCCTTCAGTGAATCTGGCAGGAGGGAGTGGGCATCCCTCCTGCCAGTCGACTTTGCAGGGGGGATGGGTTTCCTGCTGTGACCACTAAATTGATAACAGCAGGGAGATTCCTTTGCCACGATTGGTTCAGCGGCCGCAGCTATTTGAAATGTAGACCAGCATTTTGCTGGCCTACATTTCAGGTGCCTCTCACAGCCCTAGGGAGATTCCTAGAGCCACCTAAGTTCGCCTAAGGCCACTTCAGGGCAAAACCATGCCCACACCTAGCTTTGGGCGCACTTAAGTGGCCCTATGCACCTCCCTAAGCTTCCAAAAATGCCTACAATGTTGGCAGCCTATCTCTGGGTCTTTTTTTTTATGTGCATCCCGATTGGCTGGTTAGACAGCAGTAAGATCCCTCCGCCACCTACAGTTGGGACACCGTTTATAGAATTTGCCCCAAATCTGAATCAGAGGATGGGAAGAAATTCTAGATGAATGCATTGAAATAGAAAGCATAGCTTACAGCAATTCAATATCATTCATCCCTCATAATTGGGATTCAGGAAGAATCACAGCACTGAGGTTGCAGTACTAGAAACGTATAGCAAAGAAGTACTAAGTAAGGGTCACAGCGCAATCATAATACAATTTGATCTAAGCAGCGCATTTGACCCAGTAGACTTCAATCAGATGTCATAAGAACATAAGAATTGCTGCTGCTGGGTCGGACCAGTGGTCCATCGTGCCCAGCAGTCCGCTCACGCTGTGGCCCCCAGGTCAAAGACCAGTGTTCTAAATGAGTCCAGCCTCACCTGCATACGTTCCAGTTTAGCAGGAAACTAAACTAAACTAAACCTTGGGTTTGTATACCGCATCATCTCTACATTCGCAAAGCTCGACACGGTTAACAAGGGTTAGGGTAGAAAGGAACTTCAGTGAAAGGAAAAGACAAAATGAAGAGAAAATTTAGGACAGAGTAACCAGAGAGAGGAAGAGTTACATTTTTGAAAATAACCAGGTTTTCAGATGTTTACGGAAGATTTGGAGGGAGCTCAGATTCCTAAGAGGGGAGGTAAGATTTTTCCAGAGCTCAGTGATTCTGAAAGGGAGGGAGGAACCTAGTTTTCCTACAATGGAAATGCCTTTTTGAGAGGGAAAGGAAAGTTTCAGTTTTTGGGTAGATCTGGTGGAATTGGGGTTAGAGAAATTCCAAGAAAGAGGAATAAAAGGGGGGAGAATGCCATGTAGGATCTTGAAAGTAAGGCAGGCACATTTGAAGTGGACTCTGGAGATTATCGGGAGCCAGTGGAACTTGGACAAAAGTGGTGAGACGTGGTCGAATTTGCTTTTTGCGAAGATAAGCTTAGCAGCGGCATTTTGAATCCGCTGGAGTCTTTGAAGGTTTTTCTTTGTTAGGCTTAGGTAGATAGAGTTGCAATAGTCCAGTCTGGAAAGGATGGTGGATTGGACAAGGACGACAAAGTGTTTTTGATGGAAACAGGTTCTCACTTTCCTTAGCATGTGAAGGCTGAAGAAACATTTTTTTATTAGGGAGTTGAGGTGATCGTTGAAGGAAAGTGTAGAGTCAATGATGACTCCCAGAATTTTACTTGAGTATTCAAGATGCAGGGTGGGGCCAGAGGACAATGGGATGGAGGTGGGCAGTTGGTCCAGTTTTGGACCGAGCCAGAGAAGTTTTGTTTTGGATTCGTTCAGTTTCATCTGCACAGTGTGGGCCCAGGATTGAAGGTTCGATATACAAGAGGATATGTTCTCAGAGAGGTTGATGAGGTTCCGGTTGGTCTCGAGGAGAACAAAGATGTCATCTTCGTAAGTGTAAAGTGTTTCAAGTGGGGAGAGATGGAGGAGTTTAAGGGAGGACATGTAAATGTTGAAGAGGATAGGAGAGAGAGGTGAGCCTTGTGGGACTCCATATATCAGGTTCCAGGGGGAGGAAGAAGTGCTCTTCATGTTGACTGTGTAGGAGCGGGAGCATAAGAACTTCGAGAACCAGTCAAGGACTGTGGAGTTAATGCCTATCTCGGTGAGTTGGTAAATTAGGATATCATGATGGACGACATCAAAAGCTGCAGAGAGGTCGAATTGAAGAAGGACGGCGAACTTGTTGCGAGAATGGAGATGTTGAACTTTTGAGATTAAGGAGGTCAGAAGGGATTCGGTGCTGAAGTTGGGATGGAAGCCGTATTGGTAGGGTAGAAGAATGGTGAATTTTTCAAGGTAGGAAGATAGTTGAGTGGATATGATGGATTCTAGCATCTTGGTAAGGAGAGGAATGTTTGCTATTGGACGGTAGCTGGATGGTGTGGAGGGGTCTAGATCAGGTTTTTTCAGTAGTGGGGTTAAGGAGATATGGCCCATTTCTGGGGAGAATAGACCCGAATGGAGGGCGGAATTTATGAGAATGGTAAGAGATGAGATGGTCTGAGGGGGAGTGTTCTCGTAAAGGTAGGCGGGGAATGGATCCAAGGTACAGTTGCAGGATTTCAATTTGAGGCAGAGATTATGGACCAGGGATTCAGAAACTAGTTCGAAGGAAGACCAGGATCTGTCGGCTGGGATGGGGTAGGAGTCTATTGGGATAGGGTTGGGGTCGATTGGAATCAAAAGATTTGTAGGAGATTGCAGGTGGGAAAGAGTGCCTCAAGGTGGAGACCTTATCGCTGAAGAACTTTGCTAGAGAATCGGCTGAGGGGGAGGAGGGGAGGATGGAGTCATTTTTGGAGGTTAAGGAACGCCAGATGTTAAATAATGTGCTACTCTGGTTGTTGGATTTGGAGATTTTGTCACTGTATAAGTTTTTCCTTGCTTTTTTTAGAACAGTATTGTAGAATTTAATATTGACCCTCCAGGAGTGTCTGTCTGTAGGGGATTTAGATTTTTTCCATTTTCGTTCCAGAGCTCGGCATTTCTGTTTCAGTTCTCTGTGGTATGGGAGGTACCAAGGGGCCTTACGGGATAGGAGATGGTTTTAGTGGAGAGAGGGGCGAGGGAATGGAAGGTGGACTCGGAGAGGGCGACCCAGTTTTGCCAGTTAGTTTCTGGTTCTGCTGGTTTAGGGATGGGGGAAAATTTGTCAAGAAAATTGATCCAGAACAGATTGCTCGAGATTTTTTTTCGGAAAGTAATAGAATTTGAGGTGCGGGATGGGGGCCCAAAATGTGACATGAAGATTGCGAGACAGAAAGCCCCTAGGAAGTGGTCGGACCAGGGGACGATTTCCCAGCGAATGTCGTCGGTTGAGGTTTTGTGGGTAGTGAGATCTAGAAAATCGATGAGGTCTAGTGTGTGGCCTTTTTCGTGAGTTGGGGAGAGTGTGGTGGGGGGAAAGCCTAAAGAGGAGAGGAAGCTATTACCATATTTTTATGCATATAACGCGCGCGTTATACACGATTTTTACAAACCGTGCATAACCTTGCGCGTTATATGCGTGAGCATGTTTTACAACTTTTTTTTTACATAGTTCCCCCCCGCAGGACCGCTCGCACCCCCACCCCGAAGGACCGCTCGCACGCACCTGCACCCCCACCCCGAAGGACCGCTCGCACGCACTCCCACCTGCATCCCCACCCCGAAGGACCGCTCGCACCCCCACAGCCTCCCGACCCCCCCCATCATGTAGAAGCTCCTACCGTTGTCCTGCTGCTTCCTCTTGGCGGTCCCGGCCCTTCTGTGAGCCCTGCATCTGCGCTGCTTCCTCTTCCGGCGGTCCCGGGCGGGACCACCGGAAGAGGAAGCAGCGCAGACGCAGGGCTCACAGAAGGGCTGGGACCGCCAAGAGGAAGCAGCAGGACAACGGTAGGAGCTTCTACATGATGGGGGGGGTCGGGAGGCTGTGGGGGTGCGAGCGGTCCTTCGGGGTGGGGGTGCGGGTGGGAGTGCGCGCGAGCGGTCCTTCGGGGTGGGGGTGCGAGCGGTCCTGCTGGGGGGGGTGAATCAGACGTCGGGGGGGGGGGCATCAGGCTTTCAGGGTGGGGACAGGACTTCAAGGGGGGGAGGAGAGTCGGGGCGGGCAAAAGGAGAGTCGGGCGGTGATGGGAGAGTCGGGGTGGCATGTGCGGTATACGGGTGTGCGCGGTATATAAAAATTTATTTACATAAATTACAGTTTCCCGCGCGCTATACCCGTGTGTGCGTTTTACACGGGTGCGCGGTATATGAGTGAAAATACGGTAAATTCAATTGCATCCTTGCTGGTGACATCGTCAAGGTGGAGATTGATGACTCCGATGATCAATAATCTTTGAAATTTGAGGAAAGCGTTTGTTATGGAACTTGTCCAACTTTGTCTTGAATCCCTGGAGGGTGTTTTCCCCTATAACAGACTCCGGAAGGGCGTTCCAGTTTTCTACCACTCTCTGGGTGAAGAAGAACTTCCTTACATTTGTATGGAATCTATCCCCTTTCAATTTTAAAGAGTGCCCTCTCGTTCTCCCTATCTTGGAGAGGGTGAACAATCTGTCTTTATCTGCTAAGTCTATTCCCTTCCATATTTTGAATGTTTTGATCATGTCCCCTCTCAATCTCCTCTTTTCAAGAGAGAAGAGGCCCAGTTTCTCCAATCTCTCACTGTATGGCAACTCCTCCAGTCCTTTAACCATCTTAATCGCTTTTTTCTGGACCCTTTCGAGTAGTACCGTGTCCTTCTTCATGTATGGCGACCAGTACTGGATGCAGTACTCCCGGTGAGGGCGCACCATGGCCCGGTACAGCGGCATGATAACCTTCTCTGATCTTTTTGTGATCCCCTTCTTTATTATTCCTAGCATTCTGTTCACCCTTTTCGCCGCTGAGATCTTCAGTGATTTCAGATTTAGTGGCCCAGTCCTCTTCTTGTTTCAAGGCTTCCTAATCACTCGGCACTATGCTTATAAGTAAGGATGGTGAACTTTCTGATAGCTGGCACCCTCCCAGCGGGGACCCCAAGGATCTTCACTTTCACCATCAGTGTTCAAACTTCTAATTCAATCCTTCGGAGCCAACCTAGATCTTTCAGAAATAAAATATTTCACCTATGCAGTGACATAACGATCATGCTACCTGGAATGGCTGCATTATCCAACACCCTCACCACTGTCAAAAAATGTGTCTACATTGTAGAAAACTGGACCTCAACCCACCACCTCAACTAAATAATAATAAAACCAAATTCCTTTGGCTAGGACCCTCAAGTGACTCAAGCTACACTCCAAGGATTACAGTAGGCAACACAGACTTTCCATTAGAATTACAATCCCAAATCTTAAGAGTAGAAACTGATAGCCACCTATTCATGAAGAGCCATGTATAATCAATAATAAAACAATCCTCCTTTGTGATGAGAAAGCTAAGATCCATCAGAAAATACATCGGAACAGAGGCTTTCTGAATTTTAGTGCAATCCCTAATCCTATCTCGACTAAACTTCTGTAGTGTAGCGCTTGTTCTTTGCTTTAAAACATTGCTGTTGCATCTACCACTAGTTCAAAATGCAGCAATAAGACTCGTATACAGACTTTAGAGATTGGAACACTTACAACCCTACTATATGAAGCTACATTGGCTACCCATAATCTCAAGGATCAATTTTAAATTAGCATCACCGCCTTAAAGATCTTGAGAGAGAATGCCCCCGACAACAGTTGGCCATACTATTCCAGGGTGCCTCCAGCAGACATTCCACTTAAAATTCCCAGCATGTAACTATATAAAGTTTATAAGGCAAATTATCTTATCCATCCAATATCAATTAGCAAAATTCTAGAAACTACTGCTCACACTATAATCTTGTGACCACTATCTCAGGTTCAGAAAACTTTTAAAAGCATCAACCCTGAAGTAACTGAAATGGTAGTTATAAAAGCTAATTTCTAAACTGTCTAATGCAACTCCTGGGACATAACAAGTCAACAATGATCTACTTGAACTTATAACTATGCATTTGTATTAGCAACTTTATTGAATATCCAGTCAAACTGTCCATTGTCGTCTTGTCATGTAATCTGACTTTGAACTGAATAGGTAAAGGCAGAATAAAAAACGTGATTAACATAACATAAGATGAATTTTAATTTTAAGGGCCTCTTTTACGCAACTGCAGTAGCGATTCCTGTGTGGCAAATGCAATGCAGCCCATTCAACAGCTATGGGCTTCATCGCATTTATCACACCTGCGTTGCATTTGCCACTCTGGCACTCGCTACCGCAGCTTTGTAAACAAAGTCCTAAGTTTACAGAAATAATTTTTGCATTGTTGCTGGTTAATTGATGCCACTTGTGTGTAGGTTATGTAAAGTAGGCAGTTATATATGTGATTGCAAGTACTTACTGTATATGCTTGAATATAAGCCGAGATTTTTGGGCCAAGAAAATGGCTGAAAACTAGGGGTCTTTGCTTATATTCGGGTTAGCGTCCACCCATCCCCCCTCTCTAGGACCTGTTGCAGGCCTCCACCAGGTCTGCCATAAGACCTGGTGGGCCTGGACAGGAGGGATCCTTCCCACCTCCTGTCCCAGCAGACTCAAAAAAACTTTTACTTAGCCTGCCACCTCATCCGCTTACCTTTACAATTCCTGGTGGTTCAGTGGTAGGCCTGGACAGGAGGGATCCTTCCCACCTCCTGTCCCAGCAGACTCAAAAAAACTTTTACTTAGCCTGCCACCTCATCCGCTTACCTTTACAATTCCTGGTGGTTCAGTGGTAGGCCTGGATAGGAGGGATCCCTCTCGCCTCCTGCCCCAGACAACTGTGCCCTTCTTTACCACCCTCCCATCTCCTCCACATATTTTTTACAATCCCCATTGGTCCAGTGGTGAACTGGAGCAGGAGTGGCCTTCTCGCGCTTCTGCTTTGTGGAGAGTCACTAGTGATTGGCTGCTGAGAGTTCTCATGAGGCACGCAAAAACTTGTGGCAGCCAATCACTAGCGGCTCTGCATTGGGCAGGAGTGCAGGAAGGCCGCTTCTGCTCCGGTTCACTGCTGGTCCACTGGGGATTGTAAAAGGTACATGGAGAAGGTGGGAGAGAGGTAAAGGAAGGCACAGTCAGCCAGGACAGGAGGCAGGAGGGATCCTTCCTGTCCCAGACCACCACTGGACCACTGGTGATTTTAAAATCTGCCGAGGCAGGAGAGATCCCTCCTGTCCCGGCTCACCGCTGGCCCATCAGGTCTTACGGCAGGCCCGACAGAGGCCTGAAAGGCATCAGGAGGAAACGAGAGGATACAGGGCACAGGGCAGGGAGGGAGAGGGGACAGGGTGCAGGGTGGGAGAGGGGCTGGGGGGTGAATCTGGAAGGGCAGGGAGGGAGGAGGGCTGAGTGTAGAGCCTGGCAGAACAGGAAGGGAAGGGAGGGGAGGACTGGGTGCAGAGCCTGGCAGGGTAGGGAGTGAGGGGGAGGGCTGGTTACAGAGCCTGGCAAGGCAGTGGAGGGAGTGGGGCTATGTGCAGAGCTGGACAGGGTAAGGTACTTGAATATTACCCCCCCCCCCCAAGTATATATTTGAGTCAACCTTTTTTTGGGGGAAAGGTTATCTTGGTTTATATTTGAGTCAGCTTATATTCAAATATATTGTTGAATGTTTAGATCCATTCCAGTTTGGCTTTAGGAAAGCATACAGTGTTAAGTTACTATTGTCTGTTCTTGACATTCTAAGGCAGGGTGTCCAACCTGCGGCCCCATGAAGTATTTTGTGCGGCCCTGGTCGAGGGTGATGCAGTGATTTCTTCTGCAGCCCCTGGGTGTTTACCGTCTTGCCGGCTCCCTCCTCTGTCTTGCTTTAGAGTTTGCGCGTTTGTGAGGTCCCAGAAAAAAATTTTCGGCCAATGCGGCCCAGGGAAGCCAAAAGGTTGGACACCTCTGCTCTAAGGGATGGAAAACAGTGTTTCTGTATGATTTACTTGGATGGGTCCAGAGCATTCGATACTGTGGATCGATCAGTTCTGTTATCTAAATTATAGTATATAGGAATTGCTTTGGGGGAGATCAATTTATATAAAAGGTGATCAGATGGTGTCGAAAATTATGTTGGTCAAGGAAGGTGTACCATAAGTCAGCCCTGTTGGTCCTACTGTTTAATATATATATATGGCCAATTTAGGAAAGATCTTTGATCAATTGGGGCTTGAATACAGAATATATGCTAATGATGTTCTGTTCCACCCAATTGGAAAACATAAAAAGGATATTGAGCAAAGACTGAATCACTATATGGAAAAGGTAGTTTTGTGGATGTCATCACATGGATTGCAACTGAATGTTAACAAAACTTAGGTCATGTTTGTGGGACATAACCTGGAGGATTTGCAAGTGGATTTCTTGGATGTGCTGGGGATAGAAGTTAAAATTAAACAGGAATTGACAATTTTGGGAGTTTCTTCGATTCAGCACTTACAATGGACAAACAGATTTTTTTTTTTTCATGTTTGTGTTCAGTATTTTTATTGGTTTTACAAAAGTAAACAAAAAGTAAAAGTTATACAACAACATAGGCATAGGTATGGCTAGTCGTATAGGCAAGGCTTAGTACATGGGTATATGGAACATAGGTGACAGAACATTCAATAATTGTCACTAAAGACTTATATTCTATACATAGACATTACAGGATAACACGGTAGTATATGGATTTCCAGTACAGCTGAAATACAAGATGGCATCGTTATAATGTAAGTTGTCACAGAAACATATGAGAAGTATCAGGTACAAGCTGGGTCTGTGGGAAATAGTTGAGATAAGGGAGATGCCAAGTGTGATTTACAGTAAGTAATGAGTAGTTCCCATATGAGCATATATTTGTGGAATCTGTGCATCTTTATAGCCATGATTCCTTCATATTGTAATATCATGCATACAAGATTCCACCATGCTGTAAAAGATAATTTTTCAGGATGTTTCCAATCATAATGAGGGATTGAAATAGGGTGATATGATTTTTGGATAGGACAGATTTCAGAGTAAACTCACTGAATAGGATTTTGGCTAAGGATATGGTTTCCTGGACAGGTAGTATTTGAGATATGAAGTCCCATATTTGGGACCAATATTTAGATATTACAGGGCAATAGTAAAGCATGTGGTCTAAAGTCCCCACGTCTGTGTTACAGGACCAACATCTCTTGTCTCCCTCAGAGGACAGTTTAGAAAGTTTATATGGCATCCAGAATGCCTTTTGTAGCAGGACTGAGAAATAGCTGAGGATCGGAGCAGTTTAAAGGTGTGGAGCCATATGATATGCCATTGTTCTTTATCTAAAGAGATAAAGAACAATCTAAAGAGATTGTTCTTTATCTAAAGAGATCCCTGTTTCATTGCACCATGTCTTGAACCCCAGTGAAAATCTGGAATGTAGTGTCTGATACCATTTAGACGCTTCACCTCTTTTTGTTTTTATAAACTTTGCACTAAAATCAAGGATGGTAGGATTAATATCAGAGACATTATGAGTTTTAAGATATTCCATCATACAATGTTTGAGTTGTAGCCAAGAAAAGTATTGGGAACTAGGTAGCTGATATAAAATGGAAAGGGTAGAATAAGGTATCCAGGTCTTGTTGTTGAGAAGTTGTTTAAGGGTCCATATATTTGCCCTCTGCCAAAGCAGCCAACTAATGGGACGTCCTTGTATTAAGAAATTAGAGGAGTTCCAAATGGGTGTGAGGGTGGTAGATAGCCATGGAGTTTCTAGTTTACTGTCTGTGAATCAAATTGCCTGGGATGTATCTTGAACATGAAGACATAGAGTAGAATTGGAGGAACTGCCAAGAAAGAGAAGAAATGCAATTGAGGTATTGGTCAGGAGGGTTTGTTTTATTTTGTACCAATTAGGGGCTGATTCATCAGTTGTTGGTGGGATTAGCCATCGAGAGCCCTGCTTCATGAGAAAAGCAGTGTGATATGTTTTGAAACATAGGAAATTAATCCCACCTTCAAGTCTTGGTCTTTTAAGTTTTTTGAGACCAATTCTCGGAGGTTTGTTGTTCCAAATGAATTTCATCAATATAGATTCAATTTTGTCATGAGTGTATTTTGAAAGATAAAATGGGAGTATACCTAGGATATAATTTATCACTGGGGTGATCATCATACGGACCGTCTCAGTTCTTCCCCACCAAGATAATTTTAGTGGTGTCCATTTGGAGGTGAGTTGGTTAGTTCTAAAAGGAGATCTGAGTTACGTTTCTGCATATCTTCTATGGTGGCCGCAATTATAATTCTCAGGTATTTTATTTGAGAAGTGGAGCAATGAAGACCATAAGCCTTAATTGTTGGGATAGCATCTGGACAATTCAGTGGAAGAGTCTCAGTCTTAGATAGATTAAGTTTATATCCTGAGATTTCAGAAAAATGGGTGATATCTTGGAGGATGTGTGGTATGGAATCAGGAGAGGCATATAGCAAGATATCGTCAGCGTAGGCCGATAGTTTGACTTCTAGTGAGTCAAAAGTCACACCAGTGAATAAAGGGTTAGACCAGAAATTAATAAGGAGAGATTCTAAAGCTAAGTTGAAGAGTAAGGGCGAGAGCGGACAACCCTGTCTGTTGCCACGTTTCGGGTGGAATGGGTCTTAAAGCAAGCCATTAACAAAAATTTTTGTAGTGGGATTGGAATATAGGATTTTTACCATATTAATAAAGGTGGATGGAAAGTTAAACCATTGGAGTACAGAAAATAGGTATGTCCATTCTATACAGTCAAACGCTTTCTCTGCGTCGAGTGTGATGGCAACTTATAGGAGTGGAGGAAAGGGAGGCCTGTGAGATCACACTGGTTAAGACATGGGAATTGTCACTTGGTAGTCAACCTAGCATGAAGCCATTTTGATCAGCTGAGATGAGGGATGGCATAAACATCTGAATTCTGGAGACCAGTATTTTTGCGTAAATTTTAGCATCAGTATTTATCAATGATAGTGGCCTATAGCTGGATGTTAAAAGAGGGTCGTTACCAGGTTTCAACAGGACAATAGTAGTTGTCTCAGTGAATATGCCAGTGGTTTGACCAGTAGTAATCATATGGGTGAAAAATTGGAGGAGATAGGGGGCAAGAGTGCATGCAAATGTATCAGAATTCAGAGTTTAGTCCATCCAGACCGGGAGCTTTATTTTTTTCATAGATTTAGCTGCTCGTAGTATTTCAGAAATGGAAAATTCTGAATTTAACGGCTCCTGCTGTAATGGAGAGAGACAGTAGGGTGTGGTAAGTATGATTTAAAAAAACTATTTAAGACTGATGTGGGGTCCAGTTCTGAAGTATATAGTTGGTTATAGAATTTTTGGAATTGGTGAATAATTTCTTTATGGTCTATCAGAATATTTCCAGCATGATCTTTAATCCCAGGTATTGGTGTCCACTTTTGTTCTGTTCAGAATAATACTTGGCATTTTGTGTAAAAATTTGATGTTCAGTGGAACAAGATAATACAGAGCTATAGATGGCTCTTGTGGATTGGATATGTTTCAAAATTTTCATATTAGTTGGATTTTGGTGGTGTATAAGTTCAAGTCTTTTTAATTCCAGGGCTAGAGTCATCACCTTCAGAGAATTTTTCTTGGAGATAGATGCTGTGTAAGAAATTATAGCACCATGGACTGAGGCCTTAAATGTGTCCCATAATGTGAACCAGGTGGTATTTGAGGCCCTATTGAAAGTAAAATATTCTTCTATATGTTTTGTAATGTATGGAATGAAGCCAGGTTCTTGTAATAAAGTGAAATTAAATATCCATTGTTTCTGTAGAGGGGGTTTACTTATGTTCTCAAGTTGGAGAAGGATAGGCGCATGATCGGAAATGGCTTTTTCTTTGATTTGTGTCTGAGCAATATGGGTTGCCAGTGTGTTACTTGCAAGAAAAAAGTCAATCCTCGAGTAAGAGAAGGTATAATCATTTTCTTGTGCATGTGTTAATCTCCATGGATCAACTAGTTGGAAATGAGTGATTAAATCATGTAATTATCCAAGATTTAGTTTTTTTGAATGGTGTATTTGATTTCCTATCCAAAAGAGGGTCTAGTATTAAATTGAAATCCCCTCCTATAATATTCTGTTTATTTATCCTCAAAAAAGGATGGGTCGTCTATGTTTGGACCATAGACATTGGTAATTACTGTGGGAAGACCATTGATTTCCAATTGATCCTTAATCCATCTACCTTGTGAATCTATGGAATGGGATGGCAGGTGGATATCAGCCCTCTTTCTGATCAGAGTTATGACGCCATTACGTTTGCCTGAGGCAGGGGAGAATAAGGGTGGTAATGCCCAGTGGGTTGTAATTTTTGGGGCTTCTTAGTTGAGAGGTGCATCTCCTGAAATAAGACAATATCAGAATAAAGTTTGGAGACATAGGGCTCCTTTTACGAAGGTACACTAGCGTTTTTAGCGCATGCACAAGATTATCGCGCGCTAGCCATAAAACTACCGCCTGCTGCTAAAACTACCGCCGCACGCTAAAACTGCTAGCGCACCTTTGTAAAAGGAGCCCATAGTCAAGGATTTTTTTTCCATTTGATGGATTTATTAAATCCTTTAACATTAAGGGATATACAGTTCAAAGTCATGGGAAGAATAGCAAAGGAACAGGATGTGACTGGTTCCTAAGCCATATACAACCATAGGGAGGAGGATTATGCAATGCCTGAACTTGTGGAAAAGCTGATGTAGACAAGTCATATCTATGTAAAAACAGTAGTGTGAAAAACACAGCAAACATGTGTAACAAGAGTCAGTGGGCCCGCAGATGTGGCCAGCATAGCTGGTCCCAGAGCTACTCAAGGGAAGGGAAAGTTGTTGAACAAAACTAATAACATTGCATAGTCTTTATATAGTATAGAGTGTTATGGTTGCTTAGCAGTAATATTTACTAAATACTATAGCTATATTGAAGAAAGGAGCCATAAGCAGACTTCAAATTGCAGAATAGGGGTAGGGATATTTATAGTGGTGAGGCATGGTGTAATCAAACAAAACATAAAATCAGAAGTAGGACAAAGAGCAGATTAACCACAGCCATATTGATAAGTAAAATTTCAATATACAGTCAAACTAATATACATTTATCTGAACTGAGAAACTAAAAAAATATATATCGATAGAGAGAGAGAAAGATAGTCAGCATAAAGCAGAAATGATAACTCAGGTACAGCATTAGAAAGTATCATTCCACAACATGCAGTTCACATTATATTTAAGAGAGATCCTAGAACTGGGATCCAATAGGGTGGGCCGAGGGAAGAGCACAGTTTCAAAAAAATATATATTAAAGAGTTAATAGAGTCCTAATACATGGGCAGTAACAGCTATCAGATGACATATATTAGAAGGGCTAATCAGGTGAGAAATATAGTGGATTTGTACCAAAAGTGGATTTACGTACATGGTAATAATGAAACAAAGTAAAGAGTCTGAATATTGGCAGCAGTAACACTTAATTAAAAGAAAAAAAAAAAAGAGGCATATTGGAAAAGAAGAGCCAGTATGATAAATATGAAATGAAAAGTGCAGAGTAATAGGATTGACATCTAGGAGCAACCTCGGTAAAGATTCTCTGTTATATGAGAACCATATAGAGTATTAGAGGGAACATATAACGTGAAGTCTGGCATATAAACAAACAATACCGTAAAGCTGGACTATATTTAATCTGTAAGTAGCATGACTGATTAAGAAAATATATATCTGCAAGAAATATAGAAAAGATCAGTAATACAAAGACTATAAAAGAGCATGCTAATGCTGCATGTTGTTAAACAGTAGTATACATGCAAAATGATAACAGGAACCTGTATGGAATGTAAAGTTCAGGAGCTTATAGTATGGATAAGTAGTCTAATAAGGAGGTGGCAGAGATGAGGCTTGGTAAAGCAGATAGAAAATAGAGTACATCTTCCTAGTATAACACCATGAGGTGTGTAGTTAGCCAGAATCCAATGAGGCGCGCAGTGGTGGAAGGAGAAATTTGCTCCAGATATTCTGCCAGTGTGGCTGGGTTGGTAAAATCTTTGATCGCATTGTTATATGTGACCTGCAGTTTAGCTGGATATAGCATCCCATATTTGGCCCCGATTTGCTTTAGCCGAGGACGGTACTCCAGCAGCATTTTACGGGCCTTGGCAGTCTGTTTGAACAGATCAGGTACAAATAAGATGGTACTACCTTCATATTTAATCGGAGCCAGGGATCTTGCTTGTTGCATGATTTCCAGCACCTGATTGTATCTCAGGAGCCGAACCACCACTGGTCTGGGATATTTATTGCCTGGTGTTGGTTCCCTAGTAGGGACTCGGTGTGCATGATCAATTTCAAAGTCCTGCTTAAAGGTGATATTCAGGACTTTAGTAATCATGGTAGTGAGAAATCCAAGCATATCGCGGCCCTCACGACATTCAGGAAGACCTAGAAGCCTAAAATTGTTTCTGCGCGCGCGATTGTTAGAATCTTTGAGATCAGCTTCAAGTGTTGTTATTCTTTTGGTTAAATGAAGCAGGTTGGTGACATTAGTTTCAGCCACAGTTAATTTTTTTTTCCCTTGGAGTCAACTCTGGTGGTCAGAGATGCAAGCTCTTCTTTAAAGGTAGTTATTTCAGCCTTAATATCTTCAGTATCTTGCTTGGTTTCTTCAAGCAGCTCCTGCATGCCATGAACGTCATCTATGAGCTGCTGAAGACGATCCTCCTCCGTTTTTTCAGCTGCTGATTTCAGTGGTGAAATAGGCTCTAGACTTTGCTGTTTTCCGGTTTTGTTAGTTGTCATTATTAACCACTCACGGGAGCAAATAGAGCAAGAGAAATGTTGAAATCACAATGTTAATCGATTCTTTTCAAAGTGTGCTCCGGGAGCCGAAAGATTATGCTGCCATTAGCTGCGTAGATCACTAGCGCCCCCCTGGACAAACAGATTTTGAAAACCAAGGAGGGTACACACAATTATGTACCATGCATAGATTGAAACTGATGCTAACACCCTAAGATTTTAGGATGGTGGTGCAAGGTTAGCGTGATCATTTATTTTTTTTTCTCAAAACAGGACGGGATCCCCCCAGGACCCTCCCCCATACCTCTCCCCGGATCCTCCCTCCCCCTGACCCCTCCCCAGATCCTCCCCCTCCCCGGATTATCCACCGGATTTCCCCCCCTCCCCCCAGAACACGTTAAACATAGTGCAAAATATAGACAGCAGATATAAATTCTCAAAACTGATACATTTTGATCACTAAATTTAAAATAAATTCATTTTTCCTACCTTTGTTGTCTGGTGATTTCATGAGTCTCTGGTTGTACTTCCTTCTGACTGTGCATCCTTTCTTTCATTCTCTCTCCTGCCCCCCCCCTCCCAAGCCACCGCCTATTTCTCCAAGCTACCACTGCACTAACAGATCATCTTCATGCAGTGACTGCATAAGCCTTCCCCCCCCCCACCCCGACGTCAGTTCCAATGTCGGAGAGGAAATTCTGGAACTTCCTCTCCGACATCAGAGTTGATGTCGGGGGGAAGGCTTGTGCAGTCGCTGCACGAAGATGATCTGTTAGTGAGGCAGTGCTTGGTTAAATAGGCAGTGGTGGCTTGGGAACAGCTTCGGGACGCTCTTTCTGGAAACAGGACATTTCAGCATCCTGAAGCTGTGCGTGGGGACAACGGGACAGGCAAGCTGAAAACGGGACGTATGGTCACATTATACAAGGTTTAATCTTGTCAAAATTGGATTATTGTAATTCACTTTATCGTGGATTGAAACATGTAAAGAGTAAGGCCTTGCAGTTGGTAATGAATTCAGCTGCTAGGCTGATTACAAATATAACTAGAATGACACACATTTTACCTGCCTTGAAACAACTTCACTGGTTCCCAATAGGACAGGGAGTGCAGCACAAAGTTCTCACGATAGTCCACCAGGTTTTATATCGGTCGGCCCCAGCATGTTTTGATGCATTGTGGGAGATCTATAAACCAGGAAGCACATTAAGATCAGAGGGGGAGGGGGATGATGAGACTAGAAATAATTAAGGAAGTAGGAGTTTGATATGTGACTTCAAAGACAAAAACAGTGTTTAGTATAGCTGGTGTACATCTGTGGAACAATCTGCCTGGACATCTGAGATTGTGCACAGATTGTGTCAACTTTAAGAAACTACCTAAAGACAACTGTTTGTTGATGCCTATATGTGATCGCCATATATACACAGATAGTGAGTGTTGTTCATGTTTATGGACTTTATAGATAGGCAGATAAAGAATGTTGTCTATGTTTGTTGATTTTAGGCAGTATACAAATGTGTTAAATAAATATATATGGTATATTTGCATGCAGCCAAGTGATGATACTTTTTTTCTTATTCTACATGTATTTATTATGCAAATACATAATAAAATCCCAATGTTTCTGTTGAAGCTGTGTACATTCAGGTACTCTAGGTCATTTTCTGTCACTGGAGGGCTTGCAATCTAATTTTGTACCTGAGGCAATGGAAGGTTAAGTGACTTGCCTAAGATCTCAAGGACTTGCAACGGGATTTGAACTGAACTCTCCTGGCTCTCAGCCCATTGTTCTAACCATTCGACTTCTCCTTCATTCCTATCATATTATGCAGCAGCACAATCTATTCTCTCGTTTCTTTAACACTGAACTGTCTATAATTATTTCTTGCTTTCATCCCTCATTGACTCCTTTTCAGCCCTTTCTACCTTTCTAAATCACATCAGCACTATGCAATTTCTTTCATCTTAATGTATTTGAAACCAAGATGTTCATTTTTATGCTACAGCAATTTAGCTCCTTCTCCCCTTTGCCCTCTATTGCCTTCATAATTAGACAAGAGTAAAGAAGTTTGGCTTCTGAAACTATCTTCAGAATAATTTCACAGAAAATTAGTTAGAATTTTCTAGATATCCAGAACTCCAGATGCTGTTTTGGGGTTTTTTGTTGTTTGTTTGGGTTTTTTTTTTTGGGGGGGGGGGTTGGTATAAAATTAAAATTGACATAGGCTATGCAGTGATGCTTACCTCAAAGAAACAACTTTAGTATGGCCCCCCTGTCGAGCATATGGTCTACCACCTCTGTAACAGTTATGACAGCATGCAACCTATTTTGTATAGAGCACATAAGCTTAGGAAATGGGCATTTGCGTCCATATGTGTAAAATTATAAGTGTTTTTTTTTAAACTCAATAAACACAAAGGTTTTTTTGTTTTTTTTTAATAAAATACAGGTAGAATCTCAAAAAAATGTGTACAACAGAAGAATACAGTCAAAACTAGTGCAACATCACTTGGGGCATTGCATGTGTAAAAGGTATTGTTTATAAACACTTAAAAACATAAGAATAGCCTTACTGGGTCAGACAAATGGTCCATGAAGCCCAGTAGCCCGTTTTCAAGTGGCCAATCCAGGTCACTGGTACCTGGTCAAAACCCAAAGAGTAATAACATTCCATGCAACTGATCCAGGGCAAGCAGTGGCTTCCCCCGTGTCTTTCTCAATAACAGACTATGAACTTTTCCTCTAGGAAATTGTCCAAACCTTTCTTGAAACCAGCCATGCTATCCGCTCTTACCACAACCTCTGGCAATGCGTTCCACGTGTATAAAGTAACATATTTAGAAAACTGCAGAACCAATTAACTAGCAGAGTTCAGAAACTCAAACTTTTGTAATGTTTTAAAGCGTTTTAGTTTCAGTGCACATAATTTTGTACATCAGATTTGTTTATAATTATTCAAGCAAAAACACTGAGATATCATTTTACTTAATGAAAGTCACATTTGGGGGTTTTATTGCCAGCCACGGTAATAAATGTAGAATTCCTATGAGCATCGCAGCTTTCACTGCTATGGCTGGCAATAAAAATCCCAAACGTGGCTTCATAAAAGGGGGGGGGGTTATATTTTTATTAAGTAAAATTATATCTCAGTTTTCTCTCTGTCTTCCCCATTTCCCACTTTAATTCAAAATGCAATGAAAATAATGTGCTAATAATATGCGTTAACATAGTATTGTGTTATAGTAATTGTAGCCTAAAGTTTGTAAACGAGATGCCAATAGAGACATATGATTCAACTCAAAACTTATTCAATGACTCTTGGCCAAAAAATGACCAAAAATATATTTTCCATACAGTCTGGGTACCCAAAAGTAATTTCAAGTTTCCTTAGGAAATTAGGCAACATGGTTGAAGGAGAAAACAGAGTTAGCAAAACATCATCTGCAAGCAGACTTACTTTATAGTCTCACTAGAAAAAGAATAATAATAACAGTATATAAATCAATCTACAATCAAAAAATGTTATTAGCCAAGTGGAGGAAATGCCCACTGAAACACCATTTCCTTACAGTGGAGAAAAAGCCTCAACCTTGTTTTATATGAAGACGGCAACCCAATGAGTTTATCAGCCATTCTTATTCTGTATCATGAGCAAACAACTCCACTATTTTTCAAAAATGAAATCTTTCAAAATGGGAACATATCCCACCACTGTGCACAGGGAACAGGTTTCACTTATCTTCACAGCTATTAATCGAGCCAGGATCGCGATCCAACGCAAAGATCTTTTCTGCCTATTTGGCATTTAGAGTGAAGATAAGGAACCGGTATTCAAATCCAACAAGGCTCTTGTTTCACCAACGAATGGCTACTTCAGGGAGTTCCCTCCTATTCCGTCCACAATTTGGCTCCACTACATTATCTGATTTATGGCTCCGATTCTAATGATGTCATTTCTGCTGGAAACTCTGTTAGCAAAACAGCGTTTATTCTCAAAAAACAGAAAATAGAAAATTAGTAGAACGCATACCATTCTATTTTTTGATTAAGGCCATTAGGCCAGATGGTATTCAGAAAATAAATGGATCTTTGCTCACTTTGGAAGTTCTTTGCGTTGGATCGCGATCCTGGCTCGATTAACAGCTGTGAAGATAAGTGAAACTTTTCCTTAGGTTTTTTAACTTATCCCTGTGCACAGTGGTGGGATATGTTCCCATTTTGAAAGATTTCATTTTTGAAAAATAGTGGAGTTGTTTGCCCATGATACAGAATAAGAACGGCTGATAAACTCATTGGGTTGCCTTCTGCATATAAAACAAGGTTGAGGCTTTTTCTCCACTGTAAGGAAATGGTGTTTCAGTGGGCATTTCCACCACTTGGCTAATAACATTTTTTGATTGTAGATTGATTTACTTATAGTTTGTCATACCCACACTCATCCCTTGGATATATGGATTGTTGTTTATAGCTGCAGCTAGGGGCTCTATCAATACCCCTTTCCAATATAAACATTGCAGAATTATCTCCATTGATCCCTACCAGAGAAGTCCAGTGTACCCTATCAAAGTCTTTTTCTGCAACAATTCCAAACAGAAACATATGGGCCACTGATATTAAATTTGCCTTCCTTCAGATGTTGTTCACTGCTTGATGTCCCATAAAAAATCAACCTGGTCAGGGTGGTCCAGATGCAGAAGAATGTTTCCCCAGTCTCACTGCCATGACCTTGACCAATATTCGAACGTTCTCCTTAAGGACGGAGATTGGTCTATATGTGAAGTATTCTGAACTATATTTCCTGTCCTTAGGGATTACTGCAATCCAGGCCTCTCTCGTTGTCACATTGTCACCCTGTTGCATTCTATTAAAAACATCTACCATAAAGGAACTTATTTATTTAATTCATTTTCTATCCCCTGTCCCCAAAGAGCTCAGAACAGGTTACAGGTTAAACGTACATAATTTCAGTACAAGTTTACAATACAAGTTTTTATCCTAATGGCACATACTAGGGGTCTAATATGGGATCTAATATTAATATACATAATATACAGTTTGCTGGTTACAATTTACCATAGTTATCCTTACAGTGCAAGGTTTTCAGTACAAGTTTTATCCTAATTTGACACACACACACACACACAGTTTACATGTTAGATTTGCCATAGTTACAGTGCAAGGTTTTACAATGCAAGTTTTCCTTACGTGACGCATACTGGTTCTGGTACCAATATACATTTCTTTGTAGTCCATGGGTCAAGGACAGGGGAGTTAGGTGAAGAGGTATGTTTTTATTGCTTTCCTAAAGTTGAGGAGTCCTTCGTGGGATCTGATCTGGGGGGGGCAGTCGATTCCAGTGGCTCAGTATAAAGTGGGAGTAGCACCGTCTTTTGCCATTTTGCAGTCGAACGGCACGACCAGGGGGTATTTTGTGGTGTGTGTCATCCTGGGAGTGGAGGGACCCATTCAGCATGAATGGAGGAAGTTTAGACATCATATAGCAAAACGCCATGTCATACAAGGATTTGAACGCTAACATTAGGCGTTGAAGACAAAATGTTTGGCTATGGGCAGCCAGTGAACCGACGCTAGAGCCTGGGAGACAGGGTCACGGTCATAGAGGTTTTTTAGAAGCCTGATCACTGCAGTTTGGTTTTTTTTTGGTAAATCTTTATTCATTTTAAAGCCAAAAATAAGTGCAACATATTATACAATCATTTACACTTTAACTGCACTTAAATTCAATCAGAATTATATTCCATGACAAATATATATATATCTCATCCCCCCCTTCTACTTATCCAAAAATTTGCACTCAAAATTTAAAAAAAAATCTTCCCACCCACCCTGGACGTATATTATCAAAAGGGGAAAATCAACAATCCCTCTTTACAGAATTTTATCAATGGCTCCCAAATATCCATAAACTTCATATAATGTCCCTGTTGTATAGCCACCATACGTTCCATTTTAAAAGTGTGACATAGAGATTCCCACCCAAAAGTATAATTTAATCGATCCCAGTTTTTCCAGTTCCTCAAAATAAGTTCTATGGCAACCCCTGTCATTATAAAGAGGTTTGTTATTCAGAGCAGATATTTGGCTGTTAGCCCTCATCAACATCATTACTGCGTTTTAAATATGCTGAAAATGTTTTGTAATATTCCACGGTAAAATCATCTACCTTTATTGATTTACTTGTAAGCAAAGATCAAATTGATTTTAACACCTCAAGAGCTCTAACAGGTTTTTCCAGTATAGCTCTATTCTTGCCTGAAATAGACTGCCAAAGTCAGTGCATCAACTCTGTCTCTTGCAGTGTTCAAATCTAGGTTAAGGTTGCTTTTAACTCCTAACTCCCACTCTCTTGTAAAGTACCCACGTCTGTTTTATCATTCCCTTTGTGAGAAATTTCCTAACCCCTGATTGTAAGCTTTATCGAGAAGGGATTGTTTTTTACATGTTAATGTACAGCGCTGCGTATGTCTAGCAGTGCTATAGAAATGATAAATTGTAGTAATATTTTTATTAGTTAATACTGACAAATCTTGAGAGGCTCAGTAACAGAAAGTTTGCACCCTGCGGATGCAGAGATTCTTTTGCCATTCTCTATAAAATCCATTTTCCAGTGCAATAGATGAGACAATCTAGACAGCAGGGTTATTTCCCTATAGTGCTTGGAGTGAATTTGAAGCTCTGCCTGCTGGAGAATTCACAGACTTCGGTCTGTAGCTGATTGGATTCTCTAGCTCCACCTTAAGTTCTTTCCTTCTACATGCGTGCCTGCAGGAGTGTTGGTCCTGCTCTCCCCATTCTATTATTTTCATTTGATGTCATTTTGTCCCCTTTTTGGATAATTTAGTACTTGGAGTGAATCTGAAGCTCTGCCTGCTGGAGAATTCACGAACTTTGGTCTGTAGCTGACAGACCAATCCCACTGGGTTACCTGTTACCCAGCCTGCATAGTTTCTCTGGAGCTCAGGGCCATCCCTGAGGTGGTCTCACCTCCTGTTAATCAGGGGTTGAGCACAGGCTGTTAGGCACCCTTAGGAGGCTTGGCGGGATCTCGTAGAGTGCCGGCTGTGTCGTCGTGCCTCTGCCTGTCCATGTGTGCATCCAGTGGTCCACAAGGGTAAAGGTGTAGTCAGACATAGGAGTCTGACTGCAGCCCAAAGATCAGCTTTTCAGAACCATTCCCATCATTGTGGCAGTGAAATTTCTCATCCATCTACTGTAAGAGAGATGAAACAAGGTTGTAGCACAGCTTCTCTCAGGTCACAGTGAGTACACAGGCTGACAACCTGTGAGAGACATCGAGGGAGGTATGAAAAGTTTTACGGATGTTCCCCCTCCTGAAAAATCCTAAAATTGCCGTTTTTATAGTTTTGGAAGTGTGGAAAATATCATGATTTTGTTGCGAATTTCTTGACGGTGGCCATCTTGGATTTTTAGCATTTTTTTTTTTCTAAAGTTCCCCGCTTCTTCAAAACTGCAAATTTTGCCTAGAAGCATGCTGGGATGGCATCCTTGGGCTCTCTCCTCATGTAGACTTTTGCCAGGATTATGCAAATTTATCATATTTAGAGCATTATTGCACCGCGTGGTGCAGCCAGGGAGTCGCAGCATCCAGGTTAGCCTCTTCCCTGCTGAATCAGGTGACCAAATGCTCAGCTAGCCTGGAGGGGCTGCGTTCATAACTTATGGGGCTCGGCCTGGCTGGCAATTCCATCGGCCGGGCTGTGGATCCTTCGCAGCCTAAGAAACGCAAATTTGAGTCACCTGATAACCAAAGCAGAAATGAAGATAATGTAATATGGTCTAAGGCTCTGTCCTACACTCTTCCTTATCTCTTTGTCTGCTCATGTATAGACAATGCTGAAGCAGAGATTGATTTTCATTCTTAATAACTTAAAATTGGTATCTATTGAGCTTATTTACCAGTCCCAAGTAAATCTATAAGTTCTTTTGAATATATTGTGTATGTTAATAGTAACTAAAGGCCCTGTTGTTACTAAAGAAAGCACTTAAAATGTGGTAATTTTGTATTTTTTTCTGTGCTAATTTCATATTAACGGATTTTTCACAGTGGTTTTTTTTTTAAAGGGGGCATGCTTTGGGTGGGGAATGAATGTGTCTGTGTTATCAAATTAGTATGTGGTAACTGGTTAATTTTTTCATACCTTAAGCGCTAATGGAAAAATTAGCAAAGGACCTACAAAAAGAAAAAAGCCCAATTTGCTGCATTAAAATGGGCTTAACAATCAGGAAAGTCCCACGTTAAAATATGCATAAGCCTATTTTCTAATACATTGTAGTAAAATGGCCCTTAAGTGAGGGGGCAACATTCAAAAGTGCATATGTGCAAAGTCTGTAGGTACTTCTTATACACAGATTTTACATCCGTTTTTAAAAAAGGAAAATCTTCCCTTTGATAATTGACTCAAGAAAAGTACATATAACCCAAATCAGCACATTTGTGTTACTATTGTCTCCATGAAACTCTTCATATGAATCTTGGGAAATCCAAAAGTGTGTATATCCTCTGACTCAATGTTCTTTCTAAAAATGTCTCCTCAACATGCAAATTCACTTCTGCATATTTATGTATTTGGGTAAGGCACCATCTGAGGATTTGAGGTTTTGTTTTTTGTCTTTTGTTTAATGTTATAGAATCTCATTCCTGAATGTTTTGAGAACAACTTCAGCAGAATTTGATTCTATTGTGTTTAAGTAGTTTTCCAAGCTCATTTCTGTGCATAAAAGCTTTATAAAATTGCTTTCTATGTAATGAGATATGTCAAGTATATTTCTACATGGGAATATTTTACTTTCTTTGGATAAACTGTGAAATAAAATGTTTAATTTTCACAAATCATTACTGTAAACTAATTAATAGGAATGTGTGAACTTTTTCAGAAAAGTTTTTTTTGTAGCAATGGTGATGAATGTATAAAAAAAGGCCAATTTCAGGGAAAATTCCATTGCAGGTCTGTAAAAAAAAAGTCATGAAAAATAGTATTCGTACATCTGTGGATTAGTAGGTTTCTTTAGTTTAATTTCAGATTTCTTGGGATTTTATATATGTCTGCAATAAATAAATGAATGCATCTGTTGATTTTTTTTTTTTTTTCCCTGTGGTGATCAAGAAAATATGAAAATTTTGGGTAACTTGAGTTAGGTGCAATCTAGTTAAAGTGTGATTCAAATGAGCTCCCTGCTCACTTTTAATAGAGTAACTAGTTGGGTTGTGTACATTTTACCCTTAGGCCCCTGATGTATCAAAAAGTCCCTTTAGTACAAATTCTTTTGCACAAAGTCCATGCAAACTGCACATTAATAAGTTGCTGCAATGCAAATGAATCAACTCATTAATGTGTAGTTTTATTCTTTAGGCTTTGTACACTGTTTTCATGCGAAAACAAACAGAAAAAAACCGGTGCATCTCACTGAGGGTGTTCTTTTTTAAGGGCTAGTTTTCATTTTATGTGTTGGTGATAAAATCTTAAATGGGTTGCTCTCCTCAGAGATAGAGATTTACCCCCTGGAGAGGATCTGAAATTACTGGAAGCTAGACAATTCTTTCTTGCATCCATCTGGTGTAGAATAATTAAAAATAAGGCACACCCCTTCTGCAAGGCCCACCACTTCCCAACAAAAATGACCTCTAACTCATGATTTACTTGGAATGAGTCTGCATGGATTTAGCAAAGTCAAGTCCTGATTTACCAGTCCATTAGGGTTTTTGTTTGTTTTGAAGGTCTAAGTAAACAAGTGGTTAACAGTGAGTCACTTGATCTAATATGGATTTTTAGAAGGTATTTGGCAAAGTGACTTAGAAGAGATTCCTTATTAAATTAAAGTCTTGGTGTAAAAATGGCTGCACTTTTGTGGCTTGAAAACTGGTTATAAGTTGGGTAATGGAGAATAGGGCTATATGGTCAGTTATCCATATTAGAAAGGGTTAATGGTGGAGTGCCCCAAGGCTCTGTGCCAGGACCTGTGCTGTTCCACATACTCATAAATGAATTGACAAGTAAGATGGTCAGATTTATGTATGACTCAATTTTATTCAAAGTAGTTAAAATGGCAGATTTGCAGAAGAATCTCGTGAGACTAGGGGACTGGACATGTAAATGCAGGTAAAATTTAAGGAGGAGGTTATCAATGTGGACTATTGTTAAGTCAGATCAAAATGAGACCCTGTGCTAAAATAACCTAACGTAACAGTATCCCATGTTGATAACTTCCCCCTTTAATATGGACACGTGCAAACTGATGCACATAAGAAACAATAATTCCAACAATAGGAACAAAATGCTAGCTTCCGAGTTAGGAGCTCCAACCAAAGAAAAAGATATTGGAGTCATTGGGTCACATTCTATATATGGCACCTACCAGTAGGCACCTAATGTAATATTTTAAATTGGTTCAATTGGTGCTGTTAATTAAAATTTTCTGTATGCAGTAAGGGATGTACACTTCCCCCCTCCCCATTCGCAGTTTCCCTATTCACGATTTCACATAATCGTGATTTTTTTTGGGGGGGGGAGGAGGGAAAAAAAAAACCATATTTTTGTCTTCCCCCCGGCATCCTGGTCTTACTTGGTGGCCTAGCTGATTTTCGGGGCAGGAGCATTGGAAGATTGCTTCTGCCCCAAAAACCAGCTAGACCACCAGGTAAGGCTGGGCTGCCAGGGGAAGGTGGAAGGGAGGCGGGGGTGGGTCAGAGCCGGATATTTCTGTTTTTTCACCATTCGTGGTCCGGCTCTGCCCCTATCCCTCGCGAATAACGAGGGAGAAGTGTATGCTTTGACAAAACCGCAGGGTGAAACATGTTGGCTTAAATATCTGAGTTCTGACCATTCGGCTAAGTACTTTTTCAGTATATATCTAAAACATAATATAATTATAAATATAAAAACAAAATAATATTTAATGGTCTGATGATGATCTGACACTTAAAGCCATGGACAGTGAGAGTTTATTGAGTCCATGGTGGTGCCGCTGAGGACCGGGGTGAGAAACCATATTGAGAAATGTAACATGTAAAATGCAGTATATTTGCTGCTTCTTAACATATTACTACTAGAGAGTTTCTCATAAAGATATAAATTAAAGATTTAAGTGCTTTTGATCAATCAAGTTAATTAAACTACGTCATTAAAAACTAATTAAAAAATGATTTTAAAATTTAATTATTGGGTAGGTACTTAACTTGATAAGTGCTCTGTAGGCGTCTACACTGAGGTGCCTATTAGCACCCACCCAAAAAGTGGGCCTGGATAGGTGGCGGAGTTTGGGCATGGAATGAGTTTGGTGCCAGTATTTTAGGCCAAGAAAACACTGGCCTGTATACTGGCACCTATGTTGCAGATGTCTAGTGGCACCTAACTTGATTTAGGAGCCGCTAGGCATGATTCTTTAAATAGCACATAACTTTGAATGACAAGCACTGTTTATAGAATCGGGTGCATTGTTGGCACTGCATTGAAATTTCAGTCACTTGTTTATTTTTTTTGTGTTATTCTATTTATTTAAAACATTTATATCCCGCATATCCAAAAATCAAAGCAGATTACATCATCACGGCTAATAAAAGAGACAAACTCTTACAATCCAATACATCATAACCATTTATAATTTTCTCAATACAGAGTCGCATCCTCTAAAATCATAATCAGTAACCCAATTATGTTGGCAATCCAATCACAAACTTTGAAAAGCCTTCTGGAAAAAAAACCCCAAGCCTTCAGACACTTACGGAAAGACAAGAGGGACAATATGGCGAACAGTATTGGAAAATGCATTCCACAACTGTGGACCTACCACTCCAAAAACACGAGAGCAAATTGATGCCTTAACTATAGATCAAATGGAAGGCACAACTAAGAACCGCTTAGATTGAGATAACGCAAAGAACAAGAAGGTACATATAAACCAAGTAGCGCAGCCACCACATTGAGCAAAGTTCGTTGCAAGGCCTTAAAAACCATTACTGTGGAGTCATTGTAGATACTGCATTGAAATTTTCAGCCCAATGTTCTACAGCTGCTCAATAATTAAATAGAATTGGGGGGAATATTTGAAAAGGATCAGATCAGGATCAAAGCTGGAGATGGCTTCAACTCCAGTAGCTGGGAAGTAGGAGTGGTGCTGGGCAGACTTCTACAGCCTGTGTCCCAAAATGTACAGGGAAAGATGGAGATTAATGAAGAAGTGGATCCTGTGAAGAATGCAGTTCTTGCCACCTTGTTGGGAAAACTGGGACCATGCAGGTATTTATCTGGTGGCATTTACTATGTTAGTTTTATTTGGGCAGCTTGGGGGTAGCATATATTACTCAAAAGTGTTGATGAGGGAGCAGTTTATATAAATTAGTAGGAGTTTGGAGGTGGTGAACCTGTAGCTGGATAGCAGTAGTATAAACCTGCCTAGCTAGTGGTTAATTGGCATGCTTCCAAATGGCAGCCAGTAAGTTGTATGACTTGAGTTGGGTGCAGCCACACTGAGAACACTAGCCTAGCTGAAAACATGGTTGGCTCATCAGCTGATTCAAAGGCCTGACTGATCCTATCCCTACAAGCAGAATAGTTCAATCTGGTTGCATAGTGAGCCATTGAATACCAAGGTTCAAGGGCAGGCAAGGTTTAATGTGTTGGTGATTTTGTTTTGCTTAAAAAAAAAGCTTTGACTTTATAATTCTAGTAGTAGTAATTCCTAAATGCCTCTGTCAGTATTGTATTGTTGAGGTCTGGTTCAGGGGAAATATACCCATATTTGCTTTTCTTATTTGGACACATTACTGCAAGAAAAGTCCATATGCCATTGCATATGCCAGGAATAAGCAGCATAAAATCTGTTTTACTTTTTGGGGATCTTTCTGGGTACTGGTGACCTAGATTAGCCAGTGTTGGGAACAGAATACCGGGCTTGATGGACCTTCACTCTATCCCAGTAATAATAATAATTTTATTCTTATATACCGCCAAAGCCATGGAAGTTCGAGGTGGTTTATAACAAGAAGCGCTGGACAATCAGCGAAGAGGTTACAATCAAAGTCAACAGTACAGTCTTACATAATGAAAGAATTGGAAAGCTATATAGTTCTTAGCAGAGCTGTGTAGATTCTTAGTTTACAAATCGATTGAACAAACTCGTTTTTACCAATTTTCTGAAATTGAAGTAGAATGAGGAGAGTGTGATAAAGTTACTAAGCCAGTCGTTCCATTTGCCTGCCTGGAAGGCAAGAGTTCTGTCCAAGAATCTTTTGTATTGGCAGGCTTTAATTGTCAGATAGGTGAACAGATGTATTCTTCGTGTGGGCCTAAAAGAACTTGCCAGATTAAAATGGGAAACTAGGTAAGTGGGGGGTCAGACCAAATATTGATTTATAACACAGACAAGAGAACTTAAACAGGATTTGCGCCTCCAGGGGCAGCCAATGGAGTTCTTGATAATAGGGGCTTATGTGTTCCCATTTCTTCAGCCCAAAAATTAGTTGAACTGCCGAATTTTGAATGACTCTGATGCTTATGTAATATAGTGGTTCAAATTTGAAGAAACTGGAATCCCGTGCGCCATAATATAGGTGACATCTAAGTCATGTGGAATAGTTTTTTTTTAAAACCCGAAGAAAGTGATTATTGGTACTAGGGTCCTGAACATGGTATGCTATGGTGTCACACTTCCAGGACCATACTATGAACTGTGTGAGTGGTGTGGCCAAGCTTGCAGCGAATATGGAGGGTTGCAAAAATGGCTCTCAGCGATGATGAAGTGGGTGGGATGGGGAGAGCACCAGTGGGTAAGTAATACAGGATGCAAGTACATCTCAGTATAATCCTGCACACTTCTGTCAGAAAGGCCATCAATTAAATCTAAGTGATAAGTAAATAAAGCAGGGATTTTGCTATTTCACTTTCTCTTGCCATATGTCAACATCAGTATTTGTATTAATTTAGGGGGTTTTTGAGGGGTATTCTAACTAAATGCATTTCAGTGGACTGTTGTGTATATTAGATTTACTCCCTTATATATTTTTTGTAGCTGTTTCATCTACAAACAGTATAGAAACAAGAAAATGTTATGAGGCATTGGAAATGCCCTGGGATGTCCAGTTCTCCTTTATGTCATAAATAAAATAGTATAGTTGATGATTTTGTTCACTTGGATGTACATGTCATGTCTTTGATGTTGTGACCAGCTGAATCAAACATCAAGTTTATTGTTTAAGAAATAGTGCAGTGTCAGTCATAACAGGCATAAATTATGATTTTAAATGCAGAATAATAAACACTCAGTTGAAACGAGGCTCAACTAAAAAAGAAGTATGCAAATCCACACAAAGAAAAGGAACCAAAAACTCTTGAAAAAGATATTACTTTATTAGAAGCACGACACCTGCCCAAAATTACTTAAACTAAGACCATGAATAGCAAAATTATTCTGATTGTTCAGCTGTGAAAGCAGACTGCACCCTGTGAATTATATTCCATTCTGGGAACTAGAGGATTTCATAGCTGCACCATTTATAAAGAATCCCTGGAGACAAAAATGATTCTAGAACACTGGAGGAAAGCAAATTTAACAACGCTGTATATAAAAGAAATAATAACTGAGATAGGTAATTATAAGCTGTTTAGTCTAACATCAGTAGCAGGGAAAATACTGTGAAGTTACTGTTAGAGAAGTTTTAGCAGAGTAATGGAGCAACCACAGATGTGAATGCTGTACAGGTGTAGGTCAAAAGCAATTCATGTCACAACAACCTAATTTTTTTTTTTTTTTTTTTGGGGGGGGCAGGATTTCCAGAGAGGAATCGAATCCAGACATTTAGATCTATGGACATCATTTATCTGGATTTAGTTAAGGCATCTCTTACAATATTGTCATTGCAGACCGTTAAATGTTTGAAGCTCCATTTTATATTGAGTTTAGAAATCGGAATTCAGACTTGAGATATCCTAGCCAGCATGTCCTGAATTTCAGTGGTATTTTAAAAAAGTATCTGAGTATGGAACTTCTGATCTGACCCAACAGTGGCAATTCTTATGCTTCCATCAGCAGCACATGGCTGGTTTCCCTGAATAGAGGATTGCCTTTTCACCTTGAGCCATCCATCTTTGAGATCTTTCATCCAGCTTCTGGAATCATCTCATCTTACCAACTACTCTTCAAAGTCTTTTGCAAACTTCTGCCTTTCCAATCTCCTACTTTACCTACTGCTACAACCTATTGAAATAACAAGACCTGTGTCCGGAGAAAACAAACCCCTGAGAAAATCTACTAAATTCCCAGCATTCCATGCAATGGCTTCCCATTCACAGCCCACGGTGACAAGACAGCTGTTTCTCCAAAAGGATATGCAACACCCACCAGCTGATCATCCCCACCTCCAAAGGAGTGAAATACAAGTGGATATTCAACGTCCTCTTCACATGCTTTGCTATGAGAATCTGGAACACCCTTCCAACACTCATAAGGACTGAACAGAACTTTCAGGAAAAGATTGAAAATTTACCTATTTGCTAAATTCTTTTAACTCACTGCCTCTGCAATCTCTCCTGATAATGTAACTGTTCTGCACAGTACATTGTAACTGCCTTCCCTCTTGCAACAATGTAGCCTCCCTCAACAGTACTCTGAGATTTCTCCCTTTTGTAAGAGTTCTTCCACTCCTACTTCCATTTGATGTGTTGTTACATGAGCCTCCTCCTCAACGTATTGTAACTGCTTCCCCTCTCGTAACAATGTAGTCCTCCTCAACAGTACTCAGAGACATCTCCCTATTGTAGGAACTTTTCCTCCCCAACTTCCATTTGATGTAACTTTTCCCTATGTCATTATATAGGCTTCCTGCTTAATGTATTTTAACTGCTTCCCCTCTTGCAACAATGTAACCCTTCTCCACAATGATTTTTTGTAACTCATTTTTATGACAGTTCTGCCTTCTCCTTCTATGTGATGTAACTTTCCCCATGATGTTGCATGGGTCTCTTATCTTGTAAATTGCCTTGAACCTAATCTGGAGAAGTGTGATTAAGAAATCCTGATTAGATTAGATTCTAAAATACATAGTTTCAAGTTCAAGTTTATTAGGATTTTATATACCGCCTATCAAGGTTATCTAAGCGGTTTTTACAATCAGGTACTCAAGCATTTTCCCTCTCTGTCCCGGAGGGCTCACAAATCTATCTAATGTACTGGGGCTATGGAGGATTAAGTGACTTGCCCAGGGTCACAAGGAGCAGCGCGGGGTTTGAACCCACAACCCCAGGGTGCTGAGGCTGTAGATCCAACCACTGCGCCACACACTCCTCCACATATGTTTACCACACTCCTCCACATATGTTTACCAACATGTGCAACAAGAACACCCATTTTACAAATATGTTGTTGCTAGGTGCCATTGACTCATGCTCGAGTCCTAGCGACTTGATGAATTGCAAATCTAAAAAGAAATCGGTTTTGTGCTAGTCCAGAAAGGTTCTCCAGCATCAATCCCCATGGTTGTTTTCAATGTATTCAGCCATCTGATTGCAGGTTGCCCTCCTCATCTGGTTCCTTTGATCTTTCTAAACATGATGTCCTTCTCCAGTGATCTCTCTCTTCTGATGAAGTGACCAAAATAAGACAGTCATAACTTCATCATTTGGGCTTTGAGTGACAAAGCCGGTTTGATCTTCCAGAATCGATTTGTTAGTTCTGGCGCTCCACGACATGCCTAAAATCCATCTCCAGCAACAAAGCTCAGATGAGTGTGTCTTCTTTCTGTCTTGTTTCTGTAGTGTCCAGCATTGCATCCGTAACTGACCACTGAGAAAATGAGTGCATGAACAAGTCTGATCTTCATTTGGAGTGTTACCTCCTCGCCTTCGAATACTTTGTTGAGAGCCTTCATTTAAGAGTGACCAAGTGCTATTCTGTGGAGTACTTCCTCCCTGCTAGTTGCTTCTTTGTTTACAAAAGAGCCCAGAAGATAGAATAGAAGTTGTAAAGGGGTTTTTGATATTTTTTGCTCTTCTCCAATATCTATCTAACATTGGAAATAATGTATCTTGTTCATCGACCTTTTCTAAAATCAGCCTGAACTTAGTGTAGTTCTTGCTTAACATAAGATTGGATGGAGCCTTCATTGTATTATTTTCAGCAATATATTGCTGGCATGTGGAATTAATGAAATTGTTCTGTAGTTACAGTACTTGAAGTCACCTTTCTTCAGTATGGGTGTGAACAGTTATCTCCTCCAATCAGTTGGCCATGTATTTTCCTTCCAAATCTGTTGACACAGTCGAGTAAGGGCCTTTTTTAAATTCAATTGGAATACCATTGATACCAGGTGACTTGTTTTTCATAAAGCGTAAGTTCTGCTATGTTTTCTTCTCTTAAAATATCTGGTTGTTCTTCGGCTTCGGTTTCCAGTTCAATTTCCCCAATGTTATCCTCATTGCCTTGTTTGTATAAATTTTCTGTATATTCTTTCCATCTCTTTTTAATGTTTCCTGGATCATTCAGTATCATAATGCCAAAACAGAAGAACAATATCCTCCGCAAACCAAATCCAACACCTAACAGTGGTGAAGACAAACCAGTCATTTTTAATGTCATCCATTGGTTATTGTAATAAAGGCATATATACATGATCATTGCCTTCCTGACTAGTTTGTCTCTACCACTGTTGTTTTGATGTTTCATTCAGTATCATTCCATTGGCGTCTTTAAGCATCCCTAATCGAGGTTGGAATTTCTGCCGCAATCTCTTAATCTCCTGGAAAGCTAATCTGGTTTTTCCATTTACATGTTCTAATTCAGTTTTCTCACAAATATCCTTGAGATATCATCCTTTGTCTTGCTGAACTTGCCATTGAATCACTCGGTTCATTTGTGATACTTTTTCTTTATCAACAGATAGTTATGCTTCTTTCTTCTGCTACTTTTCTGGCTTCTTCTGAGATCCAAGGTGATTTCTTGGCTTTACTTGTCTTCTGGAGTGGTTTTTTTGTGGGGGGTTTTGTTGTTGTTTTTTTTGCTTCATCACTTATTACAGTCTTGATGTCATTTCATAACTCTTCAGGCTCTCTATCTCCTGTATCAAGCAAGGCAAACATGTTTAGTTTTATCCAGTAGTCTGATGCAATGTTTTCAATGTTATATTTTGAGAGGTCTCTAAAGATCTTCTTGCAAAGCTTTACCTTGATCTTGCATGTCAAAAGCTTGTGGTCACTTCCACAATCAGCTCCTGGTTTAGTCCTTGCAGTCAAAACTGCAGATTTCCATCTCTGTCCTAGGCAGATGTAGTCAATTTGATTTCAATACATGCCATTTGGAGTGGTCCATGTGTACTGGTGACATTTGTGGTGTTGGAAATGCATATTCATGATTGACAGGTGATTTGTTTTGCAAAACTGTACTAAGTTATCATCAGCTTCATGTCTTTCTCCTATGCTGTGTTTCCAACCACTGCTTCTTCAGATGTACTCCCTACTTTTGCATTGAATTCCCCATAATGATCAGGAGATCTTGTTTCAGCATTTGATCCATTACATTTCGAAATTGTTTGTAGAATAATTCTACATCCTCATCTTCTGTCTCTGTCGTTGGAGCAAGGTGATATTGATCGGCTTTCCCTGCAGACGGATTGACATGACTCTTACTGATAACATTGGACTTTAATACCATCTTTGAAAGCTTATTATTGAGAATGAATGCCATACCATTTTCCTTGTGAGTTTCATGACCAGAGTAGCAGATCGTTTGATTGAAAATGGCCCTGTTCTGTTCATTTGATATCAGCATCAGGACTTCCTCACAGCTTTGATACATCAGCTTCATAAACACTGGGCATACTCTGGGAGATGGTCAGAGCTGACCTAGAGGACCATCTTCCAGCACTATATGTTGATTTTTTTATGTCTCATCATCAAGTTTTCTTAGCAGAATGCAGAAATAGATTGCCAGGCCTTTCTTCTGTGCAGTATAAATTTGATGCTGTCACCATTGTCATATCAAACACGATCCTCCGCCTCCAACACTGCCCATCTGCAGCCAGATGGGTGGTACATCTCTGCTGAAACCTGTCCACCTTGGGAGGCCCTGCTGATAATGAAACTACCAACAGCTTAGCTTTTAGTTTTTCTGATGTGCACAAGCCTGAGTGGGACGTCAAGCCCATGTACCATTACTGGAGTTTACAAATTTACAGATGGAAATTATCAACAGAGGCCACAATCTATTGTATTTTCAATTTGGAAGGGAAAATAAACTCTAGAGGATAAAGGAGGATAACACCTTTCATCCCTCTTGTACAGAGCTGGCTGAAAATAGCACTTTAAAAAAACTATAAGTACCAAGGAACAGCTGTAATTCCCCATGTGTAAATATTAAGTCCTACAGATATTTCCTTTATGGAATGGGGAATACATATGTAGATAGTGGACCTGCTCAAACCACAACCCTAACATGTCCTCTGGTAATTTCTACATATTTGGACATCCATCTTTAACTTGAACCCTTTCTAAAATTGTCTGTTCAGTGAAATAACTACTAACAGCAAAAGCTTAATGCAAATAAATGTATACTATAATAAAAACAAATGGCACCAGCTTACTAACAAAATGAACCAATCATAGTCACCACTTCTCTGGAGGAGAAAGAGACTTGAGCAATGGTATCAAAAGACCACTATTTTAGTCTTTGCTTCTAAAGTTCCTTTGTCTTTCATTGGACATCTTGCAAAACTCCCCCATTTAATTTTTGTTGTTTTGTGTGGTTTTGCAAAAAATAAATCCTTTAACTTGTGCAAGATATTGAGGGCATTTTTGATATGACATCTTAAGTATGAGTTTAGATGTTTTGCGGAACATGCACAAATATTCAGTGCCAAACATGCCGATTTTCAAAACTGTAAAATGTATATCATATTTTTTGAAAATGGGTGTTTGTTCTCTATGCATCTATCTTTTTTAACCATTTTCAGGAAAAAACAGCCAAAACAAAAACACACAGAACAAGCAATTGGGATATAGGAGGGGCCAGCATTTTTAGTAGGTTGGCAACACAGACATCTTAGCAGAGCAGTGGGGTACCTTAGGGGGCACTGCAGTGAACACCATATAAAATGTTCTAGGTTCACATCACACCATAGCCCCCTTATATTCTATAGTAAGCTTTCCAAAGCCCAATGTCCAACTGTATACTACACCAATAGCCCTTATGCCTGCAGGTGACACCTATATGTGGGTACAGTGAGATTAAAATGGGATTGGGAAGGCTCACAAATTCCACTATAAATGTAGTGGTTAGAATGGACTATGAGCCCGAGTTCCCATCTCTGTGGTTCACTACACTGCCCAAAACATAATACAGGTAAAAATCACAAGAAAAAATAGTCCAAGGAAAAACAGTAGTGAATGTGCAGTATAAGGATGACACAGGAAAGTGAAAATGTATAAAACTATAAAAGTTTATTTAAAATATTTACATATGTATGTACTGTAGCAAAAAATTATACACTTCCCCCTCCGTATTCGTGAATTCCGTATCTACGGATTCGCTTATTTGCTGTTTTAAATCAGAAATTACATTTTAATTTTTCAGGCTATTTTAAGCCATGTAAGTCCCCCTTAAGCCTTACCTGGTGGTCTAGCAGGTTTTCGGGCCAGGAGCGATCTTCCCACACTCCTGCCCCGTGCAGATCACAGGAAATGGCTGCCTTGAGCTCCCGTAGTCTCTCCTGCCATTTCCTGTGAGCGATCTGCATGGGGCAGGAGCGTGGGAAGATCGCTCCTGCCCCAAAAACCCGCTAGATCACCAGGTAAGGCTTAAGGGGACTTTCAGGGCTTAAAATAGCCAGGGGGAGCGGGGGTTAGGGGCAGAACCGGCCTGAATATTATTTGCATTTTTTTCATATTCGCAGGATGGCTCTGCCCCTAACCCCCACAAATACTGAGGAGGAAGTGTATATATGTCCAGGGCACAATAGAATGATGTATAATAGGATATGACACGGTCCGTGTTTTGGCAAATTATGCTTTCATCAGGAGTCCTTAAAAAAACAAGTTACCAGACACAATTTGCTCAAATATATCAAATCGACGTGACTAATTGTAAGGATCAAAGAAAAGTGAAACTCACCAAATGAGCCAATTAGATTTAGATGAACCTTTTGTGTGAGAGCTCATGAATACTAAACAAAATGAAAAGTAAACATGAAGTGCTAGTGGGGCGAAAATAATAAAGAGATAATGTTGTAAACAAATGAAGGAGAGAAAGTGAAAAAGAAGAAGAAAAAAATCAAGAACCAATGGGACAGTAAAGATAATGAGATGATATTGTGAGCAAGTGAATCGTGCCAACAAGTGGAAGTTTGGGAGAGGTGGTGGACCAGTTACTGATGGTGATGATGGGTAAAAAACTGGATGGAGGGTAGCTGCCTTAAGTTGAATGTTCATAAAACGAAAGTAATGTGTTTATTTGAAAGGCACAGGTGAATGATATCCCTGACTTAATTCAGATCCTGGATACCTCTACCTTTCAGAAGAGGTCAAGTATTTGGGAGTCCTGGTGGACTCGAGGTTAAAGATCATGTTCAGGAGCTGACACAAAAAATTTTCTTCAGTTTGCACCTCTTGAGTAAACTTAGGCCTTATTTGCAGGATGGTACATTTAAGATCATGTTATAGTCTATATCAGTGTTCTTCAACCGCCGGTCCATGGACCAGTGCCAGTCCACAGAAATTTTCTGCTGGTCTGCAGGGCCGGCATGTCCATCGGGCAGAAGACAGTGTTCTTCAGCCGCCGATGCACGGTGTGATCAACGCGGCATCTTTGGGCCGGCTCCCTGAGTGCTGCAGTGCACAAAGCCATGGGAAAAGGCTCCAAAGCGTGTCCTACACCTGAACCAGAAGCCTTAAGAACATAAGAATTGCCACTACTGAGTCAGACCAGTGGTCCATCATGCCCAGCAGTCCGCTCATGCGGCGGCCCTCTGGTCTAACACCAGCACCCTAACTGAGACTAGCCCTACCAGCGCACGTTCTTGTTGCAACATCAGAGGGAAGGCTTCCAGATTAAGCGTGGGACATTGCCCACAGCTTTGTGCAATGCAGCACTCAGGGAGCCGGCCCGAAGACGCCATGTTGATCGCACTATGGACCGGCCTGAAAATAACACCGGGGGGCAGGCCAGAAGGCAAGGCACAGCATGGAGGGAGAGAGGCAACAACGGTATGGGGAATGCTTTTATTTTTTTTATTTAGTGATTGATTTACATCTGTCTGTTCAGGAAGAAATGCATTTGTTTCTTTTCCTCTGAGTTTGCATCTTAGGGTTTGTTTGTAAATATTAGTACTTTTAGTTTTTGGTTCTGCATTTGCATGGGGTTATCTGTTTTCTAGTAAGAATGAATGTTGAAAAGCACACAGTGTGCTTTCTGTATTTTAATTTTGTGGTTAACTATTATGTGTTGTTAATACGATTATATTGTGTGTGTGTGTATATATGAAAAATGAATGGAAAAAATGGTGTTACAATTAGTACTATTATGGGGGCGGGGTCTAGGGTGGAGATGGGCACGACTTAGCCCAGTGTTCTTCAACTGTTGGTTCGTGGACCAGTGCCGGTCCACAAAATAATTATTTTATTTCCGCCGGTCCATAGGTGTCAAAAGGTTGAAGAACACTGCTCTATACTGCTATCATGTCTTGACTACTGTAACCTTGTTCTTCTGGGCCTGCCTGCAACCATGATGAATGTGCTGCAGGTTGAGCAAAATTTGGTTGTCAGAAGGCTGTTTCGGTTAGGGAGGACTGAACATGTGACAGAATATTATGTGAAGTTATATTGGTTAAAACTGGAAGATCGCATACATTTTAGATTGTTAGTGATGGTTTATTTATGTATGCATGGCCTGGCACCGGAAAGTTTGGTGGGGACTATTCTGCCTTATGTCCCATTACTGAAGCTGCTTTCTGTCCATCGTGCAGATACCACCTGTTGGGTGTTTGAGGTTGAAAGTGTCAAGACCAAGCATGTTTTCTTGTATGGGTCCTCAGGAATGGAATAGTACCTATGTATATACGACAGTAAGGAAATTTATGTACCTTTAAGAAGTTATTGAAAAGACATTTGTTTTGCAATATGAAATATGCGGACCGTGTCTATTATAATGGTATAAGTGCTGGTCTCTGATTTAAACTGCTCTTTAAAAAGTGGATTATAAATGAATAAAAACAAGAAAATGAGAAACCATCAGAAGGAAAAAAATATAAGTGTCCGAGTGATTAAATAATTTAGCCTTCATCTCCATACCGCTAATAAACCAACAATGGAATAACATAATTATCAAAATCATTAAAATGGCACAGTGTTCAATTCTTGGTTAAGTCCAATTGATTGTGAAGAATTCACCTCAAAGTTTGTTCTCCGCTCTGCCTTGAAATAACCTTAGATCCAGATCACCTCCTCTTCAATGTTTTTTTAAAACCTTAAAGACAAAGAATCAAATGTTATTGATGGTGCTGCTTCACTGTTCAGTATTCCCCAAGGGGGTGACGTTTTCACCTGTCTTGATATACAACTGCAATGTTCTATAATACATGTCCATACCTTCCTTTTGGTTTTACCCATGTAAAATAGGTTACGTAGGTGGGCCGCTCCAGAGAAGAAGCTTCTGGTGCAGGCCAATGGTAGCAGGCTCACTTCACTGCTATAGCCAGGTGGCCCATGATTATATTTCAGCAGACCCTGAAGTAGGTGGAGGACAAGGGACAGAAAAGTACCATCCCAAGGGGGGGTGTTGGAGGGAGGGGGAGAGAAGCACTCACAGGAGGAATGTTGGAGGGAGGGAAAGAGAGAATTTAGGGAGGGGCGAGTTGTGGGGGGTAGAGAGAAAGAAAAGCTCCCATGGTGTTTGGGGGGGGGTTGGAGGGAGGGAGAAACACTGAAAGCACTGATCATTTTACTTATCACACCTAGGTGGCTGCCTAGGGCGCATCGGGATATATGTAGCATCACCCAGCGGTGGTAACTAGAATCACTAGCAAGAGCTGTTAAAACATTCACAGGCAGATTGGTAGAGCAGGTCTTTAACAGTGAAGATTTTATTCTCCACTACTCAGTTGTAACCATAGGTTATCCTCAGACTGTATTCACCACACAGGGAATCCAGTACTCCAATATGCTTACAGTCAAAACAGGGGGCAGAGGCTACATACAGCCTGTTCCTCAGTTCCCAATCTCTGTAGGCAGAGCAAGATTAGAACCCCATTGGAACCAAGTCAAAGTTCAAATTCAGTTTATTTCCTCTGTCAAAGTCTAGACCAGTTTTACAGACCCCCAACTCCTGTGAAGGATCTCAGTGCCGTATTACTTAGGGTCCACCCGTCCTCATGACTAGGCCACAGTTCACCATCCAACTGAGTCAGTCTCCAAAGGTGCCTGGCCCGGGGAACTCCATAGTTCTCAGAACACACTCTTGCAACGTGAACTCAAAACAGCAGTTTAAAAGTCTTCTTCAGCAAAACCCAAAAAGTCAAGCTTCCAAAGAAAACTAAAGCTTGCCTAACTGGTAGCTTCTCGCTGACCCGGGTGTTTATTACAAAGAACTCCCCTAAAATAAAAGTATATTCTGCTGTCCTCCCTCCCATGGATGGGTCTTTAATCTCCTCTTCTCGGGAGATCAGACTTTAGGATAGTGATCCATCCCCCCACAGCAAAGTAAAGTCAACAAAACATATTTTAGTTCAAAACCAAATCAAACATAGTCCCAAGCATAACTCATCCGGGCCCCCAAGCAATCATGTATCTAGGATAAATTCCAACCAGGTACCTTTTCGTTAAAGCTTGTCCAGTTCCTCTGCTGTTTTAAAATAAAAACTCCTATAGTAGCACAACCTAAACACTTCCACATAGTATGTGTCACGTATATGGCCATTCAGTTGAGGATGGGCTGGGTTGGTTTAGATGAGCTAGAGTGAGTTTCGATGGAGACTCCAGTAGATGCACAATACCGGGCAGAACTCTCAGTTTCTGGCCCAGAAATATCTAAGAAAAAGAACAATTTTAATTAAATCATTAAATTATAGAGAGTTTATGGGCAGACTGGATGGACCATTCAGGTATTTATCTGTCATCATTTACTATGTTTTACTATGTTTCACTCACACAGTTCCAGGAGAGCTCAGGAATACTTGGAGGCTCTGGACTGGAATGAGTACAGGATCCAGCTGTTAGGGAACCTGGCTGAAGTCTGCCTTCCCAGGGAATCACCATATTCCAGACCAACTTTTCTGCTAGGAGGTTTGGGGTGGAGCGGGTGAAGTTGAGACTGATGGGTTGGGGTGGGGTCATACGTCCTCTTTTTTTTAACTTGATAAATAAGGTAACCCTAGTTTTGGAATGCTCACCATACAATGTAATGCGGTTATGGTGAGATATGTACCTGGGACCTTTTATGTAAAGTTGACTGCTCTGCTAGGATTTCTGTGTGGCCAGTCTTCTACATCCCAATGGCTGGCTTTTACTGTGTTTTTTATTTGGTCATTTTTGTTTTCTTTTCAAAAATGGTTCAAAAAGATAGATGCACTTGAGAACAAACACATCTAGGAAATGGCCATTTACGAAACAAAAAGATGTTTTTCTGGTTTAAAAATAACAATTTACTCTACTGGATGTTTGGATATTTTTCCCAAAATGTCCAAAATTAGATTTAAATATCATATTTGTGTCTAATGCCACATTTTGCCCTTCCTTTCTTATGAGAGTATTATAAAGCCATTCAGTCAAAGAAATTTTAGAAATCTAATGCTTTGAGTTCCTCCTTACACTCTAGATCAGGCATGTCTAACAGGTAGATTGTGATCTATCTGTAGATCGCGGAAGGGTCAGAGGTAGATCACCAGCCCCACTTGGCTCCATCTCTCCAGTAGCTTGCCCTATCACTAGGAAAGAACTCATGCCAGCAGGTCGTCTGCCGAGGGCTTGCCGCCACTGCTGATCCTTTTCCTGTCTTTTTTCCCTGCCTGTGGAAATCTTGCCTTTGGGTGTATTGGGGTGTTTGTTGTTTTTGTGCCAATAGTTATGGGTACCGCAGGGGGACGCCACCCATGCTCCACAACGATATGCCATAGACCCAGCGCCATACCTGGTCTCCTGCCTCTTAGTATCACCCATTCCTGCCCCAACCCCAACACCCATTAGAAGTGTGTTATATACCGGGTGATATCCATTCGCCCGGGCTTTACCTTAATACACTTACCGCATTAGTTGTGTTGTGTGCTGGTCGTTGGCCACTTTATAGTTCACTTTCATTAAATGTTTTCGGGCAGACACAACAAAGTATCAAGAATTTGGTGATTGGTGGGCTTTTCCAATTTTGTTCTAACTTGCCTATGCCTTGCCTTCAAATTGATTCAAATCACTTTGACTTTTGTTTGCCTCTGCAATTTTATTTTGCCTTGCCTTTGCATTGATACTATACTGTGTGCAGAATTTATTAAATCGCGTGTGGTGGTATTTGAACTTGTTTGGCGGTATTTAATTTTTTCTGGTTTGCTGGACAGAGTTTTTTTGATGATTGTTTGTTGGTATTTGATTATTGGTGCCAGTATGATAGAAACATGATGGCAGATAAAGGATAAATGGCCCATCTAGTCTGCCCATCCGCAGCAACCATTATCTCTTTATCTCTCCGAGAGATCCCACTTGCCTATTCCAGGCCCTTTTGAATTCTTATTTTTACTTTTAGAACTGCATGTGTGGTTTTGGCATCTCCAGTCCTTGTATTGCACATCATCCAGAGGTCTTCAGGTCCTGTTGATCTTTAATACTTTGTGACAGTGACAGTTTGGGACCAAATACAGCCAGTGTTTATACTAACTTTATCAGATTTTGCCGCCTTACATCCAGCCACCACAGTATAACAAAGATGAGTGTTCCAAAGAAGAGCAAAACCTACTACTTTCATGATGAATGGGAAATGGACTACTTCATCATGGTGAAAGACAAGTGTTGTTCTTTAATTTGTAATGCCCCAGTATCCTTTCCCAAAAAGGTTAATCTGGAATGTCATTATAAGACTCTGCAGAGCAATAAATTTGATGATGATTTTCCACCCAAAAGTGAAATTCATAAACTGAAGCTCAAAGAACTTAAATTGATGGCTTTTCAATCTTACTCTTGATGAAGGGGCAGCGGAAATCATTTTGCACAAATGTAAGGTGGCTAAGTAGGCACAAATTTCTGCAAAGATTTTGTGATTTGCTGAATGAAATAAAGTTTTTTGAAGGAGAGGAGAGATGACCGCGCAGAGTTGAAAGATGAGGAGCGATTATGTGATCTGGCACTTCTCACTGACTTTACAGATGAACTGAAGTGATATGAACCTTGATATGAACCTTTTACAGAAGTGATATGAACCTTTACAGAAGTGATATGAACCTTGAACTACAAGGTAAAAACAAATGCATTGGTGAGATGAGTACTGTTTCATCCTACAAAAGCAAATTTGAGCAAATGATGACTGACCTTGCAAACAACACTTTTGATCATTTTCCTAATACACAGGACCATCTGGGACAATATCCAAATTTTGTTTTTTAGAACGAGAAGTATGTGATAGAAATCTATTCTGTTATCCAGGAATCTGTTCTGTTATCCAGGAATTCAAAAATAGATTCTGTGACTTCCAAAAAATTGGAACAGTTGTGGAGTACTTGTCATATCCATTCAAAGTAGACGTGGACATTAAAGAAACTGCAGCTGCTATCAGTAAAAATTACTCATTGAACAAGCCATCTCTAGAAAACAAAATATTAACCCTTAAAAATGGCATTTTTCTCAAAACCCATGCTGAGCAAGAATCGTTTTGGAAGCTAGTGCCTAGAGACAAATTTCCCAACTTGAAAAGATGCAGTGAAACTGTACGCTCCTGTTTTGGTTCAAGTTATTTGGGCGAAACTGCGTTTTTCCATCTGAAAATGACAGATTACACAACGTTCCAACATGACAGATGAACATTTCCAGGATTCCCTGAGACTGGCCCTCACGCAATATTTACCCAACTTCAAAAAGCTGGTGGATTAAATGCAGGCTTAGACGTCTCACTAATGAGCAAGAGCGAAATATTAAAGATTGTGCAAGATCAGCCTGGATCAATACTCGACCTAAATTTAACACAAATTACTCAATAAAAGTTAAAGAAAGTTATTAAGACAGTTGTTTTTGCTTAACAGCTGATTACATCCAAGTAAATGACAGAAGGTTAATTAAAAATGGGGGGGGGAGAAATCCTCCAACTTTCTTGGGTTAAAATTTAATTTGAAACTTAATTTTCATGGTGGTAGTTCACCAGCACTTTTGGCAGGAAAAAGTAGATCATGACCTGTTCGAAATTGGACATGTCTGCTCTAGATTAAAAGTATGTGCTTGAGGACTGTGTGCTACTAGCATACCCCACCCCACCCCACCCCCTCCCCTCCCCTCCACATACACATTGTCATAAGGCAGTCATGTGTTATTACCCCAGTTTGCTGATACACTAGATTCCAATTTGTTATTCACACATGCTTATGCTTTTTTTCTCTTTTAATAATAAGGTCCAATGAAAGAGTACCATTTTATTAGATCCTCTTTTATAGATGGTTAGGGGCAGGCTGAATTTCAAAAACATCATTTTGATTCTCTGTTGTTTTTCTTTAAAAGTGTCTCTTGCCAAGGAGACTTTCTTTTTTTCTGCCAGTTTTGGTAGAAAAGTAGTTTTAAAATTTCACAGAGTGAAGATGATGAACATATTTCCATTATTGTTTGTGAAAATACAGTAGCAGTCCCTAGAGCTTTAGGAGGTGGGATAGCGACAACTTGTGCCATGTTAGTCATAACACCATCTCCCAGCAGTGGCACTTTCCAGAGTTCAGGTGAGAGTGGCAGCAGAAGCAGCAGTCAGTAAAGAAATGATAACAAACAGGATAAATGTAAGATAAATTTATGAAAAAAGCACAGTGTGTAATCATATCATCCATGATGATTTCCATCTGTAATACTATCCTTCTGATTATTCTTTCAAAAGCTGAAGTACTCTACACAACAATGAGAGAATGTCTACATGAACCACAGTGGAAAATTAAGGACAGGCAGGAGAATGAGAAACTCAAAATGTAATCAGAGTACTGTATAAAGAACCTATAAAGTGGAAATTCAGATGATCCGAGCTGTAGTTATCCTCTGTATTCATAGAACTAGAAAAAAAATATGAAATGCAATTTAAAACCATAATGCAGACTTGTATTTATAAGACCACTGGCATGCAGAAGTGTTGTGAGACTAGAATAAGATATGAAATGAGGTACAAGACACCTAAGAACATGCAAGAGACCATTCTGATGCGGCAGTAAGCAAGGAGGGTCTCAAAATACCCTAGGAGCTGATGAAGTATGCCACGGTATGCAAGTGAAGCCTGAATGTATTCTCTTAAAAATAAATAAATCCAGTATGTGCAACCACATTAGTGTTAATATTGTTATAAATGGTCAAGGGTGTTTGCTGATTTGGCCAATCACCCAATAAATGTAAGCTGCTTCAATAGCTTTCAGGCTTCCAGGCAGAATATAAGAAGGGGCTCTTTTATTAAAAAGCATTAACACCTGGATTCTGTAACCGGTGCCCAAGTCGACGGCTGCCGATCGCGTGTCATCACTACAGGGTACCTGTTTCAGAATTGTGCCTGATTCAGCCAAGATAGGTGGCTAAAATTTAGGCCCAGAATTCCCCCTCCCCCGATCAGCTGAGCCGGCAGGGCTCCCCAAAGCCACGGCTTCGGGGAGTGCTGCCGGCTTTGCTGATCTTGGGGAGGAGAGAATTCCCCTGTCACAATCAGCTGGGGCTGTGGAGGAACCCCCCCCCCCCTCAAAAAAAAAACCAAAAACCAAGCAGGAAGGATGCCCATTCCCTCCTGCCAGACACCAGAAACACCCCCACCGTGATGGGCAGGAGGGATGCCAACTTCCTCCTGCTACCGCCCCCCCCCCCCCACACTGCATTAGGCAGGAAGAATGCCCACTCCCTCCTGTCACCACCCATTGCTCCCCCCCAAAAAAAAAACAAACCTACTAAGCTGCCCCTCCCAGGAACAGGAGGGATGCCCATTCCCCTTCAGGGAGCCCTGCCGGCTCAGCTGATCAGGAAGGGGGGATGATTGCCCTGCCACGATCAGCTTATGGCTGCTGCGGTCTTGCAATAAAGATAGGTGGCTGAAATGTAAGCCAGGGTTTTCCAGGCCTACATTTCAGCCGCCTTACTTGGAATGAATCACGGCTAGGTAGCCACTTTAGCCCACCTAACGCCACTTCCAGTGTTGGCCATGCCTATTTTGACGTTCCATGGCCTAAAGCAGCTACCTAGTCATGATTCTAGCCTCCTTTTATTTAGGCATTGGTAGCCTCTTCAACACTGCCAAGTTTTTTTTGCCATTTCTGACAGCGTTTTTAAATTAATTTAGACATTGGCAAAGCACCTACTAATGCCTAAGTTTAGTTGCTGATTATAGAATTTCCCCCATAACTCTAAGAGGTTAGTGCCCAAACAGGCTACCACCAAATGTTATAGCATTTTGTGGGGGGGGGTTTTGTGCGTGTGTGTTAAATGTGTTACTGATTTTTTTAAATATATATATGTTTAGGTGAGGACATATTATGGTAAGAAGTGGACATTCCCACTTTTTCCATCTAGTATGCACTAGCTGGATAATGTACAGTAGAGTTAATGTGAGACCCCTTAGCACCTCCTAGATAGGATGTGATAAGTGCTCCTGTGTTAATGTTTCGCAGCTACCACTTGCTAATGGAACAGCGCAAGGTCTGCAAAAGAAAAGAAATGCCAATCAAAGTGCCATGTCAAAATTTGGGCTTCGCAAGTGGGAAAGTCCTGTGTTAGAACACACTAGGCCCAGATTTTATGGCATTTAAGGTTCCTAAATTAATAAATTAAATATTGCTGGCAATAGCTGGAAACTGTAGCAGAGATGAAATCTTTATTTAGCAACTGGGAAAATGTTTAGGACTCTGCATCTCTATTGCTGCAGTAGGAAAAATGGCATAAAATGTTTAAGCAGGTGCTTCTTGCACATCGAAACTAATACTGTTCTCCATCTGGCTTTAATCTGTATCATATAATATTCAGTCTTTCAATCCATAGAGCTTTCTTTTTTCATCATTTCTCCTGCATAACTAGCCACTCTCTTATTTCCCTGCTATTTGAGCAAATTATACGGCTGATATACTAAGGGCTCCTTTTACTAAGGTGCGCTAGCGTTTTTAGCACACGCAGCAGATTAGCGTGTGCTAACCCCACGCTGCGCGGCTAGAAGTAACGCCAGCTCAATGCTGGTGTTGGCGTCTAGCGTGTGCGGCACTGTAGCACGTGCTATTCTGCGCATTAATGCCCTAATGCAGCTTAGTAAAAGGAGCCCTAAGTGGTAAAGTTCTTTGCCTGAAAAAAATTGGTACCACAAGATGTTTTCCTTTTAAAATTGGCCCATTTTGATATTAATCATGGGGATTTTATTCTTTTGATAAGGCAAACTTTTCACATATAAACTTAGGGCTCCTTTTACGAAGATGCGCTAGCGTTTTTAGCGCATGCACCGGATTAGCGCATGCTAGCCGAAAAACTACCACCTGCTCAAGAGGAGGCGTGGCTAGCGCACGCGGCATTTTAGCGCGTGCTATTCTGAGCATTAAGGTCTTAACGCGCCTACGTAAAAGGAGCCCTTAGTTACTCCACACCGTTTTAGTGAATCTCTGCTTGAGATGCTTGTAAGAGATTAGCTAAACATCTAAGGAATTAAATTTAAAAAATTTTTAGAGCAAATTGCTGCATTTCTTGCTCTTCTCTCCTTAATTTTACTATGCCATATCTTCTAATGGGATAATTTGTATGATTCTTCAGCTCATTAGTGATTTTGCAGAACATTTTGTAAATGGCTTGGCAAACACAAAATTGCTTTGCATAAAAATGCCAAGTAGCTTGTCTAAAAAGTCACAAAGGTTGATTGCCATTTCTCTGCATGTCGATATGTTTGCAGTATAGAACATTGGTCCTTTAACCACTGCTTCTTTTTTTCCCCCAGTCCCCTAAATCTCCAGGAATCAATAAGTAGAAAAGAGATAATGTTAACGGTACTAAAAGAACATTTATTAACACTAAACGGGGAATAAAATATAACAAAGAAGCCATAGTTGGAAAACCAGTATCCTCACTGTTCTAGCTTTCCAAACCCTGCAAATCTAAAAGGATATGTTGAGAAGACAACAGCATTTCAGTTTATGAAAATATGCTTATCTGTAAATAGTTGGATGGCTTTGCATAGGCTTAAGTTGAACATGATTATGATTTTGTCAGGTTGGACTGAGAATGTGCATTCCATTAAATTTGGAATGTGAGATATTAGGATATCTGTCAGTCAGGAACTTAAGTATTTGGGGTTTATAATAGACTCATCCTTGTCTTTAGAAATCCATATAAAGGCATTGATAAGAAAGATTAAAGAAAATTGAGGATGTTAAGAAAGTTAAAGGAACTTCTTTAGGGAAAATATTTTAGAACAGTAACTTTTGCATTGGTTTCACTTTATTGGATTTTTTTGAATGAAGAACTCGTTGGGTTTACTGAATTTTCACAAGTGTTGTAGATAGTACAAAATGCAGTGGCTAGAATGATTACTAATGCAATAAAGTTTGACCATATTACACAGACCCTGATGATACTACATTAGTTGTCTTTCAAACAGAGGATTCATTTTAAGATTTTGACCTTTATTTATAAGACATTAAACAGTGGAGCCTAAGAGGCATTGTCCTCAGAATTTATTGTCTTCAATGCTTCTGATCTGGGAAACGGTTTTTGATGGATGTTTCCTTTTTTAATCATATTTGATGTGGATGGAGCACTTTTATGGAATAGACTTCCTGAAAAGTTATGACGTACTGAAAACTGTTTTGATGCAGTTGGGTTTTGAAATCATAGGCTATCCACCCTACTCACCGGATCTTGCTTCATCAAACTATTTTCTGTTTCCAAACCTTAAAAAGAGTTTGAAAGGGTGACAATTTTTGAGCAATTTAGAGATTGCTGCAGCGGAGCAGTATTTCAGTGACCAGACAGAGTATTTTTTGGAAGGGTTACAGAAGTTGTCAAAGTTGGAGAGGTAGACTATTCTACATAGAAGGTCCTACAGCACTGAATATAACATATCTTGTAGTCTTAAAGCAAATAATTCTAAAGGAACAAACAAGAATGTTTTGATTAAGAGATCTAAAAGGATCATATGGATGTATAAAGAGCAATAAATCATGATAAGAAAGCTGGTTTGTCAATATTATGTAAAGGTTCAGATCATGAATCTGATTCTTACCAATACAGGAAGCCTGTCAGCCCCTCCCACAAGATTTTGATAGTTAAACTACACAATCATGTTCACCCTATAATAAGTCTATAAAAACATGAGAACCAGATCCAAAATGGCGCTGTAGTAGAAAGACATGCTGAATTGTTGCACATTTGAAACGTGATAGAAAGCCTCATTGAAAGGGCTTGGTGTTTTGAAGAGTTTTGTCTGCCATACCTTGTTACCCGGTCGTTTTGTGTTGGAGAAAAGAAGAGGAAAAATGTGGGAGCCTCCCCCGGTGGCACCATCCACTCCGGGAATGAGACAACCGACTCTTGATTTCTTCTGAGCTCCTTCAGACGCGCACAGAGTATTTGCATCGGGCAGCAGTTTAAGCCCCATAGAACAAATGGCTCCCCCATGCCCGGGTGAAAGTTCATCAGAAGTTAGTGTTTGGCAGGGAAACTCAAGCAGGATGAAACCCCCTGTGATCAAGGGGGGCTGCCTTCTGAGGATTTGGAGTTTGCTCCAAAGGAAGAAGAACTGATTCAAGCTGCTTCCAAAACCTTGAGTCTGGAAACAGTGAGTAATCTAATTAAAGCTAAGACTTGAGTAACTCTGGTTTTAGAGGAGTGGGAAAAGGCAAAACCAGTCGTTGTGAAACTTGATTCACTGTGGGATGCCATTAATGACATACAGTCTTCTCTGTTAAAAGAAGTTAGACAAAACACTGTGGATTTGAAGAATATTTCTGAAGCATTATTAGTTCAAGTGCAGGTTGCTAATCAAAATGGACAAGAAATGGATTCCTTAAGGGCTAAGCTCCAGTGAAGACATGGGAATCCTCGATGGTAAAAGACAGAAATTGTATTGCAAAACACATGGAGGGGCATAATCGAAAGGGACGTCTAAGTCCATTTTTGTCTAAGTTGCAAGTTGTCCAAAGTAAAAAACGTCCAAATTTTTTTTTGTTTCAAAAATCTTCTAACTATACGTCCTGCCGAACTGATCATCCAAGTTGCTAAATCGTCCATCTTTATACCACATTTTCGTCCAACTTTTTGTCCAAGTCAAAAACGCCTAGAACAAGCCCTGTTGGATGTGGGAAAGGTCTGCAAAGTGATGGACTGAACACCCAGACATGGTATCTAAATAGTGGGGTACCTTACAGGGCACTACTGTGAACTTCACAAAAAGGGTGCCATGTCTTCTTCTCACTACAGCTCCCTTATAGGTCATGGTGAGTCCCCCAAACCACCTCCAGAATCCCCTAGACCCACTTATCTACCACCCTAATAGCCCTTATGGGTGCAGGAGCCATTTATATGCCAGTAAAAAAGGGTTTTGGCACTTCCTCCTATTACACGTGCTCAATATCTCCAGAGTTGCAGGAGACCTGCTAACTCAGAGGCAACAGCTGAGAAGGAAGAACACCTGGGACTTACTGCCTTTTTGGAATCCTCTCTGGAAGTGGTTACTCTTAGGACTACATTGCTGTTTACCTTCGCTTTTGAACTTGACTGTAATAATGTTTTGAAGCTTTCCTTTGGACATTTGGATTCTCAGTTTCTAGGGTCTAAAATAAGAGTATTTCCTAGCCTGGCTAGGGTTCAGACTTTTTCTGCTAACTTTGTGTTACGATTTCCTTGTAATTGTTATATCGTTCATGAAGGCAAACAGTTTCAATTATTTGACCCTAAACAGCTTGAGGAATTTTTAAGTGCTAGAGAGATGTCATAATGTGAATTCCATAGGTTCACTGTAGACTGGCTCAGGGCAGGGTCTCGGAGCGACCTTTCAGTGCATTTGTGTTCCTTTATCGTTTATAGATATTTACTTTTTGCTAATTTTGGATCATAATTACCTAAATTTGGGCGAAAGATATTAATTATTTCCTATTGTATTTTCAGTTTTATTTTACTTTATGTCAAGAATTTGTTTGTCTCCAAAGTATCGGTGTTGTAAAAGTGAAAATTAACAAACAGAATATTTTTTTGTAAACCCCACCATATTTGGGCATCGTGCTTAAACTTTATTTTACATGGAAAAGAAGGCACTGATGGGTTGTTTTTGTTTTGGTTTTTTTTTAGTTCTTGTCAAAGCAAACAAAAAGTCTTGACAGCCACTACAGCTGCTGTCTGCTGCTCCTTTGAAACTGCAGTCCTAGGCAATCATCTAGTCTTGCCTAATGATTGGTCCAGCCATGCCATTGGATTACTTTAATTCCTACTACTTTAAGTGGTACTGGTTTCTTTTCTTCTCTTTTTCATAGAGTTTTGCCATTCCTGTCACTCTTTGTTATCTTGTGCAAGCCACTTAACACTCCATTGCCTTAGGTACAAAATTAAATTCTAAACTCTCTAGTGATAGGGAAACATCTATAGTACCTTAGTATAACTTGCCTTGAGCTACTACTGAAAGGCTTGAGCAAAATGCAAATAAATGAAATTAATATTTAGTCTGCCTGGTTTGCTTCCTTTTACCAGTGCTGTAGGCTACAGTTATCTCTGCTTTTTTGTTTGTTTAATGCTATTCTGTGCGTCAATACCCTTACCATGAAGAAATATTTCATAATAATACTTCTGCAGCAAAAAACTCAGATGTTGTGAAAACCAGCAATAGTTGAACGAAACACTTTCATAATGGTAGAATGCACTGTGTCAGATGGTATATTGATAATAACAACAAAGCACAGGCCAGAAGACCATTTTCTAACAGACGAAAAAGCCTCAGACAGGGGCCCTCCCACCTCCACAGTGGTGGAATAGCAGTGGTAGAGCGTTCACTTCACTGACTGAAAAACCTCCTCTAAATTAACCGAGCACTGTGCTTCATTAAATTTGACTTAAAAGATATTGTGAGATAGATGAAAAAATTAAACTTATCTTTCATTGATCGTTACACCATCACCATCGGTACACCATCATCTGCCTTGAAATCTGTGCCCTGTCCCTGCCTGCCTTATGCCCTGTCCCTGCCCACCACTAGACTACCAGAGGGGGTACAGGGGACAGAGCCTGGCAGGGAGGGGGGGACAGGGTGCAGAGCCTGGCAAGGAGTGTGGGGTTGGGTACAGAGCCTGGCAGGGAGAATTTGGTTCAGAATGTTTTTTTTCTTGTTTTCCTTCTCTCAATTTAGGGTGCATCTTATGGTCAGGTGTGTCTTATGGCGCGAAAAATACAATAATATGACAGGGTTTCAAAGGGTTTTACAAAGAACACAATCAATAAAAAATGTAAACTAACATAATAAAACAAATAAGTTTCAAGTTCAGGGTTATTAAAATTTTGATATACCACCTTATCATTTATATTACGCCCATCTTTAAAAAAGTGTTGAGAGGTGACCCGGGGAACTACAGGCCAGTAAGTCTGACTTCGGTCCTGGGGAAGATGGCGGAAGCGCTGATAAAAGACAACATCGATGAGCATCTAGAAAGGAATAAACTGATGAAAATAAGTCAACATGGCTTCTGCAAGGGAAGATCGTGCCTAACGAACTTATTGCACTTCTTCGAAGGAATTAACAAACAGATGGACAAAGGAGACCCTATAGACATCGTATACTTGGATTTCCAAAAAACCTTTGACAAGGTACCCCATGAACGCCTACTACGGAAACTGAAGAACCATAGGGTGGAAAGAGATGTACATAGATGGATCAAAAATTGGTTGGCGGGTAGAAAGCAAAGGGTAGGAGTGAAGGGCCACTACTCGGACTGGATGAGGGTCACGAGTGGTGTCTCGCAGGGGATGGTACTCGGGCCGCTGCTGTTCAATGTATTTATAAATGATCTAGAAACAGGGACGAAGTGCAAAGTTATAAAATTTGCAGAAGACACTAAAGAGGAATGCAAATATTTACAAAGGACCTGAACAAACTGGGAGAGTGGGCGAATAAATGGCAGATGAACTTTAATGCAGAGAAATGTAAAGTCTTGCATGTGAGAAACAGAAACCCGATGCACAGCTATACGATGGGAGGGCTGGTAATGGGTAAAAGTAGCCTAGGGAAGGACTTAGGGGTACTGGTGGACAAAACAATGAAGCCATCGGCACAGTGCGCAGCGGCCTCTAAGAAGGCGAACAGAATGCTAGTCATTATCAAGAAGGGTATTACAACCAGAACGAGGAAGTTATCCTGCTGTTGAATCGGGCGATGGTGCGCCCGCATCTGGAGTACTGCATCCATTATTGGTCGCCGTACCTTAAGAAGGATATGGTGATACTCGAGAGGGGCGCAAAAAACAGGGGAAACAAAATCCACAAAAGTACAAAGTAGCAAAACTGGGTGGAATTGTCCAATCAGAAAGGTGCACAACTAAAAGTGTCTTTCAACTCATCTGATTGATCTTTTATTCATCCAAAGTAACTCGACCCGACATGTACATGTTTCGGCCCTAAGGCTTGCGTCAGGAGTCTATAAGTCATACAGAAACATTAATAAAACATATAATCATACATAAAAATATAATAATTATTAAAAACAAGAACAAGAATAAGCAAAAATATTATTAATCAGAAACAGCAAAGCATATAAAAATACCACATGTATAAAACACAGAATTCAATGTTAGTAAATATTATCCAAAAAAATCTATAATGGATATAAAATTTAATTTAAATTATATATAAAAAAAATATATTAAAAATATTAATGATTAAAGCAATCAGTATATACTGTCAATCAATTTAAGTTTAAAAAGAATTAGACCAATATATTGTATCAGGACAACCAAAAGACAACTGCAATGTTTTAAAGATATTTGGGTATAGGTTAACAAACAAATGAAAGATTAAACCCCTATGCCATATAAGGACAACCACAATACCTTGATGATCTTTGGATATATGAACAAAAATGAGAACCACTTGTAATGCCGTATGTATCTAAATGAAACAAATTAAAAATACATTGGAAATAAAAATATAAATATATCTTGGAAATGAAAATATCTAATAAATAATATATATACTAAAAAAATTATTAAATAATATATATACCAAAAAAAAAGGGGGCCAAGGACCTAAAAACGTATATAATAAATATAGTATATTCCAAAAAAAAAACATATATAATAAATATAGTATGTTCCAAAAAGAGAGACAAGGGACCTAAACAAACATCGTGATAAACTCAAACATCGTGATAAACTCAAGATAAAAATGGGCAGTGCACAAAAAATAGACAAATGTAAGAAAGAAGAATAAAAATCAAGCTAAAAATGGGCAGTGCACAAAAAAATAGACAAATGTAAGAAAGAAGAATAAAAATCATAAAATTTGCCAAAACGCCATAAAACCGCATCCTGGCTATAGATGAACAGCTAAAGAAAAGCATGACCACCGTGATGAATTAAAAACAAGACAAATAGTGCACTAAGAAAAATAACAGATAAGGAAGTGAAAAGAGCAAATAAAAGGGGAAAAAAGTAAAGCTTACCAGAACGCCGTAATGCCACAACTTGGCAGTAAATAAAAAGCTAAAGGTTAAAAACTGGATGACCACCGTGATGAACTGAAAACCAAACAAATAGAGCACAAAAAAAATATATAAAAGATAAAGGTTTAGCTTACCAGAACGCCGTAGTACCGCAACTTGGCAGTAAATGAAAAACTAAAGGAAAGCATGGTCGCAAAATGCAGGGCATAAATAGAGGAACCATGATAAACGTGATGACGTCATAAAAAACTAAAACGAGGGCTAAAACGCATGAGATAGACAGAAAACCTTTAAAAAACTGAAATGAGGGCTGAAACGCATAAGATGGACAAAAAAACCTTTAAAAAAAAGGAAATGGACCCCACAGGTTTAACATCAACTGTTTAAATAGTCCCAAACAAGGGGCTTAATATGGAAAATATGTGAAAAAATATATGCATGGAAAAGTATATATTATATATAATGATGAATCACTCAATATTAAAATTATGTTTCAATTATATTCAAATGTCATCTTTATAAAAATAAATTTATGTATATAAAAAATAATAATAATAATAAAAAATTGATAAAAAATAATAAATAATAAAAAAGGGGGGAATAAAAATTGAATAGCTATCATATGGCATATATACAATGGGAAACATAAAAGCTCACATGCAAGATCTCAAATCTAAATCATTATTTAGACCATATGGACTAATAGTATTGTATTATGAATAAAACGCTGTTCTTCTCTTATGAGAAAATTATCAGGATTGCCTCCTCTCCATTTGGTCTTGATAACCCTCAGGATGAAAAACTTTAGATCATCAATGCAATGTCCTTTGTCATACCAATGTTCGACAATCGGTGCTGACTGCACATTTCTGCTAATACAACTCCTATGTTCAATAAGTCTAGTTTTGATCATGCACTTTGTTTTACCAATGTACCATTTCTTACAGGGACAAATGATAGCATAGATGACTTGTGATGTCTGACAATCACTATAATCCTGTAAATTAATTTTAGTTCCGGTGACTGGATGTTCATAACTCACTACTGTCATACTATGCTTGCATACGGAACAATGTCCGCAAGGTATATGTCCAACCGGAACATCGATCATAGATGGTAATTCTGGTAAAGCAGATGGTACTAAAATATCTTTCAGATTTCTATTTCTAGAATACGCTATTACTTTTAATAGCGTATTCTAGTTTATTCTAGTTTAATAGCGTATTCTGGTTTAATTTTTTCAAAACAATCATGGGATTGTAAAATATGCCAATTCTTTCTAATGATACTTTGTATATCACTAGAGAGGTGTGAAAACCTAAGAGTGCAGACCAGTTCTGGTTTAGATCTGACAGAAACTTGATGTAATAGTTCATCTCTATGTTTCATTTGTGCTTTCCGATAACACTCTTCAACACACTCTTTCGGATAACCTCTAGCTATAAAATTATTACGCATCAATGGAGCCTGTTCTTCAAATTCTTCAATGTCTGTGCACAGTCTGCGTAGTCTTAAAAATTGTGAAAAAGGAAGATTTTTTTTAAGACTCCTATTGTGGAAACTTGTAAAGTGTAGATAGGAATTCCTATCAGTATCTTTCCTATAAATGGTAGTTTTTAATCCATAGATGGTTTTGAAAATTTTAATATCTAAAAAGGAGATTGATTCTCTATTATATTCCATTTTAAATCTCAAGTTTTCATCGCAAGTATTTAACCACTGATGAAATCTAATAAGTTCTTCACTTGTCCCTCTCCATAATATAAATACGTCATCAATGTATCTTTTATATAGAACCACATTGTTCTGAAAGGGATGTACTTGTAAAAAGACTTCTTCAAAATTTGCCACGTAAAGGTTGGCAATATCTGGAGCCATGGAAGACCCCATAGCTGTACCTTTAATTTGTTGAAAAAATTGGCCTTGAAAACAAAAATAATTATTCGTCAATGCTATACTCGCTAATGTTAATATGAAATGATTTGGTATCCTTCTATGTGTCTCTCTTTTTCTAAGTGTCCTTTCAATAATTTCTAATGCAGACAATTGTGGAATATTGGTATACAATGATTCAATATCCATGGTAACCAATATAATATCAGATAAAATTCCTTCATATTCTTCAATAATATTAATCATGTGTGAGGAATCCCTGATATATGATGCAATACATGGAATGAATGGTCTAAGGAAGAAATCAACGAATTTAGACAAAGGTTCTAAAATAGAGCCATTCCCAGAAATGATGGGGCGACCAGGAGGATTTGTATTAGATTTATGTATCTTTGGTAAAATATAAATGGTTGGAATGGTAGGATATTCAACAGTCAGAAATAAACTCTCTTTCATAGTCCTTCGGGACAGTAAGGGAATTTTTCAAGTACCTTTCTTATTTCTAATCTTAATGTATATTTTCTGTAAACCGCTTAGAACCTAACGGATGTAGCGGTATATAAGAAATAAATTACATTACATTACATTATATATCCTGCATCTTTTGCTATTTTGACCAGGGAATCTATCTCGACTTTAAGTTGTCCAGTGGGATCTATCTGTAAAGGAGCGTAATATGTTTGATAAAAAATCTGTCTCTCTATCTCAGTAACATATGACACACGATCCATAATGACAACACCTCCCCCTTTGTCGGCGGGTTTAATGATAATTTCAAAATTTTCTTTTAGTTCCTTAATTGCAGATTGTTCCGGTTTTGAAAGGTTATGAAATACTTTCTTCTTACGTTCTTTTTCTAAATTGGCAACATCATGGGCTACACATAATTGGAAAGCTTCAATTAATGGGTCTATAGGGCCCGGAGGAAACCATTTAGATTCAGGTTTGAGAACTGACATATCTGCATAGGGTGGACTATTAGCGAAAAAATGCATAATTTGAAGTTTTCTCTGGAACTTAAAGAGATCAATCTTAGTCTGAAATGGATCGTATGAAGTTGATGGAACGAAGGATAATCCTTTACGTAAAACATTTACTTGAATATGAGATAACGTGAATTTAGAGATATTGAATATAGGAACCTCCTCTCTCTGGTGGCTATTCAGTAACTCACACTCCCCCTGCTTCTTCCTCTGCCTCTGCCTCTTCCTCTGTTTGGATAAAAAGACCTGCTGAGATACTGATGAGGCGGCAGATACCTGCCCTGTTGGTAATATTGATGAGGTCCTCGTATAGGTTGGCCTTGATATCTCACTGAGATACTCGAGAGGGTACAGAAAAGAGCGACGAGATTGATAAAAGGTATGGAAAACCTTTCATATGCTGAAAGATTGGAGAGACTGGGGCTCTTTTCTCTGGAGAAGTGGAGGCTTATAGGGGACATGATAGAGACTTATAAGATCATGAAGGGCATAGAAAAGTGGAGAAGGACAGATTCTTTATACTTTCAACAACTGCAAGAACGAGAGGGCATTCAGAAAAGTTAAGAGGGGCCAGATTCAGAACCAATGCTAGGAAGTTCTTCTTCACCCAAAGGGTGGTGGACACCTGGAATGCGCTTCCGGAGGGTGTGATAGGTCAGAGTATGGTATTGGGGTTCAAGAAAGGATTAGATGATTTTCTGAAGGAAAAGGGGATAGAGGGATATAGATAGAGGATTACTATAGAGGTCCTAGACCTGATGGGCCGCCGCATGAGTGGACTGCTGGGCGTGATGGACCTCTGGTCTGACCCAGCAGAGGCATTGCTTATGTGCTTATTTCAAGGTGGTTATACATTTTAAAATAGGGTAGAAACAGATAATATAATTTAACATAACTTTAACAAAATAAACATACACAATTAGATAAAAACAATTACATACACGATTGGACAAACGGGTACGAGAGGAAAAGAAGGAGAGAACTACAATGATGAAAGAAAAGTAAGATATTAAAGATATAAACAAAAGGGTGGGGTTAAAAACAAGTAAGTCCAATACAAGTGGACTCGTAAAATATAAAAAAGGACATTTACACTTGAAAGGCATCTTTAAAAAGGAATGTCTTAAGGAAAGATTTAAATTTCTCAAGATTAGTTATCTCTCTTAGAGCATTTGGTGCTGAGTTCCAGAGGGTCGGGGCAACTACTGAAAAGATAGTGTTTCTTTTAGTGTTAACATGGTTCAAGGCTGGGATTACTAATAAATTTTGCTCCGAGGAACAAAGAAATCGCGATGTAGCCAAAGCCATATAATCTGTCCTACCATAGATGAGAATTTGAGATTTTTTATTCCCAAAAAAAGAAGGCATATTCCCTATACTAGATCTCAAAGAACTCAAACATTTTATCCCTTTTAGTCGTCCTCTATTCAACAAAAGAGATTGAATGTGTGATCTAGGATGATCAAAGATGCATGCACTCATATTCCAATCCAGATTCAGTTGAACTATTTCCCACGCAGGTTCTTTCCATTCAGTCTTTTGTGAGCACCCAGTGTTATTGAAGTGCCTCATGGGGGTAGCATTACACCTTCACAAGCAAGGCCATTTTGTATTTCTCTACCTGGATAACTGGGATCTAGTGGCTCTGTCAGTCATGGGCCATAATTCCACTCCAGAAAAGAGTCACCCTTCTTCAGTTTCTGGGATTCCTTATCAACCTTCAGAAGTCTGCATCCAACTGATATTTCATTTATAGAAGTAGTCTTGGACATTGCCTAGTCTCAAGCATATCTTCCAAAAACCAGAATCCAAACACTCATGGCTCATGTTCATACCATACAAGCAATACCCATGATCACAGAGCGTACATACATGAGGAACATGGTTGTGGCTATTTATTTCATCCCTGTAGCTCATCTTTAAAATGTGACAGCCTCAAGGGGGTCAAGTTCCAGCAGGATCAGTGCTCCCAAACTCTCCAACCTCAACTATACTCACCTTCTTGGCTCCACCACATGCTGCAGTGTTGAATGTACAAACCCAGCCTAACTGTCCTTTTTTTGCACTGTGGCAGCATCAGGAAGTTCTGACTAAAGATGCCTCAACTCGACGGTGGGTAGCTTACCTCTACAGTCAGTGTTTGCAGAGAATCTGGTCAAACCACAAAACAACTTTTCATATCAACCATCCAAAACTCAGGATAATCTTCTGTGCCCTATTAGGTAGTATTCTTTCACCACCTTCACAGTTTCTCTGCATTGATGCTGATGGACAATGAATTAGCCTCGCAAATCGCATAAAATTCAATGGTGGACCACATCCAGACTGCAGGTTACCCATCCTTGCTATACTGTGACTTTTGACTGATCATTTAGGATGTAGACTTCAATTATAAACCTAATGGGATTGGTCCAGAATGCTAGGAGGTGAAAGGTTTATTCCTATGACCTATGCACCATATTTTGTTGTCATATTGGTAAATATCTTGTAAGTTATTATAGATCAATTTTGATTGTGAGAGCTATGAAGGAAATTTTAAAGTAAAATAATGATTTTCTAGCTTTACTAAAATTTTAAAACTCTAGCGTTAGCATGGCAAAGACGGCAGCAGTTAATAACTCCCTCTCCGACCTAAGAATTTGCTACCTTTCGTTATTATTGACGTGGCCTTTCAAACCACCACCAAGTATTAATCATTAGTACAGTTACTGTTACCATTGCTGATTTCTGTAGAATTACTGAATGTATACAACAGTGGCCAGAAGCACACAGGAGGCAGGCCCTAATAGCAAGAAGATGCTCTTCCACCTGAGCCATTGCTAAAGTACTTTTTTTTTCTGCTAAGAAGATTAAGGGCTCCTTTTACTAAGGTGTGCTAGCGGTTTTAGCATGTGCTACAATACCGCCCACGCTAAACGCTAACACCTCCATAGAGCTTGAGTTAGTATTTTTCATTTTGGCACGTGGCTAGCGCACCTAAGAGGATGGAGTGTGGCATTAGGACTGCCGCCCCTATCCTCTAGAATAGCCTACACAATGATGGAATTATTTGAAATTTAGAAAATAGATGAAAATTTTCATTTTATCTATTATCCTCCTAATTCTATAACCTTAGCATGTAAATGTAAGAGCCTATGTACCTTAAGATTATAGAGCACTTATGCATATGAATATAAAATTCATGTACATAAGTGATAGGTACATGCTCATCAGAGTTCTGTGATATGAGTTCACTAGTTGCGTAGCATATAAATACAGGGGGAGACATATGCGAAGGGCACAGGCATGTCAGTCGTTGACAAGCATAGGTTATCATACAAGTCTTCAATGCAAGGCCCATGAGTCAATGACAGAAACCTTTTGTGCAACCCGCACTCCTGTCCAGAGTCTGCCCTCACCCCCCACCCCCCTGCCCCTAGACCTGGTGCTTCTTGTTCCCAGCAGCAATGCTCTTTCACTCTTCAGGCCACCGGCAGTGTGAGTGAAGTAAAAATGCCTTAGGCCTGAAGCTTTCCCTCTGCTACTGCTTCCTGTTCTTGCATAGGCAGATAGCTGTAGCAGGGGGAAAGTTTCCGGGGCCACTAAAGGCAGCATGCTTACTTAACTCATGCTACCAGTGGACCTATGAGTGAAAGAGCATTGCTGCATGTGTGACCAAGGCCAGGTGTGCTGGTAGGCATGTATGTTGAGAAGTGTTATCGGTGTCATGGTCCCAAGTAGGAAGATATTTGTTGGCTCTCCTTCAGCCCTTTTGTACCCAAAATAGCCCTCGTTTAAAAATTAACAAAGACCACTGGGTTATAGAATACTTGCCATTAAAGTGCTTCATTTATGTATGTGCATTTGCATCTGCTAGTGACATGGTGTAAGTGGGCATGCCGAAATGTTAGTGTGTAAATTCTGACTGAAGCTAATATTCTATAACAGGATCAGCTCAGTGTGCTGCATTATGGAGCCCAAATTTTGACACACTGTATAGAATTTAGCCCTATATGTTTTGTGAGTATTGTATATATTAGCTTATTATTCCGTTCATTTTTGTGTAATTCATTGAGGATATCAAAATGGTGGAATATAAAAGCACTTAAAAAATGTATATTTATCATTGGAAGCTTAGATATTTGGAGACCATGGTAGGCTGTTGACTTATGTATTTATTTATTTTAAAATTTTCTATACCGTTTTATTCCAAAATTGTTTACAATAAAATTACAAAAAATATAAGAAAGATGTCTATTAGATGTCTATGGTTCCTTGCAAGCTAAATCATAAACAACAAACTAGCAGAGGAAAAAGCCTCAGACTGAGGCCCTCCCACCACCACAATGGTGGTTTAAAGGTTGTTAGGCGATAATCTCACTGGCAAAAAACCTCTGTAATGTTGTAGATAGATAAAAGCATTGCTTAGTGCTGTTTCATCATTCATAAGTTATATGCATTAAAGCAGGGGTATCCAATGTCAGTCCTCGAGGGCCGCAATCCAGTCGGGTTTTCAGGATTTCCCCAATGAATATGCATGAGATCTATTTGCATGCACTGCTTTCATTGTATGCTAATAGATCTCATGCATATTCATTGGAGAAATCCTGAAAACCCGACTGGATTGCGGCCCTCGAGGACCGACATTGGACACCCCTGCATTAAAGGATAGAGGAAAATCTTCCACTTATCTTTTGTTGAATGGTACACCGACGGTGGCCAGCTTTTCACAATTTTGCTGCCTCAGGGTGTAACAGATCGATCAAACTAGAACCAGAATAAAACACACAAAATTTTGCAGTTGGAATAGACTCATGCTGTTCAGCCTCCCTCGTTAAGGTACATCTTATGAATTAGGAGTTTGCTTTTTCTATGATATGCATGAGTCTATTCTAACCGCAAAATTTTGTGTGTTTTATTCTGGTACTAGTTTGATCGATCTGTTACACCCTGAGGCAGCAAAATTGTGAAACGCTGGCCACCGTCGGTGTACCGATCAACAACAGATAAGTGGAAGATTTTCCTCTATCCTTTAATGCATATAACTTATGAATGATGAAACAGCACTAAGCAATGCTTTTATATATCTACAACATTACAGAGGTTTTTTGCCAGTGAGGTTATCGCCTAACCACCTTTAAACCACCATTGTGGTGATGGGAGGGCCTCAGTCTGAGGCTTTTTCCTCTGCTAGTTTGTTGTTTATGATTTAGCTTGCAAAGAACCATAGACATCTAGTAGACTTCTTTCTTATATTTTTTGTGAAAGTGTTTATTCGATATATCAGTTATTCACAGTACTTGAGTCTTTGTGCTACAATAAAATTACATACATAAAATATTAAAACGGATCAGAACAGATAAAAACATGATGCATAGAAGTTATACTTCTGGACAGGGAGAAGGACTGCTGCTGGATAAGGGGAGCAGTGAAGGGGTGGTGGTGGACACAGGGAAGGTAAAAGGAAGGGAGAATGGGTGGACAGCCGAGGAAAAAGAAAGACAGAAATACAGAAAGCGGCTAAGGAGAGAGAGAGAGAGAAAGAAATAAAGACAGACATACACACATATATTCTAGCACCCGTTAATGTAATGGGCTATAAGACTAGTTTTGTAATGAAAGAAAAATAAATGGAGTGCTGGAAACAATTTCTCAAGTAGACCAACAGAGAAAATAGGGATCTTGTATTGCTTTCTGAAAATGTTATCCCGGTAGAAATCTCAATACCAGGCTCTATCATTAGCCCACTGGCTCCATATAGCCAAACACTGCGTCTTTAAGGGCTTGATGACAGCATGCATACAAATCCCTGCACAACATGGTGCCAAGCTACCTGTCAACCAACTTCCTTCATATGGACTGAGCAGATCACTCTGCTCCCAGGAAGAAACACACCTCCAAACACTCCCTGGTCATACCCTTCAGCTGTAGAATGGCAGACAACGATCCTATTTCCATTTCTTACTAAACTACTATATGTTTAAAAGAGAAACGTATATTGGAACTAGACCCTCTGTATATGTCATATTAGGACAACCATACTGCATCGTAAACAAGACAAATTGTCTGTATATTATGTAAGTCAACCTGTAACCCATTTTGAGCTCGTTGGGGAGGATGGGATAGAAAACGAAATAAATAAATACCAGATTAAAAAAACAGGTTTAGGTTGGTGTGTGCTTTTTGAGGTAGTGAAAAATGGTAATGTAGAAGTAGATCAGCACATAAAGAGATGTTGGGAAATTTGAAATAAAATCCTATATTCAGGACCATCCATTTACCTTGTAATGCTTGCATCATGTTTCAATAAATATGGCACAACAAATATTCCTCCTATAGGCGACTAGTACACTGGGAGATCACAACCAAATTATTAATGAATAAATATGATAATAATTAATTTATTTAAATTTGAATAAGTGATGGGTCCTCAGTTTACACAACTCATAATCAGGACAAGCCTGTAGTGTAGAGTTGAGAAAGTATAACCCAACAGGGTTTTTCAATAGTGTAACATCCCGGGACCCATGGTGGATTGTGTGAAAAATGTGCAAAAACACACAAACAATAATTATATATCAATTACGATCTCTCCAGTGTACTGTGTGCAATAAAAATTGCTATAATATCCAAATCACTGGTGTTCAGCTTTCAAAATGATGTCCTCCTCCGATGTTGACAAAAGTGTATGAGATGTATCCAGCTTTAAAGAACTAAATGGAACAAGAGAGTACTTTATCTCACAATCACTGACAGTCCATTGTTCTTGCTGTAATGTTGTCCATGCTGATCAGGTTGAAAGCTCTACGGGGCTCCATTTTGGAGGAATCTTCGTTGCACTATTTGCTTTTTCCTTGTTATTGGGTTAGTTTTTTTGTTCAATAAATATGGTTACATTTTGATTTTTCAAAGTGAACATCTTTTGATGAAGAAAAAGACAAACATGATTTAATGTAATGAGTGTCGCATTCCTCACTTACATTTTTCATCCTGAACTCATTTAGTGGCAGAGATGGATACATTATCAGACAAGGATTTGACATTCCATCACATTATGCTGTAAACAGTACAAATATTATAGAAATAGGGAGCTGGAAAGGCAGAGACAGAAGCTGCTGCAAGGCACTGGTTATCGCATTTAAACAGATATTAAATGCGGATGCCAGTGGTGTGATCATCAGCTGCTTTCCACTTTGTGAATAAATTGCTCAGAAAGAATCTTTTGCCTACCAGATGTGACCTAGATTTAGATTTCCAAAGGAAAAAAGGAAAAAAAAATGTCCATTGTGTCGAAAAACAATTGCCCATGCAATACAACGTAAATGAGCTTATCTCACTTTTCCAGGTGTTGGAGCTAATATACTATGGAATTACTGCTTCATTTATGAAAAAATAATTCAGAAAAGATGTTCCAGCAAGTCAATTTTAGATAAAAACTCAGAACAGTTATTGTATTGGTGAGTTTTGTAGCGACAGGAAGAACAAACAGAAGTTGGTAAATTCTATGCCAATGAGACTCTGTAAAATAGGTCATACATGGGTATATCATTCTAACATAAATTGTGGTGTATTGAAATTTTTGAAGAACAATATGAACAATTATATACTTATCAGTGCTTATGAAGGCTGCTTGAAAAAATATATACAAATTGGGACTGCTGCAAACACTGATAAATCTCATTATTATGTTAAAAGTGTTGAAATAAAAATCGAGGGGTTATTCTGTTTTCTAAATTCACCTTTTTTTGTGTGTGTGTTTTGGGTGGGGGGTTGTATTAGGAGCTGCAACTCGGAAGCCAGATCCAGAACCAGAAAAACAGACAGACCACACTGTTAAAATTGCTGGGGTGATTGCTGGCATCCTGCTGTTCGTCATCATATTTCTGGGAGTGGTGTTGGTCTTGAAGAAAAGGTAAGCAGGGAGTGTGCAGTTACAGCATGACACTGTACACATGTTCTCCTCCTATCTAGGCTCCAGTGGAAGATTACGTAAAGATTAGCTACAGATTATTTGCTAGCTCTCTGTTGAACTCCTTGTGATCCTTTTCTTTGAGTCTTGATTGTAAATGTAGTTACTGATTTTTCATAACATTTGTTGCTCTGTAGTTCTAGGCTCTATGATTTCATGTGAAAAATCAGATGATCGGTGGCACTTCATAACATTGTAGGCATCCACTGGTAAATTTCAGCCGTATAAAAGCAATTTGTATGTAGGGTATACAAGCACGTTTTATTACCCAAAGCATCATGCAAACACAAAAAGGCATTCATCTTGGAAACTGAGTGATTTAACTAGGTGGAAATAATTTTGTTCATGAATTTTGTTCATGAATTTGTTGGATTAATTTTATTTAATATATTGAGTGTTTTCTGCTCCTGTAGGAAACTCTGATTGTCAACTTTCAAAATAGTTTCCAAGTTGGGCAGAGGGAGTGGGAGTAGCAGACTGTTTTGCATCTGTATCAGTTTAGGAGGGCCTTGACAGTTGGAACTGGCTGGTTGCTTCAAACTAACAGCTATATGATTACAATTATGAAAAACCGAGTTTCAATTTCTGTCTCTTTTTTGAACTGAGTTGCTTTGAATTGGGTTGTCTGGTTTTTGGGTTTTGGTTTTTTTGCTTTATGTCAGGGGTAGGGAACTCTGGTCCTCGAGAGCCATATTCCAGTTGGTTTTTCAGGATTTCCCCAATGAATATGTATGAAATCTATTTGCACGCACTGCTTTCAATGCTTATCCATTGGGGAAATCCTGAAAACCCGACTGGAATACGGCTTTCAAGGACCGGAGTTCTCTACCCCTGCTTTATATGAATGTGTCCTTATTGCTTGGTAAATTTTCCCTCCATTCTACTACTAGTCACATATCATACTTCTTGTTGTCTTATGATCTGGTCAAATCCTTGATCTGGACTGTGTGCTCATGTAGGAAACCAGCCCACGTTGTCACATCTGATACTTTTGGGATAACTACCAATAAAGTAAATTGAAGGATATGAGTAATAATGCAGTACGATGACTGTGGACTTAGCAAAATTTTGTATAAGCTTCAATATTGTCCCATCTATGTTAACGCTAAGGGCTCCTTTTACTAAGGTGCACTAGCGTTTTTAGCGCACATATAAGAATTTTAGCCAAAAAATTACTGCCTGCTTAAAAGGAGGTGGTAATGGCTAGTGTGTGCGGCATTTTAGCGCGCCTTTATAAAAGGAGCCCTAAGTTAAAGAAAGAAATTGGCAGGCTTAAATTTCAATTAGATTGGTTTAAAAGAAAGACACGGCAACAAAAAGTATCTGGTACTTCTTTTGCAGAAGACTCCAGAGTTGATAGAACCTTCCTTAAGACTTTGCTACAAAAATGTTAACACAAACTTGAACTTCAGGAGCACCTACTGAAGGCACCCCACGTATAGACTAAAAGAGTAGGTCCTGCATCTTGGAGTCGGGCACTGTGCTTTTGCCTACTATGTTGCATAGTTTGGCGTCATTGGCGAATAATGCAATTTTCCCTCGAAGCCCTTGAGCCAGGTCCCTTATGAAGATATTAAATAGGATCGGATCCAAGACCGCGGACCCAAGACCGAACACTGCGGCACTCCACTGATCACTTCTGATGTTTCGGAGAGAGTACCATTCACCACCACCCTCTGAAGTCTACCACTGAGCCAGTCTTTTACCCATGCAGTTAATGTTTCTCCTAATCCCATCAAACTCATCTTGCTCAATAACCTGCGGTGTGGGACACTATCAAAAGCCTTACTGAAGTCCAAGTACACGACGTCCAGGGACTCCCCCATATCTAATCTAATCTAATCTAAACCTTAAGTTTATATACCGCATCATCTCCAGCTTTATCATTACCCAGTCAAAGAAGCCTTAAAGAAGAAATTTTATTAGCAGCTAGAAAGCAAGATAAGATTGTTTGGGACACATGAGTTTGCAGGATTTGCAGATGTTTCTCCAACAGCTTGGCATAACCTAGCTAATAAAGTTCTAGATAAGAATTTACCAATAAAAACAAGAAAGCTGAAACAGCAAAATAACCCATGGTTCACAGAACTGCTAAAGGCCAAGAGGAGCAGAAAGAACATTGAGAAAAGAGCATAGGCTAGAAACTTACATCGACTGAAAGAAAAAATAAAACAATACTAGGTAGCAGTAGCCAAAGCAAAAAGTCATACTGTGACAAGATGATTAGCAAATCTAAAAATTCTTCAAAATGCCTCTCCAAAATCTACAACTCACTAATCTCCACAAAAGCTATAACAGAAGGTCTAACATTACAGCAACCAGACATAGACAATCTAACACATTACCTTCAAGAAAAAAAATCAGAATCATGAGAATGTCATTCACACAAGGTACAGCAGATAACATAGATCATTAACAAAACCAAAAACAACGGGGACAAAGAAATCTCAGCCAACAGATTCTGGCCAAAATTCACCACAGCATGCAAGAGATCTCAAACTGGCTAAAGAGAATATCCGGAAAGCACTGCCACCTGGTTATATGTCCAGCTAGTCTGCTAACCCATGCCCCCTGCCCTAACTTTCTGCTATGGCTAACAGACCTAATAAACGGAAGCTTAGAAAATGGACTCTATCCTAAAACAATATCAGCCATAACACTGACACCCATACCCAAAGCCACAAACCTTGATCTGACCAAAGTAGAAAACTTCAGGCCAATAGCTGGGATTCCATGGCCTGCAAAATTACTAGAATTCTGTGTAAGCACTCAACTAGTTTACTTCATAGACCAAACTAATAGATTCCACAGATCACAACATGGATTCAGACCAAAGCACAGCACCGAATCCATGTTACTCGAAATAATGCCCAAAATAAGAACTTATCTCACCATAATGAATTCTTTAACTATTAAGTAGAATTGTCTATATCAGCTCTGATGCTCATAGGAATTCTATGAGTGTTGGAGCTGTTTCCTCTGCAGCCGGCGCTAAAAACCATGCTATGGCTTTGTTAAAAGGGGGGGGGGGAGAGTTATTAACTTTTATGTAGTTCTTTTTTTGGGCCCTTCAAATCTTATTATACAATAATGTATGTTCTTTGTATCATGGGGAATTTTCTTCATGTTTCCTTGTTATAACGATAGTATTTAAATCAAAAGAAGATTGAATTTATACAGTGTATGGTGTTTCTAAAAAGAAAAATGCTTGTTTAATTACCAATTGTTTTAATTTGGCAAGTGAGTTAGCTATAAAGCCTCAGGTTCTGGGCCACTCAGGAAAGATGTAAGAAATGTATTGAATTGAAATCTCGTTTGTTAAATTTGGGAGCCACCTTTTTCCTAAAATTCCACTGTAAGTGTTTAATTTTACTTCAGGAGACAAATCATGTTTTCATAGATACTTTGCAAATAAGAGGTTTATATTGTAGTGAGAATCTTCTGGAGTTTAGGGTATTATTAAGTTGATTTATACAGCAGTATTGGAAGGGAGAGGCAGACAGTTTCTGGAAGAGGCATAGAAAGAGAGCAGATGCCATATGGCAAGCAGAGAGAAGGCAGGCAATAGATAGAAGGAAGAGAATGATGAGAAGATGAGGAAAGCAGAAACCAGACAAAGGTAGCTGTGTTAATAAATAGAAACTGGAAATAAGGTGATCCTTTTTATTGGACTAATTGGACCAAAACCCCCTTCCTCAGATCAGGACAAGGATAATGTAACAGCAGTATACTTTACTGACCTGAAGAAAGAGGTTTTGACTAGAGAATAACACAGGGACAAAATTTTCACCATCCCAGCGGGAACTCATTTTCCTGTCCCATTCCGACGAGTTCTTTTCCTATCCCTGCCCCATTTCTGCAAGCTCTGTTCTCATCTGCACAAGCATCAAACACTTTAAAATCATAAGCGTTTGAGGCTTTTGTAGTTAAGACAGAGCTTACGGGAATGGGGCAGGGACAGAGACAAAACTCGTGGGGATGGGACAAGGAAATTGAGTTCCTGCAGGGACGAGGAGAAATTTGTCCCTGTGTCATTTTCTAGTTTTGACCTCTGAAAACTAATTGAGAAATGTATTAGTCCAATAAAATGGTGGGCACTAAATTTTCTTCCCATCATGCCACATACCTCCTAGCCAAATGCAAAACATAAATACCTAAGTTAGTGGGCTTCCCAAAGCCCTACCGGCTGAAGATCTCTTCCTCTAGTTTTGCGGCCAGAACTCTTCAAGCTCTTCAGTTGGTGGCAGCTCAGAGACACTGCCGCTAGCTGCTACTAGACTGGAGGAGTTGGTCTTCAACTGGCAGGGTTTTGGGATCCACACCAGCCACAGCAAAGGAAATTGCTAATTTTTGGTGGACCTGGGCCTGTGTTGAGTACAGAAAGAAGTGGATCTCTGTTTTTATTTCTCCAGTGTTGTAATACTTGCTGAGTTTAATTTCTTGGGATCCCTAGTTCAATTTCTATTTGTGATCCTTTGGTCGAGGTTTTTCTGTGTTTTGTGTGTAAAGAAGTCATTTGACATTGTTTTATGTGTGGTAGTAATGGGAGGTGGGGATATCGAGTGGGGGATGCAGAGAGGAGAGGAGTTCAGTGCACCCCCCCCCCCGCCTTAATTTTTGTCCTGGGCACAAGGCAGGGAGAGCGAGGTAGAGATTTGAAATGTGTATCCTGCCAGAGCTGGTGTTAGCGAGCATGAGCTAGAACCTAACAGACAAAAACTGTAGCCGGCTACGGCAGTAACAGTTCTGATGCTCATAGAATTCCTATGAGCATCAGAGCTGTTACCTCGCAGCCGGTGCTAAAAAGCGCACTATAGTTTTGTGAAAGGGGGGTAGAGAGAAAAAAAAGTCTTGTTTGTTTTGTCTATACTACAGCACCAGCGTGAGGTTGGAGAGGACAAGGGGGTATGTGGTGGGTGAAGAGGCTACAAAAATAAATCTACCAGGCCATTTAAAAAAAAAAAAAAAAATTGCCGAAAAGTGAGTTGAAAAATCAATTCGGTACGCCAAATCAAATCGAAATTTTTTTTCCCTGATTCGGGCAGCACTAGTAGGCACCAACACATGCTTACCATGTTTAAAAATGATGCTTGCAGGTCATACTCAGGAGCCACACGCTAACTTCAGGCTTGGCACGCGGCTTGGCACGCATCGCCCATGTGCTAAAAAATACATTTTATTTTATAGTGCAGGGATGTGTTCTGTGCTAATGAGATTAGCAAGGGAGCCCTTATAGCCTACAAAATTAATGGTGTTAAGGGCTCATATGCTAATGGCCACAGACTAATTTTTGAAATGAGCGTGTGGCCATTGATAGAGAAAAGTTATCTGTGGCCATTTTAGTGCAGACCACTTTTCGCGCAGCTTAGTAAATGAGCTAATTTGGTATGGCCTCATGTACAAACTTAGATTGCGAACCCTCTAGGGACCGGGAAAATATCTAATGTATTTAAATATAATTTGTTTTGGAAGAATGTTTGAGTTAAAAGCTTAATTCCAGGAGTGCATTTGATAAAATGTAGGAGGGAGATTGTGATTTATTTTCTTTATTTAAAGGGCTGGAGGAATAGGTCTCTTTATAAGGTAGAACTACAGTGGGTTAACTGAAAGGAGCTGTACTAATGATGGCAAATTTTCATGTTAGGAAGGCACAGAAAAGTAAGAGTAAAAAGAGACCATTATAAATTTCTAAAGAGATGATTGAAAAAGTAAGAGCAAAATGATTAGCATTTAAAAGATTCAAGAGATCTTAGAAAAAGGAAGGATGGCAAAGATGAGAGTGGCAAAAAAATAACTAATGTAAAATGAGGTGACAAGACTTTTTTTCATGTATTTATTTATGTAAAATTATTTGTAGTCCGCCTATCTACAAGTCTAGGCAGGGATCAATGTAAACATACACAAACAGCAATTAACAAACAACAAAATACAATGGCAATACACATTTAAAAAAAATCAGCCTAACACAGTCGGGTTTTCAGGATTTCCCCAATGAATATGCATTGCAAGCAGTGCATGCACATAGATCTCATGCATATTCATTGGGGAAATCCTTAAAACCCGACTGGATTGTGGCCCTCAAGGAGGGACTTTGAGACCCCTGGCCTAACACTAAGGGCTCCTTTTACTAAGCTGCGCTAGCGGTTTTAGCGCACGCTACACGTTAATGCCTCCACAGAGCTGACGTTAGTATTTTCTTGTGTAGTGCAGGGTTAGCGTGCGTTAATCTGTAGCGTGCGCTAAAAATGCTAGCGCAGCTTAGTAAAAGGAGCCCTAAAAGATAAAATCAGCTTAACACTAAGGGCTCCTTTACAAAGGTGTGCTAGCGTTTTTAACGCACGCACCGGAATAGCACGTGCTAGCCAAAAATCTACCGCCCTAGCGCGCTTTTGTAAAAGGAGCCCTAAAAGATAAAATCATATGCCAGTGAAAGGAGGACATGCAAAATCTATGTGGTGTGATGAGGAAAAAGCAGAAGTGTTAAACAAATACTTTGGTATTCACTAGAGAAAAAAAATTGAAGAAGGAATGCTCATTGTTCCTTATTTGGCAGCTTGCCCCTAGTAATAATTTATTTATTTATTTAAAAAAGTTATATTCCGCTTATCTGACAATTCTATGCGGATTGCAAAATAACATACATAATAAAATCACAAAAACATAACAAAAGCAAAAAAATACATCAGAGGTGCCACTTTGAACCCAGGTTGACGATTCTGCAGAAGCACCTGGGCATCACTCCTGTCCCCCACTAGACTCTAGGGTTGGGCATCCAGAAAACGTGCTGTGTCATTTACAGAAATGTTGGCTCTCGCCCAGATTATAGGAAGAGTGTGCCCTCTTTCCAAACAGTGTGTATTCTATGAAAAGAGTGTGTGTGCTGTTATCACCGACATTTCCAGATATACTCAGATTCTATATATGGTGACTAAAGTTGCGTGCATAAATTTGTCCGCCCAGCCAAATTGCAAGTATGACTTAAGTGTTTAACAAGCCAATCAGTGTTAATAACTGATGTACACAACTTTCTAAGCGCTTACTGTAAAATGGTGTGTGTAAATTCTAATGCATGGATCTCAAAAGGGGAGGAGCCTGCTAAAAATTACATACATTATTATCGAATATGCCTGATCTGCGCAAAATTTATGCGTGGACATTTACACCAGGTTTTAATTGGCATAAATGATACACCTAAATTTTAGTCGGAGGGTCAGCCACTTCGCATATTCTATAAACTGTGCCTAACTTTAGGCATGGTGCTAAGCACGTTTTTATTCGGTGCCAATTTTTCTGGTGCCGAATAAAGAATTTAGTGCATAGCATGTGCTCTATGCAAAGAGTGTGTGCTGCTGTTGTTGATGTTTATCCTTTCGTTGTAAATCAGACTTCCCTACTAGACACTAGGGAACCTCCAGTAAGGGTTGAGAGGGGTCATGCAGTTATGTTAGAGAGGCTGTTGGGAGAGGTCTTTAAAAAAAAAATCTTTATTAAGTTTTCAAGGCTAATAAAAAGTGCAGAACATTATACATTAATAATCAGAGTAAGCACTTATAATCAATCAATAACAATATAGAAAGAATAACCCCCCCTTCCAATACATTCAGTCATGGAATAAAACAAACCAAAAGAGATAGCCCCTCCTCCCACCCTCCCACCCTTCCCTGGATGTGCGTGTAATTCCACAGAAAATTAAAGGTAAGCGATAACTACAGCGAAGTAACAAAAGACGTCAATGGACCCCAAACTAATCTGAATAACTTATTATAATAATAATAATAACTTTATTCTTATATACTGCCAACAATCTTGCAACTTCTAGGCGGTTTACAATGAAGAGAAACTGTACAGACAGCGAATTACAGAGTATAGCATTGAACATCTAGTGATAGTAACAGGAGAGTTACAGGGTCTGTGTATTACATGGTTTCACAATGAGTAGCATTATACAGTCGACGATATTCAGAGCATAAGTAGGAGAAGAGAAAGGAGATTGCGCTTTGAGTTACAAAGGTGCAAGGCTGCGAAGGTGAAAAAGATAACGTAAGATGTTGATGAGAAGTAAGTTGTTAACTTGGTACATTTGAACGAAGGACGGGCACCAGTGGGAAAAACTGGTAACAATTAAAGATAGAAATTTTGGCAGAAGAGGGTAGACGGACTCCTTGGGATGGGAGGAGGCTCCGATTTTAGGGGAGAAGTCTGGTTAGGTTATAAATTTCTTAAACAAGGTGGTTTTTAGTTCTTTCCTAAAGATACTATATGATTCTCTGGTGGCATCAGTGAAGTAGCCTGTCCAAGTTTGCAGTCTACCTGCTTGGAATTTGAATGTTCTATCAAAGAAGGTGCGATATCTACAGCCTATGATGTTTGGGTAGGTAAAGAGGTTACGGTTTCTGGTAGGCCTAATAGAGGAGTGGAATTCGAAGTGAGGTAGTAGGTAGCTGGGGGCCAATCCCCAGATTAGTTTATAGCAGAGGCAGGAGAATTTGAATAGAATTTGTGCTTCAATTGGTAACCAATGAAGGAGTTTGTAGAATGGACTAACATGATCGCTCTTCTTTAGTCCGAATATTAGACGGATGGCCGTATTTTGAACTATTCTCAGTTTTCTCACATTTTTTTTTAGATATTCCCAAGTAGACAATGTTACAGTAGTCCAGGGTGGATAAAATCAGTGATTGTACCAATATTCTGAAGGATAGCGGGTCGAAGTATTTTTTTATGGTTTTCAGTTTCCAAAGGATGAAGAAGCATTTTTTAGTCACCGAGTTTATGTGCTCGGTCAGGGTCAGGTGGTTATCCAGGGTGACTCCCAGTATTTTTATGGTTTTTAGTATTGGGTGATCATGGCCGTTTACATATATTATAATTGCGGAGATTTTCTCGTTTGGGCTAGCAAGGAAAATCTTTGTCTTTTCTGAGTTTAATTTCAGTTTGAAGTTTAAAGTCCATTTTTCTATTTCGAGCATGATGGAGGAGATATGTTTTGAGTTGGTTGAGGTCACATTTGTTATTGGTATTAGTATGGAGATGTCGTCTGCGTATATATTATAAGTTAGGTTAAGCTTTTGTAAAAGGTGGCCTAGAGAAGAGATGTATATATGTCAGCGTTCATTTTTTTCATACTTGTAGCTTAAGCATAAATTCACCCACCAAAAAGTAAAACTAAGGCGATCCCAATTTTTCCAATTGCAAGGAACCATTTGCATGGCTATCCCGGTCATGATCAGGAAAAGCCGGGATTTATACCGATCCAGCGGTGGTTTAATATGCAATAGCGTCCCACAGATAACTACATCGTAGGTTAATGGGATCAGAGGGGGGTCTTAAAAGTACAGTATGTTGGGGCTATCAGAAATGAGTAAGGAATTTTTAAGGTATGTCAGATCTCGAATCCTCGTGGAAACTTGCGGTATAGAAGAAAAATGTATGGTATGGTTAGTAGATCTCTTCAGGAGATGGCAAATTTCATCCCCATTATATGCAGACATTACAGAACACAATAACTTTTTGTATGCTAACTGCAAGTGCTGTCAATGCCCATAGGAATCCCTCCTTCTGGTTGCGGATGTTAGAGGGGGTATCAGGGGGGGGTCCTCTGCCACAGCTGGCTCATTTGATCATGGCAGGGGTATTTTTCCCCCAATCAGCTGAGCCAGCAGGACTCTCCGAAGCCGTGGTTTCATGGAGTCCTGCTGGCTCAGCTGATTGGGGATTCCCATGCTATGATCAGCTAATGGCAAGAGATCCCTTGGCAAAGATAGGCAGCTGAGTTGCTTATCTTTGAGATCAGGCTGGTGTGATTCTCTAACCAGCACCAGTTGACATGGGCATTGGTTAGAGAATTGGGGGGTAAGGCATTGATCCTTTCAGGTAAGCGCATTTCTGCATAGAATGTTGGTACACGATTCTTATCCACTTCTTAGGCGACTGCCAAGACTGGCATCTTATACAGAATCAGGCCCTAAGTTTGCAATTTTCCATATACCTTTTGCATTCCATTCTTGTGTTTATTTTTAATATTCGGATTTTCCCATGTACTTGAATGAATTGAAGTGTCACTCGGAATGTCCATCAATTTATCCAGCTCAAGTAAATACAATTCTCTATTTTTAATTCTGTTTATAAGAGTGATTGGTGTGTTTTTATTTTAAGTGAAATACTGAGAGAGAGACTGATGCACACTGTGGCTATGAGAAAATTGTTACTAGACTAGGACCTAGAAGGAGTTCTTTGCCCCACATCTTAGGGTCCACCAAAACAATTAGTCCTCTCTGTACCTCTTGAAGCAACTTTGTCGTAGTCTACTATATCAGCAAGTATAATATAATGCACAGAGGCAGTGCACAAAATCTGGCAGATGCTATATACTTTTTTATTGGCGGTGAGGAGTAGCCTAGTGATAGATCTGCTGCCTCAGCATCCTGAGGTTGTAGGATCAAATCCCAGTACTGCTCCTTGTGACCCTGGGCAAGTCATTTACGGTAATCCTCCTTTGCCCCAATTACAAAATAAACACCTGTATATATATAAACTGCTTTGAATGTGCAACAACAAAAAGGCAGTATACAAGTCCCAATCCCTTTCTAACTTTAACCAGCAAAGAAACATTTGTGTATGCCAGTTGGTAATAAACTAATAATATGTAATCGGTCATGATTATAAATTTTAATCAAAATGGCAGGTCTAATAATTCTAAATAATAAAAAGCAATGAAAAGATAAGAAATACAAAATACTAATTGAAAAATTACAAATTAAATAATCTAAAACAGCATGCAGAACAGCTATAAACAGAACTACAGTTATCACAGCCTACTTCAGAAAAGCAAGCCTATTAATAATGTGTATGCAAAGCCAAGCAACAGCCGCCAAGCTTGATCCATGTTGGCATATTTATTTGCTGGTTAATTAATTAAAATTGTGTACTGCAATTTCAGCAACAAGTAAGTACAGAGTAGTCTCGTAAAAAGTAAACAATAAAGAGGTTCCATCAAGAAAAATGCAATAGTGGCAATAAATTATTAAAGCATAAAATACTATAGACATCTAATATGCAGTGGCAATAAAATAAGAAAATACAATAAAGATTGTGGTCTTAATTGAAATAAATCATTCTAATACAGCACATACTCAAGAGAACACATGCACTACATAAATTAACAGAGCATTTGACTTACAAATACATGATCGGTTTTCATAAAATCAGAAAAGGACTGATTTATATCAATTTTTTTGCTGGTATGTTTTACTTGGTATTACTACCCTATGGGCTCCTTTTACAAAAGCGTGTTAGGGTCTGAACGCGCGGAATAGCGTGCGTTAAATTGCTGCACGTGCTAGCCGCTACCGACTCCTTTTGAGCAGGCGGTAGATTTTCGGATAGCGTGCACTATAGCATGCGCTAATCTGGTGCGTGCGTTAAAACACTTAACGCACCTTCGTAAAAATTTGCATTTTGTTATTTTATTATTTGGTTAAAATTACAATAAACAGAAAGGTAACAAAAAAAAGGCTCAGCATAGAATTGGCTTGCCTGATCTATAAATTTGCTAGCATTTCTGAATTGTTGAGAGAGAACATTTTCATGTGGCTGTAAGTTTTACTTCCCATAAAAAGCAAGCTGCTCTGGAATGTACCTGTCTTTGCAATCATGGAACAAGTGATGGTGGAGTCTGAGGGTGCAGAACTTTGAAAACTAAGAATAGGAGTTTAAAATTGTATTCCAGATTACTTCTGGAGCCAAACACAATCCCAACAGCTAGTTCTGAATAAAAGTCATGCAGCTGAGTTCTGTGATAGTCTGGGGTACAGCAAATTACAATAATATATGCATGCGACTACTGATGTCTGGATCACTGTGGCCAGATCCATAGGAGGCAAAAGAGACTGAATTTGCCGTTCCTGACTTAAATTGTAAAATGCAGATTTTCAAACAGCTACCTGGAGCTCCAAGGATAGAACAAGTCAAAAATAAACCACAGACTTCAGACAGGAAAAAAGGGACAATGTTATTCTATCTAAAATAGTAACATTGGCAGAGGTTCTATATTAAATGGAGCGTGAAAGGAAGAAAGTAACCTTATAATAGATCAGAGCCATTCACTGGATGTGCTTGATTTGGATTTTAGTAAAGCTTTTGGAACTGTCCTCCAAAGGAGATTCATAAACTAAACAGCTTAGAATCGGATGCCAAAATGAAATAAAGCTGATTGGCATGGTAGTAGGGTTATCAGATGGCTGCAGGCCACCAGAAAAAAAGGACATATAGGTCCACTCCAACACTAGTGGACAGTGGACAGAAAAGCTGGGCAAAAAGAGGCTGAACCTCAAGTAGTATGGTATATAAATACCTTTCTTGATTAGATATCCAATACGGTCACTGTTCAGTGAGTGCCTGCATCAGGGTAAAAAGGGCAAAGGATTCCATATAATAGGTGCTCACCTTCCTCCCACGAACTGCTTGCAGAAGGATGTCAATCACATCTTTCAGCTCCTCCTCCTTCCACAGTGGACTGCACTGCCACCTTCAGTTTTACCTTCTGCAAGTAAACTGAGAAGCTATTTTTATGATCTGGTTTGACAGGGGTTTTCTCTGAATTTTGAGGCTTTGGTGCCCAGGGGACCCCAGTTATTCTGGGGCAACTCTGTTTGGGTGAGGATGCAGACTTTCACAGCGGTAATCTGCTGCTAACAGGGCAATCATTTGGTCTCTGTGTAGCCAACCTGCATTAACCTTTTTGAAGTTTGGCATCCGTTCCCCAAGAAGCTTGCTCACATCCCTAATTTATCAGGAGTGCAGGCTGTTTGTCACCTTGGCAGTCCAAGAGCTCTAACAGGTACCAGGTGCCTTTTACCTCCCCCATCATAGCACAAGGTCTTTTCGGGGTTGAGGTCAGGGTTTGGCTTTGGCCTGACTGGCAACCTGAAGATAGGAGCATTGGGATCTGCAGAATCCAGAGATCCAGAGGCAGAAGTCTTCCTCATTAATTCCAGCTACAAGTTAAGCTGAAGCAGGCAGATGCCAGCACAATTCTGTGAGCACAGCCTTTGGGGAAAATTGTGGGGGGAGGAGGGGGAATTGAATCTGAAATTGCCAGTTTTAAGGATTTCTGGAGCCAGAGACAGGGTCTCCCTCTTCAAAAGCCCCTTTTCCATAATTTTCTGGTCTTTGGTGTAGCTTCCCCTGGCTGTTCTGTAGTGTGAAATTACTCCTGTGGTGGCCATCTTGGATTTCCCGATTTTATTTTAAAAACCTCCATCTGCCTCAGAATCCCTCAATTGTGAATGGAATTTGGTTGGGATGGTTTCCTCAGGCCATTCTACCCTTGTATCATGCCAGCTTTGTGCTGGATGGCCAGCTGAGGAGTGTCCATGCGCCATGTGCTGTGAAGCACATGGGGGGGAGGGGGATGCAGGAACCATGTGCTAGCCTTTTCTGGTACCTCCAGGGCTGAAGAACCTCAGGGGGCTCATCTGTCAGGAAAGAAACCATTTCCAGAGTCCTTCAAAAGCAGCTTCGCGAAGTGCAGATGCATAATTGCTTCAGAGTCCAAGAGAAATCAATCTGAGTCCCTGCTAAGGTCCTTTGAGCCTTCTGGACAGGGGCTTTCTTCCAGACTTTGTATACTTAATGTGAAAAGCCTACTTAAATTGCCAGGGTTTTTCTGCACTGTCTGGGGGCATACCAAGGGCTGCATAAGAGTGTTTCCCCTTGCAGAGTGCTCTCCCCCAGGAAAGGAGACTGATCATGACCAAGACAGCCAGTCAGGTAAGAGAGTGGGAGGAATGGGGGTGGCCCTTGACAGGGGAAGGACCCCCATAGTGCGTTAATTTTTCAAGTGAGCGGCACTGCTATTATATATTATCATGGATTCACTGCAGAAATTGAAGTTGGATTCCCAGCAGATCCCGGCTACCCAGTGCTCAGTTATGAGCGGCGCTAGGTCTCAGACCACATTTTTTTCCTCACATCTAGACATCACTCTGTTAATCAGGGCATTGGGACACCCCAGAGGGTTTCTTACAGGTAGCTAAGACAATGTCTCAGCTTTACCCTATGACTTCTGAATTTTAACAGCCCTTTGTACAGCCAAAAGTGGATTACTACTACTATTAGTGTACTACCAGATGTACTCAGTGCTGCATAGAGTCACAAAGGGGCTTGCAATCTAAACACTGAAGACAGACAAATAGGATGCCAGGGTAGTGGTTACAGCTAGAAGGGATATGGTTAAACTGCTGGCTAGAGTAGTGAGCAGAGGGGAGTAGGGTTACGAGTTGAAAGTTGTCTCAAAAGGTGGGTTTTCAGCCTACTTTTGAACAAGGGAAGGGGTATGACAGACGGACTCAGGTAGTATATTCTAGGCATACAGGGTGGCATGATGAAAAGAACGAAGTTTTGAATTGGAAGTGAAGAAGAAGGGTACAGATAAAAGTAATTTGTCTTATGTTAACAAACATACTTCCCTATCTAGGGGAGGGGTAATTTTAAAGGATGCGCAGGATCACAAGGTGGATGTTCTTTAAAGAAAGTTTGAGACCCTGGCTCTGGGGAAGCAGCAGCCTCCTTCATGACATGTGCATACCATACTAGGTCACGTCGGATTCCACAATTGGATGACATCGTAGGCTCCCAGTTCGTACTGGCGGGGGTGGATTATGTGGTAGATGCTCTCTATGACATTATTAGAGTCCTTAGCAAGATTTCTGTTTTTTTTATTTCCGTTTGCAGAATGTTCTGGATTAGACAATGAGCGGAGGATTCAGCCTCTAAAGCTACTTAGAGTAAGCTTCTGTTTAATTACCAAATGCCCTTTCATAAGGGGCTGGATAATCTCATGGTCAGTGTGGCAGATCATCACCCAGGTGTCTTACCAGACAGTAAACCTCAGGACCTTAAAGGGTCTGGTCAAAGTAATTCACAAGGATATTGAAGATCTCATCAGTACTGTGGAGCCACCTCTATGAGAGATCATATCAGGGTTTGGCAGTGCCAGTAGACCTCAAGCCTCTGTGTGTTGTGCAGCAGCAGGCTCCAAGAAAGACCAATGATGCCAAGTCCCTGGCTGTGTCTCCACAGATAAGAGGAAGGCTGTTGGCTTAGTGGGAGGCTTGGGCGCAGATTTGCTACTCTCCAACCAGATGACCAGAAAAAATTGGCAGAGTCCATGCTACAGTGAAAAGGCTCTTTGGTATTTGAGCCATAAAGCTCATACCCAGTCAAGGATTGGGCTCAGGTTGATACTCTATATACTTCATAATGTCCAAGAAAGGTTCAGATGACTAGAGGCCAATTCTGGACCCGAAATCAGCTTATACATCTAGACCAGGGGTCCCCAAAAGGTCGATCGTGATCGACGAGTAGATCGCAAAGGTAACGCGAGTCGATCGTGGAGACCATCTTGAGCTCCACAATAGACTTGAGTTGCCTTTGCGTTCTCCCTTTCCCCGGTACGGCTGCTGGCATGTTGCGGCGTCGGGAAACAGGAAGAACTCGGCGGCAACAGCAGCATCGGCGTTGGCTTGGGGGCCTGTTCTGAGACGGCAGAGGCTTGGGGGCCTGTTTCCAGACAACAGCCCCGGCAGTGGTTTGGGAAGAAATAAAGGGGAGACAGAAAGACAGGAAGGCAGAACAAAAAGACAGAAAGACAGGGAGGCAGAACAGGGAGACAGAAAGAAAGAAAGGGGCAGGGAGACAGAAAGAAAGACAGAGAGAAAGAAAGCAAGATAAGGGGCAGGGAGACAGAAAGACAGACAAAGAGAAAAAGAAAAAGAAAGAAAGGGGAGGGGGCAGGGAGAGAGGAAGAAAAAGTTGGGGGAGGAAATGGAGTGTGTTGGGTGGCAGGGGGCAGGCAGGGAGAGAAGAAGAAAAAGTTGGACTCATGGAAGGACAGAGATGTTGGTTGGGGAATGAAATGAGGTCTGGAGGAGACGAAGCAAGCAGGAGGCAGAAAGAAGGGAAGAAATATTGGATGCACAGTCAGAAGAAGAAAGTGCAACCAGAGACTCATGAAATCACCAGATAACAAAGGTAGGAAAAATGATTTTATTTTCAATTTAGTGATCAAAATGTGTCCATTTTAAGAATTTATATCTGTTGTCTATATTTTGCACTATGGCCCCCTTTTACTAAACTGCAGTAGCGGATTTTAGTGCAGGGAGCCTATGAGCGTTGAGAGCAGCGTGAAGCATTCAACACAGCTCCCTGTGCTAAAAACCGTTATCACTGTTTAGTAAAAAGGGAGGGGGTATATTTGTCTATTTTTGTGTAGTTGTTACTGAGATGATATTGCATATTTTAAAATCATCTGCCTTGACCTCTTTGATAAAAACCCCCAAATATAAATGATAATTAAAATTTTCTCTGCATACAGTGCGCTTTGTGTTTTTTTAAATTTTATTGTTGGTAGATCATTTTGACTTGGTCATTTTAAAAATAGCTCGCAAGCCAAAAAAGTGTGGGCACCCCTGATCTAGACTGTGCAGACAGTCATTGCGAAGGTGGTACCAGAGAAATTCCTAGTCTCCCTGGATTTGCTGGAGGCCTATCTTCACATTCCCATATTTCCGGAACACACAAAGTAGTTGAGATTTCATGTCCTAGAGAGGCACTTCCAGTTCTCTGCTCTGCCCTTTGGTCTGACCACAGCACCTCACACCTTCACAAGGTAATGGTTGTGGTAGCAGTGCATCTTTTCAATGGTCCATCAATATGTGGATGGTTGGCTGATCAGAGACCAGTTCAAATCAAAAGAGGAACAAGTGGTAACACAAGCGGTCCACCTCTTACAAGACCTGTGTTGGATAGTCAACTTCAAGAAGAGTCACTTGAAACAGACTCAATGCCTGGAGTACCTAGAGTCTGTTTCAGCATAGCAGAGGGTCGTGCCCTTTTTCCCGAGCCATGCAAGCAGAAGCTCAGGAAATTAATTTTGGACCTCTTGAAGATGTCAGCTCCTACACCTTGGTGCTACCTCCAGGTTCTGGGGTCAATAGTGGTGACCAAATAAGTGGTTCCTTGGGTGAAGGCACATATGCGCCCCCTTTCAGGAGTCCTTGTATCCCTCTGGTCCCCACAGAAAGACTCGCTCTAGTGACTACTTCCTTGGATAGTGGAGTCACGGAAGAACTTGTATTGGTGGCTCTACCCAGACTCTATGCCCTTCAAATATCCTGAGTGATGTTGACAACAGACGCCAGCCTTTACGGATGGGGAGGCAATGGACATCTGGTTCAGGGCCGGTGATCGCTCGCTCATAGAAAATGGTCCATCAAACTTCTGGAGCTACTTTTTCGATTGGAGGCTCAAGATTATGGAACGCATTGCCAGGTAGCTTAAGATTGTATAAAAATGCTGTACTTTTTAGGTGACTGCTAAAAACTCATCTGTTTGTGGCAGAGTATTTCAGTTAAATTCTAAATCATTAATATTGAGAAAAGGGATGATATTTGATGTGGTTTTCTGTTTTGTTTATATTGTTTGTTGATGAATTATACATGTTTTGTTGTAACTCGTTTAGGTGTTAAGTGGGAAAGAAATTTTAAAATAAATCTTAGAAATTCAAATACCGTTTGATAGAGATAAACATGCACATACAATGGTGATGTCAGGACATCATATTACAGTTAATACTGTGTTTAAAGTTAGACTGAGATCACTCATCTGGGCAATAAATGATTAGTATTTATAAATAGGCATGCCACATTTGTAAGTAATGCCAAAGCTGCACTACATGTTAGTATATGTTATTAGTAAATAAGTCCCATAGCATAAAATGAGACCTGCAGTAAATAATATGCAGTAATACTTGCATGTTAGTGTGCTGTAACATGGTAACGATTTTTGGCACAGCCCTCCTGGTCTATACAATGGGATCCTTAACACGGCCAAGCCAAGCTTTTCTTCCCCCAAACCAGAATACTTTTCTTCACAGTTTCAGGTCGGTGGGGGAAAGAGGAAGTGTGTGGGAAGGGTTGGAAGTAGAAACAAGCTGTGTGTCCTGGCATTGTGTCTGTTCTGATTGGTGGCTCATGATAGCTCTGCAGCCAATCAGACTGAGGAAAGGGGTCCTTGAGTTGACCTGGAAGAAGTGCTCATCTAATTTTTGTGAGGAGGCCCAAGTTGTGAGGCAACATAGCCCTACCTTCCTGGCTCCTTGTTTTTTTTTTTCTTAAGTTGTGGTTTGGGGTTGTTGGGGTATTTTCTCTGGGTAGATTATGGGTGGGTTTGTCACAGTGGAGGAGCTGGAATAGTCATATCCATATTGTGATTTCTAAGGGCAATAAAGGTCACAGTGAATAACCTATGTTGGGGTAGTGTAGGCCTATGGGCATCATCATCATGGGTTCTGTGTGAATGGAAGCTGGGTTAAATAGTTGCATTCTGAATTATGCTCTTTTACTATAGCTAGGTTGTCTCTGACTAGCTGGATGATATGGAAATATGTTGCAAGTTTGTCTACCAATAAAGAGATCACAGCTTGTCATTACTGAAGTTTACCCAATGAATAAATATGCAACCGGTCTTGGTCTTTGCGTAAATTTTGAGGTTATGTTGGTTAGGGGAGAGAGAAGAGTGTGTAATTGCCTATGTTAAGTAAGTCTAGTCTAAAATGAGTGCATTACATGGGAATCTTTTTTCAGAGTTGCAGAATTGACTGCTGCTACTCTATTGGGATATTTTTTTTTTTGTTCTATTTGGTGGGAGGAATTATTTACTTTCTTGAATAAATTTTAAGGAGTAATTGTCAGTAAATTATAAGATGAAAGAGCCTGTTCTTGTAATAGGTTCTTTATTATATGGAAGTGCCAAACAGGGCCGGTTTTAGACATGGGGCACAGGGCAGAAAATAAGGAGGGGGGTCCCTGATCCCCTCTCCTCTCTGTACTCTCCCCCTGATATCCCCACCTCCCGTTGCTACCACACATAAAACAACTTTAAACAACTTCTTTCCACACAAAATGCAGACAGACCTTTAACAAATATAGAACAAGGATAACAAATAGAATTGAATTGGGAACCCCTCAAAATTAAACTCAGCAAGTATTACAACACTAGAGAAAAAAAACAGACATACACTTCTTTCTGTACTGAACACAGAGGGGTCCGGGGTCCTAAGTCCAGGTCCACCAAAAATCAGCCACCTCTCTCGCTGTGTCTGGGGGGGAATCCCAAAATTCTACCAGTTGAAGACCTGGTAGGGCTAGTCTCAGGGCGCTGGTCTTTGACCAGAGGGCCGTCGTGTGAGCGGACTGCTGGGCATGATGGACCACTGGTCTGACCCAGCAGCGGCAATTCTTATGTTCCTTCTCCAGTCTGGCAGCCAGAAATCTCTAAGCTTGCCCTGGATCGATAGCTGTTTTTGCCAGGTACTAGTGACCTGGATTGGCCACCATGAGGATGGGCTACTGGGCTAGATGGACCATTTGTCTGACCCAGTAAGGATATTCTCATGTTCTTAAGTTCTGTAGCTAGCGGCAGTGTCCCTTAGATGTCACCAGCTGCAGAGCTTAAAGAATTTTGGTTCCGGAAAAAGGTCTTCAGCTGGCAGGACTTTGCACATCCTCCCTCTCTTTCTTTTTCTATCTCTCCCACAAATCAACATCTTTCCTTCCTGCTTTTCCACTCTCTCCTTCCACGTCTGACCATCTCTCCTCCCTCCCCCCTTCCGGGCCCAAGTTCATCTGCCCTCTGCCTTTTTGCTGTCCATCTCTCCTCTCCCTCCACTACTCTCCCTGAGTTCATCTCTCCCTCGAATCTTTCCCTTTCCCCATTTTGCTCCTCCACCAAGCCAATATCTCCCTTTATCTCCCCTCTGCCATCTCTCCCTGACCCCTTTCCATCCTCTCTGCCCTCTATGTCCATCTGTCCCTTTCCTTCTCCCTCTATCCTCCAAGTCCATTTCTTCCTGTCTCCCTTCTACCCCATTCTGCCACCTCTCCCTGTCCTCATTCTAACCTGTCTGCCCTCCCCCAAGTCCTTCTCTCCCTTCCACCCTCCTTCCTTTACCTCCTTCCTGAATCTCACATCTCTCCCTCCTTCCCTCACTTGATTCCAACATCTCTCCTTTCTCCCACTCCCTATCCCAGGTCCAATATTTCTCCCTCTCTGCCTTCTACCCCTCTCCCAAATCCAACATGCCTCAGAAGGGGTATTACAGGCAGTCTCCGGGTTAAGAATAAGTTCTGCTTTTTAAATGGTCCTCAAAATAAAGTTCTGTAGTTTAAATAGCAAGAAAAGATATGAGGTTTACTCTTACTTTTGTTCTTCATCCATCCCACTGTTCCCTCTCCACTACCACATCCTACATTTCTCCCTCTCATCTCTCTTCACCACGCATCTGTACCTCACACCTCTCCCACCACCATGTCCAATATTTATTTCTCTCTCCCTGTGGCCAACAATTCTTTCTTCATTTCCCCATGTGCACCATCTCTCTTTCCCTCTCACTCAGACACCCATGCCCAACAATTCTCTCTTTCTATTCCCCCACCTTATCATCTCTTTCCCTCGCTCCCTCCATTCTTCTATACTATGTCACAAGTTCATTCTCCCCTGTCCCTCCATTCTGTGTCCCAAGTTCATGCTCCCTCCCTCCTTTGTTCGAAGTTTGTGCCCACTCCCATCCTTTTGTGTCCCAATGTGATCCTGCCTCTCCCTGTGCCAATGTGCCCCTTCTTAATCCCTTCCTGTCAAAATGCAACCCTCCTCCTTCCTCCCTTCAGTGATCCAGCATGCTCCTCATTGTCTTTCCCTCTGTTCAGCATCGCAAATTCGTACCTCTTGCAGATGTTTACCTCCTCTGGCTGGCTCTCTCCTCCCAGTCACACTTTGCAAAGCCGCAGCTGCTGGTTCCTACATGTGGCTCGTGGCTGACCCGAAAGTCTTCTTAACATCAGAAGGAAGGCTTCCGGGTCAGCTGGGAGCTGCAGGAACCAGCGGCTGCGGCTTTGCGAAGTGAGACTGGGAGGAGAGAGCCGGCCAGAGGAGGTAAACACCTGCGAGAGACATTCTTATGTAAAGATGCTTTCAATCTATAATTTTTTCTGTCCATTAAATCTTGATTACAGATGGGTCCCCTCTCCATGTATTATCCCTAAATGTCTTCCTCTCCTATTTGGCGATGTAGTTCTTCCCCCTTTTCCCTTCCTGTTTCAGTTTCTTATTTTATGTACCACCCCAATTTTAGATTAATTACGCCGCTTAGAAACCTGATAAGCGGATTATCAAATTTTAAATAAACTTGGACTCTTGTATGTAACCAACATACAAATGAGTAAACATATCTGAAACATTTTCTTTTTTTTTTTTTTAAATTCTTTATTCATTTTCAATATTTTCAATAAGTGCAATACAAATTAAATACATTATATTTAAGACATCACTTAATACTCTTTCAAGAAATAAATCAATCTGTATCCCTCCCCCCACCCTATCCCATAATCCTAGCTCTCAATCAAGAAGAATGCCTCTATAAACAAAGTTGTGTTCAATAATTTTTAAAAATTTTGAATATCAGAAAACATCCTCAGCTGCCCTGTCAGATTATCTGTCTAATGTTCATGTATTTATATAATGCTTAGGGACTGTTGCAGACATTGTTATTTTAGTGTTTTTAAAACTAGATACTAACTCTTTGTGTTTGAGGTTAGTTGTTATGAAATGTGCCATCAATCCGATTTATTTATTTAATTTTCTATACCGTTCTCCCAGGAGAGCTCAGAACGGTTTACATAAGTTTATTCAGGTATTCAAGCATTTTTCCCTGTCTGTCCTGGCGGGCTCACAATCTATCTAATGTACCTGGGGCAATGGGGGGTTTAAATGACTTGCCCAGGGTCAGAAGGAGCAGCCTGGGTTTGAACCCACAATCATTTGCTCTGTATGTAAAACAGATGAAGATCAATGAATCTGTTCTTGCAGCAAACAGGTCAGTGAAAAGTTGAAATTTCAGTGTCTGTACTGGTAAAAATGAAGTCTACTTTTTCTGTAACAGATATTTATAGGCGTTGTTCTCACTGAAGTTAATCGCTGTTGAACAAAATGGCTCTCTCCTTAGCAACTGAATTATATATTTAAAGTGTTCTATAAAGGCTTGAAAAGCAACATATTTTTAGTTTGATTGCATGGTTGTGCTACTATTGCCGTCCATAACCCACATGATTGCAATCTGAGTAAATTACAATTTTCTTTTAATGGTGTTTTATATTTATATTATGTATAGGATGGCTATTAAGCCCACACAGACAAAGTTACCCACATTAATGGTATTCTCAGCCACACATGACCTCACCTTTAAACCCTTTATCATAACATTGGCATATCTTAATAATTCCTATGAAAGAAGTGATTTTTTTTCCAAGATTAATCACATCTTTTAAATTAGATGTCATTGTGGGACACCAGAGCTGTTAGTGACAGACTTACTGAAGAAAAACTGTTAGAACACTACAAGCATGACAAAAGTAATTGAAGTTGTTTCAGCTGTAATCTTTAGCATTTCATTTAATGTTAGATGGATTTTAGAAATACCCCTTTACATTTGTGAAACTTACAAATGTAAAGCATATGGTTAAATATGACATTTTTATGTCTTTATGTGTAGAAAATGTTGCTGACATCTGGAAATGAGAGTGACAACTAGGAAATAATTTCATAACTTGCCCAAAGAAAGAACATAAGAAAGATGATAAAACATATATAACTTTCAAAGGGATACCTGGAGGATGTAGCTAGAGGCAGGCTGTCATTAGCTTCACTTTCTCCAAAGGTTGCTCATTCATTCTTTTTCACTTTCATAAAATATTGTATTTCTTTTCTTGCAAATATGTGCATGCCAAGTTTAAAGTAATAGTCAAAGTTAACTGAAATGTTCTTGGTATCCCAGTATTTTAGTCATAATCCTTTAGTGGCTCCAAAATGATATAAAGTGTTCCCCCAGTCGTTCATGGTTGGCGGTTCGCGGTCCCGGTCATTCATGGTATTTTCTGACAGCAAACCACCGACAAGGAGAGTGCAGTGGGAGAGGCAGGAGAGAGCAGCCGGAGTGCCACGAGTGCAGGAAATCACTCGCGGTATGCTCCGACCGCCTCTTCCTGCACTAAGTTGGTCTTTATCCAATCAGGAACTGCTATGACACGCCAAGAGGGTAAGTAATAGTGCTGGAGGGGTTTATGCTGCTGGCGGCAAGGATTGTACTGCTGTGGGGAGAGGGCTACTAGGGGTGTTTCTGCCATTATGGGGAGGAGTTGGGAGAAAGCTGATATCAAGGTGGGAGCTTCATTGGGAGGGAGATTACTGGCATCTCAGGAATCCTACCAATTTGTAAAGCACCACATTTGTTTGTCTTTCCCTCTGTAGCCCCCCTACCCCCTACCTCTTCTCCCTTTGTAGTTCCCTACCTGAGCCACATGTATTGACTCACCATTTTTGTCCAGTTTGTCTTTCATAGATTCTAAGCTCTTTTGTACAGGGACCATTTCTTGTGTGTTTAATGTACAGTGCTGCATGTGTCTGGTAACGCTATAGAAATAATAATAGTAGTAGATTTACAGCTGCTCCTACAGCATGCACATGTGCCTCAGAACAGGTATAAATTCCAACATTATTTAGGACTTATTCAGCTTGATATGCCTTCTGTGTAAATATTTCCCAATGCAGACATGGAGGGTTTTTTTTAATATGAAATAAGAAATGTAGTCCTTCCTAGATCACTCCCTCTCCCCATCTTCCCCACACTCCTTTGCCATCTATATGTACTGAGCTACCTCACGTGTGAATGACACTTGTTCCGATATGGCGTTTAAATTTTGGGCTTATCCAAATGTTTAAATTCAGCCAGTGACAGGTGAAGGATTCGTCTAAAATAACTGCCTAAAGCTTTGATCTGTATTATTTTCAGAACTGTGGTTTTTTTAAGTGTAGCTTCTAAGATTGCAAAGAGGCAGTTTAACCGCTGTTCGTGACAACATGAAAAGTAACATAAGTGGAAAAGACTATGAATATAAAGCATTATTCTGCAGGTGTTTTTTTTTGCTATATAGTCATACAGAGTTCCAAGCTATGCAGGGTTACTTGATCAATATTCACGGGGCTCAATTAAGTTACGACACTTGTTCTCTCACAGTTTTCAAGTAGTAAATTGGTAGGTAAATTTCACTTTGTCTTTTTCTAAAATAGTTGGTCCTTCAATTTATCTTAAGTCAAATATTTTCTTCACTGTGCTTTGGAAGTCAATCATATTGCGCTTGATATTCTAAATGGACAATACAAGTGTAAATACGGATTTCCCATGCAACTTCTTGAAATAGTTAGCCCTTGAAATCTAAATCTAGTTTAGTCTTTACAAATAGCACCTAGTTGGTGAATATACGTTTTATAATTCAAGTCCTTTGGTAAAGCACAAATATCTGTCTTTCTCTGGTATGATTTCAGTGTCTAATTTTGGTTCAGGTACCTGTTGTGTGCTACGAGGGACACTGTTTCTCCTTTTTCATTTTCTCAAATACAAACGGCCTCTTTTACAAAGCCGCACCAGCGGCTGCCACGCGGAAACAGTCCCGAAGCCCTTTAATTCTCTATGGGCTTCGGGGCCGTTAGCGCAAAGCAGCTGCTAGCGCAGCTTTGTAAAAGAGGCCGAAAGTGATGCACACTGGGAAGAATAATCTAAATCATAGTTATCGGATGCTAGGGTCCACCTTAGGGGTCAGCACCCAAGAAAAAGATTTAGATGTTATCGTAGTCAATATTGAAACCTTATGCCCAATGTGCGGTGCAGACAAAAAAAAGCAAATAAGATGCCAGGAATTATTAGAAAAGGGATGATAAATAAGACTACGAATATTATAATGCTTCTGTATTGCTTCATGCTTCAAAAAACTCTTCAGCCTTGTTTGCTATAGTGAAATCACTTACAATGAAAAGAAATAGTAATTCATCTCTTGGCACAGGATCTGGCAAATTATTTTTTTAATAAAATTATTACTATATGTAACACTATAATCCCCACGAATTTAGTACCCCCAACCACACCATTAGACAATTCCCACTCCATCTCTTTCAGCACTTTTTCTAACTTTAATGTACTATCTTTGCTAGGAATAGACAAAACAGTGCACTCCATCAATAACTCAGGAATTCTAGGGCATTCTCTACCACCTTTCTTAATTAAAAAATATTTTTCTATCTTTGGCCCGTTCGTTCAATCCATGATTGGCAATAGTTTCTCATCAGGAGATTACAGGTCATCTAAAACACTGCTATAAAAATCAATTTTAACGCTAAAAAATTTGACCATGTAACACCACTCCTCAGAAAAGCTCACTGGCTATCCATTTCACTTAGGATTACTTTCAAAATACTAGTTCATACTTTTAAAGTTAAATATAATCACATTCCATCCTTTATAGATAGGATGTTAATCCCATATGATCCATATAGAACTCTATGTTCTTCCCAACAATACCATGTAACGGTCCCTTCAGTCCACCAACTGTTTTATGATACAACGTGGAAAACAATCTTTTCTGTAACCGCTCCCACCCTGTGGAATACTTTACCTCTGACCTTGAGACAAGAAAAGAATCTCAATAATTTTAAATCTAATCTTAAAACATTTATTTTCAGAGATGCTTTTGAGATTTCTACATAATTTTTTAATCCATAATCTCAGACATCAGGCCTTACATTAATGATTCCCTTTGAACCTTTAGTTTTTTACCTCCCCTTTCTTTTATTTTATGCAATGTATCCTCCCCATTTGCATCATGTATTTGTATGATAATTGTGAATTTGTTCCCTTTATTTTATTTTTAAAAAGTCTTTTTCAAACTTTGTGTTAATTGGAAACCGCTTTGACTATAAAAGCGGTATATCAAGGTTTAATTAAACTTGAAACTTATGAGCTCACCTTGATCAACATGTTTATGTTTAAATCTATTTTATTAAGCAACAGTAAGTACAACTACAATAATAACCATGGTATACATTTTCAGCAAACACCCGCGGAGGACTGGACTCTTATGTCCTCCCCGGACCTACCCGACCCCCCCCCCCCCCCCACGTTTACTTCCGGTCGCTGTGTCTGATAAAGATACAGTGGAATTAGAAAAAATTCAAAGAAGAATGATCAAGATGATAAAGGGGATGGAACTCCTCTCATATGAGGATTGGCTAAAGAGATTAGGGTGCTTCAGCTTGTAAAAGAGATGGCTGAGGGGAGATTTGATTCAAAATCCTGAATGGTGTACAATGGGTATAAGTATAAGTGAATCCATTTTTTACTGCATCAAAAATAGCAGACTAGGGAGCACTTGATAAGATCACAGGAAAATGCTTTTAAAATCAAAAGGAGGAAATATTTTTTTCACTCAGAGAACGTAGTAGCAGTGGTCAACATAGATGGGTTTAAAAAAGGTTTGGACAGGTTCCTGGAAGAAAATTCCATAGTATACTATTGAGACAGACATGGGATTGGTGGTATGAAATGTTGCTACAATATGTGTTTTTGCCAGGTACTTATGAACTGGATTGGCCACTGTGGAAACAGGATATTAGGCAAGATGGACCAGTGGTCTGACCCAATATGGCTATTATGTTCTCTTACATAGTCAGCTCTTGAGCACCCCTAGTATTGAACAAAATCCTTGATTTGTTTCAGGGAGAGATATTTTCCATTGGGCTTAGCATCCCCAATAATTTTGAAAAGTTGGCTCCTATTGCTACTTGCTACAAGTTCAGCACTGACTAGCTCTTGCATTCACTCTCCACAAATAAGGGGTATAAAAAAAACCTTAAAAAGTGTTATTAGCACATATAAACTATCCTAATGTACCAAGAAATGTGGGACATTTCCTCACAAAGACAGAAAATCTGAACACTAATGCTATATATATGTTAGGCTATGTTAATAATTAATTTTAATTATTTTATAGTGTAATTGGTAGGTTACCTTCCAAGGATTTAGTAGACTATTTTGTTAGAGCTAGTGACTTGCTAATAGAGATGCCTAACTACTTTTTAAACCTTCTAATTGGTTCAGTGGCTTATAAATCAGAGAGGCCAGGAGTAAGTGGGCATTGGGGTGGGAGGGGGGATGTAAAGTCTAAACTGAGGCTGCCTGTGCCTATTAGCTGTGCTTTATGCTGATACTATATCAGTTTTAAAATAGCCCCTTGAAATGCTAGCCTATGAAGTCTTAACAGAAACTTCCTATGCAAAAAAAAATTATCCCTTAAACTCCCTTGCTAAGTGAGCAGAGTACTTTAAATAAAATAAAGTCCCTGAGCTTACCTATTTAGCTTTATGTCTCCCTTTCCCCAAGTCTGCACACTGTATCCCAGGAAAGTCTTACCAATGAAGATCTCTTTGTCTCTAGAAATCCTCTCACAACACTTCTTCTGGACTGGACTCTATCTGACCAAAAAAGGATTTTATTTATATTTATTTCAGATTGCTCATTTTCCTAGGGTAAAAACACAAGGCCAGTTGTAATAAATGATATTAAATAACATTATAAACCGAAGAACCGGTATACAGCCCTGGAAGTGGACGAGATGAGAGCATCCCTAGAGTTGCTGGATTTGTTACCACTAGGAGGCGTAAGGTAGTGGTAGTTGGTGATTTCCTTCTGAGGGGTATAGAGGCGTCCATCTGCAGACCAGACATGATGATCCAGGAAGTATGCTGTCTGCCTTTGCCAAAATCCAAGATGTTACAGAGAACTTGCCAAGATTCATCAATCCTAATGACTATTATCCGATGCTGCTTATCCATGTTGGCATGAATTATACTGCTAAGTACCCCTCCAAATAAATCAAAATTGCTCTGGGAGAGAAGGTGAAATGATCAGGTTTAATGCCAAAAAATGCAAGGTCATGCATTTGGGTTGCAAAAATCTGAGGGACCAGTACAGTTAAGGGGGTGAAGAACTTTTGTGCACGAAAGAGGAGCAGAACTTAGGTGTGATTGTATATGATGATCTTAAGGTTGTCAAACAGGTTGAAAAGGTAACGGCAAAAGTTAGAAGGATGCTAGGGTGCATAGGGAGAGGTATGCCAGTGGTAAAAAAAGAGCTATTGATGCCCCTGTATAAGACTCTGGTGAGACCTCATATGGAATATTGTGTACAATTCTGGGGACCGCACCTTCAAAAAGATATAAAAAGGATGAAGTCAGTCCAGAGGAAGGCTACCAAAATGGTCAGTGGTCTTTGTCATAAGGCGTATGGGGACAGATCTCAATATGTATGCTTTGGAGGAAAGGCAGGAGAGGGGAGATATGATAGAGGCATTTAAATACCTATGTGGCATTAATGGGCATGAGGCAAGTCTCTTTCATTTGTAAGGAAGCTCTGGAATTAGAAGGCATTGGATGAAGTTAAGAGGTGATAGGCTGAGGAGTAATCTAAGAAAATAACTTTTTTTTTTTTTTTTCAGAAAGGGTGGTAGATGCATGGAATAGTCTCCTGGTAAAAGTGATTGAGACAAAGACTGTGTCTGAATTCAAGAAAGTGTAGGATAGGCATGTGGGATCTCTTAGAGCAGGGGTGCCCAACGCGTCGATCGCGATCGACCAGTAGCTCAGGAAGGCAACTCGAGTCGATCGCACTCGTGTTGCCGTCCTGATCTACGGGTCGATCAGCCTTCCTCTCTAGTGTTCTCCCTAGGGCCTTTTAGCTGGGCGGTCCGCCCAGCTGTCATCTGCCGCTGCTGAACATTAAAAAAAAACCCAAAAAAACCGGCTTGGAGATTTCAGCCCCTAGCGAACTTATGCTCCGGGCTCTAACGTGTGCGTGCAGACTTCTCTTCTCTTCCCTCTGAAACCAGAAGTTATGCCCGGGGAGGGGGAGGGGGGGAGAAGGGAAGCCTGCACGCACATGTTGAGAGCCCTGAAGCAAGCGTTCGCTACGGGCTAAGGCGGGAGACAGGTCAGTGAAGCATTTCCTCTTCTTGCTGCCGGGTCCTGCCTACTTTCTGTTTCCGCGAAGGCAGGACCCGGCAGCATTTCCCCCAACAGTTCCTCGCGATGCTGGTCGGCCGAAGCAGGGAGAGGTTGGGGCGGCGTCGGCTTTTGGGCGTGTTATTGGCGTCGGCTTTCGGGCCTGTTATTGGTGGCGGTTTGGGTCCTGGTCCCCGATGGCAGTTTGGGTCCCCGATGGCAGTTGCAGTGTCTTGGGGGAGGGCAGGGAGAAAGAAAGAAAAAGGGCAGGCAGGGAGACAGAAGGAAAGAAGAGAAACAGAAAAAAAGGAAAGGGAGGCAGAGAGAAAGAAAGGGCAGGGAGAGAGGAAGGAAAAGTTGGGGGAGGGAATGAGGTGTGGAGGAGAGGAAGCATACAGGCTGAAAGAAGGGAAGAAAGACTGGATGCACAGTCAGAAGAAGAAAGTGCAACCAGAGACTCATGAAATCACCAGACAAGGTAGGAAAAATGATTTTATTTTAAATTTAGTGATCGAAATGTGTCTCAATTTATATCTGCTGTCTATATTTTACACTAAGGTCCCCTTTTACTAAACCGCAATAGAGTTTTTTAGCGCAGGGAGCCTATGAGTGTCGAGAGCAGCGCTGGGCATTCAGCGCAGCTCCCTGCGATCTAAAAACTGCTATCGTGGTTTAGTAAAAAGGGAGGGGGGTATATTTGTCTATTTTTGTATGGTTGTTACTGAGGTGATAGTGCATAGAGTCATCTGCTTTGACCTCTTTGAAAAACCCTGGAATAGGAATGATAATTAACATTTTCTATGCGTACAGTGTGCGTTGTGTTTTTTTAAAATTTTATTGTTGGTAGATCATTTTGACTTGGTCATTTTAAAAGTAGCTCGCAAGCCCAAAAAGTGTGGGCACCCCTGTCTTAGAGAGTGGAGGAGTTAGTGGATGGGCAGACAAGATGGGCCATTTGGCTTAGATTAATCAAATCAGCGATTAATCAAATTTTAAATAAAACTTGAAACCTTTATCTGCTATCACGTTCCTATGTTAGGCATAATCAGGCATAAATATATTGGCTACAGAAATAAAGAAAAAAGGACTGAATGATTATATATGAGGATTTGGATATTATACTTAGTTGTCTACTTTTACCAAATCCAAGCACCAGGTGAGTTACAATTATGTACACAACTTTATCTTCCTGCCCAAGTAGGCTTACAATCAGATCTATACTGAAGATAATGGAAGGTGACTTGACTTACTCAAGGTCACAGGGATCATCAGTGAAGCCAACATGATTTGAATCCTGATATATCTAGTTCTTAACCTGTTGACTTAAACAGTAGGCTACTAAGGTACAATAATTACCACCAAAGTGTGTATGTTGGTGGGGGGGGGGGGAGACCTATAATAAAGGTGAACCTTGGGAAATATAAATTTCTGCATGATTACAAAAGTTGATAATGGGAATTTGACTTTCTTTCTGAAGATAGATTAATACTTTTCCTTGCCTAATTCCAGATGTATTGTGTTCCCATATTTTGATTGCAAAGCAGCTGAACATACAAAAACTTGTACATATTAATCTTGCTGGTTCCAGCAGTGAAGACAGACTTGCTGGGAGGACCAAAGTTCTTGTTTGGGAGTGTAAGTGAGCAGCAGCTGGGAAAAATGCTCAGCAGACAATTGATTGAAGCATTTGAAAACAAAAGCATGCTGTTTAGAATTTGACGCTGCTCTGCTTAAATGTTGCTGCCAAAGATCAATGCTGCGCAGGATCCCTTTTCTCCCCACTCAAAAAAAAAAAAAAAAAAAAGAGCAAAAGCAAAGGAGAATAGAATTACTTTATAATGTAACTTAATGGAATATGCATTATTTGGAAGATTTCTATCATTGCTTGCGGCGGTAGTAGCAAATATCCCTAAGGTAAAAGACTGGTTAATAAACCATGTGGCTCTGTCCATGAATTTTTATTTTAGATTCATAGATTATTAAAGTTCAATTTAAATTTATTAAAACCTAAGTGGAATTTGTTTATGTACAACGTCATTTAGAAGGCATTATTTAATGAAAGAAATACTCATAAGACAAAGTAGGTTTCTTGCATCTAAGGGGAATGATAAATGTCTCCACAGCAAAAGGATTGTGCTGCATTTTAAACTACAGCTTTACGGCTAATGTATGTTGGATAGGGTCTTTTGGGTTTTTTTTAATAGATTAAGCTGTTAGTTTTCAAGGACTTTTAATGAAATATTGAATCAGGAGCCAGTGGACTGCCACAAGTAAAGTCATGAGAAATGAAGTGAATGTGAGCTCTGAACAGTTCAGAATTAAAATAAAACCTTTGTGCAGTAAATGGACTCGGGCAAAGCTAGTGAAATATATAGAGGAATGTATGAAACTTTCCATCCATGTGCATCAGAAACGTTCAGCCTGTTTTGCAAAGCCAGGCAGCAATAGCCCCGAACCCCTTTAAATCTCTGTGGGCTTTGGGACCGTTAACGCGCAGCAGCCACTAGCGCAGCTTTGTAAAATAGGCCCTTTATCTGGCAAAGATAGGAAAAGATACAAACTTAGGGCTCCTTTTACTAAGCCGCGATAGCGTTTTTAGCACATGCAGGATTTTAGCGCGCACTAAGCCCGTGCTACGTGGCTAGAACTAACGCCAGCTCAATGCTGGCATTACGGTCTAGCTCGTGCGGCAATGCAGCATGCGCTAACCATGCGCTTAAACCGCTATCACAGCTTAGTAAAAGGAGCCCTTAATGTTATACCTTAAGAAACAAAGCTGGAGGGGGGGAGGGGTTATATAATTTGTATTAGCTTTTCTAAGTTTTTTTTGTTTTGTTTGAAATTTGAAGTCTTTAATCCTGAATACTGAATATTTATTTATTCAATTTTCTATACCATTCTCCCAAGGGAGCTCAGAATGGTCTACATGAATTTAGGGCTAGATTCACAAAGCAAGCCGATCGCGTACCGATCGATTTGCGACCCCTTTGCGACCTGATTTCCCTCCAGCCCGATACCTCTCCTGAGATCTGCTTCTGATCCACGCATGCAAATGAGGGGAACGGCATGTAAAGTAGACAGGGACCCCATTCACAAAACAAATTTGGGACACCGATTGGGCTGGCCAATCAAGAGAAACAGCGACTGCTGGGGACCAGTCGCACACGTCTCTGCCGACTCTCCTGCTCCATTGCCACCCTGCACTCTGCCCCAGTCTTCCACCCATGCCTGATGCTGTCAGTCTCGGGGTTTTTTTTTTTCTGCAAGCAACATGGAAGCCTGTCCAGTTCCAATCTTCCAGCCCTGCTTTCTCCCCCATGTCCTCTCTGCTCCGAGCCCTGGATCTCTGCCGCCTTCCCTGTAGTGCGAGCCTGCGGATTTAAAGCGGGGCTGCACGCTGCAGTGCAGCCCCACTTTAAACTCGTGGGCTCGCACTGCAGGAAAGGTGGCAGAGAGCTAGGCATGACCAGCTGACAATTGGCGAAAGGGAAGAGGCTTTTGCCGCCAGGGATAGCCCTTCCCTGGGAGAGCAGAAGAGTTGGGGCCCGGAAAAAAGTAAAACCATCAAAATTTAAAAAATGGACACAAAACGCATGTGCAGACCATCTGTAGGGAAAGCCCTCTCTAGATGTGTATGTAGAATATGAAAGCTTTAATATGGCAGGTTCATAGCACAATTAAAGTTGTTTAACAAAAGAATCTAATGGACCCCAGATTTCTAAGAATTTTTGCGATTCATTTATTTTTCCTGCTATCATGTTCTCATATCTGTGGAAGTGGAATTATGAAACTCAGATACTGAAGGCTCCTTTTGCAAAGGTGCGCTAGCATTTTTAACGCACACACCAGATTAGCGTGCGCTAGCCAAAAATCTACCGCCTGCTCAAAAGGAGGCGGTAGCGGCTAGCGCACGGGGCAATTTAGCGTGCGCTATTCCGCACGTTCAGGCCCTAGCGCAACTTTATAAAAAGTGCCCTAATGGTCAATGTGAAGATAGTGATAAGGGCAAAGCTGGTAAAATATATGGAACACGCACCTTCCCATCTGTATGTATAAGAAACTTTAACTGGCAAAGATAAAATAACTATAAGGCCAATGTTATGTCCCAATAATTTTAGGACTCTTGCAGTCAATTTTTTTCCTAATCTGGATTACTGCAACTCTGTTTATGGTAGAATTACTGATAAATTGTTAACCATATTACAATTTCAGAATATGTTAGTTAGATTGATACTATCGTAAAAATAAATATGAGAGGGTATTTCCACTGCTGAAAAAATTGCACTGATTGTGTATTAGATCTAGGATAAAATTTAAAATAGCTTAGTTTTTAAACGTTTTTAAACCAATCTGTGGTACTTCTGATCAGTTAGTACATTGCTTGCATCTGCCTAAAAATTTCTCTTCAGCGTGAACTATGAAGTGTCTGAAATTAAATTCCCCTTCTGTGAAGAATGTCTATAGTAAGAAACAATTGGACTTTACCTTTGCATAGCAGGGTGCTAAAGTGAGGAACTCCTTACCGTTCAGTATGGTTTCTGTTTAGCATCAATTTTAGGACCCCTTTTACAAAGGTGCGCTAGCGTTATTAGCACACGCACCGGATTAGCACACGCTAACCAAAAAACTACCGCCTGCTCAAGAGGAGGTGGTAGCGGCTAGCGCGTATGGCATTTTAGCGTGTGCTATTCCGCACTTTAAGGCCTTAACACATCTTTGTAAAAGGAGCCCTAAATGATTTTGTTTGATGTATATAATTCTGACTGTTGTTAACTAAAGTGTGTTTTAAGTTGTCATTTCCTTTGCTGGGTGTCTCTCTTGTTGTGATCCTCATTGAATCCAGTAAAAGATAGTATGGAGTACAAGAATCAAATAGAACAAAAACAACTTGATATTCCTCTGCCTTAAGCAGCAAATTTTACATTTGTATTAACTTTTAATCCTGTAAAAGGTGTAAAGTGCCTTGTGTGAAGAAGGAGAACCTTGCATGTCATGTAGATAAGATTTTAGACAGTGTTGAGGAAGAAATGAGGGAGGGAGGGAGGTTCTGGAAGCCAAATTTAGGCTCTTAGATAGAAAGATGAAATCCAGAACCTCTAGGGTAGCATTTTGAGAAATGTCCTCCATTTTACATTCAGCTCTTGAGTCTGAGTGTGTGGATAAGATAACAGTGTAGTGAAGAGGGTTATAAATTTGTAACAACTGAGCAACATTCTGGAAAGATGGGCGTTGGCATCAACATTTATAAGGAGATAGAGCAGTTTTTAAAGTAGACACTAGGGGAAGGCTGACAGTCACTCAAAAGTACATGATTTGGAACAAGGTATCTTTGAAAGATAAGAGCATAAGAATTGCCATACTGGGATAGATTGAAGGTCCATCATGCCCAGTATCCTGTTTCCAACAGTGACCAACCCAGATCCCAAGTAGTAAAACAGATTTTATGCTGCTTATCCTAGGAATAAGCAGTGGATTTCCCCAAGCCATCTCAATAATGTCCTATGGACTTCTCTTTTAAGAAATTATCCAAATCTTTTTTAAACCCTGCTAAGCTAACTGATTTCACCACATTCTCTGGCCAAAACAAGGAAGTTAGGGCATCCCAATAGTGAGGTTGACATAAAGGTCACAGTAGACCAGGTGCTTTTAAAGAGCAGATAGACTTCAAAAATAGAAAATTATCACTGTCAACTGCTGAACTTCCACCTAATTTCGCCTGAGCGGCTGATCCTAAGGTGAGAATACGGAATTTACACTCTTATCAGCTGGGTTAGATAAGGATCAATTGTGATAAAGGACAAGGTTCGTAAAGCTTCATTGGTGATAATATAATCATTTGCTAATCAGGGATTATTATTATAAGGAATTGTTTAGTGTGTGTTTAACAAGTAGAATTACTTAATTGTCTAACAATTAGATTGTGATAATTATGTACTGAGTTTCATTTGTGTAATCAGATATTTTTAAATATTGCAGCTGGCTTGTGAATTATATTTTTCTATTTTCATAATAAAGATATTTCTCATTAGCTTGGGTTTTGTGTCGTATAAATAGACCATGATATTTGGACCTGGATAAGAGTTTATGGTTTTCCCTAGACAAACTTAACAGAGATGTAACGTGTTTATAAAACTGCTGAGTGAACCATAAATCTTACTACAATACTAAATGAAACGATATATATAGTAGGCCTCTCTAAGAACCAGTAAAAGGAAGATAACCAATGGGACAATGCCATACCACAGCACAAATTAAAGTTACAGTAATAAGGTGGATAAACTTGGTAGAGGAGTAGAATTAGAAGGTCTTGAATCAAATAGACTAAGGGCTCCTTTTACAAAGGTGCGTTAGGGCCTTAACGAGCGGAATAGTGCGCACTAAATTTCTGCAAGCACTAGACCTTAACGCCAGCATTGAGCTGGTATTAGTTCTAGAAGCGTAGCACGGGTTTAGCGTGTGTTAAAATCCTGCGTGCACTAAAAATGCTAGTAAAAAGAGCCCTAAAAATTTTGCAAGACAAAAAATATACCTTGGAATCCAAAAGATACTAGGACACAAAATAAGGAAGTCAAATGCAAGGTAACGATAAGAAAGGTAAAGAGAATCTTTGCAAAGAAGTTTGCCATAGAGGCAAAAACAACCAAAACTTTTTTGGGGGTTGGAGAGGTAGATTAGAAGCAAGAAGCTGGTAAAAAATTAAATCAGTTGGCTCAAGAGATGATTTGAGGGGTGAAAGAATATGTGGGGGAAGATTCACCTGCTAGAAATAGTATTTAATGGTGATTCGAACTGAAACAAATCACTGTAAACCTGGGAGATGTAATGAAGTAATACGATGAACTAAAGGGAAGTAAATCACTTGGACTGTATGGAATACATTCAACAGTACTAATAGAGCTAAAAAAAAAAAAAAAAAAGTACCTTGCAGAGCTATAATTATTAATTTGTAATTTATCTTTAAAATCGAGCATTGTTGCAGTTGTCTGGGTCTGAACGCATTTAAGTAGTTAGAACTGACATTCCAGCCATCACGACGTGGCATTCTCAGGATGTGCTGTGAGCTCTGCAGTTTATCTTTATTTATAGTGGGTCCTCAATCCTGATTATCTGAGTGAGGTGATCAAATTTTCTGACAACACAATATTATTCACAGTTGTTACTGTATCACAAGATTGAGAGACTGGGCATAAGGACGGCAAGTGACATTTAGCATGAGCAAATGTAAAGCGATGCATGTAGAGAAGAGGAACAAAAACTGTAACTACTTGATGTAAGGTAGGAGCCACTGCCCAGAAAAAGGATATAGGTGTCATGTTTAATGATACATTAAAACCTTCTACTCAGTGTTCAGCAGAGGAAAGTAATGGAGAACAAAACTAATATATGACCACACTTCAAATACTGTGTGTAAATTTGATCACTCATCTCAAAATAAATACAACAGAACTGTATACTGTTGAGAAGGGCAATGAAAATGATAAAGGGGACGGGACAACTTCCCTATGAGGAAAGACTAAAGAGGCTAGGATGAGGGAGATTCATTATGATAGAGGTCCATAAAATACTGTGTGGCTGTAACAAGTAGATATGAATCATCTGTTTGATCTTTCCAAAAAGTATGAGGACTTGAAGGCACTCAATGAAACTACTACATAGCAAATTAAAAACAAATCAGGGCAAACTTTTTGACTCGTGGGCCACAATGGGTTCTTAAATTTGACAGAGGGGCCGGAATAATAGCATCTTTCTATCCCTCCATCCCTCCCGCAGCAGAACCCTTGCACAGCTTCCATCGTTCCCTCCCTCCCATCCCTTGTGTAGTGGAACCCTTGAGCCACCGCCGCACAGCTAAATCCCCATTGACCCTCCATTCTTCACTCCCATCTGAACCCGCCGACCGCGAGCCCTACATACCTCCCTCTAGAACAGTGTAGGGCCAGCAGGACTCTAAACAGGCTGCTTCGCGGCCTTCTCTCGTTGGGACCTTCTATGTGCTGTGTTACTGATGACATCATCAGTGGTGTGGCAGAGGGAATTCCCCAACGAGAGAAGGCCGCAAAGCAGCCGAGTGCTGCCGGCCCGACACTGCTCTGGAGAGAGATATGTAGGACTTGTGGTCGGCAGGATTCGAATGGTAGACGGGCCGGATTAAACAACTAAACGGGTCAGATATAGCCCTTGGGCCATACTTTGCCCATGGCTGAACTAAACTCTAGAATTTATTGCTAGACAATGTGGTAAAATTAGTTATCTTAGCAGAGTTCAAAAGAGGTTTGGACAAGTTTCTAAAAGAAAAGTCTGGCTGGCTGGAGAACAGAAAGCAGAGAGTGGGCATAAATGGGAAGTTCTCTGACTGGGAGAAGGTGACTAGCAGTGTGCCTCAGGGCTTGGTACTTGGGCCCATCTTATTTAATATTTTCATCAATGACCTGGAAGAAGGAACATCCAGTGAGATCATCAAGTTTGCAGACGACACAAAGCTATGCCGGGCAATCAGATCGCAGAAGGATAGCAAGGAACTCCAGAGTGACTTGTACCAGTTAGTGAAATGGGCAGAGAAATGGCAGATGAAGTTTAATGTGGAAAAGTGCAAAGTAATGCATTTGGGCAGAAGAACAAGGAACACGAGTATAAAATGTCAGGTGCAACTCTGGGTAAGAGCGAACAAGAAAAGGACCTGGGTGTACTGATAGATAGGATCCTGAAACCGTCTGCACAATGCGCGGCAGTGGCAAAGAAAGCAAATAGAATGTTGGGCATGATAAAGAAGGGAATCATGAGTAAATCGGAGAGGGTCATAATCAGTGTTCCCTCTAAGCGGGCGGGTGTTGTGAGCAAACTTTTTTCACCGTGAGCCAAAAATATCGGGCGCCAGCAAGTTATGAGCCAACTCGCCCGATTCTCCTCTCGCCGCCCTGCCATCTGCCGTACGCCTCTTCCGATCGTGCGCTGTGACGAGAAACGTGTGCGCTGCGATGTAATATTTTGTGCGCCAGCGCACGCCAGCGCAGCTTAGCGGGAACACTGGTTCAAATGGTTTTATTTATTTCCCCAAATTTATTTTTGTTATACGCATTGAAAATATTTGATATTGCGTTTAAATCAAAATCTCAATAAACTTGAAACGAGTGCCCGTGAGATTGTGGGAGGGTTAAATACTCAAAACTTAGAAGTTTTTGCTACGCCAGCTTTCTGGTATCTTTACATACAGTGGCGTACCTAGCATATGTAACATCCGGGGCCCATCATTTTTTGGCACCCCCCCCCATCTGTAAGAAAAACATGATTTTTAGTAACAAACCACACGTCACACATGAGTACCTAGGAAAAGGCAGCATCTTACATATTGCAGTGAGCAGTACATCAATACACCCATTGTAAAACTAAACAAGCCAGACCAGCACAGATCAATCCTACACCGTCAATCCTAACAGAAAACCATGTCTTTCGAACACACAGAACACAGAAAACACCTTCGCCTAGTAAGGAATATGTAATCACAAACTAACCCCTCCCTCTTTTACAAAACTGTAGTGTGGATTTTAGCTACGGAGGTAACAGCTCTGATGCTCATAAAATTCTGAGCATCAGAGCTGCTACCACCAAGGCTGGTGCTAAAAACGCTTCACAGTTTTGTAAAAGGGGGGATAAAATAAAAATACATAGACAAAGGTTAAATTGAACCAGCAAGAAGCTGGACTCTGCATACAATGCTTCACAGAAACAGTGACACATGTCTCCTAAAGCAATAAATAAATAGAAATTTTTTTCTACCTTTGTCTTCTGTGGTTTCTCCTTTCCTCATCTTCTTGTAACTCTCTTCCTTCCATCCACTGTCTGCCGTCTCTCTTCCCCTATATGGCATCTTCTCTCCTTCTATGCCCCTTCCAGAAACTGTATGCCTCCCCCTTCCATCTCTCCTTTCACCCCATTGGTCTGGCATCTCTCTCCTCGCCTTCCCTCTCCCACACCTCTCCTCATAGTCTGGTATCTCCCCTTCCCTGATTCTCTGGCATCTCTCTCCTTTCCTTTTCTTCCATCTTTCGCTCCCCCTCCATGCTCTCACATCTCCCCCTTCCTTTTCCCTTAGACTGGCATACCTTCCTCCTACGCTCCAAGCCCTGGCATCTCCTTTAATTCCCTCCCTCATCTTCCTTCTCCCTCCAGCTGGGTACCGCAACACTCTTCCCTGCAGCTCTGCACTTCCCCACAATTGCCATGCTTCGGTTCCTCTTCTTCCTTCCTTCCTCCCCCCCCCCCCCCGCGGGACCCTGCGGCACCATCAACTCTTACTCCCTCTAATGTCGGCCCTGCAGCTCCAGACTTCCTCGCACCTTCTCCCCTCCCCCTTTGGATCGCTATTATTTTAAATGTTATAGCCGCGGAGCTGTATCCATCAGTGGAGATGTCTAACCTCGGCCTGCCCCGGAACTCTTACTGCAGCAGCCGCCCGTCTAGGCAGGAACAGGAAGTCACTGTTGCAGTAAGAGTTCCGGGGCAGGCCGAGGTTAGACATCTCCACTGATGGATACAGCTCCGCGGCTATAACATTTAAAATAATAGCGATCCAAAGGGGGAGGGGAGAAGGTGCGAGGAAGTCTGGAGCTGCAGGGCCGACATTAGAGGGAGTAAGAGTTGATGGTGCCGCAGGGTCCCGCGGGGGGGGGGGGGGAGGAAGGAAGGAAGAAGAGGAACCGAAGCATGGCAATTGTGGGGAAGTGCAATCCCCCCAATGCGTCCCCTTACCTTACCGACGCGTGTGTGCGCTGTGAAGAGAAACTTTGCGCTGCGATGTAATATTTTGTGCGCGAGCGCAGGCCAACGCAGCTTAGCGGGAACACTGGTCATAATACCGCTTTATAGACCCCACTTGGAATACTGCATCCAATATTGGTCTCACAACCTAAAGAAGGATATAAAACTGCTGGAGAGGGTGCAGAGACGAGCAACAGAGCTGGTTAAAGGTATGGAGAACTTGGAATACGAGGAACGACTTAGGAGACTGGGATTGTTTTCCCTTGGGAAGAGGAGACTACGAGGAGATATGATCGAGACTTTCAAAATACTGAAAGGAATTGACAAAATAGAGCAGGAAAATAAGTTATTTACAATGTCCAGTATGACACGGACAAGAGTACATGGACTGAAGCTGGGGAGGGACAAGTTCAGGACAAATATCAGGAAGTTCTGCTTCACGCAGCGAGTGGTGGACACCTGGAATGCTCTCCCAGAGGAGGTTATTGCGGAATCCACCGTCCTAGGATTCAAAAGTAAACTAGATGCATATCTCCTTACGAGACATAAGTAAATATCCCAGTCAAATATCCCGTTTTCAAAATATGCCAATATTTCTTCATACTATTGATAACATTAAATTACTTTTGATAAAATACTATTGATAAAATTAAATTAGATAATATGGAACAAGAACTTAAAGCAAAATTTTCCATCGAAGAGTTTGAGAAAAATCTCAATGATTTTCAACAATCTTTGATCACGTTTAAAGACTCTCTAAACAATCAAAAATAAAAAAATTCAGAAGGGATGAATTTGACTACCTTAATGAGAAAGTTTACACCTGGAACAGAAAGGATATTCGCCAAACAAAACAGAAGAAGGTAGCGTTTGATAAATCGTCTGAAGAGTCTGAATACTCAAGTGAGGGTGGGAACGAAAGTGGTCAGTCTAATACAGACATCGAAACAGCAAAACCTTTTTTAGGGGTAGCCAGAGGAAGATCAAGAGGGAGCAAAAGGGGACGGAACTTAGGCTCGAGGGGATCAACGGGTCCGGTGACACGGAACAATCAACAGTGATAAATTTAACCAAATGTGTGCTAACAGAATGTCAAGAAGAAGTTCTACAATTAGGTTTGAATTTTATCCCTACTAGTTTATATGACCCTTTTGCGATAAGAGTGGCTTTCTTTAAATTCTTAAGAAAGATACAACTTCGAATATATTTCTGTGACAATCCCCCCAGTCTGGACATCTCGGTAAAAGAAACCCCTAGCAAGTGGACACCTCCAGGAAATATTCACCATGTGGTTCTCACTTTTCAACAACTGGTTCTACAGGACTTGGAAAAACAAGAAAAGGAGAATGTTGGTCAGTTTGTCCCGGGGAAAATGGATAAAAACCAGAGACAGGCTTTAAAAGAACTGGTGGAAAATAAACAACTAATAATATTGAAGGCGGATAAAGGGGGAGCCACTGTACTTCAGAGTAGAGAACAATATAATTTGGAAGCTCATAGGCAATTGAGTAATAGTATGGCCTATCGAGAATTAGAGGCCGATCCGGTAAAGTCTCTACAAGAAAAAATCAACATTTTAGTGGAACCAGCTCTAAAAAATGGGATGTTAATTAAAAAGGAGGCCAACTTCCTCATGGAACAGTGGCCCACCACCGCCAAACTGTATTTGGTTCCAAAAGTACACAAAAATATCCAATCTCCCCCGGGCAGACCCATTGTCTCTACAAAAGGTTCAGTCCTAGAACCGTTATCTCAATTTGTAGATTTTTTTCTACAACCATTCGTTACTAAAGTCACATCTTTTGTTAAGGATTCTTCACATTTCATCACCATGCTACAAGGCGTTGAGCAGCCTACAGATACACCCATACTAGCCTCTTTAGACATAACATCTTTATACACCATGATCCCACAGCAAGCAGCGTTGGACACTATAAAAGAGATTTTGGAAAAAAGAACTGGGGTACCTAGAATACACACCACTTTTTTGTTGGAATTAGCAAAATTAGTTATATCAGCTAATTATTTTTGGTTCAATGGAAGATACTACCTGCAAATTCAGGGTGTGGCAATGGGGGCGACTTTGGCCCCCTCGGTGGCAACATTGTATTTAGCAAGTATGGAGGCGAATATGATTTATCCAATGCAGAATTTTAGCAGGGTGGATATGTGGAGGCGTTTTTTGGATGATGTTTTCATCATCTGGAAAGATTCTGAAGAAACTTTGTTAATGTTTATACAAGAACTGAACAGTTTGAACCAATGTATACAATTTACAGCAGAATATAACTTTGGAAAGGTAGACTTCTTGGATCTTACAATAAATTTTGAACATGGGAGATTCATCACATCACTGTACCGTAAACCAGTTTCCAGGAATACACTATTAAAGTTCCATAGCCATCACCCGTACAAATTGAAGTATAACCTACCTGTTGGGCAATTTCTGAGGTTGCGTCGACTATGCTCAGAAGAACAGGATTTTATACATCAATCAAGACAACTTGAGCATAGAATTAGATCAAGGGGGTATCCTAATAGAGCCATCCAAAAAGCTTTCCTCAGAGCAAAATATGCCAACCGTGAGTTATTACTGCATTCGCCATCTACCATCCAGGAAGAAGGGGAAGAAAATGAGAATAACCTTGAGGAGAAAAATTCTAGAATGGTGTGTGTATTGCCTTTTCACACAGGATCAAACTATGTTATCAATAGTATGAAGAAATATTGGCATATTTTGAAAACGGTCCCGAATGTTTTTGAGGAGTTCCCTATAATCACTTACCGCCATGGGAAAAATATAGGGGAATGTCTGGTACTACATGGAAGGGAGTGAAGTACAAACTATTCAAGGCCATCAGAAATGTCAGAAGTGTCAATGGTGTAAGTGTACAATAGAAGGGCTGGATTGGCAGCCCCCTCATAGGGAAATCAGCAATGTGGCCAATACCACTACTACATGTAAGACACAGAATGTTGTTTACATCATTTTATGCCCTTGTGACTTAATACACGTGGGCAGAACAAAGCCGCCAGATAAACATCCGACTTAATAAACATAAGTCTAGGATAATGAATAAAGTAATGGAAGCCCCTTTAGTCCAACATTGGGTAACCCATGGTCATGACAGCACTGATATAAGATGGCGTATTATAGCACATATAAAAGTAGGGTGGGAGGGTGGAAACCACAAACATAGGTTAAATTGGCTGGAACAGAAATGGATTTACAGGTTAGACACGGTGGAGCCAGGGGGTTTAAACCAAGAAGTAGAATGGAACACTTTACTGTAATGGGTGACCCTGATTCGTGATTTAAAGAGGTGACGTCATCAAGTAGGGGAGGTACTTATATCCGAAAAAAAGACGCCGCGGCCATCTTTGTTAGATCAGAAAAGTCAGATATCGGGATGGTCTTTTGAAATTGAAAAAAAAGGGTGAGCATATAAGTTTTATATTTACTATATGGTTCCCTTAAAACTATGATTATGATTGTAAGAACTACGGGGACAGGAGTTACATTGTCTTCTTTTATTTGCACAGGGGACTTAATCTTGAAAAAGCCTCACGGCGAAACATGTCGATATGACAGGTCCCTGACCCGATCTTATCAAGGAAACAACTCTTTTAAGATAAGTTATTTCTTTGCAATTATTTATGAGAGCATTATGCACTTTATATAAAATAAGATAAAAACACGATAAAAACTATTTAAAAAATCATTTATAAAAACGTTAAGTGGGCGAATGAAGACGCCACAGCCATAGCCACTAAGACTTTTGTATCGCCAGGAAATTGGGCGAACAATTGGCATGGCTGAAGCCCCCCAAAAAACGATAAAAATCTTATGAGATAGTTGAGACATTGACCTCTGATACTGAGTATCTCCTTACGAGAGGCATAGAGGGATATGGATGACTAAAATTATGCCAGGTGTACACCTGGCTGGGCCTCGGCGTGTGCAGATCGCTGGACTTGATGGACCGAAGGTCTGATCCGGAGATGTCGGTTCTTATGTTCTAAACCATTATTATTATAAATATGTGAAAATCCACTGCTTATTCCTGAGATAAACAGCATAAAATCTGTTTTATTCTCTTGGCATATTCCCAGGTACTTTTGGAAACAGGATACTGGGTTTGATGGACCTTTAGCTTGCTCCAGTATGGTGATGCTTAAGTACTTCAAGCAGTAGAAATAGAGGACATGAATTGAGTTTGCAAGGCCTTAGGAGTAACATCAGGAAATGCTTTTTCATAGAGAGAGTGATGAATGCTTGGAATGCTCTCATAGCTGAGGTGCTGGAGTCAAAACCAGTGGCAGAACTCCAAACACATGGGATGAACACAGAAGATCCTTATATAGAAAGAAGTTGGAATCAAAGCAAAACGTAAAAGCCCTTCACAATTTACACAGGGCATAGAGAGGTTGTGACAGACAAGGAGCTGCCACAGAGGGGAGCTGGCTCTCTGTTTCCCATGCCCTATAGTTATACATATAGCAATCCAAAAGTATGTCTTTGACATTGTCATACTCCTGAGGCTTCAGGCAGTCGGGGGCTGAATAAGCAAATTGTCCTTGCCCAAGGCAACTGCATGCTTCCAAATAAAGCATACAGCAAGTATAGAAGGTCTCAAAACTTTTTCAACTAGACATTTAGCTTATATCTCAGACCTCAGTAGTACCAGCTACATGCCATTATACTTTAAAGCATGCAGAGTTATTGGCACCCATGATCGTCATTGGTCTCTTATCAATTTAGTAATTTTTAAATAATTTTGATTAAGATTTATATTTGTGAACATCTTGGATCTCAAATTTTGGGACTTTAATTTTGATTGAGTAAATAGTAATTTTGTTATATAAATGTTACTTCATTTGTTTTATGTTATGTTGACTTAATCATATTCTGTACAAGAAGTTTATTCTTGATAATATATTCAAAATAAATAAAGAATTAAAAAAAAAAAAAAAAAAGATTTATATTTGTAAAGCATGTTACTTATCTTTAGCTACGCGGGTGGGGGTACGCACTCCGACGTAGACTACGTTTCGCCCTTACGGGCTGTATCAAGGAATCCCCCTGCAAAATATTAGAAATATTATTGTAGTATCACTCTACTATAATAAGTCACACTTAGGTGGTTTTAGCATAGTTTAGACATAGTTTAGTAGTTTCAAATTACCTCAGCTATTCCAGCTCATGCTCCCCGCGTCGGGTTTAAAGACAGGAAACATGGCCGCGGCGTTCACACCTTTAAATATCCTGATTATTCCAGAGCGTGATGACATCAATCTTAGCGTAAAAACGCCCCCCTACTCTTTTTTAGCCTCATATTAAGGTCGTCCATTCTATTTCGGCATTCAAGCCAGTGGGAATCACAGAATTTAGAGAAAAAATCCATTTTTGCTCCATATAATTTAGTTTGCTCTTAAAATCGCCACCCTCCCACCCCACATGAATCTGATCAATAACCCTCCATCTTAAATCCGTAATTTTATGATTGTTATCCTTCCAGTGCTGTACTAGAGGTGCCTCAATGTTACCAGTATTTATGCGGGACTTGTGCTCTGTCAGACGCACACTAATCTTACGACTAGTCCTCCCAATGTAAAGGAGCTGACATGGGCATTGGATCATGTATACAACCATAGAGCTCTGACAGGAGGTGTTGGAAAAAGCATGATACATTTTATCAGTCACTGGATGTTTCCAAATGGGACCAGTGATGGCATATTCACACCATTGGCAATCATTACAGACTGAATGCTCAAAACTAGTAGATCTATCTCGCATTTTGATTTCAAACTTATGGTGAGATAAAATCTCTCCTAAGGTTCTCCCTCTCCTATAGGAGGCAATAGGGTATTGTTGAAACTGAGCATCAAGTTGAAGTATTGACCAATGACGTTTAACGATCTCAAAAAAAGAGACACTCAAGGTTGTAAAAGGAAGCACCATAATTAAACGGTTTACCCTGCTGAAAACTTCAAACATGTCCTCCTGTGGAAAAGATATCTTGATGATATTCTGATTTTTTGGGATGGATCCGAATCCGAATTACAAATATTTTTGGGTTGGCTTAACTCCCTAAACCCGCATTTATCTTTTACTATGACCCATCACTTTGATAACATTCCATTTATGGATATACGAATAATGAGAGATACAAACCATCAACTATACACTACTTTGTATAGGAAAGAAGTAGATAAAAATCATTTTCTCCATTTTACTAGTTTTCATCCGTATTTCCTAAAATTTAATATTCCTACCAGCCAATTCTTGCGAATCCGAAAGCTCTGCTCTTATCAGGAGGAGTTCGAGAAGCAGTCTAGGGTACTAAGTGAACGTTTTTCTATAAGGGGTTATCCTAGAAAAGCTATCCGTAGAGCTTATTTAAGGGCTAAATATGCTCAACGGGCCCTTTTGCTTATGGATAAAGATGACCAACAGATAGAAATTCAGGAAGACCGTTTAATTATGGTGCTTCCTTTTACAACCTTGAGTGTCTCTTTTTTTGAGATCGTTAAACGTCATTGGTCAATACTTCAACTTGATGCTCAGTTTCAACAATACCCTATTGCCTCCTATAGGAGAGGGAGAACCTTAGGAGAGATTTTATCTCACCATAAGTTTGAAATCAAAATGCGAGATAGATCTACTAGTTTTGAGCATTCAGTCTGTAATGATTGCCAATGGTGTGAATATGCCATCACTGGTCCCATTTGGAAACATCCAGTGACTGATAAAATGTATCATGCTTTTTCCAACACCTCCTGTCAGAGCTCTATGGTTGTATACATGATCCAATGCCCATGTCAGCTCCTTTACATTGGGAGGACTAGTCGTAAGATTAGTGTGCGTCTGACAGAGCACAAGTCCCGCATAAATACTGGTAACATTGAGGCACCTCTAGTACAGCACTGGAAGGATAACAATCATAAAATTACGGATTTAAGATGGAGGGTTATTGATCAGATTCATGTGGGGTGGGAGGGTGGCGATTTTAAGAGCAAACTAAATTATATGGAGCAAAAATGGATTTTTTCTCTAAATTCTGTGATTCCCACTGGCTTGAATGCCGAAATAGAATGGACGACCTTAATATGAGGCTAAAAAAGAGTAGGGGGGCGTTTTTACGCTAAGATTGATGTCATCACGCTCTGGAATAATCAGGATATTTAAAGGTGTGAACGCCGCGGCCATGTTTCCTGTCTTTAAACCCGACGCGGGGAGCATGAGCTGGAATAGCTGAGGTAATTTGAAACTACTAAACTATGTCTAAACTATGCTAAAACCACCTAAGTGTGACTTATTATAGTAGAGTGATACTACAATAATATTTCTAATATTTTGCAGGGGGATTCCTTGATACAGCCCGTAAGGGCGAAACGTAGTCTACGTCGGAGTGCGTACCCCCACCCGCGTAGCTAAAGATAAGTAACATGCTTTACAAATATAAATCTTAATCAAAATTATTTAAAAATTACTAAATTGATAAGAGACCAATGACGATCATGGGTGCCAATAACTCTGCATGCTTTAAAGTATAATGGCATGTAGCTGGTACTACTGAGGTCTGAGATATAAGCTAAATGTCTAGTTGAAAAAGTTTTGAGACCTTCTATACTTGCTGTATGCTGTATGTGATATTAGAAGGTTCTAAGAATATAGCCATAGCGAGTTTGCTTCCAAATAAAGACAGATGTGTCACTTGAGAAAAGACAGATGTGTCACTTGATAGACAATATCAGTGCCATGGCCAAGAGTCCTTCATAAGCAAGCAAAAGTCTTTCAGCATAGGGCTCAGAGTAGTCTGATGACATCACAAACCAGCATAGCAGAATAGAAATAAATTAAAGTCTGTGATACACTGAATAGATTATGACAGGGTTATTACCCACCACAAAAGAACAATGAACTTTCGACAATTATGTGGGTTTCAAAACCAGAGGAAACATGATTGTGCCAAACTAATCTGACTGATTTCTTCAAAGTAGTGGCCAGAGAACTAGATCAAAGACACACACTGGATGTGGCTACTTGTTCTTCAACAAAGCCTTGAAAGGAAAATCATGTATATATTGAGTAGCCTGCGGGTAGGTCCCAATATAATACGCCAAATTAGAAATTACTTAGAAGAGATAAAGACGTTGAGGATTTTCAGCTTGGAGAAGGAGATGGCTGAAGGGAAGATATGACAGTAATCTATTAAATAATGAGGGGAGTGTTTATTCTCAAAAAGTACAAGGACTAGGGGGCATGCAATGTCGGTGTATTGCAAACTTCTGTGCTGTGGCTGGAGGGCATCTTCAAAGGCGTAGACATCGACACAATGATGTAACATTCATGTGTGATGTCATCATGTCAACATCCGTGCATGTGCAAAGGCCATCCAGACGGGGCTCTGAGCTGCCAGTAAGGGGGGGAGGTCCTGCAACAGGAGAGGAGCCAAAGGCACTGGTGAGAAGGAGAGTTGCTGGCACCGGCTGACTGCCTACCTAACTTGCCTCTCGCCTTTGCTCCTTGCTGGCATCTCATGGCTCACCTGGAATCTCGCCACAGCACACAGTTTGCAATACACTGAACTGAGTAATACATTTAAAACAAATTGTAGAAATTTTTGCCAGAGAATGTAGTAAAAGTGGTTTGGTAGCAGGGTTTAGTAAAGGTTTGGACAAATTTCAAAAACACATTAAGGTGGACTTGGTAAAATCCATATTCTTGGGCTAAATCTATTTTATTTTTCTGGGATTCTGCCAAGTACTTATGACCTGGAATTGGCTGCTGCTGGAAACAGGATACTGGGCTTGATGAATCTTTGTTCTGTCTCACTACATACTAATGTACCAAGAGGGACTGCCTGCAGTAAAGCACCAGAGGAAAAAATAGAAATGCATTTATTCCTGTTCTCTGCAAAATACAAAGATGTCAGTTATGAGATATATTCAGTTTTTCAAAGCTGGTACTGTAATATTCAACCAGTAACAAAAAAGAATAGGAAACACCCTATGAATCAATACTCAGAGCAAAAAGGAAAGAAAGGGAGGACCAAACCAATTTCAGCCCAAGGTAAAAACACTTTTATTAGTCGGACGATACAGATCTGCATTTTAGTGTGAAGGCACCTACCTCAGGAGTCAACAAATCAAACCAGATGGATATGTATACCAGTATACACAAGTTCATGCTCCTTGTGAACCTGCAATTCAGTTGCAGCACCCAGTATTTTACTAGGCTGGCATTTACATCAGGGGCATAGCCACTGGTGGATCTAGGCAAGCCTGACCAACCCGGTTTGGGCTCAGGCTTATCTACCCTGTAGTCACAGGCCACTCTTGCCAATCCCCCAGCCTGTGCAGCCTCTCTTTCCCTCCCTCCCCCCAAGCATGTGCATTCTCTCTCTTTCCCTCCCCCCCCCCCCAGGCAATGCAGAGGCAGTGGGTCCTGCTGGCAGCTGACCTGGAAGCCTTCCCTCTGATGCATTTGTGTTTTGTATCAGAGGGAAGGCTTCCAGGTCAGCCACTAGCAGTGTATATGACCCATTGCCGGATGCCTGAAGGAAGAGAGAGGATGAGGGGTGGGAAGGGAGAGAAAAAGAGAGAGGCCCGCCTACTTTGGGTCCTGGCCCACCCAAAATTGGCTGTCTGGCTACACCAATGATTTGTTTTACCAAAGATACTGTTTTTCAGGTGCCTTATACATTTTGTAAATTGATATCCATATCCATTTGGGTTGATTTGTTGACTCCTTAGGCAGGCACCTCCATGCTGAAATGCAGTTCTGCATCGAGTCTGACTAATAAAAGTGATTTTTACCTTGTTTTGAAATTGATTTAATCCTCCCTTACCTTTTTTTATGCACTGTAATATTCAAACCAAAACTAGCTATGTCTGTGCAGCTCAGCCTTGTAACAAGTGCTTCACACATTTTGCCAGGGCTGGCTACAGCATGTGATCCACATTCTTTCATTGACATATGAGAATTAATTGAAGACTGTGCTACTCCCATTGAGGGTGGGAGTAGTCTCTATAAGGACAATTCTGTAAAGTAGAACTCATATCTACGTGAACGTCTAGCATATATATGTATACATGCACACACAAATGAGTATATTTTAAATTCCACCTAAGTTCTATTCTGTAAATACCTGCCAATCTTGCATAGCATGTATTTTGCAAGAGGGGTCTTACACATAGGCAGACATAGGTGAGGCTCCCATTTACATGTGTAACTTATAAGCTACATTTAAAAATTCACACTTACACCATGAGTGAAGACACCTAGAGGTTAAACATGCTAATACTGGGTTACACTTGTATTATATAATGGAATGTAATTACTTTGGTTTTGTTATGGAATAAGATCCCAATGTGTGGCCTTGTGACACTTAAACTGAAGCACTCAGTACAGTTATACAATTACCCCTTAATATGCATATGGGGTATGCAGAGCTTAGGATCTTTCATTAATACTTGGGAACCATGGTTTAGTTTTAGCAGGCAATAAAAAAAGTTCCAGGACTTGGTACCCCTGAAAGGAAGCACTGCCTAGAAATAATGGAATCATTATTCAAAAGCAGATGTCCAGATAACAGCACCTGCTCTTCTAGATAAATGCTGCTGACTGGGATGTTCAGAGGCACTATCTGGATAATGCCTTTGAATATCCTAACAGACTGCGCCAGGCAGAAAGAGCCGGATTTTATAAACCAGGGATCTCAAAGTCCCTCCTTGAGGGCCGCAATCCAGTCGGGTTTTCAGGATTTCCCCAATGAATATGCATTGAAAGCAGTGCATGCACATAGATCTCATGCATATTCATTGAGGAAATCCTGAAAACCCGACTGGATTGCGGCCCTCAAGGAGAGACTTTGAGACCCCTGATATAAACGGTACCGTTTGGCATGGTTGTCAATCAACTGCTAGGCGCCGCATATAACATCCTGCCTAGCGGCACCTAGCCTTGCTTAGGCATCACTAGGTGTTAAAGAAGTAGGCGCTGGTATATTAGGCCAGGTTTTACTTGGCCTAATTTACTGGCTCCTACCTCAGACGCCTAGTGGCACTTAAGTCAACCACGCTTATTCTCCGCCCCTAACCATGCCTACTTTTCTGTTAGCCGTCAGCAGGTGCCACCACATAGACATTGCTAGGCATCCTAAGAGTTTTGCACCAAACTCTTAATTGGTTAATTTTTTTTTTAAGTGGGGGGGGATTGGCTGAAAACTGACAAGGTCGATTACCATGCCAATTAAAGAAAAGTTGTGTGGATTTCAATGTTAGGCATTACTAGGTATCCTTGATTAGGGTGCCTAGCAGTGCTTAATATACAGTATGTGCCCTATACAGAATCTGGCCCTTAGTACCAGGATGGAACCAGGGCAGTCCTAAAACTTATCTGGACAACTTATCTGCATAATTTAAGACAATCCTATTATCTGGCTAAGTTCCAGCACCGACCACTTTATCTGAAATTTTAGTGCCAGCCACACTCTGGATAGCTAGTTATTTTCTGACTGCTGCAGCCAGAATATTAAAAAATTCCATTGACCAGTGACTGAATACTGACTTGAACATATTCAAGATTTCTAGCAGAGAGCTCTATAATGAGTGTTGAACATTTGCCCAATCATGTAGCTAGCTATGCACAATTATTCAGGTATTTGTAAGAACTTAATGTATACATATGTTAGACCGTGATAATACATTCACATTAAAAATGGCTTCCTATCTTATGATTGCCTGTTAGCAGCTGAATCATAACCTTCACAGCACATGAAAAGCCATTACACAGAGATGCTTCCTGAATGTGCCTACTGCATGGAAGCTTTAATTAAATCTACAAGTAGAGCTTTAAATGAACAAGAATCAAATTAATTGCAACAAGGCCACACATTTATTTCTGTGACAGGCCTTGTGCTTTGGAAGGGAGGCAATCTGTGTGCCCTTATCTGCATTAGTACACTCAATATCACTTTTCATTAGCAAGATGGGTCGCCGCCATGTGTCTTCTATCTGACACTGTTTACACGTTAATGACCTCACGAATATAGTCTGTTTTGACTGGTTTGCTGTAGGTTTGCAGAGCTGTAAATTCATGAAGTGAAATAAACCATCTTTTTATTTCTGCCTCATTGGTTTTTGTATGTTCTTCTCTAAATTGAGCTTCATAATTAGTCAGTAGCGTACTGAAGACAAGTTCAGTAAATGCTAGTGGGCTAAAAGAATTTACAGCTCATTTTAGTTGTTATACCAGCTTCAAAATAAATTGATTTATTGGCATCATTATTATTTGACTTTCTTATGACCTGCAACCTGGAGATAAAAAAACCTAAGGAATACAGTACTTTACTATTATGTTAGTATTACAAATTTATATATAATGAAGAGCATGTATTTTCTGAAACTTTAACAAGCAGTCAATAATAAGCCAGTATAGCATATCCTGTGAGAGCCACTATGTGTCAATATAAGAACATAAGAATATAAGCAGTGCCCCTGCTGGGTCAGACCAGAGGTCCATCTTGCCCAGCAGTCCGCTCATGCGGCGGCCCATCAGGTCCAGGACTTGTATAGTGATCCTCTATCTATACCCTTCTATCCCTTTTTTCTTCAGGAATTAATCCAATCCCTTCTTGAACTCCGATACCGTACCCTGTCTTATCACACCCTCTGGAAGCGCATTCCAGGCATCCACCACCCTTTGGGTGAAGAAGAACTTCTTAGCATTGGTTCTGAATCTGTTCCTTCTTAATTTTTCTGTATGCCCTCTCGTTCTTGTAGTTTCTGAAAGTTTGAAGAATCTGTCCCTCTCCACTTTCTCTATGCCCTTCATGATCTTGTAAGTCTCTATCATGTCCCCTCTAAGTCTCAGCTTTTCCAGGGAAAAGAGCCGCAGTTTCTCCAATCTCTCAGCATATGAAAGGTTTTCCATATCATTTATCAATCGCGTTGCTCTTTTCTGAACCCTCTCGAGTATCGCCATATCCTTCTTAAGGTACACAGTACTCCAGATGCGGGCGCACCATTGTCCGATACAACGGCAGGATGACCTCTTTCGATCTAGTTGTAATGTCTTTCTTGATAATACCTAGCATTCTATTTGCCTTCTTAGAGGCCGCTGCGCACTGTGCCAACGGCTTCATTGTGTTGTCCACTATTACCCCCAAGTCCTTTTCTTGGGTACTTTCACCCATTACCAACCCTCCCATCGTATAGCTGTACTTCAGGTGTCTATTCCCTACATGCAAGACTTTACATTTCTCTATATTAAACTTCATCTGCCATCTCATCGCCCACTCTTCTAGTTTGTTCAGATCCCTTTGTAATTCCTCGCAGTCCTCTTGAGTTCCAACTCCACTAAATAGTTTGGTGTCGTCTGCGAATTTTATTACTTCGCACTTCGTCCCTGTTTCTAGATCATTTATAAATACATTGAACAGCAGCGGCCCAAGTACTAACCCCTGCGGAACACCGCTCGTGACCCTCCTCCAGTCAGAGTAGTGGCTCTTCACTCCTACCCTTTGCTTCCTACCCGCCAACCAATTTTTGATCCATCTATGTACGTCTCCTTCTACCCCATGGTTCTTCAGTTTCCGTAGTAGGCGTTCATGTGGTACCTTGTCAAAGGCTTTTTGGAAATCCAAATATGTCTATGGGGTCCCCTTTGTCCATTTGTTTGTTAATTCCTTCGAAGAAGTGCAATAAGTTTGTTTGGCACGATCTTCCCTTGCAGAAACCATGCTGGCTTGTTTTCATCAGTTTGTTTCTTTCTAGTTGCTCATTGATGCTGTCTTTTATCAGCGCTTCCGCCATCTTCCCCGGAACCGAAGTCAGACTTACCGGTCTGTAGTTCCCCGGGTCACCTCTCAATCCTTTTTTAAAGATGGGCGTAACATTAGCTATCCTCCGGGATCATGCCTGTTTTCAGGGATAGGTTACAAACCTGCTGTAGTAGTTCCGCTATTTCCTCCGTTAGTTCCTTCAAAACCCTAGGGTGGATTCGGTCCAGGCCCAGAGATTTGTCACTTTTTAATCTATCTATCTGCTTATGTACGACCTCGAGGCTTACCTCCATTGATGTTAATTTTTCTGCTTGATCTCCTGTGAAGATTTTTTTCAGGTTCCGGCACGTTGGATGTATCCTCTT